>NW_027507686.1:69524086-70124086 GCF_037356315.1 Lithobates pipiens | reverse complement strand
CTTTTATTTCTATTAAAAGGAATGTAAACTTCCCTTTTAATATAAAAAAAAAAAAGAAGCATGACAGGACCTCAAAAAAGACCTCAGATCTCATATTTACACTAAAATGCAATAACAAACAAAAGAAGAAATGTTCTACTTTTTAAGAGCATATGGTGGAAGTGATGTTTGACATCACTTCCGGCAGTCAATGCTATGGAGCTAAGTGGGGCCATCTTCCCCTCACTCTGCAGCCAGCCAAGCAGGAGAGAGGACCAGATTATCTCCGCTGCTACTGATGGCTCCGGTAAGCCGGGGAGACCACCAGAGTGTGGCGGGAGGATACCGGGGTTATGGCAGCTAGCTGCTGCCATAACTATGATATTCCTCTTAAAAATGCTGACGTATATTGCCGTGAGCCAGTCCGGAAGTGGTTAAAGGGGTAGTGATGTAGAGGAAATTATCTGCTTTGAGGCATGATTAGGTTGTGGTGTTGATACCAGACCTTTCTGAGAATTCTATGCAAGGTGGATTTGTATACTTTGATCTCTTTGACAGTTGGCCTGGTCCAGCTCAGGATGATCATGGAAAGAATGGCCCAGCAGAAAAAGGAGGCGTTGCACTGGTATTGGCATTGCTGGCACTGACATTGCTAACACAAAGAGCTTTGCCGCTGGCAATAATGCTCAATGCTGCACTGTCAGGATTGCTGGCTGGCTTGATACTTTTGCCTATTCAAAAAAGCAAATGGTGTTACCATACAGCTGATCTGTACAAACTGGAAGTTGCTGGAGCAGCACTGTCCTAGTTCTTTATTATTTCCCAGTGCATTCTGGGATACAGGAACCTTCACTGCCTCTCCCCCAGTGCCCAGCCAACACTTAAAAAATGTTTCAGTAAAGTGATTTTAAACGATCACCGTGTGAAACAACCCATTCAGGCCAAAATAGAAATGAAAGGCAAAACATTTTTGTATTGATGTGAGACATTACTTTTTTTTCTCCCTTTTTTTTTTTTCTTGTGACACATTCCCATCTGTTCTCAGCTGTATAAGAGCTGGGGGGAGGAGAGGCAAGCGCACAACCATTCCCAGTGAATGGTTGTGCAGTGGGGGTGGTGTCAGGACAAGTCTGGAGGAGAGCAAACTAAGTTCCCAGCATAGCTAGAGAACTGACCACAGTGTGCTCTCCTGCTTAGTGTGGTCAGGGTTTTTTTAATAGGTAATCAAGGGTACTAGCAAGAACACAGGGATTTCACAAAAAAGAAAGCAATACAAAGAGAGCATGATACTTGCTCATACAAGTACATGGTACAGACAGCACATATCAGGAATATGAAGTGCTGGGGTAGCAAACAATTTAACATGCTGTAAAATGCTATAGGTGCAGTTAAAATGTGGTTGCAGTATGTTACCAGTGACATGAATGGGGGCAGCTGATAAAAATCAAGCAGCATGTCCCTTTAATGAGGCATTGATGCGTAAGACAACATAATCCTACTTCATGGCAGGCATTCAAGGGGTGGTTATAAGACTTTAAAAACCCTGAATAAATGCTGCTTAAACACAGGGTATTGACGCACATGTGAACAAGCCCTAAGTGAAAGGTGAGATTGCTGGGGAAAAATGTACTGTGTGTAGGGTAGATGGGTTCCTGGGGAAGAATCTATTGTGAACAAGGATGTACACTGAGGTGGACCAGGGGAGAACTAGCTGTGGAGGGAGGTGCTGTAATCGGGGTTTGGATGGTTTAACCACTTCTGGACCAAGCCTATTTCTGACACAAAATCAGTATTTTTTGCTAGAAAATTACTTAGAACCCCCAAACACTTCTCTTTTTGGCAAAGACCCTAGAGCAGTGATGGCGAACCTTAGCACCCCAGATGTATTGGAAGTACATTTCCTATGCTGCTCCACTACACTGCAGAGTGCATGAGCGTTGTGGGAAATGTAGTTCCAAAACATCTGGGGTACCAAGGTTCGCCATAACTGCCCTAGAGGATAACATGGCGGTTGTTGCAATATTTTATGTCACACTATTTATGCAGCAGTCTTACAAACGTGTTTTTTTTTTTTTTTTTTTTTTGTAGAAAAAATACACTTTATTAATAAAAAAAAATAGAAAAAAATTGTTTATTGAACACTGTCCCTTTAAAAAAAAATAAAATAAAAAAATTGATCACCAGGAATGCAACCCTCCCGTGTGACAGTAATAGGCAGTGACAGGTGCTTTTTATGGGGGGATCTAAAAGACCCCAAATCCCTCCTTTGCACTTCAAAGTATTCAAAATGGCAAAATATGTGTTTTGGAATACTGTTTTTTTTTTTTTTTTTAATCTGTGCTATTGGCAGCCGAGCAAACCAGAAGTGACATCCTCTCCGTGCTTGTTTTTACATAGGAGATACGATCAAAGCCGTTTCTAGCTTCACTTAGGCCTCCAAACAGCCAGTTGACATGCTGGATAGTCACTTAAGTCTCCCGGTGGGACAAGAGACCTGGGCAGAACGGGGGGGGGGGGTCAGATGTATGTGTCTTCCAGCTCCTTATAACAGTTGAGTGGCTCATTAGCCGAAGCGGTTGTTATCATGAAATGGCCGGGCATCACTCTGGTATGACCACTTCAACCAAATGACATACTGGGATGTGATTTTGCGTGGAGTGGGGATGGATGCACTGCGGCCTGGGGGAGGGGGTAGCCAGGGTTATACACTGTGACAGGAAGCTGGTAATGATCTTGAAAAGTGCACACAAACAGTTTCCGCTGAAACCTCTGTACATGTGGCTCTATTGTCAGTGTTTTGTTTCCTGGCAGCTTCCTTTAAGTACCATAGGACATAGATAAAACAAACTTTCTTTAAACTTAGTTTACCATCCCTGTTTAATTGACTTTGCCTCTTAGGAACAATGTTTTTGTGTTTACCAACAGTGCTGTATGCAAAAGCGATATGATGGAGCCCAGCAAGCCCTAGACATGAGTTCATTGCGTTCTGATCCAGGTACACATTCTGTATTTTACATGCACTGTTCTAATAAGCTGTACCCTTGTAAACTGTTTCACTGATGCTGCTTGTCTCTTTAGATCTGGTGGCAAACAAAGTAGACCTCATTCTAAACAGGAAGTCCTGTATGCAGGGTATGCTGCAGATTATTGAAGAGAATGTGCCCGAGGTGGGTTTTCTCACTTTTTTTTTTTTTTATAAAAGATAACGTAAGGTTAGAACTAAGTCTTGCTGCCCAACCGTTGATACCTTAAGGATCTGTGCTAATAGCTGGTGTTTACGTGGATTAAAAATATTTAAATTAAAGGTTCATGAATCCTACTGTTTGATGCTTATTTAGTGTTCTTTTTGCATAAAAGTGCACTTTAGCTATAAAAAAACATCTGTTCATGTGTGCTGTACCCATTTGCGTTGTAACTTTTCCCCCCCCATCCTTCAGCTTTTATCTTTGGATCTCAGTAACAACAAACTCTACAGACTGGATTACATGTCAGAAATTCACTTAAAAGCCCCGAATCTGAAGATCCTGAACCTTTCTCGTAATGTGGTGAGTCTTTTTTATTGAGCTTCCATTACCCTACTCAATCTTTATACTTGTTTCTGTCTTACTCCTAAAATTTGTATGTAAAACAGGGTTTTTGTTTTACACGCTGTACAACTGTTTTTTTTTTATCTGAGCCCTTTGAGCCACACAGTTTGATGAATTAGGCAGCCTAGGTTTCACTGCTCCCAAAAGAAATGAACACTAAGCACACATAAAACCTGAGGCCTGCCCTCTATGGGCTTTAACCTTACTCACCTCACACATTGCCAGTTTTAACAAGCTGTCCAATGGCATATGAGGGGAGAGAGCTGTCTCCATCAATGTTCTTTGGGAAACGGATTTTATGTTGAGTTTAAAATTCCTATTTCCTCTACTGGTCATTTAGAGATGCCATTTGATGAAAATTAAGCAACCTAGGGACATCCAAAAGTAATCCAACCTGGGGGATGGGTACAACTGATCAACATAGATGAATCGGCCCAGCAAGAAAAAAAAAGGCTAATAAATAGACAGAACCTTTTGAATTAAACTAGCATATATAGATATATCAATCTAGTAAAACTCAGAAAACGCATAAGCTAAAGACCAGGTTGCAGCCTTATGAATTAGTAACATCAAATGGTGCTGTCTACAGGACAGTGCTGATATCTCAAATGTTTCTGGCCAAAGGATGACCACAAAGAAAGCTACTTTACAGGATAGCAGTGTAAAAGATATGTTCCAAATGGGTCTAAAAGGGTATCGTTTATAACACTGACTGTACAAAATTTAAATCTCAAGGTTCGAGTAGATACCTAACGGAGGAAGCAAGAAGGGCAACCACATGAATAAAGTGTGAATTGGTGAGCTAGCAAGTCAGAGAACACTGAAAAAGAACAGATAGGGCAGACAAATGACCTTTTAAAGGTATTCAAGCGCAGGTCCTCCTAACGCTGCAAAAATTAGAAGCCAGCAAAACGATCAGACACCTAAATGGGACGAGACAGGGATGTCCCCCCCCTTGATATTTATCCTGACCTTGGAACCCTTTCTTCATATGATTAGGGACAACCCAGATATTTCGGGCTTTCGTTTGGACGATACGCTGTCCCCAAAAATTGCGGCGTTTGCTAATGACCATTCATTCAGACCCCCTGGTATCCAATCCAAACCTACTGGTGGAATTGAAGTATGGGGCACTATTCTTTTTCAAGATTAACTACCAGAAATCAGAGTTGATAAACGTCTCCATGCCGGCCTCTCTACATACCATATTCCGGGCAGATTTCCCTTTCAAATGGGCAGGGACCTCCATCAAATACCTTCTGGGCATTCTTTTGCCAAGTAGGACAGAGGACGTTTTCTCCCTCGATTTTCCACCCCCTTTGACAGCCATCAAAAAAGACCTACAATCTTGGCCGCAGGTTATATTCTCCTGGTTCAGACGTTGTAGCATAGTAAAAATTAACATCATGCATCGGTTGCTATACCATCTTCAGGCCCTCCCTGTCCTGATCCCCAGTTCTTTTCGTAGGTCGGTGAACCGAGCCTTCGTCGCCTTCCTTTGGGCCCAGAAACCCCCACGGCTTGCACAGTCGATCTTGCGATTTGCCAGAACTGTTGGGCAGAATGGCCTTGCCAGGCGTTAATCTTTATCACATAGCCTGTCACCTGACATGAATCTTAGACTATTGTCGCCATGGTCTGCTTAAACGGTGGGTTCAAGTGGAATGGCTCTTGACTGGAGCTCAGCTAGATTTGGTGCTTTGGTGCCAGGCAAGTCTGCCAAGCCTAGTCCTAGACCACCCCACCGTGGGAGAGATGTGGAGGATCGCTCAAAGCATTCCATGATTTTTCAGTCGCGCTCACCCCGTTTTGTTTGAAATCTTCAGTACAGGACTCAGCTACCCCAGATTCCAGGAGCTCAAAGGAATCGCAAGATCTCGGCTCCCTCAATTAATCCTCAACGGACATTGGATGTCCAGGAAAAGCATCATGGGGGACCCATCCTTGGCAGGTCTGTTCTTCTGGAAAAAACTCCAGCTGGCTCACTTCATAGGCTTACTACCCCTCCCAGCGCCCTTCGGAAGGACCCTGACTACCTTCGAGCAATTATGCCTGGAACAGTCCCCTGTGCGCCATGCAGTTTTGGTGACTTATCAGTAACTCATATCGCCTCCTAAGGCGTTCAGCCCCCCCCCCCCCCCCCTGTATTTCCATGTGGGAGCAAGATCTGGGACTTCAATTCACTTTTCAAGTAAAACTTGTGTGTGCTAACCACCAGGAGGCAGGGCTTAAGGTGCTGACTCTGTGGTACTTCAGAGCTCTGATTTGTGCTAGAGATGTGGGGAGGAACCAGGTTCTCTGCACGTCTCCTGGTCCCCTATTGGACCGAGGTCCACCGCATTGTCCAGAAGTTCACTGATAGGGAGTTGCCTTTAACCCCCGTGTTCTTCCTCCTACACTACCATGAGATTCCAAGCAAGATCTATAGGAGATCCATCCTACCTCTCCTGCTCACAGCGGCGAAAAGGTGCATCTCCTTGTTTTGGAAATGGACGCAGCCGCCGAGGGTGATCGTCTGGTTGAAAAGAGTAGCCAAAATAAATGAAATGGAGGACTTGGTGGCCTCAGAGAGAAGTTCCTCATGAAATGGTTTTATTGGCACGAGTTCGCTTACTCGGAGGAGCATGCAGAGCTGATGACCTAACTCCCCCTGGGAGTGGAGACACATGAGATGGGCTCCCTAGG
The DNA here is from genome assembly GCF_037356315.1 of Lithobates pipiens. NCBI lineage: Eukaryota > Metazoa > Chordata > Amphibia > Anura > Ranidae > Lithobates > Lithobates pipiens. The sequence continues at coordinate 70,117,835 of NW_027507686.1, read as the reverse complement.
CATTGATCGAGGGACTGGCGAATGGTCCCCTCCTATCTCTTCCCCCCCCCCCCCCCCCCCTTTTTACCCTTTTTTTTTTCTCTGGTTTTTCTTTGCTGTTTGGACCTCTTTTCATCTGGAATAATCTGGTGTAAACCGTCAAAATTGTGCAGGATGCAGATACCTCCTTGACCCTGAAGCCCAATGTCTAGTCCCCGAATATGTGTTTATATTACTTGCTTTATTGCGAAGTTTGTACACGTGGTCTAGCTTGTGGAGATGAATTACAGTATTTACAATGTTGCTGAGGTCTCTGTATCACTGTATGCCGTATCTAAATAATTTGCAAAAAGTAAAAAATAATCGGAAACCCTTACCTGTCCTGGAATCCAGCGATGTCCGCACCGCAGCTGTTTCCATCAGCTGTTGGGTGCATGCCACCTCCATTGCATGTAAGGGAACCTGGCAGTGTAGCCTTTTGGGTTCATGCTGGGAATCCTGCTGCGCATACGTGAGGCTCCGCTCCTCTCTCCTACTGGCCCAGCGATGGGGAGGAGGAGGGAGCCCCAGCCGTGACGTCAATACCCACGGCTGAGGCTCCCGGAAGTGGGGAAAGCATACCCTTAAAGTCCATGGAACATAATAAAACAGACGAATAAGGTCAGTGTGCTACACTTTCCAGAGCTAATCTGGAGTTGTGAGAATGACTGACTGGAATGTCTTTTTCCTCAGTCCTTGTAATTAGACAAATTAGTAGCTTTAGAGGAGGAAAAGGGTAGACCAGATATGCTGATTCCCTTGTCTCACCAGTGCATCTGCTGCATCTTGCTTCCTGGAGACAAATATGTTCAGCTTCTTGGTGCGCTAAGAAACTAGCAAATCCAATGTTCTCCAGCGCTGACTTATGTCCTTGAATACCTCCAGATGATGAGACTATTGCCTAGGTCCAGAAATTGTCTGTGAGGAAAATCCTCTTGCCAGCTCTATTCTGGGAATGTGCACTGTAGATCATTGGAACATGATACTCCACCTAAGACCTGGTGGGAAAGACTGTATACACACACCTCCCCTCGCTGCAAAAACAATCCTGGTATTTACGGTTAATTGATGCAAGACACTGCTGTAACATTGCTTGATTGAATTTGAAGTGGATGACTGGTCAGAAGGTGGGTTCTAATAAACTACCAACAAGTGAGTTGCTCATTGTTTCAGAATGTTAACTAGAAGCATTGATTCCTCCTGATGCCAACAGCCCTGAAGAGAGGCCCGAGAATTCTACCCTCAAAACCCCCGAACTGGCGTCCTTATGATATTCTTCCATTGGAGAATGTCACCTCCAATAACATGACATAGACCTCTTTAGTTTGAGTGTAACGCTTATCCAGAGAAACTTTGTCTCGCGCTGTGATGTGAGATCTTTTGTTTCAGGGTTCATTTGTACAGTTGAGCAACTGGAGGGGTAGGAGGACGTTGGAATTGAAGTTGCTGAACCTGACTCTGCAACGTTGCAACTTTTCCTGGGACTGGAAGATGTTGGCCTAAAGGGTATCCAGGAAAAGGCACAAGTAATTTAAGCGTTGCAACAAACAGAGAAGACTTCTCAATGTTCAGGAGCCACCCAAGGTTCTCTAAGGTCCTCACTGTGATTGCCACATTAGGGTTCAATGGGAGCACCCAGTGACAGAAAAACCTCTGGAACTAAGAAGACCCAGAACTTGTGCAAAGACCTTTGTAAACACACATTGCCACAGACAAAGCCAAAGGGTAGAGATCACAAACTGATAGTGGTTGTCTCCAACAGCAAAGCTAAGAAATCCTTGATGACCAGGAAAGAGGAATTTGTAAATGTGCATACCTAGTGTAAATAGAAACCAAGAAGCTTTAACAGTGAAGGAGGGCAATAAATGAGTAGATTCAATTTGAAACCTCAGAGTATGTACTACACATTGAGGGCCTTGAAGTCAAAGATGGGATGAATGCTTTCTTTGCATTTTGAAACTGTAAAATGAGTTTCAAGAACACAACGAAACCTGTATGGAAAAAATTACGCTGGAGTTCTACTATAGGTATAAATAGGGAAGCTGGAGTTTACTTGCCACACAAGACCAATGGAATCACTGCATAATTACCCATACAAAGAAGTGTACAAAATGGTGCTCTTACAGAGAGACATGACTTCTGGAAATCACTTTGTTTTAACTTTTTTTTTTTTTTTAAAGGGTGGTTACATGCATATGCAAAAAATATTTTCTTAGCAAGACTATCTAAAAGCAATCCTATATGTATAAAATCTCAGTTATGCTAGCTAAACTGAATACAATCTGAACTGTTTTCAAGCCGCAGTAGTCTCTCATAAAGTGAGTAACTGCTTCCATGCAAGGATTATAGAGTGGTAAATGACTACAAGTCTGCTTCTGATAGGTTGTTTCTCTACAAAACAATTGCTAGAATTTCTCTGTGCAGACAAAACTGATGCCTGACCTCTAAAGCTGGCCATAGATGGATTGAAATTCATCTGCTTAAGCAGGGAGACTGGGTATACACTGGTGCGCTGTGTGAGATCGCATGTGATTTGCACAGCAAATAACATGGGATGTCTGTGATGTGATTTCAGCCAGATAGTATAGCTGAATTTGCATTGCAAATACCAAACTCACACAGGACCCTTTTTTGAGCGGCACCAGAATCGGATCGCATGGGTGTTCACACCGATGTGATCCGATTCCTGTCCAAACTGTCAGTTCGCACTGCGATATGCGAACTGAAATGGGGGTTTCATTAACATTGTATTGACACTCCCAGCTGTACGCATGTGGCAGTGTGAACTGCCTTGCGAGTCAGGTGCATTGCAGGAACCCTCTGTGGATTTGCAGTGTTCCCGCATCACACCTATGTCAACTGGGGGGGAATAACCGGATGTTTTTTGTGAGGCGCATTATGGACATCCCTTTTTTGACAAAAGTTGATTGTTAGATCGACTTCTGTCTAAAGGGAGTCCCACTGTCAAAATACTGACAGTCACCACTCGCATAAGACCAAGAACTGAGAGTTCCAAGACAGAGAACAGAGCGGGCAGATGTTGTATCCACACAGGTCAGAATGTGTATGTGTTTGTTGTTTTTTTTATCCCATACTTCTTTTAAATTACATTTTAGCATAGATGAATATAATGTATTTGTAATAATTTATACCTACTGTTTATTTTTGTGTAGCTAAGATCAGATAAGGATCTGGATAGGATTAAAGGTCTGAAGCTCGAAATGCTGTGGTTGGATGGAAACCCACTCTGCGACAGTTTCCGGGAACAGAGTCTATATATCAGGTCAGTCGGTTAGTTTCTTACCTTTTGACACAATGTGTGTCTGAAAGAGGTTTTCCTGAAGCCTTGACTTTTACCCGAGCTGCCTGGCTTTTCCCTGTCCAGGGTTGGTTTTCTTAATACATTAAAGCAGCCTTTGAAACTGATTTCCAAATGTTTCTTCAATAAAAACTTGAATCTTGAGCTCCACAGAAGTGAATTGGGGGTTACAGCTGTGAGTTTTACACTCAACTGGCGAGCGTTATGGGATAAGAGCAAGTCATTTGTTTTTCAACTTGTCGGTGAGTTTGGAGTCCATGTATATAATGTTATCCAATGCTTTTTTCCTGATGTGGCTCTTCCCATAGTTATTTATAAATTGTTTGGCAAAAAGATTTTAATTTAGTAGAGATTATTCACCATGCATATAAAAATATAAATGGTAAAAGTACCTTTCCTAAACGGCTACTTTTATTTTGTTTCACCCTATCTCAGAAATGGGCATAATGATATTCTATGCCCCAAAAAGCAAAAACAATTTAGCCAAATATTTGAGGCAGTCCTACAGTTTTATGAACAGAGAGTTGACATACTATGTGTCTATATATTCATATATAACTTTAGTTATTGAATTACTTCTATATGAAACATCTGCTTCATTATGCTATGGGAAGTTGGGAACCTTTGACCTTTTTTCTTTTCATCAGTTGTAGCTATTGTCTTCACTACCATATAAATATGACTGGGAGGCCAGTCCAGAGTTTGAGGTTTGATTCAGGATTGAAGCATCTGAATCATGTTGACTATCATCTCCAGGTATCTCATTTATAATGAAATTATATATAGATAGAAGTGATTACTTTTAAAACTATTAACCAAGTTTCTTGTAATTCAATAATTGAAGTTTTATATATGAATATAGACCCATACTACATACTGTAATCTATAAAAAAAAGTGTTGGGGTAATGTAAAAGGGTGACTGAGAAAATATATGGGGTAAAAACAAGAAGAGATGGGCAGAAATTAGGTATTAGTTTCATTGTGTTGCACTGGATAGCTGTAATTCATTTTACTTCTGTACTATGTAAAATGTAATGGTATTTAACATACCTAAACTGTTGTCTTTTAATCCAGGTAGTAATGTTGCATTTTAGTATAATTTTATATACTCATTTGTCTTTTGGTTTATTGCACCTTACTAAATTACCGGACCCGTAAGTTAGTTTTTTTTTTTTAAGTTTGGGCGGGACATTCTCATGTGACTTTCACGCTAACACTAGTGTTGCATACATAACCTGTAGAGGCCTAGCTCTGATATTTTCTGCAGTTATGTTAGGCATGCTGCAGTATGACATACCCTGCACTTCTCCTTTTTTGAAGCAGAGTGTTGTCTGGTGAGATCCATGCAGGGAAAATATAATTTCAGTGCTATTTTTGCACCACATCCGGTAGCCTGTTGTACAGAACTGGTGTTTTTTATTTTGATAGGATTCCCACCCTGCCTTGTTGTAGCTTCAGCTATAATTTTATAGCAGTGTTTATACAATCACATGTGGCATGTACAGTTAAAAGGGCTTCAGCTGCATCTCCTTCTTTGTATATTCTTCTTCTTCTTCTTTTTTTTTTTTTTTTCTTCAGGCACACAAGCAACACTAGTGTCTACCAAATAAGCTCAATTTCCCCTTTTGCTGCACATCTCACCATTTTATTTCCACATCCATCTTTGCTTTTTTTTCCCCACCCTCCTTTATGTGGTACAGTCCTTTCAAGTCCACAGGTTAACCATTACCCATTGTTCTATCTCACTTCTTCTCCTTGGGCTTCAGGTTCAATAACCTGCCTTTGTTATACCTCCATTTATCTCAGCCAGGAATACGATTAGCATATTCAAAACTCTTGTCTCTGTGAAAGCCTCTTCGTTCAACCCTCATGAACTCGCTAATGCCTCCTTTCAATGTGGTTGTCTGGTCTATGACGGGTAAGATTCCCCATGCGGGAGCAACCTAAGGCAGACCTGCTAACAGCCACGAGAAGATCACTGAAGGAGGTTGGATGCTGCCTTATGCCCAAAGAATGCACCTTTACCCTTTGTCAGTCTCACAAATGACTTGTACCCTCCTTGCCAGGGAGGTGGGCTTGGCATTCCACAAATCGTCAAGGATAAGGAAAAAAACAAAACAAAACAAAAAACACCAGCAGTTGTGCCTTGTGCACAGTCGATGGGGCTCCCTCGGATAGGAGTTGCTGTAAAAAGGGGTGATTCTGCACATAACCCCAACTGTGCTTGGAGGGGTGATCCTGCACATAACCCCAGCTGTGCTTTGAGATAGGAGGGCTTAACATGGAGAAGATGGAGACTGGATTAACTGGAGGTTCTAAAAATCTGATTTTCCTGTGTTGACAGAGGCTGTACTTATGCTTCTCACTATACATCATTTCTCTTTTTACCAAAGCCTAAAGTCTTCACTCTCTGCCTTTCATTTAAATCACTCATTACCCATCCATACCACAAATATCTTTCCATTTTCTCTCCTAGTATCCTTTACTCATTACCATCTTTCCAACCTATTACATTTGTAAAGAAGTTCCCTGAATCATGTATATGTATTGCATTCAGTAAACATTTGCTGATTAGACATGGTTTATTTTAATCATTGGGAAATTTCTGTATTAGAGGTTTCTGCCTCTAGAGATGAAAATGCCACTGTAGTCTACATTTACTCCAATTTATGTATGCAGATTTAATATGCCACACTAATTTTTTTTTGATCTCTAAACCATATCTGCAGCACTTTAGTTAACCATTTAATTTTCAAATTTTGTACTAGCCCCTAGTAATGTTACTGCATGGTTCTCATTACACAACCCAGCTGTGGAGAAACGTTGCATACATGTTCCTCTCGATAAAAGTATTGGAGGGAAAAATATATGCATTGACACTGGTTGATGTAACTGGTGTAAATAAGCATTTACCTTTTATGACTGCTGTCTTTACGTTCCCCATGATGTTGTGACAACCTTTTATTCAGCTCTGTGGAGTTGGGGTATTTTCTGGAAGATGGGTAGGGGCAGTATAGAAGCACAGATTTCATATTGTATAGGAAGTCTTTATTCATCAGTGTCCTTCATCAGCAAAGTCCTGGCAGACTGCGGGGCTGCACTTCTCTCTTCTCACAACAGAGATCAGTGTGGGTCTCCCCTCTACTAGGGTATGGTATGATAGAGGTTTGGTCATGGTGCTCAAAGTGTGGGTTGGGGGTCTTTGTGTGCTGCTACTAACCTTTTCTGTTTGTTTCTTTGGCTGTCAACGTCTGGATTTTACCCGCTCTGGATGACAGTGCTATGAGGGAACGCTTTCCAAAACTACTGCGACTGGTGAGACACTAAATATTTGATGTTTTGTTCTAGGTTTTCCATGACGGAAAATCATCTTAACTTAATCGTATAGTACAGGGCACATGGTTTATACTCAGACCCTGGGTTAAAGGCTGGTATCTTCAGGTAATTGGAAACTTCCAAAACTTTGAGGACACGATGTTCAGATTTTAACAATATGCAGCCCTTGGTTTAATAATTGGAGCAGAGGGGGTTGCACAAGGTCTGGGTCTAGCTTGCTTGCTGTACTGAGGCAGTCTATTAGCTGAGGAACAACTATGGGGCACCAAGGGTATCAATAATTATTTCTCTGCAGAGGTTGAATGATATTGGTCTCAATGTTGCACAGACCCCTCCAGACAGAGTCCTCTTTAACTATGCTGAGGGACACATTTAAAGCAGTGTACCCTTGTATAGTGCATAGAGGTTTATTCTTTCATGAAGAATATTATTTAGTGAGTAAGGCTTCATTTTGAGCACATTTAACCTTGTGTCTTTTACTTTTGCCGTCATCGCAGGATGGACACGAGCTTCCTCCACCAATAACTTTTGATGTAGAAACCCCCACCACACTTCCTCCATGTAAGGTGAGGTATTGGTTGATTTTACTAAGTATTGAACAGTTTTTTGAGGGTTTTTTTTTTTTTGTTCTTCAATATTCATGATATTCTTCTCATTTAGGGCAGCTACCTGTCTACAGATAACATTAAAGCAATAGTTTTGCGATTTCTTCAACAGTAAGTAAAACTTAGTGATACTGAGCACATACACTTTAACTTACATTGTCCCTTCTTTTTCTGTATATGGATGACGGCACTGTAATTATTGTAATAATAATAATAATAAAAAAAATCGAAGTAACTTTTTTTTTTTTTTATCGATATGTACAGCCTATCTGCAGGGAAGCATAAGCAGGAGGAGCCTCTAGTTCTCTGCTGCTGGTCACATGTTCAAAATAAAAACACGCTACAGCCTTTGGAATACAGAGTAAAATAAATAATATAAAAAAACTGTCTTAAATTGTCATATGAATATATATATTTGAAATCAAATCTTTATTATTTTTTGGCAATAACATGGTGTGGCCAGATTTCTGCCAGTCGCAGGTCACACCTCTCCAGCCTGTCTCTCAGAATAAGAGGGAAGTGAAGCCTCCATCAATCTACATGTAATAGCCCACCTCCATTGTGTTTAGCTGGTTAGTGGACATGGAAGGGGAGGCAGTGGGCTTTCATTTTACCACTGGATATACGCCCACATGTGTGACTGTATAGTCACATGGGCTGCTTGGGACAGGGAGGAAATGCTCAGCAGAGAAACTCACTGCGGCTGCAAAATTTCTAGCTGAATTAGGGACACAGCATGAAGGTGGAGAGAGAGAGCAGCAGGATCAACTTATTATTATTTATTTTTTCTTGCAGAATACAGAAAACAAATCTCATAGTGACTTGAGTATGAACAGCATGTTATACACCATTTACTGATAGTATATATATATATTTTTTTTAATGGTGTGGGGTTAATGACACTTCAAGTCTTTCTCCTGTATTCCCCAGGAGAAGTAGGGCTAAAATACAACTTCCTACTACAACTTTTTTGAAGTGTTAATTGCCATAAATCATAGATATCATGCCACCGTATTTTTTTTTCACTGACCGACACAGCTCCTCTCTTAGCCATTGGGTTATGCCCACATTTAGGCGAATACTAGCCATTACTTTTTATGTAACACTCAGAACTTTCCAGTTCTGCCCAGGGGGCGGTCCCTTGAGCAACAACCTTCCAGCTTGCCATGCAGTCTGCAGTTTTATTTTGCCTAGTGAAGGACCTAGGTACCCTGCGGGCCCATTGGTCCTTGTTTTATTTATTTATTTATTTATTTTTCTGCAGAAGCTTGACTTTTTGCGCAAGATGATTGATCCTGTGATCTGCGATCAACAGCCCTTATCCTTGTAGTCTCCCCAGTCTGGCCATCAAGCAGGTCGCAGCTCCGCGCTAGGCCAGCCACGACGAATCCTCAGCTCCAGAGGTGGTCGGTGAGCTTTTATGCTCCGGGGCACACATATGACCGGGCTACTGATGTATGAATCACAGTGTGCCAGGCCAGCAGCCACCCTGTACTGATCAGCGAGTGGGTCTGTAATGGAAGGTCTCCCAGCTCTGCAGGACTGGTAAGTGCAGCTCTCGCTGCCTTGTGGGGCTGAACAGCTGTGTATTCCCTGGGAGGTCGATTCGGGGGTCCCTCTCTTCTCTCCCTCTCCCACCCCAAACCCCCCCACTCGCCTTTGGGAGTTTGCAGCCCGGTGGTCCTTTCGACTATCCGACCAATGGGTCTGCGATCTGATTTCCTCAGGCTACAAGATAGTTTCTCTCTTGGCCGCCAAACAAATTCTTCCCCTCCAGCATACCCGTATCCCCGGCTCGCCGGAAGGCCCTATTGTGGACAGTAAAGGACTTGCTGAGTCCTGGGGTGGTTGTACCGGTTACTGGAATCTGAACATTTCCAGGGATTCTACTCAAATCTGTTTGTAGTTCCCAAGAAGGAAGGGGTACGTCCAATCTTGGACCTAAAAGCCCTCAATCATTTTGTGAAAGTGCAGAGGTTCAGAATAGAATCGGTTCGCTCAGTAGTCGCTGCACTCCATCAAGGGGGCTCCCTGGCGTCCTTGGACATCCAGGATGCCTACCTGCACATACCCATATACCTTGGGCATCAAAAGTTTCTGCTGTTTGCAGTTGGGGAAGCCCACTACCAGTTTGTGGCTCTGCCTTTTGGTCTGGCATCAGCCCCCCGAGTCTTTTCCAAGGTATTGGCTCCAGTTTTGGCGTGCTGCGGCAACGTGGGATTGCAATCGTGGGATACCTAGCCGATCTCCTCATGAGGGCATCTTCCGCCTTAGAATTAGAGGAGGATGTGGAGATCACCATGCGGACCCTGCAAGAATTTGGGTGGCTGTTGACCTAAAGAAGTCTGATTGTACCGACCCAGCATCTGTAGTACCTGGGCTTGCTGCTGGACTCCAGGGAGGCGAAAGTTTTTCTCCCTTCAGACAAGCTGCAGACTTGTTAGATCTGCGGTAAAACTGCTGATTAACCGCAAGTGGTCGTCGCTCCGCTTCTGCATGCGAGTCCTGGGACTCATGGTAGCCTCCTTCGAGGCAGTACCATATGCCCAGTTCCACAACAGAGTCCTGCAGAAGGAGATTTTGACAAAGTAGGACAAAGCTCAGTTGTCCCTGGATCGACAGATCCAGGTGAGCCAGTCAGTCAGATTCCCTGACCTGGTGGATGAGGTCCCCGGTTATTCAGTCCGGGAAGTCGTTCCTACCTCCTGAAGTGGACAGTGATCACAACGGACGCCAGCTTATCCGGCTGGGATGTAGTGATGGGGGTTCAGTCGGCTCGGGGCCTCTGGTTGACGGAAGAATCCAAGTTGCCGATCAATCTGCTTGAGCTAAGAACGATCAGGCTGTGTCTCTCCACATGGTCAATGAGACTACAGGGGCGTTCGATCAGGATTCAGTCAGACAACGCCACAGTTGTGGCATACGTCAATCACAGAGGAACAAGAAGCTCAGCTGCCGCACGGGAGGTCGCTCACATACTTCGGTGGGCAGAGCGACACTTACCGGCCCTGTCGGCCATTTACATCCCGGGAGTGGTGAACTGGCAGGCGGACTATCTGAGTCGCCAGATGCTAGACCCAGGAGAATGGGCGTTCCATCCGGAGGTATTCGGGCTACTGTGCCTGCGGTGGGGCACACCAGACGTGGATCTTCTGGCCTCCCGTCTCAATCGGAAGGTGCTGAGATTCGTGTCCAGGACCAGAGATCCTTGGGCAGACGCGTCAGACGAGCTGGTGGCTCCGTGGGATCAGTACCAGCTGATCTATGCCTTTCTTTCACTGAAACTGTTACCACGTCTGTTCCGCAGAGTGGGAGTTGAGGGGATTCCAGTGATTCTGGTCGCCCCAGATTGGACTCATCAGCCTTGGTACGCAGACCTATTACGCCTGATGGCAGACACCCCCTGAAGACTGCCGTTACGAGAGGACCTTCTGTCTCAAGGTCTGATTTTTCCATCCTGCTTTACCATTGCTGGCTTGAACGGCATGGCTATTGAGAGCCAGATGTTGAGGAACCGGGGTCTGTCTGGTGATCTCAACTATACTGAGGGCACGGAAATCTTCTTCTAGGAAGATCTATCATCGTACCTGGAAGCCTTACATCTCCATCTGTGAGGAGAAAAGATGGAATCCAGGGTCCTGCTGTTTCTTAAGCAAGGAGTAGACCAGAAATTGGCGTTAAGCACCATTAAAGGGCAGATATCGGCCTTGGCTGGCTTTTTTTTTTTTCAGCGACCCCTGGCGTCTCACTCATTAGTGAGTACCTTTGTTCAGGGGGTACAACATGTAGTAGCTCCGGTGCGTCCACCGTTGCGCCTCGTGGGAGCTGAACCTAGTGATATCGGTGCTTTAAAAACCGCCGTTTGAAAATATCAGGGATATTCCTCTACTGACTCTTTCCCAGAAAGTGGTCTTTCTAGTGGCCATCACATCGGTCAGGAGGGTTTCGAAACTGGCGGCTTTGTCATGCAAGTCACCTTATCTGGTTATCCACAAAGATAAGGTGTTGCGTCCGCAACCGTCTTTTCTGCCGAAAGTGGTCTCGGCTTTTCATATCAACGAGGACATTATGTTACCATCTCTGTGTCCTAAGCCAAAACACCCTAAGGAAGTGGCCCTTCGGACGTGGTTCGGGCTCTAAAGGTGTATTTTGCCACTGCGTCCTTTCGGAAGTCAGACTCACTGTTTGTTTCGGTAGCTGGTCCAAAGAAAGGCATGGCAGTCTCGTCGGCCACCATTTCCAGGTGGATCAGACAGATTGTAGTGCACGCCTATGCCTTGAAGGGACAAGTACCCCCTTTTCCGGTCACCGCCCACTCCACAAGGGCAGTCGGAACGTCTTGGGCCTTCCAACACCAAGCGTCTGTCGCTCAAGTGTGTAAAGCGGCGACCTGGTCGTCTGTCCACACATTTACCTAGTTCTACAAGGTAGACGTCAGTGCATCGGCTGCATGTTTTGGCCACAAAGTTTTGCAGGCGGCCGTATAGTTGCAATTGAATATATAATATATATTTTTTTCCTGTGTGTTTTTTTTTTTTTTTTTTCGATCAAAACACAGTACTTTTAAGCACTGTTGTATTAGTTACCGCAGTTTTTGGTGTGGTTGAGGGTAGTTTCTCCTGTTGGGGTGTACCCTGGTTTTTGTGGTGTTTTTTTTCCACGCACTGTTGTTTTGTGGGTAAAGTTTTTCACTAGTTCCCACTTGCCATGGTAGTTGAAGTTTTATGCTGGTTTTCCCACCCCTCGTTAGCCATTGGGACATCCTGAAGCAGTGCCAAAGAGAGGAGCTGTGTCGGTCGATGAATATAAGAGAAAATAGGATTTTTTGTACTTGCCGTAAAATCCTTTTCTCTGTAATTCACCGACCGACACAGCACCCGCCCCTCCCTTTTCTCTTTACGTTATACTGCTTGTTGACGTACTGATGACTGCATGGCAGGGTGGAGGGTTGTTATGCAAGGGACCGCCCCCTGGGCGAAACTGGAAAGTTCTGAGTGTTGCATAACAAGTAATGCCTAGTATTCTCCTAAAGGTGAGCATAACAACTCAATGGCTAAGAAGAGCTGTGTCGGTCGGTGAATTACAGAGAAAAGGATTTTACGGTGAGTCCAAAAATCCTCTTTTCTCTTATATTCATCGACCGACACAGCGCCTCTCTTAGCCATTGGGACTTCCTGAAGCAGTACCAAATGAGGGGTGGGAAAATCAGCATAAAACTTCAACCACCATCACCCGCGCCATTGTAACTTCTGTTTTTCCTCTCCTTTGCGGACGTCATTTCCGCCCTTAGTTTGGCTCCCTCCGAAAATCTCGCACATGCACCGTAGCGTCATAACAATCATAACCAAGCCTCGATCTCGATTGCCGTTACTAAGGCACAAGGGGGAGTATCAGGAAGAGCAGGGTGATGTGTAGATCGCGAGACTTCTCCTCTGCCGCTCTGAGGAGAATGTCATGGACAAAAAAAGTCAGAGAAACAGGAAAGACACAGGCGGCAATGCAATATATGCTGCACTCGAAAGTCCACACTGCGCAAGCGCGCATGAGGTAATGGACAAGAAAACGGCAATTTTAACGAAAAAATATACAAGTAAGTGCACTTTCTCAGGCAGCGATCAGCTGCCTGAGAAAACTATTATCTAACAAGCTAAACATGTTTAGGAGGGTTTACAACCACTTTAAGCCCAAGATTGCCACCCAATGCACGCCATTGTGACAGTAGTACAGCAATTTAAATCAGGTGTGAGGAGGCAACGCTGCGTCTGGTGATTTTTGACCTCTTCCATGTTGTACAGGTAGATCTCCACCTCTTAACCAGTTGCCGACCGCCGATGTACGTCGGTAGAATGGCACGGGCAGGCATAAGGACATACATGTACGTCCCTTGCCTCCCGCGGGTCGGGGGCCCGATCGGGCCCCCGCCCGGTGCCTGCGGCGGTCGGTTTTCGTCCGGGAGCGATCCGGGACGAGGGGGCGGCCATTCATTCATGGCCACCCCCTCGCGATCGCTCCCGACGAATAGAAATCCCCGGTGACATCACTTCCTCTCCTGTAATGTAAACACAGGAGAGGAAGTGATGTATTCTCTCCTCCGTGTCGGTATTTTTCGTTCCGACACGGAGGAGAGCGGATCGGGGAGTTGCACCAACACTCTACACACACAGTAGAACATGCCAGGCACACTCACACCCCCCCTTTACCCCCCGATCACCCCCCCAATTACCCCTGCCCCCCAGTCACAGTGACACCAATGTCATTTTTTTTTTTTTTTTTTGCATTGGTGTCATTTGTGACTGTAATAACTGTTAGGGCAGTTAGAGTTAGCCCCCTTTAGTTCTAATGTACCCCCCTAACCCCCCCAATAAAGGTTTAACCCCGTGATCACCCCCCGTCGCCAGTGTCACTAAGGCTGGGTTCACATTGCAGCGGTTTATGAGAATGAATGTGATTCGCACCGCACTGCAGTGCAAATCACATCCGATCTCTGTGCGATTCGAGTTCAGCCATTCGCCGCACCCGCCGCAAATTCGCACGGGACCCTTTTTTGGCCCGCAGCAGAATCGGATCGCATGGGTGTTCACACCATGCGATCCGAGTTTGCAGATCGCACTGCGATATGCGAACTGATCTGGGGGTGTCAGTAACATTTCACTGACACTCCCAGCAGTTCGCATAGGGCAGTGTGAACTGCCGCCGGGAGGCATGCGATGCGGGAACCCGCCGCGGATTCGCGGCGTTTCCGCATCGCTCCAGTGTGAACCCAGCCTAATAAGCGATCATTTTTCTGATCGCCGTATTAGTGTCACAGGTGACGCTAGTTAGGCAGGTAGGTATTTAGGTTCGCCGCAGCTTTTTATAGCGCCAGGGACCCCCATATACTACCGCATAAAGCCCCCTGATTGCCCCCTAGTTAACCCTTTCACCAGTGATCACCCTATAACTGTTACAGGTGACGCTGGTTGGTTAGTTATTTTTTTATAGTTTCAGGGCACCCGCCATTTATTACCTAATAAAGGTTTAACCCCCTGATCACCCGGCGGGTGTCATTTGTGACTAATAACTGTTAGGGCAGTTAGGGTTAGCCCCCTTTAGTTCTAAGGTACCCCCCTAACCCCCCCAATAAAGGTTTAACCCCGTGATCACCCCCCGTCGCCAGTGTCACTAAGGCTGGGTTCACATTGCAGCGGTTTATGAGAACGGATGTGATTCGCACCGCACTGCAGTGCAAATCACATCCGATCTCTGTGCGATTCGAGTTCAGCCATTCGCCGCACCCGCCGCAAATTCGCACGGGACCCTTTTTTTGGCCCGCAGCAGAATCGGATCGCATGGGTGTTCACACCATGCGATCCGAGTTTGCAGATCGCACTGCGATATGCGAACTGATCTGGGGGTGTCAGTAACATTTCACTGACACTCCCAGCAGTTCGCATAGGGCAGTGTGAACTGCCGCCGGGAGGCATGCGATGCGGGAACCCGCCGCGCATTCGTGGCGTTCCCGCATCGCTCCAGTGTGAACCCAGCCTAATAAGCGATCGTTTTTCTGATCGCTGTATTAGTGTCACAGGTGACGCTAGTTAGGCAGGTAGGTATTTAGGTTCGCTGCAGCTTTTTATAGCGCCAGGGACCCCCATATACTACCGCATAAAGCCCCCTAATTGCCCCCTAGTTAACCCTTTCACCAGTGATCACCATATAACTGTTACAGGTGACGCTGGTTGGTTAGTTATTATTTTTATAGTTTCAGGGCACCCGCCATTTATTACCTAGTCTCACTAGTGTACCCCTAAATTTAGGGGTGTCTACTTTCCAAAATGGGGTCATTTGGGGGGGGGGTTTGTGCCATCTTGGCATTTTATGGCCTTCAAAACTGTAACGCCCTTAGAAAGCCTGAAGGCGGTGCTTGGTTTTCGGGGCCCCGTACGCGGCTAGGCTCCCAAAAAGTCCCACATATGTGGTATCCCCGTACTCAGGAGAAGCAGCAGAATTTATTTTGGGGTGTCATTTCACATATGCCCATGGCATGCATGAGCAATATATCATTTAGTGACAACTTTGTGAAAAAAAAAAAAAAAAAAAAAAAGTTTGTAATTTTCCCGCAACTTGTGGCAAAATCTAAAATATTCCATGAACTCAACATGCCTCTCAGCAAATAGCTTGGGGTGTCTACTTTCTAAAATGGGGTCATTTGTGGGGGTTTTGTGCCATCTTGGCATTTTATGGCCTTCAAAACTGTAATAGGTAGTGAGAAGTGAACTCAAAAATTTACGCCCTTAGAAAGCCTGAAGGCGGTGCTTGGTTTTCGGGGCCCCGTACGCGGCTAGGCTCCCAAAAAGTCCCACATATGTGGTATCCCCATACTCAGGAGAAGCAGCAGAATTTATTTTGGGGTGTCATTTCACATACGCCCATAGCATGTGTGAGCAATATATCATTTAGTGACAACTTTGTGTAAAAAAAAAATAATTTTTTTTTTTTTGTCATTATTCAATCGCTTGAGGCAAAAAAATAAAATATTCAATGGGCTCAACATGCCTCTTATCAATTTCCTTAGGGGGTCTACTTTCCAAAATGGGGTCATTTGGGGGGGTTTTGTACTGCCCTGCCATTTTAGCACCTCAAGAAATGGGATAGGCAGTCGTAAACTAAAAGCTGCGTAAATTCCAGAAAACGTACCTTAGTTTGTAGATGTGACAACTTTTGCGCAAACCAATAAATATACAATTATTGACTTTTTTTTTACCAAAGACATGTGGCTGAATACATTTTGGCCTAAATGTATGACTAAAATTGAGTTTATTGGATTTTTCTAATAACAAAAAGTAGAAAATATCATTTTTTTTCAAAATTTGCGGTCTTTTTACGTTTATATCGCAAAAAATAAAAATCGCAGAGGCAATCAAATACCATCAAAAGAAAGCTCTATTTGTGGGAAGAAAAGGACGCAAATTTTGTTTGGGTACAACATTGCATGACCGCGCAATTACCAGTTAAAGCAGCGCAGTGCCAAAGTGTAAAAAGACCTCTGGTCATTTACCAGCAAAATGGTCCGGTCTGAAAGTGGTTAAAGGTTGCCTCCTGCCTTAAAGGATAAGTTCAGCTTTGTAAAATGACCATAAATTAACATAAAATTGTGCATATTTTATTATTAGTAGCCTGTAGCATTGCACCGATGATCAGCAGACCATGGGTGCAATCTCAGGCTGGACATGTGAGAGTTGCTACATTAATAACAACATTTTACACCCTGACTACGGGTGTAACATATTAAAGATGGTTAATTCATTCTCTGCATTAAAGAATAAGTTTGTGTAAAAAAAAACTGTTTGCTTTTAGAACCACTTTAATGAACTCAAAAATGATCAAGCCCTGCTAGAAAGTATAGAGAACATACGGAGGGTAAAATAAGTATTGAACACCTTACCATTTTTCTAGGTAAATATATTGACATGAAATAAAAAATAATAAAAGCATTGACACGGATTGAACGCATAAAGAAAGGGAGGTGCAAAAAGGCACACAAGCCAAGACACCAGCTGAAATCTATCAGTAATTAGAAAGCAATACTTCCCCTTGTCAGTGCAAATTAATAACAGCTGGTTCAGTCTCAACTGATGGCCTATAAAAAGGTCTTTCATACCAATGTGTCACACAAACATCTCATGATGGGTAAAAGTATTTCTACACTGAATGTTCCAGTGAGCACTGTTGGGACAATACTCCAGAAGTAGAATATAATTCGCCATGAACTGGCCACGACCAGGTGCTCCTCACAAGATTTCTGACAGGAGTAAAAAGAATTATCCGAAGCATTGCCCAAGAGCCAAGGACCACTTCTGCAGAGCTTCAGAAAGATCTGGAATTGGCAGGTACAATTGTTTCAAAGAAAACAATAAGTAATGCACTTAACCGCCATGGACTGTATGCACGCGCACTACGCAAGACTCCATTGCTGAAGAAAAATCGTTTTTGGAAGCTCATTTAAAGTTTGCTGCACAACATTTAGACAAGCCTGTGAAATAATGGGAGAATATAGTCTGGTCAGATGAGACTAAAGTTGATGCCGTAACATAATACACACCATGTTTGGTGGTCAAATGGCACTGCACATCCACCTCAAAACACCCCCTTATTAACTGAAGTTTTGAGGTGGCAACACAATGGTTTGGAGCTGCTTTTAAGCATCTGGTATTGGCAAATTTCCTGTCATTGAGGGAAGGATGAATGGAAAAATGTACTCTATTCTCGATAAAAATCTGCTACCATCTAGCAGGATGATGAAGATAAAACAAGGTTGAACATTTCATCAAGACAATGACCCCAAACACACAGCCAAGAAAACTCTCAATTGTTTTCAAAGAAAGGCCCAGCCAATCACCTGACTTAAATCTAATAGAAAATCTATATCAAGAACTATAGATCAGAGTTCATAGAAGAGGCGCACAGAACCTTTAAGATTTGAAGACTGTGTGGAAGAATGGGCCAAAATCACACCTGAGCAATTCATGCAGCTAGTTTCTCTATACAGGAAGCGTCTTGAAGCTGTCATTACCAACAAAGGATTTTGTAGGAAGTATTAAATACATTTCAGGTAGTGTTTAATGCTTTTTCCCTGCGTCATTCCATTTTATTACACCTAATTTAATTTCTGAAATTATTGGTTTTGGTTTCTTTGTGTTGGTTTTTACCGACATGTGGACAAAAATTTATGTCAATAGCACCTTTTAGAAATATATTTACATAGGAAAATGGTGACCTGTTCGGTACTTTTTACCCGCTGTATCTACAAAAGTTTTTGTCCAATTAACAAAGATCTTTGTTGCATACATTTGCTAATGTATAAAGCCATACCACCACATCAAAATGCCTTTCCAAAGTGCGTTCCTGCTTTTAATCACTTTACACGTGTTTGCTTTTATTCTGTACTTCTGAGGTAGATTGTGCAGAAATTGTATTATATTGTAATGCAGCTGCATTGGTTGTTTTTATTTTTGCATTTTTCATTTTTTTTTTTCTTTTTAAATCTTCATCTACCTGACCTTCATAAGTTTCCCCTGAATTATTTGTATTAAAAAAAAAAAAAATGTGTGTCAGAAATACTTGTGCAATAATTACAGCCCTAGTTTGCAGTTGTCGTGTAGCTGTGTTTTTTATTTATTTATTTTTCTTTGCCTGACTATGTTTTGAATAGAGTATTTATTTACTTCTGCAGATATTATGCTATCTTTGATGGTGAAGATCGCCAAGGCCTGCTAAATTTTTATCACGATGAAGCTTGCTGCTCTCTTAGCATTCCAAATGTATCCGGGCAGAACCCTGCCAGGTGTGTAGCACTCTTTCCAAACTCTAGGAATAACTAATGGACACACTCTCACACACCAAGTTTCATATCTTTTAATATGATGTATGTATTGCCACAGGAGCAGTCTGGGAGATTACTTTGCTAACAGCAGGAATTTAAAGAGACTACGAGAACCCCGAGATCTCAGTAAGTGTATTCTCGTAAGCAAAGTTGATATTTTACTTATGAGATGTTCTATTTCTGAATTATTTGCCTTCTCTTTCTCAGCACTTCGATTGAAACTTCTCAAGCACAAACGTCTCAATGTTGTTAGCTTCTTGAATGAACTTCCACGGACCCAGCATGATCTGAACTCCTTTGTTGTGGATGTTACTACCGAGACTGTGAGTGTGTAAACTTCACTAATCTAATGCTGAATCTGAGGTTTTCCACATTCACTCACATTTTATTATTTCTAAAGTGTACTGTATATTTTGGCAAATGGTGTTTTTTGTACTTTACATGTATGTTACCTTTAACATTTCTCTTTCCTGATATGTCTGTTACCGTGTACTTGTATGAAAAATGTATCATGTTCTCTTTGCATTGCTTCATTTGTGAGAAATACCTGATAATCTTGTCTGTCCCCCTGCTTTACTATTTCAAACAGAGCCAGCATGCTCAGTTTGCAATATCAAATGGGGTCCTGCAATTGGTCCCCCCCCCCCCCAATTACATGCATATACAGTATGTACGCAAATGCATACACCTTCATACATAAACGCTTAACCACCCTAATACTGCGGCATAGCCGGAAGATGGCTAAAGCATGGCTCTCTTGTTCTAGGAGGGTGTCCATGGATGTCCTCCCAGAACACGTCTCCTGCGTGCCTCAACGGGTGCACTCTGACCACTGTCTCCTTTCAACACAGCTGATAACAGATCAAGGTAAAGGGCCAATCACAGCAGTTCTTTTCCATGTGATCAGCTGTGTCCAATCACAGCTGATCACATATAAGCAAGCTTGACGAGTATCACTATGTGAGGAAAGGAGAGCAGATAATCAACAAGGCTGACAGGGCACATTTACACTGATAATTTGTGAGGAAAGGAGAGCAGATAATCAACAAGGCTGACAGGGCACTGATCATCAGTGCAGCCCCATCAGTGCATTAGTTTAGCAATAAATAAACAGTGCTGATTAAATGCTATCAAACGAAAGCTCTGTTTTAATTTAAAATAATGATAAAGATTTAAAAAGTGTCACTGCGCTGAAAGATCAAAATTGGCCTAAGCACGGAGGGTGTGAATGTGCCCAGTATTGAAGTGGATAAATACAGGTTTGGTATTGCTGGGCACACTGGAATAAGACCAATAATTCTTGGGCCATTATTCATAGTTAACACTGAACTGATGGCCTGTTAAAAGCCTTTGCGCCACCATCTGTGGAACTTTTTTGAGTATGCTGACACTTCACAGGTTCACACAATTTAAAGGCTTGAAATGTTTAGTATCTATTTAGTCAACACAACTTCTTCGTCTTTTACATTTTACCAAAAATGGGTTGATATACTATTTTTGTTCCTTGAAATTTAAGTGCATTTTTTACAGAATTAGGTGTTTGATAAACATACACTAATGTCATAGGACATAAAGCCAAATTTAAATTGCCACCATTAAAAAAAAAAAAAAAAAAGAAGCTAATTATCACTAATATGAACAGAAGTAGAAATTTTCATATAAATCCATTAAACATAGCTTTGCTGCTTGCACCATAAAGTGGTTTCACTCTACCCCTCAGTAAATCATGCATCGAAAGATGCCATGCAACCCACAAACCTTCACTATAAATGAATAATAATCATCCGCTAAATTATGAGTACCACCAAATTATCCATGTATGCCAATATCTCTGTGCACCAATATTTTCTGCAACTGATCACCAGTGCTACTTGTGCATACACATCCCATGAACCATATACACTCTCTTCCAGACTAGATCCTCATGGCTAGTCAAGGGTCTAATGTGCTTTTGCCCCCCTTCCTGGTCTGAAAACAGGATGGCTCCAAATTCACTCCACCAAAGATGGCTCCCACTGTTCAACGGATCCTCCACACACAAGCGTTATTTCATTTATGAAAAAATAGGAACTGATGGTGTACAGAGTACAGTAAAAACATCAATATTTAAAATGACACTCACAAGTGTAATATACATCACATATCAAACACAGGCAGCTCTCTTACCCCCTTCACTGCTGACATCAAGATGATCCCTGTCTGACCCCACTCCATGTCTGTATGCATTACGCCCAATCAACAGGCTTCCCCAGTAAGAATATGCATTTGGATGAGTTGGAATATTTTTTTTATCATTTTCAATCCATGATAATGTTGTATGGAACACTTGGTAAATTCTGAAGCAAAAATTTGATTTTTTTTTAAAATGTTGAAAATGGGAAAACAAGCACTAAAAATCTGTGTGTATGGCTAGCATACAATTACCAACTTAAGCATTCTGTTGAGTCATAAATGGAATGCCAATGTACCACAAAGGATAAAATAAAACATACATGATTCTTTCTTAGGAGAACAGTGCACCACAACCCACAATATATGCATTGTGGTGCGATGCATTGGGCTGTACTGTAAATTATATTGACAATGAGGGGGGAATGCACCGCACACAGAGCAGGTGTATTTCCTCTTTTGTGGTCACGCACAGTTAAGTGTGCATTGCCACAATAAACGTGTGTTAATGGGGCCCTTCAGACTTTACATGATTTTGCCCATGCAATATCCTCAGCAATACCACAGTCTATCTTGATGGGTTTCTTTAGCATCCGAGAGCATGTTAATCTAGTAAAATCTCATTTGGATTTACCTTAAAATATGTAGTGTGATTGCCTTATTTAAGTAGTTCTTCGCACTATAGTCAGATAATTTTACATACTTAAACCTCAAACCCCAGTCAAGTGTGAAATGTTCCTGTGATGCTCCATTTTTCTGCCTTTTTTTTATTCTCACAGAGATATTTTATTTATTTTGCAGAACACCTTACTTTGCTTTGTGGTTAATGGAGTGTTTAAAGGTGAGTGTTAATACTGTAAATGACTATTAACAGCATAGTCTAAAACAACCTCCTTTTCTAAAGGATGCTGTCTTGTTTATGTGGCTCACTGTCTTTCATAATAGGTCATTAATTAATATAGGAACAATTTGCAATCTATAATATAGTGTGATGCAGAAGTATTGAAGGGAAAAATATAGCCGCAAGTACCTATGTATTTTATATCTGGTTTCTGCTCTCCTAATAATAAAATACAACCCTACCAGGTCACTTCACCTACTGCTGCTGCTTTTGCTGGCCCCTCATACATTTCTTCACCCTGTGCCTTTCTGCAGCCCCCAACCCCCCCCCCCCCCCCCCCCCACACTGCCTCCAGCTTCACTAATGGCAGCCTAACTTCTGTCTACCTCCTGCTTTTGCAATGCCATCCTTTCTAAAACAACAAAGATGTCTTGAGGGTATAACCCAGTGATGATATCCAGCTGTGTTGGGCTGACACTGCCAGGTTGTCCAGAGCTTTGGCCAAGACTCCCCACCACATATTCATATCATATATATATTTATACATACTGATTGTTTTACACAGATTAGAACCCTGAATCGGGGCCCTGTCCTACAGCCAGTCAACACAAATGTAGTAGCGTCTACTGAATGTTTCTTCACTCCCATTCTCCCAAAACAATGAAGACATTATTATATTGAGAGTCTGGTGCATGCTTGCTGCCTATTACTTTTTCTCTTAACCTTGGAGTACTGTTGCAGTTCTCATTGGGTTTTGTGACATGCAGAGAAGTTCATTTTACATAGAGAGTAATAGCCATGTCTGTATACAGATCACTGCGATTTATGATTGCCAATAGTGAGTTGGTGTGGTTTTTTGTTTTTCAGTTGAGGGGCAATCCAATGATCCTGTACGTGCTTTCACTCGGGTATTTATAGCAGTGCCAGGAAATGAAGCAGTGGGGTAAGTGTGACTCAACAGCATATTGGACACAGTATACAAACAGATTAGCTGGTCTTGTCTATACAGTATTTTATAATTTGTAAAATCCTTTTCTTCAGTAGTTCATTGAAGAACACAGCTCTTGCTCCACGTGTGGTTTTCTTTATACATGGTCAACCTGTTGCCACCGTTAATGTTCTTTGTAAGGTTGCCTTCCGTTTCTAGGGTCTTCTCAATGGTTGTTACTCCTGAGCTTGTACTGTACATGCAGGGAAGGGCAAAGCTATTAAATGAAGCTGAGCACTATTGCTTTGCATATTGTCCAACTTCCCCAAAGTAGCAGCTATATCTATACGAGTCCTGTGTCTACCAATGAGCTATTGGAGAAAAAGAATTTGCAATGTACACAAAAAAACAATTTATGTATTTTCACTCTGATTTTTGAGGAAGACTCTCTATTTGCTGCTGCTATCTGGCCCCAATGTCCTCCAGTTTTAAAGTGCTTGGGCTCTGCTAGACTGGATGTTGGTAGGCTTAGCCTGGAAGTTACCTTTGAGCACTGGGCTCGGCATAAGGCACTTTTCTTTCGTTCATTGACGGACACAGCATCTTCATCTTAACCTTAGGGCAGGGCTCGACAAACCCCGGGCGCCAGGTTGCATTTGCGACTAGAATTCGCGTCCTGGCGCCTGGGGCAACACAGCTGGGGTATCCTGTCTCCGTGTGGACCCCGAACTCCGCCGTGCGATTGCATCGGGCCGCGGCGGCCAGTAATTGAGGCTGCGGCGGCCAGTAATTGAGGCTGCGGCGGCCAGTAATTGAGGCCGCGGCTTTGCGGCCTTCTAAAGTCTTTCCGTAGTCTGGCGCCATCTTGTGGTGGATGTTGAAATTACAACCCATCCAATAATGCTAATCCTAATGGAGCTTCAAAGCCCTGCCTGGCGCCTTTTGCCCAACGATGAGTGTGGTGGCTGGTAAATAGCTATATATATATATATATATATATATATATATATATATATATATATATATATATATATATATATATATATATATATATTTTTTTTTTTTTTTCCATAATGGCTTTTATTTTATTTTTTATTTTTTGAAAGTGAAAAAAAAAATTATTATTTGTAATCTTACCTGTTTGGCCCCTTTCACAAGGGCTGTCTGATCAGGTTCACCTGTCAGTTTTTCAGGCGGACCTGATCGAACCCTTAGCAGGGATATGGCAGTAAATAAGCGGGAATATGGCGGAAATAAAAGAAGTCACATTCTTTTGTTAACCACTTCGTGTCCGCGCTATAGACGAAAGATGTCTACAGCGCGGACACCAATTGCCGGGGGGGGGGGGGTGTCCCTTGACATCCTCCTGTTTACTTCCCCTCTGCACGCCGCCATGGGCGCGCATCGGGCCGTGTGTTGGCCGTGTCCCTTGGATACAGCCACTCACAGATCATGCTAAATGGCCAATCACAGCGGCCATTTAGCACTCGAGCGGTGTGTCCAATGAGAGGTGATCTCGTATGTGGGGGCTGGGGGCTATCTTCCTCTCACTCGTCTCCATGTCAGGCCAGGGACAGGTCCAGATCGCCGTCATGGACCTGGCTCCTAGATTCCAAGCAAATCAACCCCTGCCTTAGGGTTATATCGTCCCTTCAGGAGAGGACTAGGCAGAACATGTTCAGAACAGCAAAACTGCACTACTGGCTATAACTCCTCAAACTGCATCCAGCAGCACATTTTTTTTCTGCCTAGTGTAGTAGAAAGACCTGGCTTCCAGTGGGACCATTGGTCCTGGGAATTTTTTATTTTTTATGCATTTTTGATTCCTGTGATTTACAATCAACAGCCGTGCTGGAGAACAGGCTGGATAATATAGATCCTGGTAGTCTCCCCAGCCTGGCCATCGAGCGTGAGCAGACCTTAGCTACACACTGGGTCAGCCACGACATGCCCAGTCTGATCCAGGGACAGCCGGTGAGCTATATAGTTACATGGTAAGGTTGAATAAAGACACCAGTCCATCCAGTTCAACCTGAGTGAGTGTCTACAATTGTCCCTATCCCTGTACATTGCACACTCACATCAGTCCCTCCCCTCAAGGAGCCCACAATCCAAGGTCCCCATTCGTATACTAGAGCCAATTTTGGACAGAAGCCAAATAACCTACCTGCATGTCTTTGGAGTGTGGGAGGAAACCGGCCCGGAGGAAACCCACACAGGCACAGGGAGAACATGCAAACTCCAGGCAGGTAGTGTCGTGGTTGGGATTTGAACCAGTAACCCTTCTTACTGCTAGGCGAGAGTGCTAACCACTACACTACTGTGCTGTCCACACACCACTGTGCTGCCCACAACATGCTCCGGGGCACACATATGACCGGGCTACTGCTGTCCGTGTCACAGTGTGCCGTGGCCGACAGCCACCCCACCCCGTACTGCTTGGGTGATGGGTCTGTTCGTGGAATGCGTCCAACAGTCCCGGCAGGAGGGGTAAGTATGGTTCCACCTGTCTCGGCAGGATGGAGCAGCTGGGCATTCCCTGGGAGGTTGACTAGGGGGTCTCTCACTCTCCGTGTCCCCTTCCCTCCTCCCCATGCTATGGGTCGCTGTGTGACTGGGCATATGGGGGTGCGGTGCACGTACCTGGCCAGGCGGTTGCGCTCGGTGTTGGCGGACTGCTCGTCCTCTTCCCTGTTTTCTGTACCATGGTGGGATGTTTCTACAACCGCATGCTTTTTACACAGAACACCTTGTGGCAGACACAGGGGAGAGCGAATAGCAGCTGTCGGGGGGGGGGGGGGGGGGGGCCTCAGTCTGTAGCAGTTAGGAAGGTGGGCATTTTGTCTTGCCTTAGGTCCCTAAGTGGTGACAGGCGAGTGTAGTTCAGCATGGCGTCAGAAGCTGGCGCTTCTTCCCCAGACATCTGTTATGGCAACTGGTTCCCCTCTGTTGGTGGTCCTGGAGTCCTATGTTGCCAGGGTGGAAGCGGTGTGTGGGTGCAGGGGACAGGGTAAAAAAACTCCCCCTTCCCCCACCGTCTTCTGGGGAAAGCTCTGATTCAGACTTTGGTCCCACTGTGGCAGGTGGCCCCTGTTCTGACATTTCAGAGGATGCAGACCAGGACCATTCAGACAGTGAGAATGACTGTGTGCCCGGGTCAGCGCAGGAAAAAGCGCTTTTAGGAGCACTTATCACAGCAGTGCGGGATACCCTAAAGATGGAGGATACGGCGGGGGCATCTACAGGGGTGTCAGTCCCTTTTTGGGTCCCACAAGCCGTCCCGAATGGCTAAGGTGTTTTTTACCTAACTTATTTTGATAAGTTTATTTACAAGGAGTGGGGAAGCCCACTGCGTGCCTCTTCAGTCCAGAAACGCATGGCGGTGCGTTACCCCTTTGAGGAGAGTTTCCTGAAGAAATGGACATCTCTGATCGCAGTACCACAAGGTGCCTGCTGAGGGACAAAAGCATCCCTGGTTTTGCAAGCCAAACAAGCCTGCGAACAAATCTGTTGACTCATGAAGGTTTGCCCCAGCCCGATTCTCGGGAGGGTCGCCTTCGGGAGTTTGCAGCTCGGAGGACCTCCCTACTTTCCGACCAGTGGGTCTGCGAACTGGTTTCATCAGGATACAAGATAGTTTCTTGTCCGCCAAACAGATTTTTTCCCCTCCAACCTTCATCTTCTTCCAACTCGTCGGGAAGCTCTGTTTGGGGCAGTACAGGACCTGCTGCTGCGCGGGGTGATATTGCCTGTGCCGATACTGGAAAGGCTTCAGGGATTCTACTCCAATCTGTTTGTAGTCCCAAAGAAGGAAAGGGTCCATCTGGTCCTGGATCTCAAGGCCCTCAGCAGCTTTGTGAAAGTACAAAGGTTCAGGATGGAATCAGTTTGCTCCGTGGTTGCGGGACTCCATCAGGGGGATTTCCTGACGTCCTTGGACATCAAGGACGCATACTTGCATGCCCCCATATGCGTCAAGCATCGGAGGTTTCTGTGAATTACGATCGGGGACGACCACTACCAAATTGTAGCTCTCCCTTTTGGCCTGGCATCGGCACCAAGGGTCTTCACCAATGTGCTAGCCCCATTTCTGGCTTTGCGAAGGCAGCGAGGGATCGCAATCATGAGTTACCTGGACGACCTCCTCCTGAGAGCAGCTTCCGCCTCAGAATTAAGGGAGGATGTGGCAATCACCATGTAAACTCTTTGGGAGTTTGGTTGGGTACTGAACCTCCAGAAATTGGTGTTGGGGCCGACTCAACGCCTGGAGTACCTGGGCTTGCTTCTGGACTCCTCAGAGGCGAGTCTTTCTCCCTTCGGATAAGCTGCGGTGAAGTTGTTGGTGTCCCGCAGGTGGTCGTTACTGCATTTTTGCATGCGAGTCCTGGGTCTCATTTGAGGCGGTACCGTATGCTCAATTCCACACTTGAGTCTTGCAAAAGGAGATCCGGTCCAAATGGGACAAATCTGTTATCCCTGGATTGTCAAATTTGGGGGAGCCAGCTAATCAGGGATTCCCTGCTCTGGTGGCTGAGGTCGCCAGCCCTTCGGTCCAGTAAGTCGTTCCTTCCTCTTCTTTTTGACCTTGATCACATGGGACGCCAGCCAGACCAGTTGGGGGGGGGGGGGGGGGGGATTTGGGGCATACAGTCAGCCCAGGGATGCTGGACGCAGGAAGAATCCTGCCTGCCAATCAATTTGCTGGAGCTTCGGGCGATCAGGCGGTGCCTCCCCACATGATCACAGAGGCTGCAGGGGTGTCCGGTCAGGATCCAGTCGGACAACGCCACGGCGGGGGTGTATGTCAATCATCAAGGAGGAACAAGGAGCTCAGCTGCAGCACTGGAGGTCGCTCACATCCTGCGGTGGGCAGAGAGGCGCATACTGGCTCTGTTAGCCGTGTACATTCCGGGAGAGTAGAAAACTGGCAAGCAAACTACCTAAGTTGTCAGATGCTGGATCAAGAAGTATCGGCGCTGCATCTGGATGTATTTTGGCTCCTTTTGCCTAAGGTGGGGCATGTCAGATGTGGATCTCCTGGCTTCTCAACTCAATCGGAAGGTACAGAGGTTTGTGGCCAGGTCAAAAGTTCCCTGGGCGGACGCGGCAGACCCATTGGTGGGTGTTATCGGCTGATTTATGCCTTCCCACCACTCAAACGTCTATCACGTCTGCTTCATAGAGTGGGGGCTGAGGGGATTCTGGTGATTCTGATTGGCCTCGGCGTCCATAGTACGCAAACATAGTACAAATGGTGGCAGATGTTCTTTGGCGGCTGCCGATGCGAGAGGACCTTCTGTCGCAAGGTCCAATACTTCATCCTGCTTTACAGTCGCTGCCTTTAACTACATGGCTGTTGAAAGCCAGGTGCTAAGGGACTGAGGTCTGTCTGATTTGGTAATCTCCACTATGCTGAGGGCACGGAAGGCATCTTCTCTGAAGATTGATCATCGTACGTGGAAGGCCTACATCTCCATGTTTGAGGCGATGGGGTGGCGTCCACGCACATACTCAGTTTCCAGGATCCTGCTGTTTTTGCATCGAGGAGTGGATCAGAAACTTGCATTAAGCACCATTAAGGGGCAGATAACAGCTTTGGCTGTCTCTTTTTGGCGACTCATTCATTGGTTAATACGTTTGTTCAGGGGGTTTGACATGTGGTCCCTCCGGTTCGACCACTGCTGCCTCCGTGGGATTTGAATCTGGTGCCCTTGGTGCTTCAGAAACCGCCGTTTGAAAACATTAGGGAGATCCCATTATTAACACTCACTCCGAAAGTAGACTTTCTAGTGGCTATTACATCTGCCAGGAGGGTTTCTCAGTTGGCGGCCTTGTCATACAAGTCTCCCTACTTGGTCCTCCACAAGGATAAGGCGGTGCTACGTCTGCAGCCTTCGTTTCTTCCAAAGGTTGTTTTGGCCTTTCATCTAAATGGGGACATTGTGCTTCCGTCCTCATGTCCTCGGCCGTCACACCCCAAAGAGGTTGCTTTGCATTCCTTGGACGTGGTCCAGGCTCTTGGGGTGTATCTGTCTGCTACGGCTCCTTTTCGGTGGTCGGACTCGCTGTTTGTATTGATGGCTGGTCCGAAGAAGGGCCTGGCGGTCTCGTCGGCCACCATTTCTCAGTGGATCAGACAGATGGTGGTTCAGGCTTATGCCTTAAGGGGGCGAGCGCCCCCCCTTCCCTGTCACGGCACATTCTACCAGGGCAATTGGTGCCTCCTGGGATTTCCGACATCAAGCGTCCGTTTCCCATGAGTGTAAGGCGGCGACCTGGTCGTCCATTCACACTTTCACTAAATTTTACAAGGTTGATGTGAGCGCATCTTCGGGTGCTTGCTTCGGCCGCAAGGTTTTGCAGGCAGCTGTTTAAGGTTGCAACTCCTCCGTTGAGGAGCTCTGGTTGTTATGGGTGGAGTTAACTTGCTGTTCCCACCCCTCGTTTTTTTGACACTGCTTGGGGATGTCCCTAAGGTCAAGATGAAGATGCTGTGTTCGTCAATGAACGAAAGAGAAAATAGGATTTTTGTACTCACTGTAAATTCTTTTTCTCTGAAGTTCATTGACGGACACAGCACCCACCCCTCCTATTTTGTACTGCTTTTTGATAAACTGAGCTGCTGGATGCAGTGTGAGGGGTTATAGCCAGTAGGACCGCCCCCTGGGCAGTACTGTGCAGTTTTGCTGTTTTTAACATGTTCTGCCTAGTCCTCCCCTGAAGGGACGTAGTATTTCAAGCACCTTTGCATTAAAAGCACCAGAAAGGCTCAAGAAAAAGGCTTCTCTTGAAAATCAATTAATGTTTTCACACTGGGGGCGGTGCACTTCATTACGGTGAAAAAAATCCTGCTTGCAGCATCTTTTGGGGAGCTATTTAAACTGCACCAAAAATCCTCCTTCCCATTGAAATGAATGGGAACCACATCAAAAACACCCCCACTAAGCGTTTTTGGTGCTGTTTTTGAGTCGCATGTCCTTTAAAAAAAAAAAAAAAAACGCACTACAAATACTCTCAGTTAAAGCATAGGGTTTTACTGGCAGTTTTGATGTGTGAAAGTGCCCCTAGAGCACTTTCTGGGTCCAGAGCCACTGCCCTTGCATCAGAATTTGTTCTTAAGACTTGCTTTTTGAGTAGGCTGATTGCCAGGAGCTACCTCATTTGTTTGGGTTGTTTGACGCCTGTAAATAAAATTACAATAAATAAAAAGCCCTGTGTTGTCAGTTTAGACTACAGAACAGGTTAATGCTGTGAACCTTTGCCCTATTTCCAGCTCTTCAGCATCGAAGGTATCTTACCTGCTGCTGCTCATGTAATTGCCGATTAAACATGGAATTACAATCTTTGCTGCTTGCAACCACTTACAGCCATGTGACCCACACAGCGTATTTGGTTTCATGAGCTCCTGAAGACTTTCCTTGTATCCTAAACCATATGCTTAATTGCCACATGGTCCCAGCTTGTCTGATTATAAACAAGGTGACAGTCCTGCTTTTCCAGGTTCCCCCAGCTCACACTCTACTAATAGCTCCAGTGCTGCTTGCTCGCCTCCTTCCTTCCCTTCCTCTGTTTTTAAAAGGATGGCCTCGCAATGTACACTATACAACACCACACTGCTTTACATTTATTGGTCATCTCATTGATTATATGGTACAAAACCACTAGGTTTGGCTCTGTACCCTGTGTCTGTGGACTGCTCAATTTACAGCCAATGGGTGCACTTGCCACTCGAGAGAGAGAGAAAGCAGAGAAATACTGGCAACAAAACCACTTTGACAGTCCCAAACCACTAACTGCACCCGTGCAGCTAAATGGGCTCCTATAGGATGCTGAATAGTAGAGCGGGACATAGGAGAATCATGAAGTGTGGGATGGGACATATGGACAGGGAGAGACATGCTGCTGTTGGCATTGCTTTCTGTAGGACTCCAAAGGGATGGCATGGTACCCCTGATGGCAGTGGTGACTGGTCTTCAGGGCATGACATTGCTACCTCTTTGGTGTCAGAATGCTACAAGGACAACATACGTATCCCAGACTTCCCAGATGCTGATATGCAAACTCACAAAACAATAGGTTTCATGGGCATTACACAACGCAATTTCAACAACTAAAGACCTTCAGTTGTTGCCGTTCTTCTGTCTAATGCCTTCAAATCTACAATTGGAGCAGTGAGCACTTGGAAAATGTTTAAATATTATGCTTTGTGACGTCTTTCCACTACTTACGTATGTAAAGTTGATTTTTAACCTAAATGTACCCTTCTATTCTAGGCTTCTTTTGGTAAATGATCAACAATTCATAAGGAATGCAAGTACAGATGAGATACGCAAAGCCTTTGCCACACCAGCTCCAACTCCATCAAGTAGCCCTGTGCCTGTGGTACCCCCTGTACCCCAGGACATGGTGCTGGCATTCAGTCAACACTCTGGCATGAATCTTGAGTGGTCTCAGAAGTAAGTAATTCAGGTGGATGTGGAGGTTTTGGGTATTTTGCATGCTTTTCTGAAACTGTACAATTATGTTCCCTCTACAGGGTAAAAATTCACGTGTATGTTATGTTTTCCAGTTTTTATTTGTATTTTTTCTCCCTTTTTTTTTTTTTTTTTAACCCTTTGGCTGACCAGGTCCATATGCTGTACGGACCTGGATTTCTGTGTTCAGACCCTGCTGAACAAACTGAATTTAACCAAAATATTTACCCCCTCCCCGCCTCTACTTCTGCTCACTGTGTCTTTCGCCACTCCACCTGCCTTTGCTGACATCTAAATAGCCCCCAACTCTAATTCTTCCTTACTCTGCTGCTTCATCCACGCTGCTCTGATTTTATTTATATACCTATTCACAGTTCTCAAACCAAAATGGGGGTACAGTAAAACTTTGATAGTGAAAAACTTGGTCTGTGAGTGTTTTGCAAGACTAGCTTTTTTTTTTTTCCAAGAGAGATGCCTCTAAGTGTAGCAATATGGTTACATTTAATGAAGGTACAACATTTAGCAACTCATGTGGTTGATGATTAAAACAGGCACATCCTTAGTATGCAAGCATCCAGGGTAAAGCTGTCCACATAGACCATCCTCTTCACTGCCATCATCCCTTCCATGCTGCGCTTCAAGGCTCTTTCAGATCGCTCTACTGCAGGATAGTCATCCCAGTCACGATTGCAGACTGACAGCGGTGAGAACTGGTGGGTGCGGAGGACGGTCTATGTGGACAACTTTATCCTGGAAGCCTGTATACTTAGATGTGCCTGTTTTAATCATCAGCCATGTGAGTTGCTAAATGTACTTTCATTAAATGTATCCATGTTGCTACACTTCGAGGTGCCTCTCTTCTCTTTTGTTCTCTGTAGCTCCGGCTGGATTTAGCTTCTAATCGCCTTGTGGAGGCGTCCATTTGTGGGTGGACATTTTATAACCAACCTATCACATTGCTATAATCTTTGTATATGGACTATAAACTGAAGGAGTTATGAATAAATGGTTGTGGAACAAATCATCTGAGTTTCCATTATTTCTTATGGGGAAATTTGCTTTGATATGCGAGTGCTTTGGATTACAAGCATGTTTCCGGAATGAATTAGGATTGTAATCTAAGGTTTTAATGTATCTGAAAACATATAAATGCCCAGGTTTTTTCATAGGCTTCCTTCACCAGCAAGACTTTCCAGCCCCTTTTCAGCACACTAGATTCATTTTGCTGTGGGTTCTTAGGACTACCAGTTTTTGTGGCTCTACTATTACCTCTGTGGCATATGTCTGAACTAGCAGCGTTGGCTTGTAAAAAAAAAAGGCTCTGAGCCTCCTTCCCTCCAAAGGTAGCTTCATCCTTTCATCTCAATCAGGACATTGTCCTTCTGCCTCTCTGTCTTGCTCCAATACATCAGAAGGTTTCCCTTCACTGTATGGATGTATCTTGTGCTGTAGGGGTTTATCTAGCAGTCACTACTTCCATTTGAAAGACTGACCTTTTCTGTTATCCCTGATGGTCCCTGTAAA
The DNA here is from genome assembly GCF_037356315.1 of Lithobates pipiens. Taxonomy (NCBI): domain Eukaryota; kingdom Metazoa; phylum Chordata; class Amphibia; order Anura; family Ranidae; genus Lithobates; species Lithobates pipiens. The sequence continues at coordinate 70,085,258 of NW_027507686.1, read as the reverse complement.
GGGTAATCATTTCTTGGTGATTTAGACAGATCATTATTCATGCATGTAGTCTTGTGGGATGTAGTTAGTTTCCAATTAAAGCTCAAATTATTAGATCTGTGCACCTCCTTAGGCTTTTCCGCATCAGGCACTTGTTTTCTGTTCAAACGTTATACCATGTGTGAATGTTCAGGCCTAATCTGGTGCTAGCTTTGGGATCAAGGTCCTTCAGACAGCTGTTTGAGCTGAAGGTAGTCCCCAGTTAGCTCGTATTGTTAGGTTTGCCTGTTATCATTTTGTTACTGTTGCTCGCTCTTCAGTTGGACTGCTTTTGGGGACATCCCAATTGTCTTAGCATCCTGTGTCCTTTAATAAATCAAAGAAAATTCTTGCCATTTCCAGTGGAATTCAGATAGCAAAAAATAATCCCGACAGGGTCATTCCTTTGAAAAACAATGTTATTTTTAGATCTATTAGGGCTCATTTACACTTGCTTTGGCTTCAACACACATTTAAGCTCCTACTGCTTCAACATGCTTTTTATGATGTGCTTCGATGACGCTTCAGTGGTGCTTCGGTGAAGTGTTGGTGATGCTTCCCTGATGCTGTCTGGATAACTCATGCCTGCAAATTCTCCAAAGCAAAGCTAAAGCTGAATTAAAGCCTCTCAAAAGCTGCAGATGCTTTAAGAAAGCTTTGACATAGACTTCCATAGAGGCTTTGAAGTAAAACGAAAGCAACATGGGGTATACTTTTTGAAGCAAATGCAAGGTGTAAACAGGACAGTAAGCTAACCATTTTATATCAAATATATATAGGTGCATACAAACTAATTCTGAAACTTCAATCAACCAATTGGTTGCACGTAACGCTATTACCAGTGTTACCTTTCAGTAAACACTACCTCACCTCCTAAGTGATCCTATCTGGATCAAAATGTGTTATAGATTACAAACAATAAATTACACAGATCACTATCACTCAGTGAATACTTAAATTTGCATCTAAATTATACACACAGTGACTGGTATAAATAAAAAATGTGAATATAGTCCATCCACCAAAAAATATTAGTAATAATAATAGTAGATTTCCAGATTACAAAAGTCCTTCTATAAGTGCGTGAACAAATCTCCAGTGTTCAAATCACTTTTTACAAAGTGATTTGAACACTGGAGATTTGTTCACGCACTTATAGAAGGACTTTTGTAATCTGGAAATCTACTATTATTATTACTAATATTTTTTGGTGGATGGACTATATTCACATTTTTTATTTATACCAGTCACTGTGTGTATAATTTAGATGCAAATTTAAGTATTCACTGAGTGATAGTGATCTGTGTAATTTATTGTTTGTAATCTATAACACATTTTGATCCAGATAGGATCACTTAGGAGGTGAGGTAGTGTTTACTGAAAGGTAACACTGGTAATAGCGCTACGTGCAACCAATTGGTTGATTGAAGTTTCAGAATTAGTTTGTATGCACCTATATATATATATATTTGATATTCTCTTGGTAAGTGGCAGCTAAGGTGTAGAATTTAGGTAATTTGAGCGCTGTGATGATACACTAGGTAAAGGGATTGTGATTTGTGTATCTTTAGAAATATATAACCATTTTATATAGTGACGGGGGCTTTGACTGGCATTCATAGAGCTTTAACAAAGCATGTCTGAAGCCTTGTTTTGAAGCAAGTATAAACTAGCCCTTACAGTTTCCTTAAAGTACAAGTCTACTTACCCATATTTTCATTTTCTTTAGGTGTCTCCATGACAATGGATGGGACTGGGAACAGTCTGTACAGATTTTTATGAGGCTAAAGGTAAAACTTGTATAGCTGTTTGAATCCACTTGTTTAGCTGTTTGAATCCAGCCCTTACAGTCTTACACTATTAACCTGCAATTTGATATTTTACAGGCTGAGGGAAAGATTCCAGAAATCGCCTTTATCAAGTGATTTTGCCATCATACACGGATCTAGTAGACTGACTCCATAAGGAGCATATCGGCTACAGACTGAAACTTGTGGACATAAGGACGTGTTCAATTCCCTCTGCACTGAGCTATTCACTATTCCATTTTTAATACAGAATGTTTCCAACTACTGAAGAGTCTGCTTGTGGTTTTATGCATTTTTGTGTATATAGGTATGTGTGTATAAATACATACTCCCATATATGCTGTATACCTGAATGTTCGGTCATCACTTGTGCATGCTATGCATTCTGTTATTTATTTGCATTGTGTCCAAATAAGGTTTACAACTCTAGATTTGGATCTTCAATTACACTAGTCTGACAAATTCTCATTTTAATTTACTCCATTTTGGCAGAAGCTTTACATAGATAATCTTTTTTTTTTTTTTTTTTTTTTCCCCTTTCTATCCATTGGAAGTTGGCAAAATGTCATCTGCCACCTGGATTTTAGGACAGCTAGGCATAGGAAGATAGAAGGCAGAAAAATGATAGTAAAAGTTCCTGTTGTAGCCATGCATTTCAGCTTGAACTCGTGTGTGTATAAAACTGTATAATATATTATTATTATTTTTTTTTTTGGGGTTTCAGTGTACATAAATGTATCTCTGTTGAAATATAAAAGTATTTTTATGGGTCCTGCCAAATAGCAACGCATCAACAAAATCGATTCCTGCAGCTTCCTGCTGTGTGGGTGTTTTTTTTTTTTTTTTTTTTCTTGTCATGTCTATAAAGAAAAATAGACTGTGGGAATCAACGTTGTGAAGGAGTTCCTTCAAGCTGACAATACATGGATCAAAATTCAAGCAGTTCAGCAGGGAGTGACCGAATTTCAATCTATGTATAAGCAGAGTGGTTTTACAGAAGTCGATCTACCGCCCTGCCGTTTTTTTCTGGATCGATCAGCTCCACTGGTGGTGAAGTCTCACCGCTGTCAGAATACCAAGGCACATCAGGATTTCCCCAACCACTTTGAATGTGTGGAGGGGGAATCTACTTTTTGGGAATTTTTTTTTTTTTTTATTGTCCAACTCGCTGGTTGAACTAAAAATTAAAAACTAATATAGGGGCTGCTTTAAACTTGTACATTCCTTTGCAGTGCGTTACTGCACTCACTTTGATGTGCCAACGCGTGGCAACGGAAGAAAAAAAAGTCCCTGCAGCATTTTGTAATACAGTCCATCAAAATACAAAGCTTATGTGTTCTGGTGTGCTGCAGTGTGGATGCGTTGCAGGCTGCTCTACTTGTGTGTTGGGTTGCTATCCTAAACGCATGGTATTGTTCATTGTGGTAACCACTTGCATTTTACCATCCGTTACTGCAACGCATAAGTGTAAAGCAAGTCGAAATACACTTTACTTTTTTGATTTATATATCTAAGCGTGTGTATGGATATCTTTTGTGAGATATAGTGCAGTGTGTGTGTGTGTGTGTGTGTGTATATATGTATGTATGTATGTATGTATGTATGTATATATATATATATATATATATATATATATATATATATATATATATATATATATATATATATATATATATATATATATATATATATAATTACATACACACACACATATATATATTTATATGTACTTGGCCAGTGACACTAGGTACAGTGCAAGAATATGCTGGCATTCTATCAACTACAAATATAGATTTTTCAGCTGGTCATTTGGGCTTATTTTAACTATTTGTATAAAAATAATTTTTTTTTTGAAAAGATGGGTCTGATGTATATAAACTGTAGCAGTTGCCCATAGAATATCAGCAAAATTAATTTTTTTGGCATATGTCCTCCAGTCCGTATGAATTTTTTTGCCATGTTATTGCACTAGACCTAGTCCTACTGGTAGTCTTTTCAATACAGTATTTGTATTCTTGTTTACTTTTTATTACATGCATGTGAGCTAGTTTTATTAGACCAGACCCAATTCTCTGGTTACATTTTTTAGTTTTGTTTTTTGTGTTGCTTAATCCGTTTATAATGGGTGAATTATTTAGAAATTGTGTGTTGGAGAATGGTTGTGTAATGCTGGCTGTAGATGGTTCAAATCTCGGTACATTTAGCCTGCCCATACACGGTTCAAATCTCAGCTGGTTTCTACTGAACCGACCAAGTTGATTGATTAACTTGGGTACAACCACCCTGCCGGATTTTACGTGCGATTGCTAGCAGCTAGTATAGCCGCTAGCAAATCTCTGTCTTCTCCCAGTGGGGACGGCTTCCCCTGCCCCACCGCTGGGAGAAGACCATGGCTTGAGGAGTTGGGGGGTCACCCTGTATACACTGTGTGTGTTGATGGGGGAATCGAGAAATTTGTACCGTGTATGGCTTGCCTAAGAAATGAAGCTTGGCAATTGTATTATCTGTTTTTGTGCGTGTGGATGTTGACATAGATTGTGTGTTCTGCAGATACAGATGTTGACTTTTGTTTAACTTTTTGATCATGGTTAATGTTGAAAGAATGGTAGTTAGTGAGTGTGTGTATGTGTTGGGTCTGTGGGTTTTGGGTTGTTACATTTTCATCAATCATATCAAACATGAATTTTCCTATTTATAAGCCTTTTTCCCTAATTCAATAATTTCATAAATTAAAAAAAAGGGGGGGGGGGACCCATTAAGTTATATACACGTCCTTTCTCTGGTAGTCCTTTGGCCTTAATACATTTCCTTCTGAAGATACTATTTCTCTGGTAGTCCTTTGGCCTTAATACTTTGAGCCACTACCAGAAATGGTGCAGATTAGGAATTCTGACTTTCTTATCTGAATACTTATGCTGGTTCAGTGACTCAGAAAGTTTGGAGACCAGAGACAAAAAGGCAACTTCTATTTTCAGGAGCAGGTCATAGTGGCAACTTCTATGTATTTCTAAGTGTAGGTTCCCTTTAGGATGCGTTAATTAAGGAGTGTTCTGAAAGTATAATAATAATTCCAGAATAAGTGTAGGGGAACCACCATGGTTTGTGAGCAGGCAGGTCAGAGGCATTAATAATGCCTTAGGAATTGAGTGATTGGTTGTAGAACATAGATGGGGCAGGTATTGGAGTTGATGTCAGTGTGTGTTGCATGGGTGTGCATTTGGAACACCTGTTCTTTTGGGGGAACAGATGAGGGGGGTGAGTGTTTGTTTGTTTGTGTGTGAGTGTGTGTGTTTGTGTGTGTGTATGATGCTGATAGGGAATTGATCCTATGGGGGTAAGTACTGTGCTCCAAGAATGGGTAGGATGTAGATTTGGTTGATGGTGTATTTAAAAAGCTAATAGTTTTGTCTGTTCTATATTGCTAAGCAGTGAGAATCTAAAATACTGTAGGGTAATTTCTTAGTAGCATGCATATAAGTAGACAAAGGATACAGAAAGGTCTTTCATTCCACAGCGGTGTGCCTCATTTTATAAAGCCTGTGTCATGTCTGACCTTTATTACCCTGATTGATTTGTGTTAGGAGGATGCATAGATGTTGAGGCCTATTGTGTACTTCTCTGTTGCAAAGTGGTTTTAAGTATGCCTTGACAAATTTAACACCTGCAGATTGTCCCTTCAGCACTACAGCCTAATTGGGTATATATGTTTATGTATAAAGTTAAAGAAAATGCTATTTTCTACAACAAAGTGAGACTGTCAGTCCTAACTTCACCATATTTCTCTGACTTGCTTTGTAATTATTTTGATTGTATCTGGAAGGTTATACTGTATGAAGTAAATGAAACTAGTTCACTGTGAATTGATTAATAAAAAATGTGCTCTGTTTTTATAAAACTTTGTATATTTTATTTCATACAATTTTATTCTTCGTGATGTACTACAGTACAGTAAAAGCTGTGAAAAATATTAACAAATGGTGAATATACCATTCACTCTAAAGCAGTGTTTTCACATTAACAGTTGATACTTTCTGAAATTGCAGTTTATTTTGTTGGTTTTTAGAAAATAACGATTAGAGAATGTCTAGAGTTGTGCCACTTTACACTAAATTCCTGAGCAAAGTTATGCCTGTTAGTGTTACTAAACCCAGGACACTGCATTCACTAGATCTGGTCTCCCACAGTACACAGAACATGGAAATGCATTTGTTTTAGTAAATATAAACTGCTAAATACCTTTTTTCTTTTCTTGCATCGGGGACATGGAGCCATAGTAGTTACTATGTGAGTTATAGGGCCACTGATAGGCGATGGACACTGGAACACCCTAAGTCAAGACGTGTACTCCCTATATAACCCCTCCCACTACTGGGAGTCCTCAATTTTTTCGCCACTGTCTAAGGTATAATGTTGTCATGCCTGTGTCACTACTGGGGGCTTTATCGAGCACTCACTGACCTGAAATGGCACAGAAGCCTGTAATTTTCTCCTCTCTGGCCACAACAGATCCTCCAGTAAGAGGGGGGGGCTGCTTCTCTTCCTGTGCCCCCCAGAGAAAGACAGACCTCAACCGCTCAGCGGAGGATTTACACCCCCCCGACATGCTTGCATGTTCCACAGGACACCGCTCGCACAGGAAAGCCCTTTCCTTAGATAGGGAAGGGGGGGCATAATTTGTGCGGGGGACGTGGCTAACGGCGTCAGACGCTGGCCACACATGCAGGAAGTAGATTTTATCACTGTGTGTGTCAAGCTGCTGCTGACTGTGGAGGGACAGAGCAGGAGGATGGCTTGTTCAGGTTAGTGACACAGGCTTTTTTCCCTTTGACACATTATACTTTACCAGGCTAGGATTAATAGCTGATAATGGTGCTGAACTATAGCCTAGCAATGTACATTCTTTTGCTGATAGTGCCCCTGCTTTATGCTTCAGGCTAGGAATGGTAATGGGACCACAAACTTTTCTAAAGGGGTCAATGGTTTTCACTATAAACTGAATCCATTTCCAAAAGAATGTCATCCTCCTCTGAGAGGAATGCGGCTAGCCAGATTGAGCCATCAGGGGAAACTACTGTTGCATATAATGCTTCAGTCCCTGTATAGATCATACAAAAGGTTTTTTTCTTCTACCATTTGTAATTTGGAAAGAAGATTAATGCTATATGATGTCTCCATAGTGGGGCTAAACATGGCAGATTCCCATCTAGTCCTCCGGACCCTCTTATTGAGGTGCAGGAGGCTGGGGATCAGGTAGATCTTCCCAAATATTTGGATGATACTTATTTATCCTCTTCTGAGGATCCTAATATGGAAGGAGTAGCATCATAAGACAGGTTGTTTCTTTTTAAAACAGCACAAGTTTATTGAACATCAGAGTTATAACAACATAGTACAGTAGGTACAGACATTAAACTCTTCATAGGTGAAGGACAGTACTGGATCATACAGTAAAGAAGTTTCCTGACAATTATGGTTTGGACTCCAACACAACTCACTCCACACATGTATGTAGATTTTCCGCCCACCTGTCCCATATTCTGTGGTATTTGGCTGGACACCCACGGTGTCTATATACTAGTTTAATCAAGGGTAGCTTACGATTAATTTCTACCACCCATTCCCGCATGGTAGGTATGGCTGGACGCATCCAGTATTTAGCCACTAGCTTTCGTGCAGTGAACAGTGTAGAGTGCAAAAACGTAGCCAAATACTTATCAATAGTGGCATCAGGAAATATGCTGAGGAGGCAACTCTTAGGCTGCTTTCACACTGGGGCGGGAGCAGCGCCGCTAAAAATAGCGGAGCTTTACCGTCGACGCTGCTCCCGCCCCAGTGTGAAAGCAGCCTAAGAGTTGCGGGAGCAGCGTCGACGGTAAAGCGCCGCTATTTTTAGCGGCGCTTTACCGTCGTTTTAAGCGGCGGTGTGCGGGCGCTAGCGGGGTGGTTTTAACCCCCGCTAGCGGCCGAAAAGGGGTTAAACCCGCCCGCAAAGCGCTGCTGCAGCGGCGCTTTGCCGGCGGTATTGCCGCGGTGTCCCATTTATTTCAATGGGTAGGAGCGGTATAGGAGCGGTGAATACACCGCTCCTTCACCGCTGCAAAGATGCGGCTAGCAGGGCTTTTTTCACCGTCCTGCCAGCGCATCGCTCCAGTGTGAAAGCCCTCCGGCTTTCACACTGGAGTTAAAGGGGCCGTTTTTTTCAGGCGTTACACAGGCGCTATTTTTAGCGCTGTAACGCTTGAATACCGCCCCAGTGTGAAAGCAGCCTTAGGGTCAAGTTGAAGGGGTGAACCCATATGGTCGTGTAGGAACTTAACAATTTGCCCCCAAAGCTACTGGATTATTGGGCATTGCCATATGAGATGATAGAAAGTACGAGTCGTACAAGAGCATCTGGGACACCTCGGGTTGTAGTCAGGGTGATACCTAGCTATCCGGACAGGGGTGAGATATGACTTATGTACCACGTAGTACTGAGTTAGTCGGTCAGGTAAGTTAGGTGAAGCCTGTTTAAAGCGGAGGTCCACCCTAAAGTGGACCTTCCGCTCATCGGAACCCTCCCCCCCTCCGGCGCCACAATTGGCACCTTTCAGGGGGGAGGGGGGTGCAGATACCTGTACAGTACAGGTATCTGCACCCACTTCCGGGATAGCTCTCTGCAGAAAGGGGCGTAGATTACGCCCCTTTCCGCAAGTGCCCCGCTGCCTGCTGGGAAACACACAGATCCCAGAGGCAGCGGGGACCGTCCTTATTGCGCAGCGCGACTCGCGCATGCGCAGTAGGGAACCGGGAAATTAAGCCGAAAGGCTCTATTTCCTGATTCCCATACCCAAGATGGCGGCGGCAGCATCCGAGAGACGATCTAGAGATCGGCTTCGGGTGCCGACATCGCGGGCGCGCTGGACAGGTAAGTGTCACTATTTTAAAAGTCAGCAGCTGCAGTATTTGTAGCTGCTGGCTTTTAAAAAAAACAAAAAAAACACGCGGAGTCCCGACGGACTCCCGCTTTAATATTCTCAAGAGCATCCTCCCATTCCTCCCCGTCAAGGGGACCTATATCTTCCCATCTCATCCTAGCCCGTTCAGTGATTTGCGCCACTAAGCGGGCCCGGAGTAAGCCGTATAGTCAAAATCGATTTAGTCGGTTCGTCCCCCATAATTACGTCTGTCAAAGCTAACGACTGCACATTCGGGAGGTCCTGAGCAAATTGCGCACGGAGCGCGTGTCGCAATTGCAATTATCGAAAGTGCATGTGAGGGGGCATGTTAAATTCCACTTGTAAGGAGGGAATATCCCTTATGCCCAGAGGAGTCACCACCTGGTGCAGGTAGAGTACCCTCCTAGAAGCCCACAATTCTACATTGGGTAAGCTATACAACTCACGAAGTAGGGGGTTGCGCCATAACGGAGTATGTGAGTGGTGATAGTCAGCTCCCAGTAATCTAAGGGCCAGTTTCCAAATACTCCGGTGGTGTGGTAGGATTCGGGCATCCCTTACCCCACCACCACGAATAATCATCTGAAGGGGACTATCAACGTGGGATTCAGCTCTCCTGCCCACCAAGCCCTGGTATCTGTGACTGTCCGCTCTATGAAGGTGATAAAAATGTGAAATTTGCGCTGCTATGTAGTATGTGTGGAAATCAGGGAGAGCCAAGCCCCCCATAGATGTCGGGTTTTTAAGTGTGTTCCATGCCAACTTATGCCTAGATGGGCCCCAAATAAAGGTGTTCAGAACACCGTCCAGCGTTTTAAAGAAAGCCACAGGGACCATGACAGGGGAATGTCAAAGTACATAGAAGAGCTTAGGTAGTAGGATAATTTTAGTAATATTGACCCGTCCCATGACCCCGATGGGGAGACGGGACCATGCCTTAGTCTTCTCCCTCACATACAGAAGCAATGGTTCAAGATTGCACTGGATATACTCCCGGGGCTCCCTCATAACCTGCACCCCCAGATACTGGATGGAAGATACCCTGGAGAGCGGGAGAGAAGCGGCACCCCGGCCGGGGGGGGAACAAGTCGAGGGGCAAAACCTGTGACTTGGTCCAATTAATATGCAGACCGGAATGACCACCAAACTCCTCTATAACCTCCAGGGCAGCTCTCAACGACTGGCCCGAGTCTTCTAAATACAGTAAAGTATTATCTGCGTACATACTTACTGACTCCACCAGAGAGCCACGTCGGAGGCCTACTACATCTGGGTGTGCCTGAAGTGCAGCAGCCAACGGTTCTGCCGCCAAAGCATATAGTATAGGAGAGAGCGGACAACCCTGACGTGTGCCACGTCCCAACTGAAAGGGGTCTGATACCCATCCATTGACCGCTATAGCCATTGGGCGATAATATAGGAGAGTAATCCATTTAATAAAATTGGGGCCAAACCCAAATTTACCCAAGCATTCCCAGAGATAATTCCACTCAATGGAATCAAACGCCTTAGCGGCATCTAGTGACACTACCACCCTCGACCCCATTCTGTCATGTCCAGCCTGGATATTCATATATAAACAATGGATATTTATGGCCGTGTTCTTCCCGGGTATAAATCCCGTTTGATCAGGGTAAATAAGTGATAGGATGATGCCACTCAAGCAGGTGGCAAGTACTTTAGCCAATATTTTAATATCTGCCTGGAGCAGCGAGATAGGGCGGTAGGAATCTGGGGAGTGGGGATCTTTTCCTGGCTTGGGTATCACTATAATAACAGCCTGCCTTAGAGTATCCGGTAGGGACTCGGATTCAAATATGTGCGTATATAGTCTCAGCAGTTCTGGCACTAGTATCTCCGAGTAGTGGGCATAAAAATCCAGGGGAATACCATCCAGTCCAGGGGCCTTAGCCGCTGCAAGGGAGGCTATTGCTAGACCGATCTCATCCGCCGATAGCGGAGCCTCAAGAGTCCTAACCTGTGCTTCGGACAGGTGGGGAAGAAAGACATCCCGGAGGTATGCCCCTGTCTCAGTTCTCGGCGTACCTACTTGCGACTCATAAAGGGTAGCATAATAAGCACGAAACATATTGGCCACTGTTGGCAGATCAGTCACTTCCGCACCCCCACTGTCAGTCAATGAAACCACCACCGGGGGTTTGGAGTCCCGATGCGCCAAGTAGGCCAACAACTTTCCCGCTCTTTCCCCTTGCTCGAACACCCGTTGTTTAATAAAAAACAGCTTTTGTTTAGCCTGTTCAATTTGGAGGTGATCAACTATCCTTGTGTGGTGCCTTAGCATCTGGGCCTTAGCAGGTGTGGGGTCTTGGAGGTACGCTTCAACCGGTTGATCCGGTGTGTTAAAGTGAATCGTACATGCAATTTGAAAGCCTCCCAGGTGCAATCAGCCAAAGCCGTTTCCCGATTAGTATTAAAAAAAAAACTGCCATTCGCCCCCTAAATCTTCACTTTCACTCAAGGCGGTTAACCAGAAAGGGTGAAGCCGCCATGGTTTTGGTCCAGTGGGCCGGGTCAGTGAGAACGTTGCCCAGCAAGGGGCGTGGTCCGACAGTGATCTGGCATAATATCCCATGTCAACTAGCCTGGGTAACAACTGACTGGATACAGCAATGTAATCAATGCGTGACATGGTGGAATGAGTTGCGGAGAAACAGGAGTAAATAAGTTTAGTCGGATATTTAAATCGTCACAGATCAGTAAGGGAGAATTCCTGAAACGTGCGGCCTAGGCCAGTGTCCCCCTGTTGAGGTCCCCCTCGACTAGAGCTCATTTTATCTACCCCTGGGTTCAAAACCATATTAAAATCCCCCAGCCAAATTGCTGGGACATTGGGATGCTGAGCCATAAAAAAAAAAGAGTCCCTCTGTAACTAGTCTGTGATCATAGGGCGGGGGTATATAATAGGCGAGAATAATGTATTGTTCGCCGTGCAAAAAGCAGTGTATAAATATATATCTGCCCTGCGGGTCTGCCTGCAAAGAAACCAAAGTAAACTGTGCCATCTTAGTTATCAATATAGACACCCCGCGAGAATAGGACGTATGGGTGGCGTGGTAGGCCCAGCCAATCCATGGGCGACGCAAAGCTATTTGCAATCTCCCAGTGACATGCGTCTCCACCAGAACCGTGATATCCGCTCTATATGTTTTAAGACACTCAAACACTGCCGCCCGCTTACTTTTATCCCGAATCCCTCGGACATTCCACGTCAGTAACTTAAGGGTACCCATTGTATGGTCTCAACCATTATCACAAGGAGGAAAATAGTACTCATACCACCAAGCAGGACTGTACCCATCCCCATAATTATCAGTGTAGATATAAAAAGGAGACATTTGTCTGTTCCATAACCAAATAAAGCTTGTGCCACAAACTAAGCATATAACATAAAAACCTGTAACATAACATTTACATCCCATCCCCACCCTCCCTGCTCTCAGCCACCCCAACTTGGCTGGAGCTATCTTCCCAGAACAAACCATTAAACACTTGGCAATGTCAGCAACAATAAGCCACGGGGGTGGACTCTGCCAGGTATGCGCCCAGCAACAAAACCAAGTTCTTCCTCGTCAAAACCGGCTTGTAGGCCGGAGCCGGACCATGCGTCCATTCTCCATTCCTCTCCCAGTGGTGTGGTGCCCAGCTCAGCAGCGGGATGTATAAGTCTAACAAAGGGCATGTAGCAGGAGAAAGTCAAAGTGCTGCAGTCTCATGCAGCAAGTCCAGGTGTCCTGTGACCCCGCCATCCACCCAGGGAAAGAGCCCAAAGAATTCCGCCAAGCGGGCCCCCCAAACTGTCGGGGGGGAGGGGTATCGTGTAGTGAAACGGGGGTAGGCCTGCAGAGCGTGGGCACAGGCAGCATCAAATTTTCAGATCGCAAGGGTAACAGCCAGCCAGGGTAGAAGGGGGGAACATGGCTATTATCTCAAGGACTGTGTTCAGTGAACCACACATAGGCAGTCTGGCAGCGATCTGCTTGCACACAGAAAGAGGGGGGTCAGATAGAGTACTCACAAATCCTGTGACGATTTTAGTCCCTAGGTGGCCGATTTCGAGCCACGTCTCTCTGATCCATCCAGGATACCGCCATTTCAGGATCTTCAAAAAAGTAGGCCCTATCTTCCCCCACAACGAGGAGTCTGGCCGGGTACAGCATGGCGTACTTGATGTGGTGTGCCCTGAGGCGCCTCTTAATTTCCACAAATCGGGAGCGACGTTTTTGAACTTCAGCGGAGAAGTCGGGACACACCGATATATGTCCGTTCTGGAACGGAATGTTGCCTCTTTCTCGGGTAAGGCGGAGGATAGCATCCCTATCCCGGTAGTTTAGCAGCTTGCCAATGCACGTACAGGGGGGTGCTCCCACCGGTGGTGGGCGGGCAGGCATTCTGTGAGCCCGTTCAATTACAAAGGAGGTAGAAAAAGCCTCCCTACCATAGGCCTTAATCAGGAGAGATTCCAGAAATGTCGCCGGGTCAGCCCCCTCAGAGCCCTCAGGGAGACCGATGAACCGGAGGTTAGATCTGCGGGCCCTATTCTCGAGGTCGTCCTGTTTCTGGGCTAGCTGCTGGAGCTGTCTTTGCACATCCTCCTGGGCATGCTGCAGTGGGAACAAGACATCCTCGGCCTGGCTGATCCGGGTTTCAGTCTCCTTCACTCTGTCACGCAGTTTAGCCATGTCCTGTCGGATAAGTGATACATCTACCTTAACCTCCTCAAGCTTAGATGTCAGTGTGGCCTGGCAGGTAGAAATCGCCTTGAGCACCTTCGCCGTGTCCGAGGCAGCAGGTTCTGCAGACGGAGGGGACTGTCCGCCATGTTGGCCCTCATGGTCCCGCTATATTTTCTCAAGTGAAGCCGCCGCTGCAGATTGTTTCTTCGTCGGAGACATGGTCCCTAGTTACACAGGGGATTAGCGGGTATAACACTGGTAAAGTCGCAGGTAAAATAGTTAGTGGGCACCCAGGATCACTGCAGGAGATCACGGTAGGAGCGGAGCTCAGGTCACAAGCGTCCTACTCCATTGCTGTCCAGGCCACGCCCCATAAGACAGGTTGTTTATGTACTCCCTTGCTCAACCTTTTTTTTTTGCTGCCTGCTACACGGGCTCTTGAGGAACCTACCTCTAATTGGGGAACCTCCCTCATCTGAGGATGGTTTTTCCTATTCATGCATGTCGAAAAAAAGCTTATGTATCCTGTAGGGGTGCACAGAATGGGTTTATTGGTGCCGAAACCGATACCGAAAATCAAAAATACACTAGGCCGAAAACTGATACCGAAACTGACCGATACCGAAAATGACTGTTTTTAACAAATATTTTTATACAGGTGATGGTCAGAGACTGGGCACATGGTACAGGAGATGGTCAGACACTGGGCACATGGTACAGGAGATGGTCAGAGACTGGGGACATGGTACAGGAGATGGTCAGAGACTGGGGACATGGTACAGGAGATGGTCAGAGACTGGCAACGTGGTACAGGAGGTGGTCAGAGACTGGCGACGTGGTACAGGAGGTGGTCAGAGACTGGCGACATGGTACAGGAGGTGGTCAGAGACTGGCGACGTGGTACAGGAGGTGGTCAGAGACTGATGACGTGGTACATGAGGTGGTCAGAGACTGGCGACGTGGTACAGGAGGTGGTCAGAGATTGGCGATGTGGTACAGGAGGTGGTCAGAGACTGGCGACGTGGTACAGAAGGTGGTCAGAGACTGGCGACGTGGTACAGAAGGTGGTCAGAGACTGGCGACGTGGTACAGGAGGCGGTCGGAGACTGGCGACGTGGTACAGGAGGCGGTCAGAGACTGGCGACGTGGTACAGGAGGCGGTCAGAGACTGGCGACGTGGTACAGGAGGCGGTCAGAGACTGGCGACGTGGTACAGGAGGCGGTCAGAGACTGATGACGTGGTACAGGAGGCGGTCAGAGACTGGCGACGTGGTACAGGAGGTGGTCAGAGACTGGCGATGTGGTACAGGAGGCGGTCAGAGATTGGCGACGTGGTACAGGAGGCGGTTAGAGACTGGCGACGTGGTACAGGAGGCGGTCAGAGACTGGCAACGTGGTACAGGAGGCGGTCAGAGACTGACGACGTGGTACAGGAGGCGATCAGAGACTGGCGACGTGGTACAGGAGGCGGTCAGAGACTGACGACGTGGTACAGGAGGCGGTCAGAGACTGGCGACATGGTACAGGAGGTGGTCAGAGACTGGCGACATGATAAAAGAGAAAGTGCAGCCAGTGTTGTCCCCAGTGCAGCCAGTGATGCCCCCCTGTGCAGGGAAGAGAGAGGAGAGCCACCTCCACTGCCTGGTTGAATAGAGTGCCGGGAACATCACAGCTTTAATTTCAATAGCTGTGTGTTCCCCGTCGCATACAGCCCCTCCCCCTTGTCCGGGGAACTTTGACAGACAGATCACCCGTCCCAGGATTGGACAGGTGATCTGTCTATCAAAGTGCCCAGACAAGGGAGAGGGACTGTATGTGACGGCGCGCAACGGGGAACACACAGCTATTGACCTTAAAGCTGTAATGTTCCCGGCGCTCTATTCAACCAGGCGGCTCTCCTGCGCTATACACCCCCCATGATGGGCGGCACCGGGGGCGGTACTCAGGCCCCGCCCCATTTTCAGCTCATTTATCAGCCATTTTTTTCCTTTCGGCAAATTGCCGAAAAGGGCATTTTCGACCGGTATGTTTCAGCGGCCCAAATTTCAGTGCATCCCTAGTATTCTGAATGGGAACATTCAGATAAATAATATTATCCTCCCAAGAAATTCTCCACACTTTATCTATGGAAGAGGATTTCTATGAAGGAAATGGGGGGTTCCAGCAATTTATGCTGCAATCGCCTCCGGTGGATAATGCACTGATGTTAAAGGATCCAACATAAAAAGTTGGAACTTCTTTCTAAAAACAATGTCTTTAGCAAGTTCAGTAACGCAGCTGGTTCTTTCTGCAATTGGTGTATCTCAGTCCATTAAGGAACAGTTTGTGGAGATACCTGAAATTCTGCCCAATCAGCAGGCCGGGTGTTCTGTCAAAAAGTGCCGGCCATCGAATAGTGTCCGCCCTGTACTGCGCAGGCGCTTCACTTGCATAGTACGGAGGAGAAGGAGATTCTGAAAGTCTCCGAAGAACGGCACCTGCGCACTGAGTCCAGGTTGAAGCCCCACCATCCAAGTGGATATGCAGTTGCTCATAGTAACTGGGCCCCTCGCGGGGTCGCTTCGTCCACTTGGATGGTGGGGCTTGAACCTGGAATCGCTGCGCAGGCACCATTTATCTTCAGAGATGTTCGGCTTCTCCTTGTCCTCCGTACTGCGCAAGTGCAGTACAGGGCGGACACTATCCGATGGGGGACACTATTTGATACATCAGGCAATGGGCTGGTGTATCTGACGCACTATTTCTCACAGTAGATCAGGGGTCTTCAAACTACGGCCCTCCAGTTGTTCGGAAACTACAATTCCCATCATGCCTAGCCATGTCTGTGAATGTCAGAGTTTTACAATGCCTCATGGGATGTGTAGTTCTGCAACAGCTGGAGGGCCGTAGTTTGAGGATCCCTGCAGTAGATGCTATGAAAGGCTCTATCATTTAAGCCATATGGCTTATGCTTGAACTAGTGTGTTCTTGCAGAGTTCTGTGGCTGAAAAATTGATAAGCCAAAGCACCGTGTAAAAAGCACTTAGCCAGTTTTTCCCCTTCATGGTGTACAGCTATTTAGAGACGATCTGGATAAGTACATCCAAAGGACCTCTAATGGGAAAAGCTATTTTACCAGTAAAAAGAGGTTCAAACATTTCTCCTTTAATCGTGCTGCCTCTCCTATGCAGGGGCATCTGCCTCTAGGCCAGGGGTGCCCAACCCGTGGCCCGGGGGCCCCATATGGCCCGCGTCCTCCTGCTCTGTGATGGAATAGAATACTGTTATTAATAGTAAGTTTATTACTAAAATCACAGTGTATATATGGGCATATCTGTTCTGCAGTGTTTACTGGGCTGCTTTTAAACTGATCCGCAGGTCCCGAGCAGTGCACCTGAGGGTTACCTGTGTACTGAGTCATAGGCCCCTTTCACATGGTCAGTCCGACCCAGTTGGACACCCCATTCACTTTCAAAAAGTAGCAGATGTAAATGGACTTGTGTCTGTTTACAAACGCCTACCTCCAATCTGATCCGCAAAAAAAAAAGTAGAGGGGGCTCTACAGAGTAGATCCTGCGATCGGTTACCAAGTCACTTAGGTGGCCCTTGCTCTTCAAAAGGTTGGGCACCCCTGCTCTAGGCAATCTCTACGGCCTCGACCGTCAGGTTCAAGGGAAAGTCCCCAAGGGCAGCACCAGGGTCAGAAGAGATCTTTGGACAGAGCCCACAAAGCAGAATGCTAAAGCCTTCTCATGAAGGGGCACCCCGACTCGTTCGGGTGGGGGGGAAGGTCCTGCAATTCTCAAGATCTGGCAGGAACAATGTCAAGACAGATGGATTTCTGCAGTTTTTTTCTCTAGGTTACAACTAGAGTTCCGAGAATTTCCGTCTCCTTGCTTTTTCTAAGGGAAAATGTTCCCAAGGATCCAGAGAAAAAGAAGTCTCTCTTTCTGGCCTCTGGATCATCTATTATCCCAGTCGGTGATATCAGGGGTTCCCTTAGTGGAACAGGGCACAGGGTTTAGCTCAAACCTTTTACGGAGAGGTAAGACCCATTCTAGATCTCGAAGATCTGAATCGGCACTTAAACATCTGATCCTTTCATAATCCGATCGGTTGTGTCCATCCTGCAAGGAGAGTTTTTTTTTGGCTTTAATCAATATCAAAAATGCATATCTTCATGTGCCAAATTTTCCCGCTCACCAGAAATCTCTGCGATTTGAAATATAAAATCATAATTTCGGTTGTGGCCCTGCCATTCGGTTTAGCCACAGCAACACGGGTATTCTAAAAGTCTGGCTAAAGGAGGTGCCAGAATCTAAGGGCTCAATGCATAACGGTCCTAGCCTATTTAGAAGATCTACTTTTAATAGATCATTCAGTCTCGGGTCTAAATCGGAGTCTGATCACAGCTGTAACTATCTGAAATCTCTGGGTTGGATGCTCAACCTTGGGAGATCCTTCTTAAAACCATCAAGGAGATTACAGTACTTGGGGCTGGTTATAGATACCATACAGAAGAAGGTATTCTTACCCCAGACAAGAATCAGTTCCATTGTAGGATTAAAGCCCCGTACACACTATCAGTTTTTCTGCTGAGTTTTTCCTTCAGATTTACCAAAACCATATAATATGAGGTCAAACCTTAGGAGTTTCAATTTGCATGCAATCAGGCAGGCCCTTGCACTACATGGTTTTGGTAAACCTGAAGGAAAAACTCAGCAGAAAAACTGATAATGTGTATGGGGCATTATTCAACTTATCAAAACAAAGAAAAATCCTTCCATTCGGCTGTGCATGAGATTGTTAGAGGAAATGGTGACCTCCTTCGAGGCCATCCCTTACATGCAGTTTTTACTCAAAAACTGCTCAAAGCACCATTCCGTCGGTCTGGAATAAAAAGATTCAGGCCTTGTTTCCAATACGCTTGGCTCCTGACGTAAGTGAGAGCCTAAATTGGTGGTTATCCAGCAAAAGGGAAAATCTTTTCTACCTGTATCCCGGAAGGTGTTAACAGATGCCAGCCTTCTAGGCTGGGGAGCAGCCCTGGAAGAAGATTCTGTCCAGGGGAGATGGTCCAGGTTAGAGAACCTTGCCTATAAACTTTTTGGAAGATTCGGGCAGTACGTCTGGCCCTAGAATCTGGGACAGTCAGTCTACGGGACTGTCCTGTCAGGATTCAGTCTGACAAGGCAGCGGCTTACATCAATCACCAGGGGGCATGAGAGGTCGTGCAGCCCAAAAAGGTGAATAATGTTCTAGCTTGGGCAGAACACATTACTTGTCTATCCGCAATTTTTCATTTCAGGAATAGAGAGTTGGCAGGCGGGCTACTTGAGTCGCCAACAATTCTTTCCGGGAGAATGATCTCTTCATCCTGACATCTTCCTAGCGATATGTCAGAAATGTGGTATTCCGGACATGGACCTATTCGCGTCCAGATTCAACAACAAATTTGACAACTTTGTGTCGGGAACAAGGGATCCGCTAGCAGGCGGAACAGATGCATTAGTCTGCCCATGGGATCAGTTTTCACTGATCTATGCATTTCCTCCAGTTCTGCTACTTCTCTGCCTTCTCCGCAGGATTAAGCAGGAACGGAAGGAGGTGATTCTGGTGACCCCAGTGGGTCCCAGAAGATCTTGATTTACCCAGATCATAAAGGTGGCAGTAGGAGTCCTTTGGACTCTGCCATTATAGCCAGGCCTTCTCGCACAAGGTCCGGTATTTCATTCTACCTTACGGTCAAAAAATGTAATAGGTTTGACTGTTGAATCCCACTATATAAAAGATCGTGGGTATGGAAGTATGTCATAGGCAGGATCTCTGATTTCCTGCATATGGGATCTGTAATGACGCTGGCCTTGTCAGTGTTTTTTTTTCAATGGCATCTTGTTTCCCTCTCTTGGTGTGTAGTTTATTCAGGGGGTAACACCGATTAATCCCCTTATCAAGACACCCCTAAAATTCTTGGGATTTAAAATTGGTATTATTGGTCTTTGCTAAATCGGCGGTTTGAGCCTATATGAGAAATTCCCTTGGTTCTTTTTGACAAGAAAGATAATCTTTCTGGTTGCCATTTATTCTGCTAGAAGAATATCGGAACTAGCAGCTCTGTCTCGTAAAGAGCCATATTTGGTCTTGCGTAAGGATGAGGTGGTTTTATGTCCTTATCCTAAATTCCTACTGAAAGTGGTAACAGTTTTTTTTTTCACTTAAACCAAGATATTATTCTTCCTTCTTTTTCCCAAAGCCTCAATCTAGGGAAGGGAAGGCACTACATTCCCTTGATGTAGTAAGAGCAATCAGAGTCTATCTTAAGGCAACCGCTCAGGTTCGCAAAACAGATGTTTTTGTTTGTACTGCCAGAAGGTCTAAAGATGTGGACAGGCAGCGTCAAAATCCACTATTTTCCTAATGGATTTGTTAAGTGACTGTTCAAGCTTCAGCTTAAAGAAGAAAATTCTTCCTTCCTTCTTATGTTTGAGCACTCTCATCCTGGGCGATTAGTGTCTCTTGGGTGGTGCACCATCAGGCCTTTATGACTCAGATCTGTAAGGCTGCGACTTGGTCTTCGGTTCATCAAATCAATATTAAAGGTCGTGAGGATATTGCCTTTGGGCACAGTATACTGCAGGCTGCAGTATGAGTCCTCTGGCCTTCTGTTTTTGTTGTCTCTCTCCTTTTAGTTACCATTGCTATGGGACATCCCACATAGTAACTACTATGGCTCTGTGTCCCCTGATGTAAGGAAAGAAAACAGGATTTTTAAAACGGCTTACCTGTAAAATCCCTTTCTTTGATGTACATCAGGGGACACAGAGGTCCCTCCCTTCTGGGCATACACTTGTATTGCTTGGCTACAAAAGTGAGGACTCCCAGTAGTGGGAGGTGTTATATAGGGAGTACACTTCTTGCCTTAGGGCATGTCAGTGGCCCTATAACCCACATAGTAACTACTATGGCTCTGTGTTCCCTGATGTACATCAAAGAAAAGGATTTTACAGGTAAGCTGTTTTAAAAATCCTGTTTTTTTGTTTTTTTCATCAGCAGTTAGAGCATTTTTGTGACATCCATCAGTGTGTGGTTAAAGCTTGTAGGAGGAGTTTGCATTCTGCTCTGGCTGTCCTATATGACCCTGACCATCTGCCTGGACAGTGCTGATTTGCCCTGTGCTGATCACATGCACCTCTCCCAAAGAAAAAAAAAAATAACAATACGCACCAAACTGAACATGTGCAGCTTATCCCCTAGTCTCTTTTCTATCAGGAGATGGCTTGGGGACAGTGAAAGAAGGGGAGAAACAAAGAAGACGGGATAAAACAGCCTTTTTACACAATGCAGAGGATTAACCGCTTAGGTCCCACAGGGAGTATAACAAGCATTCTTTACACTGCATATACAGACTGATTTTACTTTTGTGGGTTTAGTAACACTTTAACCACTTGAGACCCGCGCTATAGCCGAATGACGGCTACAGCGCGGATCTCCTTTGCCGGGACTACGTCTATTGACGTAGTCCCGTGCACGAGCGGCCTGCGCGCCCCCCGACCCCTTATCACGTGATCAGCTGTCAGCCAATGACAGCTGATCATGTGATATAACGGAGCCGGTAATCGGCTATTATTCCTCCTCGTGCTGACAGCGCGGGGAGAAAAAACAAAAACCGATCACCGGCGGCCGTGATCGGGACATCAGTCCCGATCACGGCCAGCCCTGCCAGTGCCCACCTGCCCCCTCATAACTATACATAATAAAAAATTTGTGCCCCCCGTCAGTGCCACCCAGCAGTGCCCACAGTGCCACCCAGCAGTGCCCACAATCTGCCTCAACAAAGGTGCTGCACCCCAGTGCCACATATCCGTGCCCATCAGTGTCATCTACCAGTGCCCATCAGTGCCCAGCAGTGCCACCTATCAGTGCCCATCAGTCCCATCTATCAGTGGTACCTATCAGTGCCCATCCGTGCCACCCATCTGTGCCACCCATCCGTGCCATCTTATCTGTGCCCATCTTTGCCCATCAGTGCCGCCTTATCTGTGCCCATCGGTGCCGCCTTATCTGTGCCTATTAGTGCCACCTTAACTATGCCTATCAGTGCCCACCAATGCAGCCCATCAATGCCCACCAGTGCAGCCTATCAGTGCCGCCTCATCAGCACACTTCAATGAAGGAGAAAAATGACCTGTTTGCAAAATTTTATAACAAACTATTAAACATGATTTTTTTTTTTGTTGCATCTTTTTTTGTTTGTTTAGCAAAAAATAAAACTCCCAGCTGTTATTAAATACCACCAAAAGAAAGCTCTATTTGTGGGAAAAAAATGATAAAAATTTCATTTGGGTACAGTGTTGTATGTCCGCGCAATTGTCATTCAAAGTGCATCAGCGCTGAAAGCTGAAAATTGGTCTGGGACTGAGGGGGGTTTAAGTGCCCAGTAAGCAAGTGGTTAAAGAATAAAGGTAATGCATGTCTCCACTGCTCTCTTCAACCTCCTGAACTTCACTCCATTTTAAAGAAATGCTTTGCCAATGTGTCTTCCAAAACTGACACACTTAGGATGTCCTGTTGTGCTTTTGGCCTGCAATATTAGACAAAGATTACTTTGTTGTCAGAGCACATGGGATACCAAAGTACTAGGGTTTTCACATTTCCATGAGCGGCCTATGTTGCTTAAAATTTGTTTGTGCTCAGTTTGCATATCTAAAGTTTTTCAGAAATCGTGATCTTGAGTGATGTCAGCAGCTCTAGTAAACACCCACATTTTCATGTATGTAAATTGAGTGTGTATGGCTTCGCAAACAAATCTTTGACAACAAGCACTGCTTTAACTACTTCAGGAAAAATCCTTTTTTTTATTCCCCTCAAAGAAACGACATGCATATACAGTATTGGAGATTGTTTCCCTTATTTTTGCATTCTTTCTATACCTGTCTTATTACAACTAGGCTCAAATATTTACTGGAAAATGTAACTTTATGAATAAGCCACCAAACTATGTGGTTGATTTACTAAAATTGCAGAGTGCAAAATTTGGTGCAACTCTACATAGAAACCAATCGGCTTACAAGTTTTTTTGTCAAAGCTTAAACAAGCTGACGTTAGAAGATAGAAGTTAGAAGGAGATTTTGCACACTCCAGTTTTAGTAAATTAACCTCTAAGTAATGTTAATCTGTAGTAAACTGTCACATAATAGCAGGCCCCTGACCTAATTGGCTGTGGCCCGTTGGAATTTATCGACATAAAAGAGGCAAGGATGCTGATGAGAACATAATATGGCAATTAGGACAATGTCATTGAACAAATTAGGGCTGTGGTCATTTTTGGTCAAAATGTCACCAGCATCCCTGCCCCTTTACCAAATGCTGCAGGCTAAGGGGTTCCACAGTTGCAGCTGATTGGGCTGTGACTGTCATGGGACAGTTTCACCATGGGTTTGAGTCAAGTGGAGTTCGGTCTGAACCTTAGCTCACATTTATTTAATATGTTTGTCCATTAAAATGTAGTATTTTGGAACGAGGAGAGGTCATTCCATCCTGACCATGTTCTCACCCACCTAGGGTGGCCTCCACTTCTTTTTGCTTTCTCTTTACTGATTGTGCATATCCCAAAATGGTGCAAAGCAGAATAGGGTGAGTTTTTTTTCCTGCTTGATAAAGGAGCAGTAAATAGGTAGAAAAACAACATGTTCTTAGGTCCATTATGATTTTAAAGGGGTAATATGTTAGAAAAGTTACTGGTTTTAGATATGTCCTGTGCACCTCCTAAATGAAAATGCAGTTTACATTGATATTCCCCATCACGTGTATAATTATTTTACTGCATGTGTCACATTACCATGTTTTGGTACTTTTAAATGAAGACCTTCTCAAATATGGCAAGCCCACCTGCACTATGCTATAAATGTGATGATGCCATATTCGACCCTTAGTAATGTCATATACCGTAACAAAATAAACAGTGGTTGGATGTCTGTTAAGAGAGGTAGCGGGATGAAATAATCAGCCAGGTGTCGTGTGTATATTTCAGTCTTTATTTAACCACTTGTCAACCTACCAGAGTAATTATACTGCGATGGGACGACATGTGCAGAAACCATTACGTACATGCACGTCATTGTGCCTGCTTTGGGTTAGGAGCGTGCAGATAACCCCCTCCTGTGATTGGTTATCGGTAACCAGGTATCATGTGATCACTATGATTGGTCATAGCAAATACAAAACAATGTAAGCAACCTGTCATGAACATCTTTCCAGTCATGAATGGCTTGCTTACTGTTGTGAGCTGTGATTTGGCCCACAGCAATCACATGGTACCTGGCTACCTGTACCATGTGATTAGCTGTAGCTAATCACAGATCATAACCAAAAGAAAGCTTTTCATGGATGGTTAACATTATTGCTTATACAGTGAACTTCGCTGTATAAGCAAAGTAATAAATCGATGATCACCCCACCAGAGTAGTAAAGTGCAGTATGGTGACACGGAGTTGCTCTGATAATAGGATATAAAAAAAAAAAGTTTAAGAATTTGAATACTTTAGTGGTGTGTTTTTTGTTTCGTTTTCCATATACGATCACCAGTCGGCATACATGATCACCACCACACTAATCATTTGAGGATGCTGTACTGCATTAGTGACAGTATGTGTAAAAAAAAAAAAAAAAAAAAAAAGCCATTTGGCGCAATATCCTTGCAATTTAGGGCCTCAAGAAATGAGATAAGTCGTCAGTACATGAGCATTGATCAAACTTCAAATATATATACTATAGTTTGTAGAAGCTATAACTTTCACTTTTTACATTATTGGTATTTTTATTTATTTTTTTCCCTTTACCAAAGACCTGTAGCAGAATATATTTTGGCCTAAATTTATGAAGAAACTTGATCTTATTGGATGTGTTTTATAACAAAGTTGAACATATTTTGAGTTTTTTATTTTTTATTTTAAGTTTATATAGCAAAAAAAAAAAGCAGTGATCGAATACCACCAAAAGAGAGGTCTATTTGTGTGAAAAATATCTAAATTTCATTTGCATACAGTATTGCATGCAATTGCCAGTTAGTAGCCTATTGCTGAATATTTGCCCTCCCACTCCCACAATGCTTCAGTTTTTTTCACTAGGGTCCTAGGACTTCTCATGCTGTAAAGCGCTAGTGCTATAGAAATCCTGTATAATAATAATCTCTTCTCTATTGAAAAAAAGTGTACCCTTTTTACTAGCTATTTTTTTTCTTTTTCAATCAAAACATGCTGTGTGCTGGACTCTTTATACAACAGTTCAGATCGGTTTATACTCAGCAAAAGCTTTAGAAGACCATGTTCAGAACCCGCTTAACCACTTGCCGACCGCCTCACGACAATATACGTCGGCAGAATGGCACGGGTAGGCAGGGTAACGTATGGGTACGTTACTCCCCTCCTGCGGGCGGGGGGCGCGATCGCTGCCCAAGGCAGTCGGCATCATTCCAGGAGCAATCCGCCACTGATTCATGGCCTCCCCCTCATGATCGCTCCCGATGAATGAGATGCTTCCTTTGCGTCTGAAACTAAACAGAAGCAGAGGAAGTGATGTCATCTCTTCTCGTGAAGCCTTTTCATTCCGGGCGCCTGAGGAGAGAAGACATCAGAGTGAGTTACACCAACAGCACACTAACACCAGTACACATAGCCACATAAATCACCCCCCGCCCGCACCCCCTGTCACAGTGACGCCAATAGCAGTTTTCTTTTTTTTTTTTTTTTACTGATCACTGCATTGGTGTCATTTTGTGACTGTTATAAGTGTTATGGCAGTTAGTGGTAGGCCCCTTTTGGTCTAGGGTACCCCAACCCCCCCTAATAAAGGTTTAACCCCTTGATCGCCCCCAGTTAACCCTTTCACCCCCTGTCGGCAGTGTCACTAAGCAATCTTTTTTCTGATTGCCGTATTAGTGTCGCAGTTGACGCTAGTTAGCCTTTTAGTTATTTAGATTCACCGTCAGGTTTTTATAGCGCCAGGTACCCCCATATACTACCTAATAAAGGTTGCCCCATAGTTAACCCTTTCACAACCCCGTCACCAGTGATCACTGTATAAGTGTTGCAGGTGACGCTGGTTAGTTTTTTTTTTTTCTAGCCTCAGGGCACCCGCTGTTTATGACCAAATAAAGGTTTAACCCCCTGATCACCCGTCAGGTGATATCAGGTTTTAGGGTCTGCATTGCCCCATGCAGTGTCAGATTAGTGCCAGTAGCGCCAACACCCTCGCATACAGACTACACCTCCCTTAATGGTATAGTGTCTGAACGGATCAAGATCTGATCTATACTAGTGTTTTTGGGAACCCTAAACTGCAGTGTTAGTGGGATCAGCTCAGATACCTGCTAGCGCCTGCGTTTTGCCCCCTCCGCCCAGCCCACTCAAGTGCAGTATCGATTGGTCGCCATCACTTACAAAACACTAAATACATAACTGCAGTGTTTGCAGAGTCAAACTTGATCCCTGCAATCTGTAACATTTTTTTTGGTAGCATTTGATACAGTTGCTGACAGCCTAGGAGCTTTTTTTCCTGAGTCTCACTAGTGTGCCAGTAAATTTAGAGCCCAAAATGGCAAATCGAAGGTACACTAGTGAAGAGACTTACACATTTCTGAGCATGACAGATGGTGAAGAGGAAGTCACTCATCTGTCAGATTCAGGCTCAGAATACGATCCTGTAGACCACAATGCCTCCATGACAGATAGCTCTGATGCCGGAGTTGTGGTCCCTGCCAAGGTCAGGCATACCAGACCCAGATCTTCTGCTTTTGTTGAGGTGCAGGAACCGCAGGGCTCTTGTATGGAGTAGAGAAGTACTAGTGCCGCTCATCCTTCTGATGAACTGGCAAGCACCAGCGGGCTAGTACACCCTGTTGTACATCCAGCACTGCAGTATCACGTGGTGACGTGACGAGTCCCATAAGTGCAGTTCAAGCTGGCGAGGTGGCAAGCACAAGTAGTGTCCCACTGCCACCAAGAAGATAAAGACAGGCCAATCATGCTTATAGTGTCCTTCCTGCAGAATTTGTCAATCCTATTTGGGAGCCCACCACTACTGCAGCACCCATACTTCCCCCTTTCACTGGCCAACCCAGAATTCAGGTGGAAACAGTTGATTTTACGTCACTTGATTTATATTCGCTTTTTTTCATGGAAGATCTCTATAAATCTATTGTGAACCAAAGTAATTTGTATGCTGGTCAATTAATTGCAGCTAATCCCCAGTTGTCCTCCCTTGCAAGAGATTGGAAACCAATTACAGTTTCCGAATTAAGACCCTTCTGGGCCTATCCCTCCTCATGGGCGTAAATAAAAAAAGTGAGTTGCGGTCATATTGGTCCACTAACCCAATTCATCATACACCTGTGTTCTCTGCTTCCACGGCCAGGGCACGATACGAGCAGATGTTGCGGTTCATGCACTTCAATGACCATGAACTCTGTCGTCCTTGTGGAGACCCTGGATACGATCAGCTCTAAAAAAAATTCGGCCCCCATAAACCACTTCAACGTTTTGCAGCCTTGTTTACTCCCGATCAAGTTCTCTGCGTTGATGAGTCCCTGATTACATTTTCTGGCCACTTATCTTTCAAACAGTATCTTCCCGGCAAGCGTGCCAGATATGGGGTCAAGATGTATGAGCTCTGACAGGGCCACAGGCTGTGCATATAGTTTTAAGGTTTACGAGGGAAGAGCTAGTCACGTAGATCCGGAAAACTGCCCAGATTACATAGGGAGCGCTGGCAAAATTGTGTGGGACTTGGTGTCACCCTTATTTGGAAAGGGGTACCATTTGTATGTGTACAATTATTTAGTCCCTTGTTTGATCATCAGATTGGCGCTTGTAGCACTGTGCGATCTAATCGCCGGGGATTACTCCAGAGGCTTGTAGATTCCCGGGGGGGGGGGGGGGGGGGAGAGCCTGCTTGAAGTGTAATAATTTGCTCACTGTGAAGTGGAGCGATGTTTTCCATCAGAGCTTTTTAAGGGAAGCCTCCAGGCAGCCTCAGTTTTTTGTGTTTCCTCCAACCAGGAGGAACACCTCCGGTGGGAACCACGATCTCTCGGATGGTTGGGTGTAGGTGGTCGGGTGTAGGTTCTCACCTGGGTTGTCATCTGGGTTGTTTTTCTTTAGGGGCTGGTCCTCCCATCTGCCTTCCGGTTGGGATGGTCCCATGAACTCTCCCTCCCCCTTCAGTGCTTGGGGAAAGCCAGTACATCGGAAGTCCTGTACCCCTGTCTTTTCCATCAGAGTGGCGGCCGCATCGTTTGGCTTTCCCGCGTGCAGTGCGTGCTGCATTGTGGGAGAATTGGTTGCCATCTTCCGGGTGGCCAGGAGAGTCTCATTAAGGATGAGCTTAAAGCTACCTTTCAGTCTAATCTATTGGACGAGCCTGGAACGTCGGGAGAGCCTAGGACCCAGCAGTCTTCCTTGGAACCTCTGGGTTGTTCTCAGTTGTTAACTGGGGGAGGGTTGTCTCAGGACACCTCGCAGGATTCGTTCTCGCTGGCCTTAGAGGGGTCTGATTCAGAAGAAGAGGAAGATTCAGAAGCAACTTCCAAGTACAAATTATCCTTGGAAGAAGTGGGAGGCCTCCTTAATGTGATATATGCCACTTTAGGTATTGAGGAAGAGAAGAAAGAGCTCTCCCTACATGATCGCATTTATGCTGGGCTACGGGATTCCAGATCTCGCACCTTCCCGGTGCATTCCCTTGTGTCTGACATTAACAAAAGAGAGTGGTTGGAGCCTGAGAAGAAACCTTTTTTTTCCAGAGCACACAGGAGGAGGTTTCCTTTTGAAGATAACCAGGACCTAGTTTGGAACAAGGTCCCAAAGTTAGACTCGCCCTTCTCTCGGGTCTCAAAATCGACAGACCTAGCCTTTGAAAATATGGGCACGTTAAAGGAACCCATGGATAAGAAGATGGATCTCCTTCTAAAAATACCCTGGCAGTCAGTAATGAATTTAAAACCGGCCATGGCAACAACCTGTGTGGCAAGAAATCTAGATCATTGGGTTAACCAATTGAAATCTCATATTTTGGCGGATTCCCCATAGCAGGAGATTTTGGATTCCTTTGCTAATCTCTCATTGGCAATTGCGTACATTGCAGATGCTTCGGCTGAGTCTGTCCTTATGACAGCCAGGTCAGCCGCCCTGACTAACTCTGTTAGAAGGGCCTTGTGGCTGAAAACCTGGCCAGGGGATGCGGCCTCAAAAAATAGGCTATGCAGCATTCCTTTCTTGGGGGATTTGTTGTTCGGCCCAGAATTTGATTCTATTCTGGACTGAACGGCGGATAGGAAAAAATCTTTTCCAGTGAAGAAAAAACCAGCACAGACGTGGAGACAGTTCAGAGCCCTCCCGTTCGGCCTGTCATCGCCTCCGAGAGTGTTCACCAAGATTATGGCCGAGGCTTTAGCTCCCCATTGCCTGGAGGGAATCTCGGTGATTTCCTACCTACACGATCTGTTATTTTTCGCCCAGACCAGGGAGGGTTTGCGGAAAGATCTGGACAGAGCCTGGATCCACCTAAGAGAGTTAGGATGGATTATAAATCTGCAAAAATCTAATTTGGTGCCCACTCAGGAAGTGACTTTCCTGGGGTTTCGGATCAGCTCTCTGGACCAAAAGATTTTCCTACCGGAAGAGAAGGATAAGCTGATACAATTAGTATCCCAACTGCAGTCTAATCATCCTCTGTCCATCAGGAAGGTTATGTCGGCATTAGGAACTTTGACTTCTTCCATCCCAGCGGTCCAGTGGGCGAGGCACCACTTCAGGCCTCTTCAGGCTTTCTTGAAGGTTTGGGATCATCAACAGAGTTCACTGGATGTTCTGGTGAGGATCTCCACCTCGGTAAAGAGAGGTCGGTGGTGGTGGTGGAGAAACTGAGAGGTGCTTTCAGAAGGCCTGTTGTAGTCCTTCCCGGTCCAGGTGCGACTGACAACCAACGCCACCTCCTGGGGTTGGGGGGCTCACATGGACGGCCAGTGGGTTCAGGGCTCATGGTCCGCGGAAGAGGCAAGGAGGTCCTCAAATTGGAGGGAGCTGAAAGCAGTGGAAAGGGCTATGTTGGCCTTCTCAGGTGTTATTCAGAAGCAACACGTCCAAGTCCTATCGGACAATGCCACCGTCATGGTATACTTGAACAGGCAGGGAGGAACCAGAAGCAGGGCGCTTCAGGATCTGGCAAAAGGTATCCTAGTGTGGGCAGAGCAGTTTACTCTATCCTTGTCAGCGATCCACCTAAAGGGGTCTCTAAACGAAAAAGTAGACTTCCTCAGCAGGAACCAGGTCTTAGAGGCAGAATGGCAGTTGAATCTGGAGGTCTTCCGACTGATTGGGGAAAGATGGGGTCAGCCAGATGTAGATCACTTTGCCACTCAGGAAAATGCCCAGGTCCCTCTGTTCTTCTCCTTGAACAGGCACGAGATGTCGTTGGGAGTAGATGCCTTGGCACACAGTTGGAATTTTCACCTATGCTACGCATTTCCCCCATTTCAGTTGATTCCGCGGGTTATAAGCAAGATCAGAAGAGAGGAGGCAAGGATAATTCTGATCACTCCCTTTTGGCCCAAAAGACCTTGGTTCTCGGCCCTATTGCAGATGCAGCGAAAACCATTCTGGCATCTTCCTCTAAGACAGGATCTCCTGTGGCAGGGCCCTCTCGTCCATCAAGACCTAGTGAAGCTGAGGCTCACGGCTTGGTTTCTGAGGAGCAGCTCTTGAAGAGAAAGGGGTTCTCAGACAGGTTGGTGGCTACCCTGATGTCCAGTAGGAAGAAAGTCACTAGGGCAATATATTTCAAGTATTGGAAGGTGTTCAACTCCTGGTGCAAGACTTCGGCTAGATCACCGAGACAAATTGCTTCAATTTTGGAATTCCTGCAAGAAGGGGCAGATAAGTTAGGAATCAGCACCCTCAAGGTGCAAGTGGCCGCTCTAGGGATTTTCTTTGAGAAACCTATAGCATCAGACCCCCTAGTAGTCAGGTTCTTTAGAGCTCTTTCTCAATCTAGGCCTGTTGTGTCTAAAAATTGTCCAGGCTGGGACTTGTCTACTGTTCTGCAGGCCCTGACCAAGGATCCATTCGAACCTATTGTTTCAGCCTCCCTGAGATGGATTACATTAAAAAACTTTTTTTAGTGGCCATTACTTCAGCTCGCAGAGTCAGCGAGTTGCAGGCTTTGTCAATCAGGGAGCCGTTCTTTTTTTGTTTTTCCGGGCAGGATAGTCCTTAAAACAGATCCTAATTTTTTGCCTAAAGTGGCGTCAATTCAAAACAGATCTCAGGAGATAATTCTCCCTACATTCTGCTCTAATCTATCGGGTAAGAAAGAAGACAAATTCCATACCTTGGACATTAAGAGAGCAGTTATTTGGAAGCCACTAAAGACTTTTCCGGTAGTAAAAAGGGAAAGCAAGCTTCCAAAGGGACCATAGCCAGATGGCTAAGGATGGCAATTGTGGAAGCCTATTCCTGTGCTGGCCAGAGGAGTCCAGCGAGTGTCCGGGCTCATTCCACGATGACTACAACGATGAGTTTTGCAGAGAAAGCTGGCGCCACCCCCGAACAGATACATAAGGCAGCTACCTGGTCAAGTCTGACGACATTTGCCTGTCATTATAGATTAGATCTCATGACAGCTGGGGATCAGGCTTTTGGAAGGAAAGTCTTACAGACTGTTGTCCCGCCCTGAATGGAGTAAGTCTCGGTAATCCTCTCGGGTGGCTGTCCTGAAAGTCGTTTTGGAAAATTCAAGTTAGACTTACCGGTAACTTGTTTTCCAATAGACTTTCAGGACAGCAGTAACCCGCTCTGGTTTTTATGTTGATTGTTGTAATACTATGATATAACTGTCACTTATGTGTTGCAGCAGGGGTTGGAGAGTCTCTACAAACAACTGAGGAGGCTGCGTGGAGGCTTTTCTTAAAAAGCTCTGATGGAGGAGGTGTTTCCTTTGGGAGGTGGAGCCATGATCTCTCGGGTGGCTGTCCTGAAAGTCTATTGGAAAACAAGTTACCGGTAAGTCTAACTTGAATTTTCGTTCTGTCCTCCCTTCACGCAGACACAGCGTTCCAAATTCCTACGGCGACTGGTGTTGTGGAGAAACCAAAAAGTCTCACACGTGGTATCCCCGTACTCGGTAGAAGCAGCAGAATGTATTTTGGGGTGTAATTCCACATATGCCCATGGCATGTTTGAGCAATATATCATTTAGTGACAACTGTGCAAAAAAAAAAAAAACTGTAATTTTCCTGCAACTTTTATATAAAATATTCCATGGACTCAACGTGCCTCTCAGCAAATAGTTTGGAGTGTCTACTTTCCAAAATGGGGTTTGTGCTATCTGGGCATTTCATGGCCTTCAAAACTGTGATAGATAGTGAGGAGTGAAATAAAAAATGTACGCCCTTAGAAATCTTGATGGTGGTGCTTGGTTTTCGGTGTCCCTTACGTGGCTAGGCTACCAAAAAGCCTCACATTTATATAGCAAAAAATAAAAATTGCAGAGGCAATCACATCCCATAAAAAGCTCTATTTGTGGGGAAAAAAGGACGCAAATTTTGTTTGAGTACAAAATTGCATTACCATGCAATTATCAGTTAAAGCGACACAGTGCCAAATTGTAAAAAGTCCTCTGATCTTTGGGCAGACAAATGGTCCGGGGCTGAAGTGGTTAACACAAAGATTGTGGGGCCTGCCTGGAATGGGACTTTTGGTCACTGAGCTCGACTTGTTGTGCTTTCCAGACCTCTATGTACTGTTAGCTGCAGAGTGATTTCCAGGTCTAGAGCTGGTGTGATTCGGTCTCTGAAAACAGAGTACATTGTGTGGGCCAAGTACTGGAAGCACCTGCATTTATTGGTACTGTTGAGCAGCATCAATACCCCTCTTTTCCTTTTTTTCTTTTCTACTAAAATGATTAGCATGCTGGACTATTAAGATTCAGCTGTGAACCTTCAGGTGATAATTCCATTTGAAATGGAAAAATGATGAGTTGTGGAGGGAGTTTAGCGGAGAGAGGTAAGAGAAGGAGAGCTGGAGCCCGACTGGAGAGTCCCTTTGCATAAGGTCTTTTTTTGTGTTGCTATTACATTGAGAGTTGAGTTGTTACCATAAACCTAACATGTTGTGTTAGGGGGGCTGACCTAAAGGATGATGAAGGGAATTTGGTTACAAAAGATAGAGAAGGCAAAAGTTTGACCATCATGTATGCTGCCTCTAAGACCCCTTTCACACCACACCGCCCATAGTGTAGGCGGTAAAACGCTGCTATTTTTAGAGGCGTTTTCTCGCCAGATTTGCGGCGCATATCGGTTGCTAGCGGGGCGCCTTTACCCCCTGCTAGCGGCTGAGAAGGGGTTATTACCACCGGCAATGCACCGCAATAGCGGCATTTTGCTGGCGGTATTACAGCGCTGCCCCATTGATTTCAATGGGGAGCAGCAGTTGAGGAGCTGTAAACACACTGCTACTTCACCGCTCCAAAGAAGCTGCTGGCAGGACTTTTCCTGACGTCCTGCCAGCGCACCTCTACAGTGTGAAAGCCCACAGGGCTTTCACACTATAGACAATGGTGCAGCAGTTTTAGGGCGGATTGCAGGTGCTATTTCTAACGCTATAGCGCCTGCAAAACGCCCTTGGTGTGAAAGGGGTCTAAGATGGCGGTATTAAAGGAACATTTAGCTACAGAAGACCAGGCCTTGCTCCAGTTCTGCCGTATCGATCCCAAATCCCGTTCCCACTGGGACACAGAGTGGGGTGAGAGATGATTGACAATTCAGAGCTTCATAGAGGGTGGAGATAAGGTCCAGGGGAACCCAGGGCATGTAGACAGATATGTTCAAAGTGGATGTCTGGAACGGTAGGAGGAGGTATGTCGGAGCGTAGTTATCATATGTTGGATCTGAAGAAAACTAAAGCATTCTGCCTGGGGAGTGTCAGAAAGCAGACCACGTTGGAGTATGTGTAGTCAACAGATGGTGTACCTGGGTAAGGCCCCAGTGAGGTCTGCCACACGAATGCCTGAGGCTGGTCAAGACTGGGGGGGGGGCGACAATGGGCTATTAGTAATAGGCAGCAGGAAGGGAGACATAAGGGAGCTTGAGTATCATACTGAGTCCCACAACTTTAAGCTATGTAGCATGAGAGGGCTCAATGACGTTGGCCAAAGTTTCTGGGGAAGCCAAAGAAGCGCTTTCATAGAAAGAGGGCTACAATTGGGGAGCTCCAGAAGCACCCATAGATTAGGGAGATCTGAGATTGGGAGATCTGAGATGCCAGATAGTACTTAGCGATGCAGAGAACTCCCAAACCACCTTGCAATCATGTATAAAATAAAAAAAATTGCGGGCATTTATTAGCCCAGATAAAGCGCATGATCCTGCTCTGGAGTAGGCAGAGAAAATGTGGAGGGACCCGTACTGGTAGGGTGTGGAAAAAGTACAGGAATTTTGGTAAGACCTTCATCTTTACATAGTGGATTCGACCCAACCAGGACAGGTGTGGAAATTGCCATATCTGCAGAAGAGTGGTCAAGAATCTAAGCAGGGGATAGTAATTAACAGAGAATAGAGAGGAGTAAGTGGAGGTCAGCCGGACTCTCAGATCTTCAATATGTGTGGTTGACTAAAGAAAAGGGAAGTGGGACTGCAGGCATGCGACCAGATCAGGGTCTAGGGATACATTTAGAGCTACAGATTTCTCTAAGTTAATACGGAGGCCTGAAATGGATGACAAATGTGTCAAGACGCATAACAAGTTGGGGAGGGTAGTAAGGGGATTAGTTAAGGTCAGAAGAGTGTCGTCAGCAAAAAGGCCTAACTTGAACTCATGGCCTGCATAGGGGATTCCAGTCACGTTTCGGTCTGTGCGAGTGCTAAGGGTTCCAAAGCCAAAATTAACAAAGCTGGGGAAAGGGGGCACCCCTGCCTCGTGCCTCTATGGATAGAGAAGGGTGCTGAAAAGTACCCTGCATTTTTGAATGTAGCTGTAGGGGCAGAGTATAAAGCCTGAATCCAGGTCAGCAAGGTTTCCCCAAAACCCAGAGAGAGCACAAATTACAGGTATTCCCACGACACGGTGTTGAAGGCTTTATAAATATCTAAGGAAGTCCGGGATTTTTGCGATGCTGCATAAGATGAAAAAGATGAACCACCTTGCGGACATTGTCACCAGCCTGCCTCCCTCCCTGAGACAAAACCCACCTGATCCCTATGGATTAATGCGGGCGCTCAGGATTCTACCTAGGATCTTCAGGTCATCATTCAGAAGTGATATCAGTCGGAGGGCCTGGGGTGCACTTGTATACTCTGGCTACTTAGGGACTATTGTGATATGGCCCTTAAAACCTCAGGAGAGGGCAAGGAGCCTTGTTTTAGAGTGTTGAAGTACTTAGCAAGGTAAGGCGCTAATAACGCAGGGAATGTCTTATAGTAAAGACTGGAGCATGCGTCTGGGCCCGGAGCCTTAGAGGGCTTCAGGGACTTGATTGCCCAGAGAACTTCAGCTTCTGAGATGCTTGCATTGAGAGCTTTCTGTGTGCCACCAGGAAGCAAAGGAAGGTTTAGGTCCCGGGAGAATTGTTCTGCTTGCTGTAAGGGAAATGGACCTGGTTTAGTGTAAAGCGAGGAAAGGAACTCAGAGAATCTAGAAAGGATTGCTCAGGATTAGAGGTAAGACCCCCAGTTCTCGTCTGAAGACGAACAGGCTTATACGGTTTTCCCACCAAATTCAGTTTCTTGGCCAGCATAGGACCTGGTTTATCTGCACAGGTATTTTACCTGTGCTTAGACCACCGTAGGGCCTTTTCGGCTCGGGAGGTTGAGAGAAGATCAAGCTCTTTTTCCAGGGTGTCGCAAGCTTTTCTGTGTAGCAGTGGCTGTCAGAAGAGAATGTAGTTCTGTGATGCAATGTTTTTACGTGCTGAAGAAAGTTAAATATGATTGTAGCCTTATGGGCTTCCCACAGGGACACAGCTGATGTGACCGAGCCGACATCAGCAAAATATGTTTGTATGAAGGATTGGATTTGTAGATTCACAGCCTGGGTGAACAGTGGGGACTCATTAATTTGACATGAAAAAAGGGTGCTTTGTAGGGCCTGAGAGAGAGAGAAACAAGAAAAAACAGGGGTCATGATCAGACCATGGTGAGAAAAGGATAGAGATCTTACGAACCTGGAAGGTGATGTACCTGCATGAAATGTGGTCAATCCTGCAAAAGCTGTCATTGGGGTTGGCGTAATGGGTAAGGTCAGGGTCCGTAGGATCGAGCTCCCTCCAGACCTCTATTAAACCAAACGTTTGCAGGACTGCACACATCTGAGCCTCATGGGAGGAGTCGTGAGAGGGGGTAGACCCCTGAGCATATCGTCTGTCTAAGGTCGAGTTGAGGGTGATATTGGAGTCGCCCATAAAAAAAAGTAAGCCTTTCTGGTGCTGAGACTACCTTACAGAGATGGGAGAAGAACCTGTTCTGAAACTGGTTAGGTACATAGTAGGAGACAATTGTTATCTCTTGGTACCATAATGTCCCCTGCAAGAGTAGATAGCGGCCCATAGGATCAGCCAGCTCCAATGCGCAATTGAAAGGAAGGTTGCATTTGGATGCGATCAAGACACCTCTGTTTTTCAGTGGCCGAGGCAGTATAAAACTGAGAGTAATGCGGGGAGAGGAACCTAGGAGTGGAGGACTGGGCAAACCTGGTCTCCTGTAGGCATATTATATCCACCCGTTGAGATTTAAGATGGTGGAACACATTGGATTGCTTGCTTAAAGCCATGGATGTTTTGTGAGTGTATTTTCACCTGAGGGATGGCCATTGTGTGGAGGAGTGAAAGTGCTCATCCACTCAGAAAGGTTCAACAGATTCCCTAGGTGGTGATTGGCGGGCTTCCTGACAGGCCCGGGAGCCAAGGAGAGAGCAGAAAAAGGGTGGGAGAAAGAAAAATAAGAGAAGACTGTAGAGAGAAAAACCTATAGTAGCCACAAGAAGGGACCACCAAACAGGTGGAATATATCCCAACAGTAAGGGACGTCCAGGGGGTAACTCCCCCACCAGACACATGGCTGCAAACATAACACATACTATAGCTCCCATGGAGATGAGGAAAAGGGTATGGAGAAGTTGCAGGAAGCCAGAATCCAGCCCAACCTGCAATGAGGGGGGGAAGGAATATGCACCATAGGTAGAGAAAAAGCAAAAAAAACAGAAAAGACATACAGAAGAAGTGGAGCAACATAAGCCAGCAGATTCCGAACTATAAATGCAAACAACAAACTCTCTGAGGAAAGTCGTGGGGGGACACGACACAGCTCAAATGCTGTGTCCCCAACCCCCACCCTCCCAGGCCCACTGCAGGACTGTAGAGACCATAATGGCAGGTATAATAAAGCATAATGTGTAAAAAATAGCATATAGAGAGAAGGGCAGGCCTTCACACCGCCCCCAGCATGAAAGGGTCCGATGGAGGCAGGGAGGCCGTCCCAAGGGTCAGTCTAGGATGGCACAAACATATAGAGAACAATGGCTCAGAAAATCAATCATAAATACCCAGTGAACAATAAAACATTAATCTCTATGTCATTAACCCATAGTGGGCCTCCAGGGGAAGCCATGTACAGTAAAACAGGAGTCAACAATAGTGCCATGAAAAAAGGGAGAAAACCTCCATCTAAGGTAGGGACCTGTAGGCACAATTGGGGGCACTATAAGAAGTTCCACAGGGATCTATGGGTAAAAAACTAAAAAGAGGGTTAGAGCGTTCAACAGGAACTTTCTTGGGGCACCATTTCCAGCGCAATAGGCACAGCCGATTACAGACTAGACATCTTTGGTAACGGTAAGATGCTCCTCAGGGGACCGAGTAAGTCCACAGTCACTCAGGGGGAGTCTTAATGAGATGCAACACATATCACTGAAAAGTCATTCAGGATCTAAGAAAAAACACAACAACAAAGGGGAGGGGGTTAACCCAATAACAATGGGTTAATAGATAGCCACACAGCCAGACTCACAAGCAGAGATGACAGGGTCAGAAGGTCAAACTCCAAAGCAGAAACCAGGAGGACATTCCAGTAGGACTTTCAGCCCGGAGAGGACGTCAAGGGACCAGAATGGGAAGGGGAGCGGCCTCGAGATCTCTTGCGGGCAGAAGATTTCTCCCAAAGGTGGCTAAGCTGATTTGGGGCCCGTTGCGAGCCCGGGGGCTGCATCAGGCCAGGGCCAGTACCTCCAGGGGGAAGAAGATGTAAGGCTTCAAGTGTCATCTGGGCCTCTTCAGGGGTGCTGACAGGTAAGCTCTTGTTCTTGAAGTCAAAGGACATCTGAAAAGGAAACCCCAGGCATATTTAATGTGGTTGTTCAGCAGGGCTGTAGTAAATGGCTTCATCTGACTCTTCTTCTTGAAAGTAATCTGGAAAATGTCAGAGAAAAGCTGGTAGCGGTGTCCTTGGAAGCAAATCTCTGCTTTGTTTCTGGCCACCATCAGGAGGGTTTCCTTTGTGCGATAGTACGTAAACTTGATGATGGTATCCCTTGGGGTACCCTCTTGCCTCTTTGGCCCCAGGGTCCGATGGATGTGATTGAACTCAGCCTTTGAGTCCCGAGCATCCCAGTCGATGGGAATAGCAGGCACCAATTCCTGAAATGGCACAGTTGCGGTAAAGGTAAGATCGGTGATGATCTCGGGGATACCCCGCAAGCAGAGGTTTCCTAAAGGTGAGCACGATTTTCAAAGTTCTAAAGCCACAGCCGGGTTGATGTCAGCTCTTTTTTAAGGTCAGACAGCTCTTGCTCATGGTTTTCTATAACTGTGATGGCTGGATCCATCTTGTCTTCTAAATCATTTGTGTGGCTCCCCAGCTCACGGATCTCCTTTGTGAGGTGGGTTGAAAGTTTGGTGGTTGCTGCAGACAACTCTGTCTGCAGCATGGACTTAAAGCGCCCCAGCAGTTTAGCATCTCTCAGTGGGGGAAGCTGCAGTGGAAAAGATCCCTCTGCCCCCAGCTGCATGGGGGGCCCCTGCACTGCCCCAAAACAGCTGGTCCTTAAGCCCACGCTGCCCCGAAATTGGGGGCCCCATGATGGCACTGAGAGTGATGGATACACAGGGGAGACAGGCTGCCAGTGGTGCGCCGTGCTGTGCAGAACGATACCTATGTAGCGGATGACATTTGTGACCAAATGTCACATGCTTTGTAAATTTAGTTTTTTTTGCCTCAGGACCTTACAGTACTGAGAGTTAATTGTGTAGTTAAGCCTTAACATCAGTCTTGCCAGGCCATGATTGATGTTCTGCCTGGTGATGTGAGCGGTGAGGTGCACATGACAGGCGAGAACGAGGCTTGGTTGGATGTTTGGGTATGGCCCTCTCGGAGCCAATCAGTGGGAGTGCCGGGCCCGCTGAGGAGTCTGAGAGGGGATACTTAAACTGGTGTGGGTCACGCGTTCGGGGTTCCAGAGTTGTTCCAGAGACCCGTGTGGTCTGTTCTGGTTCCAGGACCGGGGTAGCCCCGTGAGGGGTCCCGGTCACGGGGTGTTCGACATCCTGCAACATGTTCCTGTCAGTGGCCCCTGTTAGACCCGACTGGTCTGGGGTAGGGATCCGTCTCTTCCCAAGTCTCTGAACCTGCTGGTCCGAGGCGCTGTAACTGAGGGAGGATTCAGAGTGTCCGGGTGTGCTCTCGGCTTGGAGGGGCACCACGGCTCGTGCAAGTGACCGGGAGAGGACTCTTCGGAGGGGGGCCGACAAGTGGCATCCTGAGAAGTGCCTGGTTACTGAGTTGGGAAGGACATTGACGAGTCCACACTTTTCAAGTACCTCAAAGGAAGCGAGAAACGTTCCAGGTACAGTTGGGAAAAGGTTCCTGTTTATCTTCGGTTGATTGTTCAAGTTTGAGTCAACATGCTGACTGCCATGACCTCTGGCTAGAGCTCTGTTCAGCCTTGAAGTACCCAGCTGCGAGTAGCTACTCTCTGGGTGGAAATAGAGACTTTATTAAACCTGCAGTTCAAGGTACCTGAGTTCTTCACCTGTGCCCTCTGTTCCCAAAGAGACTGTGTTTTGTGAAAGTTCTACTGCAAAATAAAACCTTTTGAAAGGACTTTATCTGTGTCAGTGTACAACTCGTTGGTTATCAACCCTGGGAACCCCTAGATGCGGAGGAGCAGGTCAAGAGAAGGTAACCGGTAAGCCCATTAAGTCAAGGCCGCCCTGCAACGGGTTATGCTCGCTACACCTATTATTTCACAGCCAGCAGGGAGGGGCAGTGCCAGAGCACCAGTGATGCTCTGACCCCACCCTATGCAGCTTGAATGCTCGGGACTCGAAGGCTGTGGGGTAGGAGCTGGAGTGGGAGCTGCTGAGTTGGCAGCACTGAGAGCCCACCTATGGAAGTAGCATTGTGGATGGTGAGCACAGCTGTCCAGCACTGTTTTCACTGAAAGGCTTGGAATGCCCGAGGGATGCTCCCTCCTCCGCCCCTCCTTCTGCCTGGTTGATTGGTATAGATGAGTGCAGTGCTGGAGGTGGGCACAGAGCCAAAAGTTTACATGCACTGTATCTCCACTGGAAAATGGGGTACAACATGGATGGAATAATGATGCTGGGGGATATCAAGGGTGTATGAAAAAAAAAAATGCTGAGGGGGGATCTGGGGTAGCAATGCTTGGGGCAGCTTGGGTGGCTATAGTTCTAGAGGTATAAGGGATGTAGAGAGGCCCTTCGTGCCTTGACGAGGCTCTGTGGCTTACGCATGTATTTGCAAATGTGTGCAGACTAAACCCTTGTTTTAACACATACTGTTAGATAGGTTGATTCGGTTGTCAGTGGGCTGGCCGAATTGAGTACTATGTCAATCTGTGCCTTGGCAGTTGTAGAGATCCCAAGAGAGGGAGTTGGCAAATGAGGGGAATCTCATCATTACTACAGTTTTATGGTTGCGAGGAACTAACATCACCAGTGACTCCTCAAGGTGTGCAAGAGAGTGCGGTAACACTTAAAGAGTCACCAGCACCAGGAACGATAGGTCCTTGATATCCAGCAGTTCCTTCAGGGTTGGGGCTACAGCTGAAATGCTTAAGGTATTGTGTACTGGTTGAAAATTGGGGCAACTGGAGTACTGTGTCCACTGGAGGAATATCTATGAGTTCCTCTGCAGTGTGTACAGCTGAAAGAAGTGCCAATAGACGATAGTGGAGACCATTTATTGCTTATGGACACGATTTACCTGTATATTTAAGGTGAGAGTTCTGGGAGACTTTAGCATTAAGAGGCAATCTGCGGAACACCTAGGAATAATGAACATTTATATGTGTGTAGTAATTTTACATCAGATATCCCGGTTTGGGTTTGATTACTCTAAATTTTTACCTCAGCATCAGTCTGACTGGACTGCCGGGTGTTCTGCCTAGCCATAGGTGGTGCTGTCACTTGTGGCAGGCATGGAAACACAGTCTAGTTGGGTGCTTTAAGGTTACTTTCTCTCGGAACCAGCCCAGTGGGAGTGTCACTCTTGCTGTGCCTTCTGGGAGAGGGTACTTAAGGTGCGGACGTCACGTGTTTAGTGGGTTCCGGTCCAGAAGTATGTTCTGACTGCATGGTCCTGGTCCTCCTGACCAGCCCCCAGGATTTCCATGGCCTAGGGCAGTGATGGCGAACCTTGGCACCCCAGATGCTTTGGAACTACATTTCCCATGATGCTCATGCACTCTACAGTGTATTTGAGCATCATGGGAAATGTAGTTCCAAAACATCTGGGGTGCCAAGGTTCGCCATCACTGGCCTAGGGTGTGGATCCACCCGCCTTGATGTCTTGGGGCTGGCTAGCCCAAGGGGAGGAAACTGAAAAAAGGATTCAGAGGTGGTCTGGTACCATGTCGGTTAGTGGAGAGGCCCTGCAACTGTGAAGTTATCCAGGGGAGGACTCTTGGGGACAATGCCACACAAGGATTGGCTTCTCAACAAGAGCCTGGAAAAGCTGAAGGACCTAAGCGAATCCAATCTCGTGCGATATCGCTGGACCGGCTGCAAGATACTGGTACCACACGAGTGTTCTGCAAGTTTTCAAGTTTCCCTCACATGTTCAATAGCAAAGTCTGTGGCAGAGACTTATTCCTGACTTGAGTACCCTGTTGGCTGCTAGGCCTGGTGAGAGAAGGACTATCCAATTAGGATGAGGATCCAGCTGTGAATGGCTATTCTCTGGATTTATGCAAAGTAAGAGATTCCTTTTTATACTGATTTTGACAATAAGAGTACCTGGACTTTTCACATAAACCCTCTGATCCTATGTTGAGAGACTGTGTTAACTATTTTTTCGTAAATAAAAATCCCTTTAAGTGGGTCTGTCGTCAGTCTCTGCAGTTTTTGGGCCATCTACCTCGGGAAACCCTTAGACGCATACGAGGTGAAGAAGGTAACAGTAAGTCCAATCAAATCAGCCGCTCCTTTGGGAGTCAGTGCTACACTCATTTTACATTTTTGTGATTGAGTCACATCCTTTTTATTTGTGTGATTTACCACCTTCTCACGTTATTGAGATACATTGTGGATACTTTATTGCTAATTTTCACATATATACATTTCCGTTTGTATTCACCATTTATTTCACGTGGATATATATTTTTTATTGGTTTCACTTTTTATATGCTGGGATACTTTACTTCAATATTTTATAGTGTTTTTGCACAAGATCACTTTATGTAGATGTTATATATTTTGGTGTTTTGTGATACACTTTTAGGTTTTCTGTGTCCCTTAATGAACAAAGAAAGCGGGGGGCTGTAAAACCCGTTTCCTTGTGTTCATTAGGGACACAGGGCTACAAATACTGCAGCTGCTGACTTTTAATAATTGTAAATTTACCTGTCCCAGGGTCCAGTGATGTGGGGGAACAAAGCCCCGCTCGTGCCCCACTTGTCCCCCCTCCTCTCGGCGGCGCCGGCATTGCAACTGTGGGCACCCAGCTGTGGCTTCACAGCCGGGCACCAACTGTGAATGCGTGGTGATTGGCCGTGCAGTCATCTGGGACCCGTCCGTGTCCCAGATGACTGATAGGAGGGAGGGGGCGGAGCTGAGCCCTTGCTGTGCCGAGGGGAAGTGATGTCAGGAGCCCAGGCACTGAAGGAGGCCGACTATGTGGGACCCCCTAGCAACAGGCATTTAGAGGTGAATTCAAATTTTTTTTTCCCAATTTTTATTTTTTTTAGGAATTTTAAGCATTTCTTTTCTTTGGTGTGTGGAACACCACTTTAACAAAATAACATCCCCTAATG
Source organism: Lithobates pipiens (assembly GCF_037356315.1). Classification (NCBI taxonomy): domain Eukaryota; kingdom Metazoa; phylum Chordata; class Amphibia; order Anura; family Ranidae; genus Lithobates; species Lithobates pipiens. The sequence continues at coordinate 70,042,512 of NW_027507686.1, read as the reverse complement.
CACTCCAAGGAATGGATTTTACACAAGTGTGTTAACAGATGTGTTGCTGGTAATGTTGCCTTTTGTGAAGACGCTCCCCCCCCCAACCACCCACTTTGTCCAGTGAATTCTGCAAATGTAAGTACTACGGATTAAAAACAAAAGTAAGCAAGACACACCCTTTTAGTGGCCGCCACACTGTATTCACATAGAGATGCAAGGAATGGTTTGGTGGTCTTTCCCTCATTTCTCTGACCAATTAAAAAAAACGATGTATTGCTATGCCCAAAGTTTACTGGGAATCAAAGTTCATATATCCTGGAAGTCTTTAGGCAGCTCTGAAAAGGCTGGGTGCGCATGCACCACTAATCCTGCAGTTATTTCTTTCTTCTACTGTATACTAGTAGTCTACTGGCTGCAGCTTAACATTGCATGCACTTGCTGAGTCTGTCATCTACTAGGGCCCCCAGATCCTTTTTCATCCTCGATTTCCCCAGATGTTTTATCGTCAGCAGACCACTGAGGGGTTGATTTACTAAAACTGGAGAGTGTAAAATCTGGTGCAGCTCTGCAGAGAAACCAATCGGCTTCCAGGGTTTTTTTTTTTTGGTCAAAGCGTTTGTATACCTGCAAACGAAAAAAAAAAAAAAAAAACATGTAAGGCAAAGGCATAATGAGCTAGTATGCATGCTAGCTCATTATGAAATACTCACCTTAGAACAAAGTGTCGGCATCGCATCTCGGTCACTGCCGAAGGAGCTGACATTTTCCCCTCTGACGCCAGCAGCTGCATGCAGGGTGAATATCTCCTAAACCATACAGGTTCAGGAGATATTCATTTTACCTACAGGTAAACCTTATTATAGGCTTACCTGTAGGTAAGAATTAAAAAAAGGGGAATACAACCGCTTTAACTGAACAAGCTGATTGGTTTCTATGCAGAGCTGCACCAGATTTTGCACTCTTCAGTTTTAGTAAATCAACCTGAGATTGAACTATTTATTCCAACTTCTTTATTGTTAATGAACAATTTAAACAAAATCGGTTCCAGGACACAGCCCTGGGGCACCCCACTCACAACTCCAGACCAGTCAGCAAAAAATGACAATAATCACCCTCTGGACACACTCCTGCTACCAGTTTACTATCCATACATACAATCTCATTAGCCCCCTACTGCCTCACAGAAGATGTTCTATTGAACGAAATGTACTTCGGGCAAAGAATAGTGGTAACGTCCTAGCAATTGTGGAGAGTGACTGATGTTTTTGCTGATATGCCTGTGTAAATAATCTTTGCTGTATGTAGATTTGCCATTAAAACCCCTGTGCTTTTTAACTGTACACTGCGCAATGAGTTTGTTTCCTCTTCTTTCTGGCATATCGCATGATCGGGTCTAAGGCTCCTATGAGACCATTATATGCATCACTGGCATCCCTTAACAGGCTGAACAGTAAAGCTTGTGTAGCACTAACCCCCGAAGCAGTGGCGTAACTAGAACCTTCAGGGCCCCGATTCAAGAAACCATGAAGGGCCCCCCTGAACCCCAGCCAGGGCCCTTCCCTCCGTGTCTGGCGGTGGAACTCCAGGGCGTGGTCACAGGTATGACCTTTATGAGCCCTGCAGTTCCACCACTGGCATCAGTAGTTTTTTTTTATTATTTTATTTTTTAGTGCCCCATTGGGGGACTGTCCCTAGGCAGGATGGGGTCCCCGTCCCTAGAAGTGATGAGGTCCTTTTCTCCAGGGCAGATGAAGTTACTGCTCCAGATGAGAAGGGGTCCCTGTCCCCAGGGGAGATGGGGGTCCCTGTCCCTACGTGAGAAGGGGCCCCTGTCCCCAGGGGGAGATGGAGGGGGTAAGTAATGGTGTGTGGGGGTTGGGGTCTTCTCACTCACCATGACCAAGCTGCAGGCCGCGCACTCATCCATGTTGGCCTGGGCTCCATCCAGTGTGCTGGACGGGTGATCAGCATATCTCCCAGAAAGACCTTTCATCATCTGTGTATGACGGGGGAGGAGGGGGGCTGGCAGACCAGCCTGCAGTGTCCTCCGGGGAGCCGGCTCTCATAGGGCTACACTGCATCTGTGTGCTCAAAGTTTGTTTACCCGGGAGAAGTATGCAGTGCATTGTGGGCTGGACTCGGGGGGGGGGGGGGGGGCGGGACTATGGCTGGGGAGAACAGACATCGGACTGAGCGTCAATGCATGGAGCAGGAGAGGGGTACTCTGAGGAGCCAACCGAGGACACAGGTCATGCGGGGAATGCACAACTAAAGAGTAGCCAGTGTGATAGTCGAGCATGGAGCTCTGCTAGTCACCCTCCACCTCCAGCCACCCGTGTGCATGGTGCACCGGTACCCCTAGCTGCCTATGCTGCTGCCGGCCATATGTAGAGGGGGCTGCATGGGCTCCCTGCAGAACAGGGCCCAGTTGCGGTCGCGACTGCTGCACCCCCTATAGTTACGCCCCTGCCCCGAAGGAGCTGCTAGTTGGATTGGACTTACCGTTACCTTCTTTTTACTCACTTCACATCTAGGGGTGTTCCGTGGTAGATGGACCAGTAACTTGAGAGACTGACGACAGATCCACTTAAATGGATTTTATTTGCAAAAACGTAGACAATGAACAGTCTCTTAAAATGGGATTAGAGGGTTGGAAAGGAAGTTCGGGTACTCTTAGTGTCAAAGTCAATATTGAAAAACTTGCTTAAAGTGGGGTGCCCCTAAAAAAAAAAAAAAGTCAGCAGCTACAAATACTGCAGCTGCTGACTTTTAATAATCGGACACTTACCTGTCCCAGGGTCCAGCGATGCGTGGGAACGAAGCCCCCCCTCGTTCCCCGTTCCGCTCGCGGTGCCGTCATTCGTACTGTGGGCACCCGGCTGTGGCTTCATGCGCAAGCGGCGCAAGGCGCCATGATACGCCACACAGTCACCTGGGACACGTGACAGGTCCCAGATGACTGTGCGGCGCGAGGGGAAGTGATGTCACCAGCCCGGGCAAGGAAGAAGGCAGACTACGAGGGACCCCCTAGCAAAAGGTATTTAGAGGTGAGTAAAAAAAAAAAATTTATAATTTTTTTTAAGAATTTTAAACAATTTTTAATTTTTTGGTGGCAACACCACTTTGCTTACTTTGACTGCATCCAGAGAATAGCCATTCACAACTGGGTGTTCACTCAAGTTGGATAGTCCCTCTCTCACAAGGCCTAGCAGCCAACAAGGTGCTTACTCAGGAACAAGTCTCTGCCACAGACGTTTTTGTAGAACATATAAGAATAAGTCTCTGCCATAGACGTTGTTGTAGAACATACAAGAATAAGTCTCTGCCACAGACGTTGTTGAACGTGTAATTCCAACCTTGCAAACTGCCTAAGAAAGCTCTGCCTGGGTCCTGAACGACATGGCCTCCCTCATCTCGCGGTCACTATAATAGCCTGCCCAGGACCAGATCCACCGGGGCAAGCCCAGGTACATCCAGCCACGGACCTCACAACTTTTCGAGCTTCTGGTCACAACCCCTAGGTTGGAAGATTATTTTTTCCTTCCGGATCATCTCCCCCACTGTGTTAATCCACTCTTTAAGGGCAGGGGGATCCTCCAAGATCCAGTGTGTCATTATTAGCTTACGTGCCAGAAAAAGAGATCTAATAACAGCCACCCTTGTACATTCTTCCCACTCCAGTTCCCCCAATACATTGAGTAAACAGTGTTTTGGATCAGCAGGTAGTGAGACTTAAAATACCCTGTTTACCACCCCCATCCAGTAGGGGTGAAGTTTCGGGCACCTCCACAGAAGGTGGATCAAGTCTCCATGGTCTCTCTTACATCTAGTACACAGTGGGTTAGGATGCAATCCCATGACCAACAGTCTGTGGGGGGTGTAGTACACTCTTAGCAGTAGATACAGTTGAGTCACCCTATGTGATGCGTTTAGGGAGCAAATGGGTACCGCCTGCAGGGCCTCCTCCCATTCATCTTTGTCCAGCAAGCCCAACTCCCCCTCCCACTTGGCCAGCATCCGGAGAGGGTGTTTAATCAAAAAGTTCTGCAGTAACATGTTGTAGCACGAAGATATAAACCCCTTAGTGTTGGTGGCTCTTGCAATGAGATTGAACAGCGGGTTGGGCTTGAGACCCACTCCACCGACCTGCCCTTGACCATTATAGCATGTTTTAATTTAACATAGTAAAATCTCATGGATTGAGGTAAACCAAATAGACCCTGCAAGGTTTCAAACGGGAGCAATTTCCCCGCATGAAATATCTGGCTAAGGTAAACCACCACATGTCTTTTCCATAATGTACCATGTTGCAATTTAGTCAGTTCTGGGTATGTGTTGTTAGCCCAGATAGGGCTGTATTCTGTGTATCTTGCCACACCCTGTAGATATCTAGTTTTGTTCCAAGTTTTTTGGATAAGATTATAAGTTGGGTAAATTTTATTAGGTTTCCCAAATGCTAGTGCCTCCAGAGCCGCCGGCGCTGAGTCAAAAACAAAACTCTTTAACCTCCCTGGCGGTGATCCTGAGTCTGCGGGTTGGGATTTTACGTCCACGAGCGGTAACCCCGAGCCAGACTCGGGATCGCATCGCTGGATACAGGGAGGACACGGAGAAGTTACTTACCTTGTCCCCTGGATCCAGCGATGTCCTCCACGCTGTGTGATCGAGCTGTCCTCCGCTCGATTCACACAGTGCCCGAATGCCGCCGAGCTCTGTTCCCTGCAACGTTACGACGCATGGGAGCGGAGATCGGCGCCAAATTCAAAAAACTAAAAGTACACAAAACACACACAGTACTGTAATCTTACAGATTACAGTACTGTATAAAAAAAATTACACACCCCCTTTGTCCCTAGTGGTCTGTGCAGTGCCCTGCATGCACTTTTATATTATAAATACTGTTTTTTATGGCTGAAATTTGGAGATTGTCCATAGCAACCAGAAAGTGTCCCTTTTTCAGTGTTTTAGGATTTGATTACATTATTGAATAATTTTTATTATTATTTATTATATTATCAACTTTATCATACCCGGGATGTCTGCTAGACTCTGGTTTGAACAGATTTAAGAGAGTTATTCCTAAGAATTACAGGACTACAATATAAAACGCCAAATTTCCATGCAAAATAATTGTACCGCTTTCAGCACCTAAAACCAGAACTAATCATACCGCCAGGGAGGTTAAAGATAAAAGGGCCACGTTTATGCACAGTTGCACACTAAAGTTACAGCTATAGCAGAGCTGCACGAATAATTGCTAAAGAATCAGATTGCGATTCTACCCCCCTCACGATCTTAACAAAGCATTTTCCCGATTCAGTGCAGAGTTCTCTGCTCACAGCTGACATCTGTGAAAAAATTTAAATCCAGGCAACCTACCAAGTTTATGACAACGTTGCTTAGACAGAGATAAAGAGAAACATTGGAACACCAAGTTCTTTTAGATCAAATGGATGAACTTCATCTGGTGGAAGCTGTGCCTGAGCTTGTGTGCTGTCATGGTCCAAGGGAACTGAGCGGAGCACCCGCAGCCTCATGTGTGGGTCTGGGGGACGGGAGCAAGGCAAGCTGGGAGCAGGACTGTCAGTGCTGTTTGGACTGAAGGGACCACCTGGCATGGAGGGAGACTGTCACTATAACTCAGGAGGGGACGTGTCATGTCAGTGAGGTGTCATCACCATCATCTATGCTGCTGCACACTGCTCTCAGGGTCACTGTGAGAATCAATTTCATGTGTGTTTGGAAAAACAGTTTTTCTGTGTTTTTGTCGAATGTTATACACTGTTTTGTGTAAGTATTCTAAGGCCACTGTTGCTTGCTAGAGGGTAAAATATAAATATACATTTTTATAAAAATGTTTTTTTTTTTAAAAGCACTTACTAGGTTCTGAGGTGCATTGGGGGTCTCAAATTGCTTATTGGAAATTGCAATGTGGTTGTGTGTGCCATATGTAGTGAGTGAAAGTTTGTTCTCTAGAAAGTATATTTTGTATTCTCATGGATACTTTTATGTACTGGATTTGATAAATGTTTTGGAACTTTTGCAGTCTGGTAATACAAATCTTGTTTCAGAGAAAAAAAAAAAAGTTCATGTGTGTGTGCGTGCCTGCCCATGAGCTACTTAATATTTCAAAAATAAAATAAGAAATATGTTTTTTTTGTTTGCCTTAATATCTACCTTAATTGCATATTGTACTTGTTTGTAGCCTAAATACTGAAATTTGGACTTAAAACTGTAATTTTGTACCTTTTGGAAATGCCAGTAGAAACTTGGGTGTGCCAGTAAATTTTGGTTGTTGTGTCAGTAAATTTCAGTTTGGTAGGTTGGCAACACTGCTTCGGACAGCTTTCTTCTCATCCAGGCGAGGAATGTGGAGCCACAAAGTAAAGTATAGAAAGTGAGTGAAGATCTGCTTGAATGCAAAAAACAATATTTGCAGAATACGGTTTTGTGCCTTTTGGAGTTTTGCATCCAGTTGGACCAGTAACAGTACCACCCCCTGGACCAGTAATCCTTGTGTTTTACATCTACATGGGCAGTTAGGATTTTGTATTACTTCACTGGCTGCATGTTATTATTATTATTATTATACAGAATTTATATTGCGTGACAGTTTACGCCGCGCTTTACAACTTTGGGGCAGACAGAACAATTACAATACAATTCAATACAGGGGGAAATTAGAGAGCCCTGCTCGTTAGAGCTTACAATCTAGGAGGGAGAGTCAAGTTATACAAAAGGGTAATAGTTGTGGGGGGATGAAATAATGGAGAAAATAGTGCAGTTGTTAGATGGAGGCAGGATAGGCTTCTCTGAAGAGGAACGTTTTCAGGGATTGCCTAAAAGTGGATAAATTTGGAGACAGTCAGACAGATTGGGGTAGGGAATTCCAGAGGATGGGCGAGACTCGGGTGAAGTCCTGGAGGCGGATACGGGAGGAGGTGATGAAGGAGCTAGAGAGCGGGAGGTCTTGGGAGGAACGAAGAGGGCGATTAGGTTGCTATTTTGAGACTAGGCTAGTTATATATTTGCTCTCTGCATGTTGTTTTTTTTTTTTTTTAACTTTAACCACTATTGGACCGCCCACCATGGATATACGTCACTATATTGATGCTAAATACCGTTTTTATGGCAGCAAATAGCTGCCATAACCCCAGTATTTTTATCCAAGGCCGGCGATCCTCTTTCACATAGAAGTGGTCTCAGCTGGTGGATTCCCAGCAAGATCACTTTTATGGGCAGCGGACGAGGTGCCCCCTCCCACCATGCCCCGAGCATCTCCGCTGCTTACCGGAGCCAGTGGAAGCGGCGGAAACTATCGGGACCGGTGGCCAGGAAATCGAGTGAGGGTAATTTTGAAAAAGAAAAACAATATTTTTTTACTTTTTACAATGATAAATAGCCAAAAAAAGTAAAAAAAAATAATAATTTCTTCATCAGTTAAGGCCAATATGTATTCCTCTACATATTTTTGATAAAAAAAATTGCAATAAGTGTATATTGGTTGTTTTGTGCAAAAGTTATAGCATCTACAATATAGGGGATATATTTATGGCATTTTTATTATAAATTTTTTTTTTTACTAGTAATGGCGGTTATCATCGATTTTTAGTGGGACTACGACATTACGACAGACAGATCAGAAATGTTGACACTTTTTTGAGACCAGTGACATTATTACAGTGATCAGAGCTAAAAATAGCCACTGATCACTGTAGAAATGACACTGGCAGGGAAGGGGTTAACACTAGGGGGCGATCAAGGGTTTGAGTGTTCCATAGGGAAGTGTTTGTAACTGTGAGGGGAGTGGACTGACTGTGAATAGAGTGAGATCGCTGCTCTTGATCACTAGGAACAGACGCCCCCCCCCCCCCCCAGGGCGTGCGATCGCGGCTTATCCTGTTGGACGTCATACGACGCCCAGTCAGGATAACTGAACCATTTCCTGGCCGTCATTTTGCTATAGGCCGGGGGGGAGGGGGGTGGGAGTGGTTAAAGTGGTTGTAAACTCTGTTGCACCACTTGTACTTATAGGTAAGCCTATAATAAGGCTTAACTGTAGGTACTGTAAATATCTCTTAAACTTGCACCGTTTGGCAGATATTCACTATATGCACTGCTGCCGACGTCATCAGTGCATGCATGCTGAAGAAATGGCCGCTCGTGCTTTTTCCTCAGTACCCATGCCATGACTGGCGGCACCCACGCACATGCACAGGAGTGACATAATTACGGCTCCGGCCAATCACAGCGCCAGAGCCCACAAACCCTGAAGTAACTCTGGTGAAAGATCTCGCCCATGAGATCGGGGTGTGGGCGGCGCAGCAGGGCATCATTTTAAAGAGGAAGTAAAGGCATTTAAAAATAAATGCAACCTGCAAGGCAAAAGCATAATGAGCTAGTATGCATATTCTGGGAAAAGCTAGTCACAGATGCCCCCCCCCCCCGCCCCCCCCCGTTCTGAGAAACACACAGTTCCCAGGACACAACGGGGACCAGGAAAAGACGTGCAGCGCGACTCGCGCAGTGCGACTGGCGCATGCGCAGTAGGGAACCGGGCAGTGAAGCCGTAACGCTTCAGTTCCCGATTCCCTGACAGAGGATAGCGGCGGGGGCAGCCGAGAGATGAGCGATTGCTCGTCATCTGCTGCCGAAATCACGGGCACCCTGGGACAGGTAAGTGTCCATTTATTAAAAGTCAGCAGCTGAAGTATTTGTAGCTGCTGACTTTTAATATTTTTTGTTTAAGGTGCAGCTCCTCTTTAATAATAACTAAAAAACAATAGTGTATTCAGTGATTTAACCACATGCCGACCAGCCGCCGCAGTTATACTGCGGAAGAATGGCTCGGCTGGGCGAAACAACATTATGTAACGTCGCTTCGCCCTGTGGCCACTATTCGCCGATGCGAATGTCTCTATCACCGCTGGGCTCCCACGATCACTCGGGACACATGGAGAACCCAGAACTGTGTGTGTAAACACAGTTTCCGGTTCTCTGAGAGAAGTGTTATCTTCCCTGCACAGTCCCATCCCCCCTTCAGTTAGAACACAAACTAGGACACACATTAACCCCTTCACTGCCCCTAGTGTTAACCCCTTCACTGCCAGTGACATTTTTACAGTAATGAATGCATTTTTATTGCACTTTTTGCTCTATTAATGCCAATGGTCCCAAAAATATGTCAAAATTATCCAACGTGTCCGTCATAATGTCGCAGTCCCGATAAAAATACTAGTAAAAAAAAAAATATAAAAAAAATGCCATACAACTATCCCCTATTTTATAGACGCTATAACTTTTGCGCAAACCAATCCATATACGCTTAATGCGATTTTTTTTTACCAAAAATATGTAGAAGAATATATATCAGCCTAAATTGAGGGAAAAAAATTGTTTTTTTAAAATATATTTTTGGGGGATATTTATTATGGCAAAAAGTTAAAAAAAAAGTGTTTTTTTCAAAATTGTCGCTCTTTTTCTGTTTATAGCGCACAAAATAAAGCCCACAGAGGTAATCGAATACCACCAAAAGAAAGCTCTATTTGTGGGAAAAAAAGGGCGTCGATTTTATTTGGAGGCCATGTCAAAACGACCGCGCAATGGCGGGTATTCGCAGTGCTGGGGTTCCTATAGATAGGACCAGTGAAGACATAGCCCGTCACTTTCAGAAGTTTTACTCCAACCTCTACAACCTCCCACCCCAACATAGGCCTCAGGATGTGCAGGGAGGCAGACTACAGGCGATTAGGGACTACATTAGGCGCTCGGGCATCCCATCGCTCCAAGCAGAAGTTAGCAAATCTTTAAACCTCCCCATCACCTCACTAGAACTTCAACTTGCAGTTAAGGACCTTAAGCCGGGCAAGAGCCCCGAAACTTCAAGCCGCAAGCCGATTGGCCGAAAACTTCAAGCCGCAAGCCGATTGGCCGAAAACTTCAAGCCGCAAGCCGATTGGCCGAAACTTTAAGCCGCAAGCCGATTGGCCGAAACATCAAGCCGCAAGCCGATTGGCCGAAAACTTCAAGTCTCAAGCCGATTGGCCGAAAATTTAAGCCGCAAGCCGATTGGCCGAAACTTTAAGCCGCAAGCCGATTGGCCGAAACTTCGAGTCGCAAGCCGATTGGCCGAAACTTCAAGCCGATTGGCTGAAACTTCAAGCCGCAAGTCGATTGGCCGAAACTTCAAGCCGCAAGCCGATTGGCCGAAACTTTAAGCCGCAAGCCGATTGGCCGAAACTTTAAGCCACAAGCCGATTGGCCGAAACTTCAAGCCACAAGCCGACTGACCAAAACTTCAAGTCGCAAGCCGGTTGGCCGAAACTTCAAGCCGATTGGCTGAAACATCAAGCCGCAAGCTGATTGGCCAAAACTTCAAGCCGCAAGCCGATTGGCCGAAACTTCAAGTCGCAAGTCGATTGGCCGAAACTTCAAGTCTCAAGCCGATTGGCCGAAACTTCAATCTGCAAGCTGATTGGCTGAAACTCCAATCCTCAAGCCGATTGGCCGAAACTTCAAGCCGTAAGCCGATTGGCCGAAACTTCAAGTCGCAAGCCGATTGGCCGAAACTTCAAGCTGATTGGCTGAAACTTCAAGCCGCAAGCCGATTGGCCGAAACTTCAAGTCGCAAGCCGATTGGCCAAAACTTAAAGCCGCAAGCCGATTGGCCGAAACTTCAAGTCGCAAGCCGATTGGCCGAAACTTTAAGCTGCAAGCCGATTGGCCGAAACTTCAAGCCGCAAGCCGATTGCCTGAAACTTCAAGCCACAAGCCGATTGGCCGAAACTTCAAGTCGCAAGCCGATTGGCTGAAACTTCAAGCCGCAAGTCGATTGGCCGAAACTTCAAGCCGCAAGCCGATTGGCCGAAACTTTAAGCCGCAAGCCGATTGGCCGAAACTTTAAGCCACAAGCCGATTGGCCGAAACTTCAAGCCACAAGCCGACTGACCGAAACTTCAAGTCGCAAGCCGGTTGGCCGAAACTTCAAGCCGATTGGCTGAAACATCAAGCCGCAAGCTGATTGGCCAAAACTTCAAGCCGCAAGCCGATTGGCCGAAACTTCAAGTCGCAAGTCGATTGGCCGAAACTTCAAGTCTCAAGCCGATTGGCCGAAACTTCGAGCCGCAAGCCGATTGGCCGAAACTTTAAGCCGCAAGCCGATTGGTCGAAACTTTAAGCCGCAAGCCGATTGCGGGAAAACTTCAATATGCAAGCTGATTGGCTGAAACTCCAAGCCTCAAGCCGATTGGCCGAAAATTTCAAGCCGCAAGCCGATTGGCCGAAACTTCAATCTGCAAGCTGATTGGCTGAAACTCCAATCCTCAAGCCGATTGGCCGAAACTTCAAGCCGTAAGCCGATTGGCCGAAACTTCAAGTCGCAAGCCGATTGGCCGAAACTTCAAGCTGATTGGCTGAAACTTCAAGCCGCAAGCCGATTGGCCGAAACTTCAAGTCGCAAGCCGATTGGCCAAAACTTAAAGCCGCAAGCCGATTGGCCGAAACTTCAAGTCGCAAGCCGATTGGCCGAAACTTTAAGCTGCAAGCCGATTGGCCGAAACTTCAAGCCGCAAGCCGATTGCCTGAAACTTCAAGCCACAAGCCGATTGGCCGAAACTTCAAGTCGCAAGCCGATTGGCCGAAACTTCAAGCCGATTGGCTGAAATTTCAAGCCGCAAGCCGATTGCCTGAAACTTCAAGCCACAAGCCGATTGGCCGAAACTTCAAGCCGCAAGCCGATTGGCCAAAACTTCAAGCCGCAAGCCCATTGGCCAAACAATTCGCAAGCCCATTGGCCGAACATCAAGTCGCAAGCCCATTGGCTGAATATCAAGTCGCAAGCCCATTGGCCGAAACTTCAAGTCGCAATTGGCTGATCAAGTCGCCAAACATATGTGTTTTTAGCAAAGACCCTAGAGAATACAATGGCGGTCGTTGCAACTTTGTATCTCGTGCGGTATTTGTGCATCAATTTTTCAAACAACTTTTCTTTTTTAAACAGTTTTGTGCTAAAAAAAACAAAAAAACAGTAAAGTTAGCCCATTTTTTCGCATAATGTGAAAGATGAAGTTATGCCGAGTAAATAGATAACTAGCATGTCACGTCGCAAGCTGATTGGCCGAAACTTCAAGCCGCAAGCCGACTGACCGAAACTTCAAGCTGATTGGCCGAAACTTCAAGCCGCAAGCCAATTGGCCGAACCAGTCGCAAGCCCATTGTCTGAATATCAAGTCGCAAGCCCATTGGCTGATCATCAAGTCGCCAAACATTTTTTTTAGCAAAGACCCTAGAGAATACAATGGCGGTCGTTGCAACTTTGTATCTCGTGTGGTATTTGCGCATTAATTTTTCAAACAACTTTTATTTTTTAAACAGTTTTGTGCTAAAAAAAGAAAACCAGCAAAGTTAGCCCATTTTTTTCGCATAATGTGAAAGATGAAGTTATGCCGAGTAAATAGATACCTAACATGTCACGTTGCAAGCTGATTGGCCGAACAAGTCGCAAGCCGATTGGCCGAAACTTCAAGTCGCAAGCCGATTGGCCAAAACTTCAAGCCGCAAGCCGATTGGCCGAAACTTCAAGCCGCAAGCCGATTGGCCGAAACTTCAAGCCGCAAGCCGATTGGCCGAAACTTTAAGCCTCAAGCCGATTGGCCGAAACTTCAAGTTGGCCAAAACTTCAAGCCGCAAGCCAATTGGCCGAAACTTCAAGCCGCAAGCCGATTGGCCGAAACGTCAAGCCGCAAGCAGATTGGCCTAAATGTCAAGCCACAAGCCGATTGGCCGAAACTCCAAGCCTCAAGCCGATTGGCCGAAACTTTAAGCCGCAAGCCGATTACCCGAAACTTCAAGCTGCAAGCCGATTGGCTGAAACTTCAAGTCGCAAGCCGATTGGCCAAAACTTTAAGCCGCAAGCCGATTGGCCGAAACTTCAATCTGCAAGCCGATTGGCTGAAACTTCAAGCCGCAAGCCGATTGGCCGAAACTTCAAGTCGCAAGCCGATTACCCGAAACTTCAAGCTGCAAGTTGATTGGCCGAAACTTCAAGTCTCAAGCCGATTGGCCAAAACTTTAAGCCGCAAGCCGATTGGCCGAAACTTCAATCTGCAAGCCGATTGGCTGAAACTTCAAGCCGCAAGCCGATTGGCCGAAACTTCAAGTCGCAAGCCGATTGGCCGACACTTAAAGCCGCAAGCCGATTGGCCGAAACTTCAAGTCGCAAGCCGATTGGCCGAAACTTTAAGCTGCAAGCCGATTGGCCGAAACTTCAAGCCGCAAGCCGAGTGGCTGAAACTTCAAGCCGCAAGCCGATTGGCTGAAACTTCAAGCCGCAAGCCGATTGGCCAAAACTTCAAGCCGCAAGCCCATACAATTCGCAAGCCCATTGGCCGAACATCAAGTCGCAAGCCCATTGGCTGAATATCAAGTCGCAAGACCATTGGCCGAAACTTCAAGTCGCAATTGGCTGATCAAGTCGCCAAACATATGTTTTTTTAGCAAAGACCCTAGAGAATACAATGGCGGTCGTTGCAACTTTGTATCTCGTGCGGTATTTGCGCATCAATTTTTCAAAAAACTTTTCTTTTTTAAACAGTTTTGTGCTAAAAAAAAAAAAAACAGTAAAGTTAGCCCATTTTTTCGCATAATGTGAAAGATGAGGTTATGCCGAGTAAATAGATAACTAGCATGTCACGTCGCAAGCTGATTGGCCGAAACCTCAAGCCGCAAGCCGACTGACCGAAACTTCAAGCCGATTGGCCGAAACTTCAAGCCGCAAGCCGATTGGCCGAAACTTCAAGCCGCAAGCCGATTGGCCGAAAACTTCAAGCCGCAAGCCGATTGGCCGAAAACTTCAAGCCGCAAGCCGATTGGCCAAAACTTTAAGCCGCAAGCCGATTGGCCAAAACTTTAAGCCGCAAGCTGATTGGCCGAAACTTTAAGCAGCAAGCCGATTGGCCGAAACTCCAAGCCTCAAGCTGATTGGCCGAAACTCCAAGCCTCAAGCCGATTGGCCGAAACTTCAAGCCTCAAGCCGATTGGCCGAAACTTCAAGCCATAAGCCGATTGGCCGAAACTTCAAGCCGCAAGCCGATTGGCCGAACAAGTCGCAAGCCCATTGGCTGAATATCAAGTCGCAAGCCCATTGGCTTATCATCAAGTCGCCAAACATGTTTTTTTAGCAAAGACCCTAGAGAATACAATGGCGGTGGTTGCAACTTTGTATCTCGTGTGGTATTTGCGCATTATTTTTTCAAACAAGTTTTATTTTTTAAACAGTTTTGTGCTAAAAAAAGAAAACCAGTAAAGTTAGCCCATTTTTTCGCATAATGTGAAAGATGAAGTTATGCTGAGTAAATAGATACCTAACATGTCATGTTGCAAGCTGACTGGCCGAACAAGTCGCAAGCCGATTGGCCAAAACTTCAAGTCGCAAGCCGATTGGCCAAAACTTCAAGTCGCAAGCCGATTGGCCGAAACTTTAAGCCTCAAGCAGATTAGCCGAAACTTCAAGTTGGCCAAAACTTCAAGCCGCAAGCCAATTGGCCGAAACTTCAAGCCGCAAGCCGATTGGCCGAAACGTCAAGCCGCAAGCAGATTGGCCTAAATGTTAAGCCACAAGCCGATTGGCCGAAACTCCAAGCCTCAAGCCGATTGGCCGAAACTTCAAGCCGCAAGCCGATTGGCCGAAACTTCAAGCCGCAAGAATACAATGGCGGTTGTTGCAACTTTGTATCTCATGCGGTATTTGCGCATCAATTTTTCAAACAAGTTTTCTTTTTTAAACAGTTTTGTCCTAAAAAAAAAAAAAAAAAAACTGTAAAGTTAGCTCATTTTTTTCGCATAATGTGAAAGATGAAGTTATGCCGAGTAAATAGATAACTAGCATGTCACGTCGCAAGCTGATTGGCCGAACAAGTCGCAAGCCGACTGGCCGAAACTTCAAGTCGCCATTGGCTGATCAAGTCGCCAAACATATGTTTTTATAGCAAAGACCCTAGAGAATACAATGGCGGTTGTTACATTTTTGTATCTCGTGCGGTATTTGCGCATCAATTTTTCAAACAAGTTTTCTTTTTTAAACAGTTTTGTGCTAAAAAAACAAAAAAACAGTAAAGTTAGCCCATTTTTTCGCATAATGTGAAAGATGAAGTTATGCCGAGCAAATAGATAACTAGCATGTCACGTCGCAAGCTGATTGGCCGAACAAGTCGCAAGCTGATTGGCCGAAACTTCAAGCCGCAAGCCGATTGGCCGAAACTTCAAGCCGCAAGCCGATTGGGCGAAACTTCAAGCCGCAAGCCGATTGGCCGAAACTTCAAGCCGCAAGCCGATTGGCCGAAACTTCAAGCCGCCATTGGCTGATCAAGTCGCCAAACATATGTGTTTTTAGCAAAGACCCTAGAGAATACAATGGCGGTCGTTGCAACTTTGTATCTCGTGCGGTATTTGCGCATCAATTTTTCAAACAAGTTTTCTTTTTTAAACAGTTTTGTGCTAAAAAAAAACAACAGACGATCAAACGCCTAGAAACTTTACACAAACAGTCCCTATCTATGCAGTCGGCGACTGCCCTTCTTGATGCAAGGAAGGCTCTTAAACTGATTCTAGATTCCAAGACTAGACTAGACAAAACGGGGCGTTTCCTCGCTAGAGCGCTGAAAGGGCCACGGCTGGGTACTACCATAGCGGGTATTCACAGTGCTGGGGGTCCTATAGATAGGACCAGTGAAGACATAGCCCGTCACTTTCAGAAGTTTTACTCCAACCTCTACAACCTCCCACCCCAACATAGGCCTCAGGATGTGCAGGGAGGCAGACTACAGGCGATTAGGGACTACATTAGGCGCTCGGGCATCCTGTCGCTCCAAGCAGAAGTTAGCGAATCTTTAAACCTCCCCATCACCTCACTAGAACTTCAACTTGCAGTTAAGGACCTTAATCCGGGCAAGAGCCCCGAAACTTCAAGCCGCAAGCCGATTGGCCGAAAACTTCAAGCCGCAAGCCGATTGGCCGAAAAGTTCAACCCGCAAGCTGATTGGCCGAAACTTTAAGCCGCAAGCCGATTGGCCGAAACTTCAAGACGCAAGCCGATTGGCAGAAAACTTCAAGCCGCAAGCCGATTGGCCGAAACTTTAAGCCGCAAGCCGATTGGCCGAAACTTCAAGTCGCAAGTCGATTGGCCGAAACTAAAGTGTCAAACGAATTGGCTGAAACTTCAAGCCGCAAGCCAATTGGCCGAAACTTCAAGCCACAAGCCGATTGGCCGAAACTTCAAGCCGCCATTGGCTGATCAAGTCGCCAAACATATGTGTTTTTAGCAAAGACCCTAGAGAATACAATGGCGGTCATTGCAACTTTGTATCTCGTGCGGTATTTGCGCATCAATTTTTCAAACAAGTTTTCTTTTTTAAACAGTTTTGTGCTAAAAAAAAACAACAGACGATCAAACACCTAGAAACTTTACACAAACAGTCCCTATCTATGCAGTCGGCGACTGCCCTTCTTGATGCAAGGAAGGCTCTTAAACTGATTCTAGATTCCAAGACTAGACGTATTTTCTACTTTAAAAACAAACTGTACTATGAGCAGGGGGACAAAACGGGGCGTTTCCTCGCTAGAGCGCTGAAAGGGCCACGGCTGGGTACTACCATAGCGGGTATTCGCAGTGCTGGGGTTCCTATAGATAGGACCAGTGAAGACATAGCCCGTCACTTTCAGAAGTTTTACTCCAACCTCTACAACCTCCCACCCCAACATAGGCCTCAGGATGTGCAGGGAGGCAGACTACAGGCGATTAGGGACTACATTAGGCGCTCGGGCATCCCGTCGCTCCAAGCAGAAGTTAGCAAATCTTTAAACCTCCCCATCACCTCACTAGAACTTCAACTTGCAGTAAAGGACCTTAAGCCGGGCAAGAGCCCCGAAACTTCAAGCCTGTTGGAATCAGACAGGAATTAGTATTATACATCTACACAGCTGTTTGTACAGCCGAGCCATATTGATGCCAGGCAGTCTCACATGTTTAAAAGCAAGGAATGTGACGCAATTTGAATAGCAGAATGAGTTCTATTCAGCCCACCTGGAATGTACTGAACTTCAAAGATAATATGGCGCCGGCTTGTCTGCAAGAACAAAGGACAGCTGGTGGGGCGTCCGAGATCGAGCCACAAGAGGGCAATCCAGTCGGAGCAGTTGCAATTCATGGGCAAACACTGCCCCCCAGAGGCCAAGTATGGCAGGACTGTTAGCCTGGGGGAGGAAACGCCCCAGAGACGCTGATTGGTCTACGGGGAAGGTAGAATGGGCTATGGGGTGTGGTATGGCTGAGGTATGTTTAACAAAAAAGGGTTGCAACCATGAGTTCGCCCTCTTTATTCCATCATGAGGCGTAGCTGCGAAGGTCGGATAAGTATGGCTTGTATTATACTTTGATTGTACGCTATGTATTATTGTAACTTCTATTGATACCTTATGCACGCTGTATTATTTCCTTGGGAAATAAATGAGATTTGATTGATCTTAGACCGTGTATTGATTTCATAGACAAGGGTGGTAGTATTGTGATATTAACAATAACATGTGCTTGGCGTATTTGAGGCTTAGCTGAACTATAGGGACTAGACAAAGGAATACATAACTGATAATAATAAACTAGACTGAATTGATCAGTTACTTCATTTGGCACCCCAGATAACATGTGGCAATCCTAAAAGCTGCATAGAACTTACAGGACAGAAGTGCTCGGATACAAGGCAGCTGATAATGCCACATTAAGTGTGGTAAATCTGTACTATGGATAGGCAAAATTGAATGGTTTTGAATGATATCAGGTAAAAGTGGTAACAAATTAAGAATAGTGAATGCTAGAAGAGCGATTTGTTTTTGTTTTGTGTGAGTTGTAAGAGCTAACGATAATTGAGTTTGATTTAGTACTCAATGCAGTGTTGGTACGTTAGTACAAATAGAAGTGTGTATTGTGTGGATTGTATGGTTGTGAAATGGAACTTGTGTATACATATGTTAAAAAGTATGCCTCTGCCAGTTACCATTCATGTGCAGATGAAACTCTTGAAAGCCAGTATAAGATTCTATTATCTCAGTGTCAGCAACATAATAGCAGAGTATCGGGCAAACAGCTAAAAAAAGTTAAGAAAGAAAAGTTGGCTAATGAAATTGCAGTTTTGCTCAGAATTAAAGTTATATCTGAGCAAATGGGGGGGAAGTGGGAAGTAGAGAGGAGGCATCTGGGTGAGGACATAGCGAAAGTCAGTGAAAACCTTCTAAAGATTGCAACAGCCTCCAGTGATGAGATGGATGAATTGCAGGCAAAAGCAAGAGATTTGTCAGAGAGAAACGGTGAACTACAAGAACAGCTCCACAGTTACAGGATGGACTGTAATATGAAGAGCAAAGTTGTAGAGTCATTGCAAAAGAAATTGTCAGAGATGGAAGAGTTGGTTATGTCTTTAGAAAGAGAATTAGCAAATGTACGCTCCCAGCTTCTTACTACAGAGAAAGTTATGGTATCGCTCAATGAGCACAAAGGAACATGCCAATTGGCCGATATCTGCACGATCAATGAGGAGAAGGGCCGTGATGAAACACAGTCTGCTATGGCACCTATAGCTTCAAGGCAGAATGAGAGTTTGATTACAATCCAAGAGAGACTTACTTTGTGCCAGATTTTGGGTGAATTTAATGCCCTGGAATCACCAATGAGTCTGTCCAATAAATTTGAAGCTCTAGTAGTTAAATTCCATTTGAGTAATGAGGATGCATGCTCTCTTCTGAAAGCATGGCTACCAGGACCTTTGGTAGGTCAGTTATCGGCACAAGTTAATGATAACGTAGCAGATGCAGAGGTGCGGAGGAAAGAGTTGCAGCGTATTGTGGACAGTCGTGATAATGTTATGAGTGATTTGCAACGAATGAAATTTAGGAGAGGAGATGACCCAATTTTGTTCTGCAGTGAGTATCTTGCATTGTATATGAAAGTGTTCAACTGTCCTGACTTATTGGAGGACGATGCAAGTTTCATATACTCAATGGCCAATAAGTGTTATGTAAGCTATCCCACTAGAATGGCTCTGAGGAATGCTAGATCCTACCAAAATTTTGTCAATATTCTCAGAGACTTCTGTCAAGAGTCCAGGGAAAGGGAGTATGGGTCAAAGGCAGATGTATCCGTAATAAGCAGAGGTACAGGAAGGCAGAGAAAGTTCAGACATAGGAAATGGAATAGGCATAGACATAGATTTCATAAAGTCCTTAAAATTGCTAGCATGGAACAGGAAATCCCAGCAATACAGGTACCTACAATGAAAACCCGCACCCAGGACAGGGACAGCGTAACTCAAAGGCCTGATATGAAAGATAGCAGCCAGGACAGATTACACAGTTCTGAAGGAGAGATAAGGAATGACAGTTCACACCCTAAGCACAGCCAGCAACAAGACTGGATGAACATTCCAATATTTGCGCCCTGGGCTAATCTACCATTTTGGCTTGTATGTAATTGGACACAAATGGCATTGACATTTTTCTTGGGTAATATGGCAAAGATTTCCAATACCAACCACTGCGTAGTATAGAAAGGTATGGCAACTATATTGCATTAATGGGAAAGGCTTTGGGGACTTAAAAAGTCAATTGTCATGATAATTGTGTGTAATCACTGTCTTTATGTTTTTTTTCCACAGACCATGGAAGAAGTTAAATGGCTTTAGATACTAACATTTGCATTTGTTTGCAGGTCTGTCAAAGTGAAAACAACAGTGGTAAAATATAGCAGAACATGGGTTAGGTTATTGTAAATGCATAATTGATTATCACATGGTACCATGAGCTCAGTAGTTAGTAATTGTTTGCAAACAATGAAAAATAAATAGTACTAAAAAGAGTTACAAAAGAAGCTAAAATGTTGTGATGATACATATGCTTTGTTTTGTTTTTCGTTTTCCCCATTAACTAATTGTATTTCAGATTGGAATAAGCACTCTTTGCAGGAGAAAAGTCCATGGATGTTGTCAACTAAAAGTTGAGTGTTTGTCATTGTTGTATGATGGTTGTCTCGTCGTATGATGGTTGTCTTGTCATGTTATTTGTGTGATCATGGCCAGATTTTTAAGTTTTTTACATTTTTTTTTTATTTTTTTTTATTTATTTTTATTTATTTTTTTATTTTTTTTTCTTCTAAAAATTTTTTTTTTGATATTGGTTTAGTCCTCTATGTTAGTTATATTTTTATTCAGGTGGAAAAGTAGTAGGTCTAATCCACCTGAAAGGGGGGGAATTGACAATGCCCTCAGTTAGAACCAGTCACCGGAAAAGGGGTAGTGCATACATCGTAAAGATACAGATAGATGCATTGTTTTTTTTAGTTTGTAAAATTTGAAGTTTTTGAGAAGCAACACTGACGTTCAGTTTTAAACGTTTTTTGATCATACCATGGGGATCCATTTTACAGTGGGTGTAGCCTAAAGAGGTCATGGTTGTTTGGATAGTTTGGTCAGAGTTGCAGAAGCCAGGAATACTGAGGTCCTGGGCTCCAAGGAGGGAACTATAAGTAAACATGGTAAGCGAGCAGATATTGTGGATAAGAATTTGATACTGCTCTTGTCTTTCACTTCCAGAATCCAAGTGGAGCGAGAATTGGAGAGGCTTCTGGAACATGGATGACAGATGATCATCTGGTTGGCAGTTTGTCTGTGCCACACCATACCACAAATTAGTTCCGATAAACATCAGGAGAGAAGGAAAACTGAAAGATTCAGATTAATACCTGTTTTGTTGTATGGACAATTTGGTGCTAATGCTGAATCTGAAAGACTGTGCCTAGCAAGAGAACTTGTGAAATATTTTTGCTGAAGTCTCTCCTGATGAATGCAAACATGTTATTTATACATGTGCAATGGGTTGGAGGTTGGGGAAGAATTATGACACATCCAATCCGTTAAAACATGAAAATGTAAAATATGTGTTTTTTTGTTGGAAGGAGGAATTGAAAGAAGAAAGGTTTTAACATATGACACGTATTGATGTAACAGAGTTAATAGGGTGCAGGTGCCTAGGGGGCAGGCCGGCACTTATGCATAATAAGGTAGCTGTTGGCCAGACTAAAGGGTGCCAGGTGACACACCAATGGGGTGAAAACGTCCTCGTAGGGGTGGTGTCTCGATCCTAACGGTCGGTTACTGGACATGCGGGACACCAGAACTAGACATGGGGAAGATACGCCTGGTTGATGTCTCATCTGAGAAGTTGAAACCCTGCACAGATAATGCCAGTGAATACACACAGGAGCATGCTCCGTTAAAATAAAGGGAACAAACGCTGGCTACCAGGGTACCGTAGGACTTCACCACATGGCGCTGCAACATCTCACGGTGGTTGACAAAAACCTACCACCCTATATGTGCTGAGTATACACTGAATAAAGTGCGGTCATTGCACCAGTGACTTACTCCCAGAGAATGAGGTCCATGCAGGATGCTTATTCCTGAGGAGTAACCCGAAAGAGGAGGGATGTATTCAGCACTATATTGGGGGGGAAACCATAGCTGGGATGGGTGGTGTTAATGGAGGGGACATCAGCCTCCTGAGGAACAAACTCACAGCCATAGCTTCAGAGAAGGAGCGTGACTTTGTTACCCCGGGAGATTGGTGGCATCCTTGATAACATTCAATGAAGTTACAGAAACACTCAGGTTAGAATGGCTCCGGATTTTGTCAACCATGTTGAGAGGTTGATAGAGAGGACGGAAACCTGTCATGGGCTCTGGCGTGCACTCGGTGGCAGGGGGAAATATCAGCCAACATCGAGCTGATTGTACCGTTTCTGTATGAAGGGGCAGTGGCCTGATGAGTTAGCATCACCGCTCAGTAAGATTTTGCCAAAACACATTGCTTACACTAATCCAAAGTAGTCGTCGAATGCCTGTATGGGCTGTGCTAAGTTGGATTGTGAAAGGTGTTATGCTGTATGTTCCCATATACAGAAGTGCAGACTCGGTCTGTATATTTGGTGGCATCAATGGGCTTACTGACTGGGGATTCTATCTTGTTGCATTTGAGGCTATATCACACATGTGATCAGAGAAGATGAACGCTGGAGGCAGGTGGATATTTCCCTTTGTTGGAGGCATGACCACGATGTCCGTTGTATGCCAGATCAATACGTGGGGATGAACGAGTAATGTTGGGAAGTTATTTCTCTCTGTATTCTGGATGGAGAGATCATTGCTGGGAAGAAGGCACCCAGGTATTATTTATGACATAGGCGAGTTTATTTCATTGTCCTAAAGAATACGGGTGTAGTGTTAGTCATGGAACTAGAGGGTTCCTTGAACCTAACCGTAGGTAGAGGTGCATGGTATACAATGGGCATGATCTCTGAAATCCAGGCACAGGGGTGGAATTGTGTGGGTTTGGTAATTGTTGTAAACGTATATGTGTAGTTAAGCGATATTTATCTAGAAGGGTCTCCCAGTTGTCTATGCAAGTTGAGGGACGATTTGACGGTGAGCTCTCTGTGTACAAATTGGAGACGTTGCTGCCAAGTCAGAGCCCTGCAACGCCGCTGCGAGCAAGCCTGCCTAATCCCGACCCGTATTTACAGTAAAAGGTTATAGGAGGTTGGGAGCGGGGTGCGTAATACATATATAAGTATATATATTATGGTAATAAGTTGATTTATGTTTGTGGTAGAGTGTGACCTATGGGTATTGTAGGCTAGTAATATGGGCAAGAAAGGCCCTCCTCAAGACTCTGGGTCTGAAAGCTGGGTGATATGTTGCTCTGAATGGGTGCTGGTGAATGGTGAATGAATGGGCACCCCTTGCCTGTACTGCCGTCCTGAAGATACCCAAGATGCAGAATGGTGACATGGAAGCTGTCGCTGAAGAATGGTGGAGATGTGTCACTCAGTGGCAAAGCGGCACGTGTTGGGAAACATCACATGGTAAAACAATTATGGACTGCTCCATAGGACCTGTTTCTGCACACGTTGAAAACACAGCGTGGTAAGACACTTGTGTACTGTTCCATAAGAGATGTCTCTGGAGCGCTCGTTGGAAACAACCACGCGTTACACAAGCTAAGGACTGTGCCACAGGTACTGGTTCGGAAGCACATGTTGGGGAACCACACACGTTAAGACAGTTATGGACTGTTCAAAAGGAGCCGTGTCTGAAGAAGGGTGGTATGCGCCTTTTAGGCGCAAAGCGGAATATGTTGGAATCAGACAGGAATTAGTATTATACATCTACACAGCTGTTTGTACAGCCGAACTCAGCCATATTGATGCCAGGCAGTCTCACATGTTTAAAAGCAAGGAATGTGACGCAATTTGAATAGCAGAATGAGTTCTATTCAGCCCACCTGGAATGTACTGAACTTCAAAGATAATATGGCGCCGGCTTGTCTGCAAGAACAAAGGACAGCTGGTGGGGCGTCCGAGATCGAGCCACAAGAGGGCAATCCAGTCGGAGCAGTTGCAATTCATGGGCAAACACTGCCCCCCAGAGGCCAAGTATGGCAGGACTGTTAGCCTGGGGGAGGAAACGCCCCAGAGACGCTGATTGGTCTACGGGGAAGGTAGAATGGGCTATGGGGTGTGGTATGGCTGAGGTATGTTTAACAAAAAAGGGTTGCAACCATGAGTTCGCCCTCTTTATTCCATCATGAGGCGTAGCTGCGAAGGTCGGATAAGTATGGCTTGTATTATACTTTGATTGTACGCTATGTATTATTGTAACTTCTATTGATACCTTATGCACGCTGTATTATTTCCTTGGGAAATAAATGAGATTTGATTGATCTTAGACCGTGTATTGATTTCATAGACAAGGGTGGTAGTATTGTGATATTAACAATAACATGTGCTTGGCGTATTTGAGGCTTAGCTGAACTATAGGGACTAGACAAAGGAATACATAACTGATAATAATAAACTAGACTGAATTGATCAGTTACTTCAAAGCCACAAGCCGATTGGCCGAAAACTTCAAGCCGCAAGCCGATTGGCCAAAAACTTCAAGTCGCAATTGGCTGATCAAGTCGCCAAACATATGTTTTTTTAGCAAAGACCCTAGAGAATACAATGGCGGTCGTTGCAACTTTGTATCTCGTGCGGTATTTGCGCATCAATTTTTCAAACAACTTTTCTTTTTTAAACAGTTTTGTGCTAAAAAAAACAAAAAAACAGTAAAGTTAGCCCATTTTCCTGGTGCCTCCATGGCAGCATACCTGTGACAAGCTCCGCCTTGGCTCCTCCCTCAGGATTAGTGAATATTATAAAAGAAAAGGTTAGTACAGCCCCCGCATTTTCCTTTTTTTCCTCATACCTCATGGCAGTGAATCCTGGTCGGCGTCCTTACCTTCTGCATTCGGCAGCGTCCGTCCGGGTTCAAGCCTCTCCCGGACGCAGTTCCTTCTCTTGGGCAGCTAAATGCGCTTATAAGGTTGGAAGTCCCTTCTGTAGGATCTTTTGGGACAAGCAGTTTGTCTCTTAAGTAAGAGCTGTACCTGCAGTTTGGGCGTTCAGGCTCCAGTCTATGGCAGCAGAGGTGGCAGCTTTGCTCTGTTTCTGAGACCTGTTTTTCCTCTCCAGTCTCACCTGTCCTCTCTCTCTCTCTCCTGCGCTCTGGTTCCTCTGGTTCCCATAGTTTTAGGAGGCCCCCCTTCCCTTCCCACGTGCGTTGTCATCTTCAGACTCACTAGGGGCCGCGCGCGGCGAGTCTGTGTTGTTTTATAATAGTTCAGCGTTCCCGCCGTCGTCTGCGCATGCGCCGGCGGGTCGTATGTTTCGACGGTCAGTCTCGACGTTCGGCGCATGCGCGGTAGCGTCGAAAGATTAGACGGCCATTTTTACCGAGGGCAAATGGTTCTTTTTGCCCTCAGACCGTCAGGGGAGGAGCTCGGGCGTGCCATCACTTCCCCTCCTCCTATTTATTTCCCCAGCAGCACAAGTGAAATGCCTGTGGTCATCAAGAGAATTACACTCTAGAGTTCCAGGCTATACCCACCCCTGTTAAGGTAAGGCATGTCTTAATGCATTTGTTTTCTCATACTTGTAGGCATGCGAATATATATATATGTATAGCTCTGAAGGAATAACTCGTGCATCGAAAGTGTGTTGATTTTTTGATTTATTAATTTATTAAATCATTTAAAAATTTCCTTTTTTCATCGGAAACCTCCAAAAAAAAAAAAAAAAAAAAAGAAAAAAAAAGGGATGTTTTAAAAAAAAAAAAAAAAAAAACACACCACAGCACAGAGGGGGGAAGTCATTGCTTATGTAGGCAAATCCCCTTTTTACCGTGATTCAGCACACGACCGCTTGATGCTTTTTCCTCTGACTCTTTCCTAGTCGTTACCTCTGCTAAGCCGCCTAAAATGAGCCTTTCGCCGCCCGCTCAAGATCCTACTCTACTCCCAAGGTAAGGACCTACGCCCAGGTAAGTTTTAAAAAAAAAAAAAAACAGTGCACTAAGGACGGTACTTTTTGTATTTCAGTCCTGTACGCCAGAAGACGTCTAAGAAGACCTCAAGGCGATATGAAGATGACGATGACGATTCCTGTCACAGCAGGGACAGGTCCCCCAGACATGGGCATTACAGAAGTGGCAGGAAAGCTTCAGCCAAGAGGCGCCGTCATTCGCGCTCCCCGAGACCTAGACCTAATAGATGTCAGGCCTGCGGAGGCACCCCACTTCCGGACAAAATAATTTGTCGAGATTGCCTTAGAGACTATGCAGCAGACAGAGAGTCTGAGGGCCTACAGGTGGCAGATCTCCTTAAAAAGGCAGTAAAAGACTCCCTTGCGGAATTGGTCGCCACAATGCCGACGCAGCAACCGGCATCCCCTCCTCAGGAACAGATGGCCGAGGCTTCCATTCCCGTTCCATCCACGAGTGGAAGTGGTCGTCCGTTCCCTCCCTCCTCCTCTAAGCATCAGGACGAAATGGCCATTTCAGAGGATTCTTCAGATGACAGATGCCTCTGGCTTTGCCTTTGCCATGGTCCAGCCCTATGTGCAGGCTGTTAAACAAGCAATCGGTTGGGAGGATTCCAACACGGAGGTCAGGAAGTCCAAATCATACTTCCCCTTCCTTAAGCGCCAGATCTCCTTCTTCCCTCTTATGGAGGAAATCAGGGAAGTGATCGAGGAAGAATGGGGGAGGACAGACAAAAGACTTTCCACCAATCGATTGGGAAAATTATACCCTCTCTCTGAGGCAGATTCCAAGATGTTGGACGGCCCTCCGGTGGTAGATGCTGCAGTGGTAAGGCTGGCCAAGAATGTCACTTTGCCTCTAGATGATTCAACCTCCTTCAAGGACCCTCTGGACAGAAGGATGGACCTCGACCTTAAGAAGGCCTATCAGATGGTGGGAAATGCCTGTAAACCTGCAATAGCTCTGACATCAGTATCCAACGCATTACGCGTCTGGACAGATAACATAGAGTCGGCAATCCAACAGGATATCCCTAAAGAAGATATAATCAAGGCATTGGATGAGCTGAAGCTCTCAGCCGACTTCATTGGAGAGGCCGCCATCGATTCGATTCGTTGCTCCGCAAGGGCAATGCTTCATACAGTAATGGCCAAAAGGGCACTGTGGCTAAAACCATGGGCAGCGGACACTGCCTCGAAGCAAAATTGGTGCAAGATACCTTTTGATGGTAAAGCTTTGTTTGGGGAAAAACTTGACAAAGCCATCTCTCGGGTCACTGGCGGAAAGTCAGGCCTACTTCCTCAAGACAGGCGATCCAGACGTTTCAGATCATCTGCACCAAGGTTCCAATTTTCCAAAAATAGGGACTACCGACAATCCAGACAAGGGAAAGGTTTCAAGCACAACTGGAAAAGCACACAGTCTACGTTTCTCAAGTCCAGGAGGCAGAGGCCAGTACCTACCCCATAGGATCCATCAAAATCCTTTTGACGCCAGGCCAGCCCAAGTGATCCCTGTGGGGGCCAGGTTGAAACAGTTCTCAAAGATTTGGGAACAAAAATGCAGGGATCCTTGGGTAGTCGCAACAGTCAAGCATGGTCATTTCTGGTCCTTCCTAAACAAACCCCCAAGGACTTTTTTCTCCAACAAGGGTATCAAGATCTCCGCAAAAAGCGGAAGCTCTGAAGCAATTTCTTCTTTCCCTACAGGAACAACGAGCAGTAGTTCCAGTGCCTCCATCCAAAAGATTTTTAGATTTCTATTCCACCCTCCGTTTCTAGTCCCCAAAAGAAACGGAGGGTGGAGACCCATGATAGACCTAAAGAGGCTAAATCGCTACATCTTTCTGGAAAAATTCAAGATGGAGTCTCTACAGACGATTATTCGTGTAGTCCAACCAGGGGATTGGATGTTGTCAATAGACCTGCAAGACGCTTACCTACACATACCCATACTCCCTACGTTCCAGAAATACCTGAGATTCGCGGTGGGGCAAGTACATCTCCAATTTCAGAGCCTTCCGTTTGGCCTCTGTACATCACCCAGAGTCTTTACAAAAACCCTGATTGCAATCATAGCACCTCTGAGAGAATTGGGGCTCCGGGTGTATCACTATCTGGACGACCTTCTTCTCCTGGCAAAGGACCCAACCCAGTTATTAGAACACAGGAATATCCTGTTGACAACACTAGTGGATTTCGGATGGAAGATAAACTACGAGAAAAGTCTTCTCTCTCCGACTCAAGAGATGGTCTATCTGGGAGCCCTGTTCAATACAATGAACGGAACGGTGTCTCTCCCACCTCAGAAGGTATCTTCCATTATCCAACAGATGAAGAAGGTGAGCTCGAGATCCTACCTGACAGCCTCAAATTGTCTGAGCCTGATAGGTCGGATGTCATCATGCATCCCTATGGTCCCCTGGGCCCACTGGCATTTGAGACATTTTCAGCTGGAGTTCTTGAGAATATGGAACAAACGATATCTATCTCAACCCATACACCTGACGACCCGGATGCTCAGGAGTCTACATTGGTGGATGAAGAGACAGTCGCTTCTGAAGTCTCGCCCGATAGGGCATGTCGACTGGATCATAATTACTACCGATGCCAGCGCAGCTGGTTGGGGAGCACATTCCAACAAGACCTCAGTGCAAGGAAGATGGTCCTTCAATGCAGCCGGCATGGTGTCCAATGTCCTGGAGCTCAGAGCGGCCTATCTTGCACTGCTAGCCCTGGAGTTCGAGATTTCGGGCAAACCAGTTCTCCTCAGGATGGACAACAGGGCCGCGGTATCCTATGTGCACCGTCAAGGGGGAACGCGCAGCAGATCTCTCCTGAACGAGGTGGAGCCCATATTCCTCTGGGCCGAAAGGAATCTGAAGGACCTGAGGGCAGTCTATCTGCCCGGCCATCTCAACTCAAGGGCAGACGGCCTTTCCCGCAGGTTCGCAGACACCAACGAGTGGTCCTTACACCCGGAAATCTTCAACTGGATAGTGATCCAGTGGGGGCCCCTCGAGCTAGACCTCTTTGCGACAGCATCCAACACCAAACTTCCAAGGTTTATCTCGAGGTTTCCGCACCCGCAGGCGGAGGCAACAGATGCCCTCTCAGCCCCTTGGGCATGCGATCGGGCCTACGCTTTTCCTCCACGGCCCCTCATACCGAGGTTCCTGTCGAGACTCGTGAGGGAGACATCGACGGTGATAGCGATTCTACCATACTGGCCAAGAAGGCCTTGGTTCCCTACGGCAATGGATCTGAGCACCAATCCTCCAGTCAAGGTTCCAATAGTAACCCTCCTCCTGACGCAAGGATGTCACACCCACCCAGATCCCCGCAGGCTGGACCTTCACATCTGGCAACTGAAAGGAAAAGGTTCCAATCCCTGGGGTGCTCCGACAAAGTGATCGCAACCCTGCTCAAAGCGAGAAAACCATCCACGAACAACATATATGATAAAGTATGGAACAAGTTCAGGACCTTCATGCTTGATAGAAACTGTGATCCAGGTTCCCCTTCGCCATCTCAAATTCTTGAGTTCTTGCAGGCAGGCCTGGACCTAGGCCTCGCGTTAGGTATATTGAAAGTACAGGTGTCAGCGATCTCAGCAGCAACCAGTAGAAGATGGGCGGAGGATCCATTGTTAATCCAATTCTTTAAGGCCGTCAGGAAGATCAGACCACCAACCAAACAATCTTTTCCCACTTGGGACCTTACGGTCATCCTGGAGTCC
This sequence comes from Lithobates pipiens, assembly GCF_037356315.1. NCBI lineage: Eukaryota > Metazoa > Chordata > Amphibia > Anura > Ranidae > Lithobates > Lithobates pipiens. The sequence goes on along the minus strand of NW_027507686.1, from coordinate 70,013,338 downwards.
TTAGCCAATCCACCCTTTGCCCCTTCGAACTCAATATCACTCTGGAATCTAACTTTAAAATTAGCCTTTCTGATAGCCATAACCTCTGGCAGACGGGTGTCTGAGCTCCAAGCTTTGGGAGCAGATCATGAACACATAATATTTTACCCAGATAGAGTGAAACTCAGAACAGTACGAGGGTTCATTCCCAAGGTCGCGTCATCCTTGAGCATGTCAGAACCCTGGGCACTCCCAACATTTTCTGAACAAGACTCTGTCGCTCTTCATGAATTAGACATCGCCTCCACTCTGAAATGCTATCTGCAAGCCACAGCTTCATTCCGGGCTTCCATCAGACTGTTCATAATTCCCTGGGGAAAATACAAAGGGAAAGAGGCATCAGCCAGAACGATCGCTTCATGGATCGTCAAGCTCATCCACAAGGTGTACAGGACAAAGCGACTAGAGACCCCTTTGGCGGTCAGGGCGCACTCCACAAGAGCGGTTTCTGCCTCTTGGGTGGCAAGAGCGAATGTGTCCATCGAAACTATCTGTCGGGCAGCGACCTGGTCGTCCCAACACACATTCCTGAAACATTACAGGGTGGACCCAGGAGCTCTCTCCTCAGTGGAGTTTGGCAGACAGGCAGTCACTTCGGCCTTCGCCTCTTCTAAGTAATAAATTCTTTAAATAAACCTCTAAGCATTATCCCACCCGTCTCAGCTAGTTATTTGTCACAGGTATGCTGCCATGGAGGCACCAGGAAAACAGAAAATTGTACCATACTTACCGTAATTTTCTTTTCCTGGTGCCTATCCATGGCAGCATACATTCCCACCCTCGGTATTCTATATTAACGAGAATGCGGGGGCTGTACTAACCTTTTCTTTTATAATATTCACTAATCCTGAGGGAGGAGCCAAGGCGGAGCTTGTCACAGGTATGCTGCCATGGATAGGCACCAGGAAAAGAAAATTACGGTAAGTATGGTACAATTTTCTGTTTTTTCGCATAATGTGAAAGATGAAGTTATGCCGAGTAAATAGATAACTAGCATGTCACGTCGCAAGCTGATTGGCCGAAACTTCAAGCCGCAAGCCGATTGGCCAAAACTTCAAGCCGCAAGCCGATTGGCCAAAACTTTAAGCCGCAAGCCGATTGGCCAAAACTTTAAGCTGCAAGCCGATTGCCCGAAACTTTAAGCTGCAAGCCGATTGGTCGAAACTCCAAGCCTCAAGCCGATTGGCTGAAACTCCAAGCCTCAAGACAATTGGCTGAAACTCCAAGCCTCAAGCCGATTGGCCGAAACTTCAAGCCGTAAGCCGATTGGCCGAAACAAGTCACAAGCCCATTGGCTGAATATCAAGTCGCAAGCCCATTGGCTGATCATCAAGTGGCCAAACATGTTTTTTTAGCAAAGACCCTAAAGAATACAATGGCGGTGGTTGCAACTTTGTATCTCGTGTGGTATTTGCGCATTAATTTTTCAAACAAGTTTTATTTTTTAAACAGTGTTGTGATAAAAAAAGAAAACCAGTGAAGTTAGCCCATTTTTTCGCATAATGTGAAAGATGAAGTTATGCTGAGTAAATAGATACCTAACATGTCACGTTGCAAGCTGACTGGCCGAACAAGTCGCAAGCCGATTGGCCGAAACTTTAAGCCTCAAGCCGATTGGCCGAAACTTCAAGTTGGCCAAAACTTCAAGCCGCAAGCCAATTGGTCAAAACTTCAAGCCGCAAGCCGATTGGCCGAAACGTCAAGCCGCAAGCAGATTGGCCTAAATGTCAAGCCACAAGCCGATTGGCCGAAACTCCAAGCCTCAAGACGATTGGCCGAAACTTCAAGCCACAAGCCGATTGGCCGAAACTTCAAGCCGCAAGAATACAATGGCGGTTGTTGCAACTTTGTATCTCGTGCGGTATTTGTGCATCAATTTTTCAAACAAGTTTTCTTTTTTAAACAGTTTTGTCCTAAAAAAAAAAAAAAAAACTGTAAAGTTTGCTCTTTTTTTCGCATAATGTGAAAGATGAAGTTATGCCGAGTAAATAGATAACTAGCATGTCACGTCGCAAGCTGATTGGCCGAACAAGTCGCAAGCCGACTGGCTGAAACTTCAAGTCGCCATTGGCTGATCAAGTCGCCAAACATATGTTTTTATAGCAAAGACCCTAGAGAATACAATGGCGGTCGTTACATTTTTGTATCTCGTGCGGTATTTGCGCATCAATTTTTTAAAAAAGTTTTCTTTTTTAAACAGTTTTGTGCTAAAAAAACAAAAAAACAGTAAAGTTAGCCCATTTTTTCGCATAATGTGAAAGATGAAGTTATGCCGAGCAAATAGATAACTAGCATGTCACGTCGCAAGCTGATTGGCCGAACAAGTCGCAAGCTGATTGGCCGAACTTCAAGCCGCAAGCCGATTGGCCGAAACTTTAAGCCGCAAGCCGATTGGCCGAAACTTCAAGCCGCAAGCCGATTGGCCGAAACTTCAAGCCGCAAGCCGATTGGCCGAAACTTTAAGCCGCAAGCCGATTGGCAGAAACTTCAAGCCGCCATTGGCTGATCAAATCGCCAAATATATTTGTTTTTAGCAATGACCCTAGAGAATACAATGGCGGTCGTTGCAACTTTGTATCTCGTGCGGTATTTGCGCATCAATTTTTCAAACAAGTTTTCTTTTTTAAACAGTTTTGTGCTAAAAAAAAAACAACAGACGATCAAACGCCTAGAAACTTTACACAAACAGTCCCTATCTATGCAGTTGGCGACTGCCCTTCTTGATGCAAGGAAGGCTCTTAAACTGATTCTAGATTCCAAGACTAGACTAGACAAAACGGGGCGTTTCCTCGCTAGAGCGCTGAAAGGGCCACGGCTGGGTACTACCATAGCGGGTATTCGCAGTGCTGGGGGTCCTATAGATAGGACCAGTGAAGACATAGCCCGTCACTTTCAGAAGTTTTACTCCAACCTCTACAACCTCCCACCCCAACATAGGCCTCAGGATGTGCAGGGAGGCAGACTACAGGCAATTAGGGACTACATTAGGCGCTCGGGCATCCCGTCTCTCCAAGCAGAAGTTAGCGAATCTTTAAACCTCCCCATCACCTCACTAGAACTTCAACTTGCAGTTAAGGACCTTAAGCCGGGCAAGAGCCCCGAAACTTCAAGCCGCAAGCTGATTGGCCGAAACTTCAAGCCGCAAGCCGATTGGCCAAAAACTTCAAGCCGCAAGCCGATTGGCCGAAAACTTCAAGCCGCAAGCCGATTGCCCGAAACTTCAAGTCGTCAGAAACTTTAAGCCGCAAGCCAATTGGCCGAAACTTCAAGCCGCAAGCCGATTGGCCGAAACTTCAAGCCGCAAGCAGATTGGCCGAAATGTCAAGCCACAAGCCGATTGGCCGAAACTCCAAGCCTCAAGCCGATTGGCCGAAACTTCAAGCCGCAAGAATACAATGGCGGTTGTTGCAACTTTGTATCTAGTGCGGTATTTGCGCATCAATTTTTCAAACAAGTTTTCTTTTTTAAACAGTTTTGTCCTAAAAAAAAACAAAAAAACTGTAAAATTAGCTCATTTTTTTCGCATAATGTGAAAGATGAAGTTATGCCGAGTAAATAGATAACTAGCATGTCACGTCGCAAGCTGATTGGCCGAACAAGTCGCAAGCCGACTGGCCGAAACTTCAAGTCGCCATTGGCTGATCAAGTCGCCAAACATATGTTTTTATAGCAAAGACCCTAGAGAATACAATGGCGGTCATTGCAACTTTGTATCTCGTGCGGTATTTGCGCATCAATTTTTCAAACAAGTTTTCTTTTTTAAACAGTTTTGTGCTAAAAAAACAAAAAAACAGTAAAGTTAGCCCATTTTTTCGCATAATGTGAAAGATGAAGTTATGCCGAGCAAATAGATAACTAGCATGTCACGTCGCAAGCTGATTGGCTGAACAAGTCGCAAGCTGATTGGCCAAACTTCAAGCCGCAAGCCGATTGGCCGAACAAGTCGCAAGCTGATTGGCCGAACTTCAAGCCGCAAGCCGATTGGCCGAAACTTAAAGCCGCAAGCCGATTGGCCGAAACTTCAAGCCGCAAGCCGATTGGCCGAAACTTCAAGCCGCAAGCCGATTGGCCGAAACTTCAAGCCGCCATTGGCTGATCAAGTCGCCAAACATATGTGTTTTTAGCAAAGACCCTAGAGAATACAATGGCGGTCGTTGCAATTTTGTATCTCGTGCGGTATTTGCGCATCAATTTTTCAAACAAGTTTTCTTTTTTAAACAGTTTTGTGCTAAAAAAAAACAAACAGTTTTGTGCTAAAAAAAAAAACAACAGACGATCAAACGCCTAGAAACTTTACACAAACAGTCCCTATCTATGCAGTCGGCGACTGCCCTTCTTGATGCAAGGAAGGCTCTTAAACTGATTCTAGATTCCAAGACTAGACGTATTTTCTACTTCAAAAACAAACTGTACTATGAGCAGGGGGACAAAACGGGGCGTTTCCTCGCTAGAGCGCTGAAAAGGCCACGGCTGGGTACTACCATAGCGGGTATTCGCAGTGCTGGGGGTCCTATAGATAGGACCAGTGAAGACATAGCCCGTCACTTTCAGAAGTTTTACTCCAACCTCTACAACCTCCCACCCCAACATAGGCCTCAGGATGTGCAGGGAGGCAGACTACAGGCGATTAGGGACTACATTAGGCGCTCGGGCATCCCGTCGCTCCAAGCAGAAGTTAGCAAATCTTTAAACCTCCCCATCACCTCACTAGAACTTCAACTTGCAGTTAAGGACCTTAAGCCGGGCAAGAGCCCCGAAACTTCAAGCCGCAAGCCGATTGGCCGAAAACTTCAAGCCGCAAGCCGATTGGCCGAAAACTTCAAGCCGCAAGCCGATTGGCCAAAACTTTAAGCCGCAAGCCGATTGGCCGAAACATCAAGAAGCAAGCCGATTGGCCGAAAACTTCAAGCCGCAAGCCGATTGGCCGAAACTTCAAGTCGCAAGTCGATTGGCCGAAACTTCAAGTCTCAAGCCGATTGGCCGAAAATTTAGGCTGCAAGCCGATTGGCCGAAACTTCGAGTCGCAAGCCGATTGGCCGAAACTTCAAGCCGATTGGCTGAAACTTCAAGCCGCAAGCCAATTGGCCGAAACTTCAAGCCGCAAGAATACAATGGTGGTTGTTGCAACTTTGTATCTCGTGCGGTATTTGCGCATCAATTTTTCAAACAAGTTTTCTTTTTTAAACAGATTTGTCCTAAAAAAAACCCAAAAAAACTGTAAAGTTAGCTCATTTTTTTGCATAATGTGAAAGATGAAGTTATGCAGAGTAAATAGATAACTAGCATGTCACGTCGCAAGCTGATTGGCCGAACAAGTCGCAAGCTGACTGGCCGAAACTTCAAGTCGCCATTGGCTGATCAAGTCGCCAAACATATGTTTTTATAGCAAAGACCCTAGAGAATACAATGGCGGTCGTTACATTTTTGTATCTCGTGCGGTATTTGCGCATCAATTTTTCAAACAAGTTTTCTTTTTTAAACAGTTTTGTGCTAAAAAAACAAAAAAACAGTAAAGTTAGCCCATTTTTTCGCATAATGTGAAAGATGAAGTTATGCCGAGCAAATAGATAACTAGCATGTCACGTCGCAAGCTGATTGGCCGAACAAGTCGCGAGCTGATTGGCCGAACTTCAAGCCGCAAGCTGATTGGCCGAAACTTCAAGCCGCAAGTCGATTGGCCGAAACTTCAAGCCGCAAGCCGATTGGCCGAAACTTCAAGCCGCCATTGGCTGATCAAGTCGCCAAACATATGTGTTTTTAGCAAAGACCCTAGAGAATACAATGGCGGTCGTTGCAACTTTGTATCTCGTGCGGTATTTGCGCATCAATTTTTCAAACAAGTTTTCTTTTTTAAACAGTTTTGTGCTAAAAAAAAACAACAGACGATCAAACGCCTAGAAACTTTACACAAACAGTCCCTATCTATGCAGTTGGCGACTGCCCTTCTTGATGCAAGGAAGGCTCTTAAACTGATTCTAGATTCCAAGACTAGACTAGACAAAATGGGGCGTTTCCTCGCTAGAGCGCTGAAAGGGCCACCGCTGGGTACTACCATAGCGGGTATTCGCAGTGCTGGGGGTCCTATAGATAGGACCAGTGAAGACATAGCCCGTCACTTTCAGAAGTTTTACTCCAACCTCTACAACCTCCCACCCCAACATAGGCCTCAGGATGTGCTGGGAGGCAGACTACAGGCGATTAGGGACTACATTAGGCGCTCGGGCATCCTGTCGCTCCAAGCAGAAGTTAGCAAATCTTTAAACCTCCCCATCACCTCACTAGAACTTCAACTTGCAGTTAAGGACCTTAAGCCGGGCAAGAGCCCCGAAACTTCAAGCCGCAAGCCGATTGGCCGAAACTTTAAGCCGCAAGCCGATTGGCCGAAACTTCAAGCCGCAAGCCGATTGGCCGAAACTTCAAGTCGCAAGTCGATTGGCCGAAACTAAAGTGTCAAACGGATTGGCTGAAACTTCAAGCCGCAAGCCGATTGGCCGAAACTTCAAGCCGCAAGCCGATTGGCGGAAACTTCAAGCCGCAAGCCGATTGGCCGAAAACTTCAAGCCGCAAGCCGATTGGCCGAAAACTTCAAGCCGCAAGCCGATTAGCCGAAAACTTCAAGCCGCAAGCCGATTGGCCGAAACTTTAAGCCGCAAGCCGATTGGCCGAAACTTCAAGTCGCAAGTCGATTGGCCAAAACTAAAGTGTCAAATGGATTGGCTGAAACTTCAAGCCGCAAGCCGATTGGCCGAAACTTCAAGCCGCAAGCCGATTGGCCGAAAACTTCAAGCCGCAAGCCGATTGGCCGAAAACTTCAAGCCACAAGCCGAATGGCCGAAACTTCAAGTCGCAAGTCGTTTGGCCGAAACTTCAAGTCTCAAGCCGATTGGCCGAAACTTCAAGCCGCAAGCCGATTGGCCGAAACTTCAAGCTGCAAGCCGATTGGCCGAAAACTTCAAGCCGCAAGCGGATTGGCCGAAAACTTCAAGCCGCAAGCCGAATGGCCGAAACTTCAAGTCGCAAGTCGTTTGGCCGAAACTTCAAGTCTCAAGCCGATTGGCCGAAACTTCAAGCCGCAAGCCGATTGGCCGAAACTTCAAGCCGCAAGCCGATTGGCCGAAACTTCAAGCCGCCATTGGCTGATCAAGTCGCCAAGCATATGTGTTTTTAGCAAAGACCCTAGAGAATACAATGGCGGTCGTTGCAACTTTGTATCTCGTGCGGTATTTGCGCATCAATTTTTCAAACAAGTTTTCTTTTTTAAACAGTTTTGTGCTAAAAAAAAAACAACAGACGATCAAACGCCTAGAAACTTTACACAAACAGTCCCTATCTATGCAGTCGGCGACTGCCCTTCTTGATGCAAGGAAGGCTCTTAAACTGATTTTAGATTCCAAGACTAGACGTATTTTCTACATCAAAAACAAACTGTACTATGAGCAGGGGGACAAAACGGGCCGTTTCCTCGCTAGAGCGCTGAAAGGGCCACGGCTGGGTACTACCATAGCGGGTATTCGCAGTGCTGGGGTTCCTATAGATAGGACCAGTGAAGACATAGCCCGTCACTTTCAGAAGTTTTACTCCAACCTCTACAACCTCCCACCCCAACATAGGCCTCAGGATGTGCAGGGAGGCAGACTACAGGCGATTAGGGAGTACATTAGGCGCTCGGGCATCCCGTCGCTCCAAGCAGAAGTTAGCGAATCTTTAAACCTTCCCATCACCTCACTAGAACTTCAACTTGCAGTTAAGGACCTTAAGCCGGGCAAGAGCCCCGAAACTTCAAGCCGCAAGCCGATTGGCCGAAAACTTCAAGCCGCAAGCCGATTGGCCGAAACTTCAAGCCGCGAGCCGATTACTCGAAACTTCAAGCCGATTGGCCGAAACTTCAAGTCGCAAGTCGATTGGAGGAAACTTCAAGCCGCAAGCCGATTGGCCGAAACTTTAAGCCGCAAGCCGATTGGCCGAAACTTTAAGCCACAAGCCGTTTGGCCGAAACTTCAAGCCGCAAGCCGACTGACCGAAACTTCAAGTCGCAAGCCGATTGGCCGAAACTTCAAGCCGATTGGCTGAAACTTCAAGCCGCAAGCCGATTGGCCAAAACTTCAAGCCGCAAGCCGATTGGCCGAAACTTCAAGCCGATTGGCCGAAACTTCAAGCCGATTGGCTGAAACTTCAAGCCGCAAGCCGATTGGCCAAAACTTCAAGCCGCAAGCCGATTGGCCGAAACTTCAAGCCGCAAGCCGATTGGCCGAAACTTCAAGCCGCAAGCCGACTGGCTGAAACTTCAAGCCGCAAGCCGATTGGCAGAAACTTCAAGCCGCAATCCGATTGGCCGAAACTTCAAGCCGCAAGCCCATTGGCAAAGCAATTCGCAAGCCCATTGGCCGAACATCAAGTCGCAAGCCCATTGGCTGAATATCAAGTCGCAAGCCCATTGGCCGAAACTTCAAGTCGCAATTGGCTGATCAAGTCGCCAAACATATGTTTTTTTAGCAAAGACCCTAGAGAATACAATGGCGGTCGTTGCAACTTTGTATCTCTTTCGACTGACCGAAACTTCAAGCCGCAAGCCGATTGGCCGAAACTTTAAGCCGCAAGCCGATTGGCCGAAACTTCAAGTCACAAGTCGATAGGCCGAAACTTCAAGTCTCAAGCCGATTGGCCGAAACTCAAAGCCGCAATCCGATTGGCCGAAACTTTAAGCCGCAAGCCGATTGGCCGAAACTTTAAGCCGCAAGCCGATTGGCCGAAACTTCAAGCCGCAAGCTGATTGGCCAAAACTTTAAGCCGCAAGCCGATTGGCCGAAACTTTAAGCAGCAAGCCGATAGCCCGAAACTCCAAGCCTCAAGCCGATTGGCCGAAACTCCAAGCCTCAAGCCGATTGGCCGAAACTCCAAGCCTCAAGCCGATTGGCCGAAACTTCAAGCCATAAGCCGATTGGCCAAAACTTCAAGCCGTAAGCCGATTGGCCGAACCAGTCGCAAGCCCATTGGCTGAATATCAAGTCGCAAGCCCATTGGCTTATCATCAAGTCGCCAAACATGTTTTTTTAGCAAAGACCCTAGAGAATACAATGGCGGTGGTTGCAACTTTGTATCTCGTGTGGTATTTGCGCATTAATTTTTCAAACAAGTTTTATTTTTTAAACAGTTTTGTGCTAAAAAAAGAAAACCAGTAAAGTTAGCCCATTTTTTTCGCATAATGTGAAAGATGAAGTTATGCCGAGTAAATAGATACCTAACAAGTCACGTTGCAAGCTGACTGGCCGAACAAGTCGCAAGCCGATTGGCCGAAACTTCAAGTCGCAAGCCGATTGGCCGAAACTTCAAGCCGCAAGCCGATTGGCCGAAACTTCAAGCCGCAAGCCGATTGGATGAAACTTCAAGCCGCAAGCCGATTGGCCGAAACTTCAAGCCGCAAGCCGATTGGCCGAAACTCCAAGCCTCAAGCCGATTGGCCGAAACTTCAAGCCATAAGCCGATTGGCCAAAACTTCAAGCCGATTGGCTGAAACTTCAAGCCGCAAGCCGATTGCCCGAAACTTCAAGCCGCAAGCCGATTGGCTGAAAACTTCAAGTCGCAAGCCAATTGGCCAAAACTTCAAGCCGCAAGCCGATTGGCCGAAACTTCAAGCCGCAAGCCGATTGGATGAAACTTCAAGCCGCAAGCCGATTGGCCGAAACTTCAAGCCGCAAGCCGATTGGCCAAAACTTTAAGCCTCAAGCCGATTGGCCGAAACTTCAAGTTGGCCAAAACTTCAAGCCGCAAGCCAATCGGCCGAAACTTCAAGCCGCAAGCCGGTTGGCCAAAACGTCAAGCCGCAAGCAGATTGGCCTAAATGTCAAGCCACAAGCCGATTGGCCGAAACTCCAAGCCTCAAGCCGATTGGCCGAAACTTCAAGCCGCAAGAATACATTGGCGGTTGTTGCAACTTTGAAAAATTGATGCGCAAATACCGCACGAGATACAAACAACTTTTCTTTTTTAAACAGTTTTGTGCTAAAAAAAAAACAACAGACGATAAAACGCCTAGAAACTTTACACAAACAGTCCCTATCTATGCAGTCGGCGACTGCCCTTCTTGATGCAAGGAAGGCTCTTAAACTGATTCTAGACTCCAAGACTAGACATATTTTCTACTTGAAAAACAAGCTGTACTATGAGCAGGGGGACAAAACGGGGCGTTTCCTCGCTAGAGCGCTGAAAGGGCCACGGCTGGGTACTACCATAGCGGGTATTCGCAGTGCTGGGGGTCCTATAGATAGGACCAGTGAAGACATAGCCCGTCACTTTCAGAAGTTTTACTCCAACCTCTACAACCTCCCACCCCAACATAGGCCTCAGGATGTGCAGGGAGGCAGACTACAGGCGATTAGGGACTACATTAGGCGCTCGGGCATCCCGTCGCTCCAAGCAGAAGTTAGCGAATCTTTAAACCTCCCCATCACCTCACTAGAACTTCAACTTGCAGTTAAGGACCTTAAGCCGGGCAAGAGCCCCGAAACTTCAAGCCGCAAGCCGATTGGCCGAAACTTCAAGCCGCAAGCCGATTGGCCGAAACTTTAAGCCGCAAGCCGATTGGCCGAAACTTCAAGACGCAAGCCGACTGACCGAAACTTCAAGTCGCAAGCCGATTGGCCGAAACTTCAAGCCGATTGGCTGAAACTTCAAGCCGCGAGCCGATTACCCGAAACTTCAAGCCGCAAGCTGATTGGCCGAAACTTCAAGTCGCAAGTCGATTAGCCGAAACTTCAAGTCTCAAGCCGATTGGCCGAAACTTCAAGCCGCAAGCCGATTGGCCGAAACTTTAAGCCGCAAGCCGATTGGCCGAAACTTTAATCCGCAAGCCGATTGGCCGAAACTTCAAGACGCAAGCCGACTGACCGAAACTTCAAGTCGCAAGCCGATTGGCCGAAACTTCAAGCCGATTGGCCTGAACTTCAAGCCGCAAGCCGATTGGCTGAAACTTCAAGCCGCGAGTCGATTACCCGAAACTTCAACCGTAAGCTGATTGGCCGAAACTTCAAGTCGCAAGTGGATTTGCCGAAACTTCAAGTCTCAAGCCGATTGGCCGAAACTTCAAGCCGCAAGCCGATTGGCCGAAACTTTAAGCCGAAATCCGATTGGCCGAAACTTTAAGCCGCAAGCCGATTGGCCGAAACTTCAATCTGCAAGCTGATTGGCTGAAACTCCAAGCTGATTGGCTGAAACTTCAAGCCGCAAGCCGATTGGCCGAAACTTTAAGCCGCAAGCCGATTGGCCGAAACTAAAGTGTCAAACGGATTGGGTGAAACTTCAAGCCGATTGGCCGAAACTTCAAGCCGCAAGCCGATTGGCCGAAACTTCAAGCCGCAAGCCAATTGGCCGAAAACTTCAAGCAGTAAGCCGATTGGCCGAAAACTTCAAGCCGCAAGCCGATTGGCCGAAACTTCAAGCCGGCATTGGCTGATCAAGTCGCCAAAGATATGTATTTTTAGCAAAGACCCTAGAGAATACAATGGCGGTCGTTGCAACTTTGTATCTCGTGCGGTATTTGCGCATCAATTTTTCAAACAAGTTTTCTTTTTTAAACAGTTTTGTGCTAACAAAAAAAACAACAGACGATAAAACGCCTAGAAACTTTACACAAACAGTCCCTATCTATGCAGTCGGCGACTGCCCTTCTTGATGCAAGGAAGGCTCTTAAACTGATTTTAGATTCCAAGACTAGACGTATTTTCTACATCAAAAACAAACTGTACTATGAGCAGGGGGACAAAACGGGCCGTTTCCTCGCTAGAGCGCTGAAAGGGCCACGGCTGGGTACTACCATAGCGGGTATTCGCAGTGCTGGGGTTCCTATAGATAGGACCAGTGAAGACATAGCCCGTCACTTTCAAAAGTTTTACTCCAACCTCTACAACCTCCCACCCCAACATAGGCCTCAGGATGTGCAGGGAGGCAGACTACAGGCGATTAGGGAGTACATTAGGCGCTCGGGCATCCCGTCGCTCCAAGCAGAAGTTAGCGAATCTTTAAACCTTCCCATCACCTCACTAGAACTTCAACTTGCAGTTAAGGACCTTAAGCCGGGCAAGAGCCCCGAAACTTCAAGCCGCAAGCCGATTGGCCGAAAACTTCAAGCCGCAAGCCGATTGGCCGAAACTTCAAGCCGCGAGCCGATTACTCGAAACTTCAAGCCGATTGGCCGAAACTTCAAGTCGCAAGTCGATTGGAGGAAACTTCAAGCCGCAAGCCGATTGGCCGAAACTTTAAGCCGCAAGCCGATTGGCCGAAACTTTAAGCCACAAGCCGTTTGGCCGAAACTTCAAGCCGCAAGCCGACTGACCGAAACTTCAAGTCGCAAGCCGATTGGCCGAAACTTCAAGCCGATTGGCTGAAACTTCAAGCCGCAAGCCGATTGGCCAAAACTTCAAGCCGCAAGCCGATTGGCCGAAACTTCAAGCCGATTGGCCGAAACTTCAAGCCGATTGGCTGAAACTTCAAGCCGCAAGCCGATTGGCCAAAACTTCAAGCCGCAAGCCGATTGGCCGAAACTTCAAGCCGCAAGCCGATTGGCCGAAACTTCAAGCCGCAAGCCGACTGGCTGAAACTTCAAGCCGCAAGCCGATTGGCAGAAACTTCAAGCCGCAATCCGATTGGCCGAAACTTCAAGCCGCAAGCCCATTGGCAAAGCAATTCGCAAGCCCATTGGCCGAACATCAAGTCGCAAGCCCATTGGCTGAATATCAAGTCGCAAGCCCATTGGCCGAAACTTCAAGTCGCAATTGGCTGATCAAGTCGCCAAACATATGTTTTTTTAGCAAAGACCCTAGAGAATACAATGGCGGTCGTTGCAACTTTGTATCTCTTTCGACTGACCGAAACTTCAAGCCGCAAGCCGATTGGCCGAAACTTTAAGCCGCAAGCCGATTGGCCGAAACTTCAAGTCACAAGTCGATAGGCCGAAACTTCAAGTCTCAAGCCGATTGGCCGAAACTCAAAGCCGCAATCCGATTGGCCGAAACTTTAAGCCGCAAGCCGATTGGCCGAAACTTTAAGCCGCAAGCCGATTGGCCGAAACTTCAAGCCGCAAGCTGATTGGCCAAAACTTTAAGCCGCAAGCCGATTGGCCGAAACTTTAAGCAGCAAGCCGATAGCCCGAAACTCCAAGCCTCAAGCCGATTGGCCGAAACTCCAAGCCTCAAGCCGATTGGCCGAAACTCCAAGCCTCAAGCCGATTGGCCGAAACTTCAAGCCATAAGCCGATTGGCCAAAACTTCAAGCCGTAAGCCGATTGGCCGAACCAGTCGCAAGCCCATTGGCTGAATATCAAGTCGCAAGCCCATTGGCTTATCATCAAGTCGCCAAACATGTTTTTTTAGCAAAGACCCTAGAGAATACAATGGCGGTGGTTGCAACTTTGTATCTCGTGTGGTATTTGCGCATTAATTTTTCAAACAAGTTTTATTTTTTAAACAGTTTTGTGCTAAAAAAAGAAAACCAGTAAAGTTAGCCCATTTTTTTCGCATAATGTGAAAGATGAAGTTATGCCGAGTAAATAGATACCTAACAAGTCACGTTGCAAGCTGACTGGCCGAACAAGTCGCAAGCCGATTGGCCGAAACTTCAAGTCGCAAGCCGATTGGCCGAAACTTCAAGCCGCAAGCCGATTGGCCGAAACTTCAAGCCGCAAGCCGATTGGATGAAACTTCAAGCGGCAAGCCGATTGGCCGAAACTTCAAGCCGCAAGCCGATTGGCCGAAACTCCAAGCCTCAAGCCGATTGGCCGAAACTTCAAGCCATAAGCCGATTGGCCAAAACTTCAAGCCGATTGGCTGAAACTTCAAGCCGCAAGCCGATTGCCCGAAACTTCAAGCCGCAAGCCGATTGGCTGAAAACTTCAAGTCGCAAGCCAATTGGCCAAAACTTCAAGCCGCAAGCCGATTGGCCGAAACTTCAAGCCGCAAGCCGATTGGATGAAACTTCAAGCCGCAAGCCGATTGGCCGAAACTTCAAGCCGCAAGCCGATTGGCCAAAACTTTAAGCCTCAAGCCGATTGGCCGAAACTTCAAGTTGGCCAAAACTTCAAGCCGCAAGCCAATCGGCCGAAACTTCAAGCCGCAAGCCGGTTGGCCAAAACGTCAAGCCGCAAGCAGATTGGCCTAAATGTCAAGCCACAAGCCGATTGGCCGAAACTCCAAGCCTCAAGCCGATTGGCCGAAACTTCAAGCCGCAAGAATACATTGGCGATTGTTGCAACTTTGAAAAATTGATGCGCAAATACCGCACGAGATACAAACAACTTTTCTTTTTTAAACAGTTTTGTGCTAAAAAAAAAACAACAGACGATAAAACGCCTAGAAACTTTACACAAACAGTCCCTATCTATGCAGTCGGCGACTGCCCTTCTTGATGCAAGGAAGGCTCTTAAACTGATTCTAGACTCCAAGACTAGACATATTTTCTACTTGAAAAACAAGCTGTACTATGAGCAGGGGGACAAAACGGGGCGTTTCCTCGCTAGAGCGCTGAAAGGGCCACGGCTGGGTACTACCATAGCGGGTATTCGCAGTGCTGGGGGTCCTATAGATAGGACCAGTGAAGACATAGCCCGTCACTTTCAGAAGTTTTACTCCAACCTCTACAACCTCCCACCCCAACATAGGCCTCAGGATGTGCAGGGAGGCAGACTACAGGCGATTAGGGACTACATTAGGCGCTCGGGCATCCCGTCGCTCCAAGCAGAAGTTAGCGAATCTTTAAACCTCCCCATCACCTCACTAGAACTTCAACTTGCAGTTAAGGACCTTAAGCCGGGCAAGAGCCCCGAAACTTCAAGCCGCAAGCCGATTGGCCGAAACTTCAAGCCGCAAGCCGATTGGCCGAAACTTTAAGCCGCAAGCCGATTGGCCGAAACTTCAAGACGCAAGCCGACTGACCGAAACTTCAAGTCGCAAGCCGATTGGCCGAAACTTCAAGCCGATTGGCTGAAACTTCAAGCCGCGAGCCGATTACCCGAAACTTCAAGCCGCAAGCTGATTGGCCGAAACTTCAAGTCGCAAGTCGATTAGCCGAAACTTCAAGTCTCAAGCCGATTGGCCGAAACTTCAAGCCGCAAGCCGATTGGCCGAAACTTTAAGCCGCAAGCCGATTGGCCGAAACTTTAATCCGCAAGCCGATTGGCCGAAACTTCAAGACGCAAGCCGACTGACCGAAACTTCAAGTCGCAAGCCGATTGGCCGAAACTTCAAGCCGATTGGCCTGAACTTCAAGCCGCAAGCCGATTGGCTGAAACTTCAAGCCGCGAGTCGATTACCCGAAACTTCAACCGTAAGCTGATTGGCCGAAACTTCAAGTCGCAAGTGGATTTGCCGAAACTTCAAGTCTCAAGCCGATTGGCCGAAACTTCAAGCCGCAAGCCGATTGGCCGAAACTTTAAGCCGAAATCCGATTGGCCGAAACTTTAAGCCGCAAGCCGATTGGCCGAAACTTCAATCTGCAAGCTGATTGGCTGAAACTCCAAGCTGATTGGCTGAAACTTCAAGCCGCAAGCCGATTGGCCGAAACTTTAAGCCGCAAGCCGATTGGCCGAAACTAAAGTGTCAAACGGATTGGGTGAAACTTCAAGCCGATTGGCCGAAACTTCAAGCCGCAAGCCGATTGGCCGAAACTTCAAGCCGCAAGCCAATTGGCCGAAAACTTCAAGCAGTAAGCCGATTGGCCGAAAACTTCAAGCCGCAAGCCGATTGGCCGAAACTTCAAGCCGGCATTGGCTGATCAAGTCGCCAAAGATATGTATTTTTAGCAAAGACCCTAGAGAATACAATGGCGGTCGTTGCAACTTTGTATCTCGTGCGGTATTTGCGCATCAATTTTTCAAACAAGTTTTCTTTTTTAAACAGTTTTGTGCTAACAAAAAAAACAACAGACGATAAAACGCCTAGAAACTTTACACAAACAGTCCCTATCTATGCAGTCGGCGACTGCCCTTCTTGATGCAAGGAAGGCTCTTAAACTGATTTTAGATTCCAAGACTAGACGTATTTTCTACATCAAAAACAAACTGTACTATGAGCAGGGGGACAAAACGGGCCGTTTCCTCGCTAGAGCGCTGAAAGGGCCACGGCTGGGTACTACCATAGCGGGTATTCGCAGTGCTGGGGTTCCTATAGATAGGACCAGTGAAGACATAGCCCGTCACTTTCAAAAGTTTTACTCCAACCTCTACAACCTCCCACCCCAACATAGGCCTCAGGATGTGCAGGGAGGCAGACTACAGGCGATTAGGGAGTACATTAGGCGCTCGGGCATCCCGTCGCTCCAAGCAGAAGTTAGCGAATCTTTAAACCTTCCCATCACCTCACTAGAACTTCAACTTGCAGTTAAGGACCTTAAGCCGGGCAAGAGCCCCGAAACTTCAAGCCGCAAGCCGATTGGCCGAAAACTTCAAGCCGCAAGCCGATTGGCCGAAACTTCAAGCCGCGAGCCGATTACTCGAAACTTCAAGCCGATTGGCCGAAACTTCAAGTCGCAAGTCGATTGGAGGAAACTTCAAGCCGCAAGCCGATTGGCCGAAACTTTAAGCCGCAAGCCGATTGGCCGAAACTTTAAGCCACAAGCCGTTTGGCCGAAACTTCAAGCCGCAAGCCGACTGACCGAAACTTCAAGTCGCAAGCCGATTGGCCGAAACTTCAAGCCGATTGGCTGAAACTTCAAGCCGCAAGCCGATTGGCCAAAACTTCAAGCCGCAAGCCGATTGGCCGAAACTTCAAGCCGATTGGCCGAAACTTCAAGTCGCAAGCCGATTGGCCGAAACTTCAAGCCGCAAGCCGATTGGCCGAAACTTCAAGCCGCAAGCCGATTGGATGAAACTTCAAGCCGCAAGCCGATTGGCCGAAACTTCAAGCCGCAAGCCGATTGGCCGAAACTCCAAGCCTCAAGCCGATTGGCCGAAACTTCAAGCCATAAGCCGATTGGCCAAAACTTCAAGCCGATTGGCTGAAACTTCAAGCCGCAAGCCGATTGCCCGAAACTTCAAGCCGCAAGCCGATTGGCTGAAAACTTCAAGTCGCAAGCCAATTGGCCAAAACTTCAAGCCGCAAGCCGATTGGCCGAAACTTCAAGCCGCAAGCCGATTGGATGAAACTTCAAGCCGCAAGCCGATTGGCCGAAACTTCAAGCCGCAAGCCGATTGGCCAAAACTTTAAGCCTCAAGCCGATTGGCCGAAACTTCAAGTTGGCCAAAACTTCAAGCCGCAAGCCAATCGGCCGAAACTTCAAGCCGCAAGCCGGTTGGCCAAAACGTCAAGCCGCAAGCAGATTGGCCTAAATGTCAAGCCACAAGCCGATTGGCCGAAACTCCAAGCCTCAAGCCGATTGGCCGAAACTTCAAGCCGCAAGAATACATTGGCGGTTGTTGCAACTTTGAAAAATTGATGCGCAAATACCGCACGAGATACAAACAACTTTTCTTTTTTAAACAGTTTTGTGCTAAAAAAAAAACAACAGACGATAAAACGCCTAGAAACTTTACACAAACAGTCCCTATCTATGCAGTCGGCGACTGCCCTTCTTGATGCAAGGAAGGCTCTTAAACTGATTCTAGACTCCAAGACTAGACATATTTTCTACTTGAAAAACAAGCTGTACTATGAGCAGGGGGACAAAACGGGGCGTTTCCTCGCTAGAGCGCTGAAAGGGCCACGGCTGGGTACTACCATAGCGGGTATTCGCAGTGCTGGGGGTCCTATAGATAGGACCAGTGAAGACATAGCCCGTCACTTTCAGAAGTTTTACTCCAACCTCTACAACCTCCCACCCCAACATAGGCCTCAGGATGTGCAGGGAGGCAGACTACAGGCGATTAGGGACTACATTAGGCGCTCGGGCATCCCGTCGCTCCAAGCAGAAGTTAGCGAATCTTTAAACCTCCCCATCACCTCACTAGAACTTCAACTTGCAGTTAAGGACCTTAAGCCGGGCAAGAGCCCCGAAACTTCAAGCCGCAAGCCGATTGGCCGAAACTTCAAGCCGCAAGCCGATTGGCCGAAACTTTAAGCCGCAAGCCGATTGGCCGAAACTTCAAGACGCAAG
Organism: Lithobates pipiens; assembly: GCF_037356315.1. NCBI lineage: Eukaryota > Metazoa > Chordata > Amphibia > Anura > Ranidae > Lithobates > Lithobates pipiens. The sequence continues at coordinate 69,995,224 of NW_027507686.1, read as the reverse complement.
CCGACTGACCGAAACTTCAAGTCGCAAGCCGATTGGCCGAAACTTCAAGCCGCGAGCCGATTACCCGAAACTTCAAGCCGCAAGCTGATTGGCCGAAACTTCAAGTCGCAAGTCGATTAGCCGAAACTTCAAGTCTCAAGCCGATTGGCCGAAACTTCAAGCCGCAAGCCGATTGGCCGAAACTTTAAGCCGCAAGCCGATTGGCCGAAACTTTAATCCGCAAGCCGATTGGCCGAAACTTCAAGACGCAAGCCGACTGACCGAAACTTCAAGTCGCAAGCCGATTGGCCGAAACTTCAAGCCGATTGGCCTGAACTTCAAGCCGCAAGCCGATTGGCTGAAACTTCAAGCCGCGAGTCGATTACCCGAAACTTCAACCGTAAGCTGATTGGCCGAAACTTCAAGTCGCAAGTGGATTTGCCGAAACTTCAAGTCTCAAGCCGATTGGCCGAAACTTCAAGCCGCAAGCCGATTGGCCGAAACTTTAAGCCGAAATCCGATTGGCCGAAACTTTAAGCCGCAAGCCGATTGGCCGAAACTTCAATCTGCAAGCTGATTGGCTGAAACTCCAAGCTGATTGGCTGAAACTTCAAGCCGCAAGCCGATTGGCCGAAACTTTAAGCCGCAAGCCGATTGGCCGAAACTAAAGTGTCAAACGGATTGGGTGAAACTTCAAGCCGATTGGCCGAAACTTCAAGCCGCAAGCCGATTGGCCGAAACTTCAAGCCGCAAGCCAATTGGCCGAAAACTTCAAGCAGTAAGCCGATTGGCCGAAAACTTCAAGCCGCAAGCCGATTGGCCGAAACTTCAAGCCGGCATTGGCTGATCAAGTCGCCAAAGATATGTATTTTTAGCAAAGACCCTAGAGAATACAATGGCGGTCGTTGCAACTTTGTATCTCGTGCGGTATTTGCGCATCAATTTTTCAAACAAGTTTTCTTTTTTAAACAGTTTTGTGCTAACAAAAAAAACAACAGACGATAAAACGCCTAGAAACTTTACACAAACAGTCCCTATCTATGCAGTCGGCGACTGCCCTTCTTGATGCAAGGAAGGCTCTTAAACTGATTCTAGATTCCAAGACTAGACGTATTTTCTACTTCAAAAACAAACTGTACTATGAGCAGGGGGACAAAACGGGGCGTTTCCTCGCTAGAGCGCTGAAAGGGCCACGGCTGGGTACTACCATAGCGGGTATTCGCAGTGCTGGGGGTCCTATAGATAGGACCAGTGAAGACATAGCCCGTCACTTTCAGAAGTTTTACTCCAACCTCTACAACCTCCCACCCCAACATAGGCCTCAGGATGTGCAGGGAGGCAGACTACAGGCGATTAGGGACTACATTAGGCGCTCGGGCATCCCATCGCTCCAAGCAGAAGTTAGCAAATCTTTAAACCTCCCCATCACCTCACTAGAACTTCAACTTGCAGTTAAGGACCTTAAGCCGGGCAAGAGCCCCGAAACTTCAAGCCGCAAGCCGATTGGCCAAAACTTCAAGCCGCAAGCCGATTGGCCGAAACTTTAAGCCGCAAGCCGATTGGCCGAAACTTTAAGCCGCAAGCTGATTGGCCGAAACTTCAAGCCGATTGGCTGAAACTTCAAGCCGCGAGCCGAGTACCCGAAACTTCAAGCCGCAAGCTGATTGGCTGAAACTTCAAGTCGCAAATCGATTGGCCGAAACTTCAAGTCTCAAGCCGATTGGCCAAAACTTCAAGCCGCAAGCCGATTGGCCGAAACTTTAACCCGCAAGCCGATTGGCCGAAACTTTAAGCCGCAAGCCGATTGGCCGAAACTTCAAGACGCAAGCCGACTGAAAGGAAACTTCAAGTCGCAAGCCGATTGGCCAAAACTTCAAGCCGATTGGCTGAAACTTCAAGCCGCAAGCCGATTGGCTGAAACTTCAAGCCGCGAGCCGATTACCCGAAACTTCAAGCCGCAAGCTGATTGGCCGAAACTTCAAGTCGCAAGTGGATTGGCCGAAACTTCAAGTCTCAAGCCGATTGGCCGAAACTTCAAGCCGCAAGCCGATTGGTCAAAACTTTAAGCCGCAAGCCGATTGGCCGAAACTTTAAGCCGCAAGCCGATTGGCCGAAACTTCAATCTGCAAGCTGATTGGCTGAAACTCCAAGCTGATTGGCTGAAACTTCAAGCCGCAAGCCGATTGGCCGAAACTTCAAGCCGAGATCCGATTACCCGAAACTTCAAGCCGCAAGCCGATTGGCCGAAACTTTAAGCCGCAAGCCTATTGGCCGAAACTTTAAGCCACAAGCCGATTGGCCGAAACTTCAAGCCGCAAGCCGACTAACCGAAACTTCAAGTCGCAAGCCGATTGGCCGAAACTTTAAGCCGATTGGCTGAAACTTCAAGCCGCAAGCCGATTGGCCAAAACTTCAAGCCGCAAGCCGATTGGCCGAAACTTCAAGCCGCAAGCCCATTGGCCGAAACTTCAAGTCGCAAGCCGATTGGCCGAAACTTTAAGCTGCAAGCCGATTGGCCGAAACTTCAAGCCGCAAGCCGATTGGCCGAAACTTCAAGCCGCAAGCCGATTGGCCAAAACTTCAAGCGGCAAGCCCATTGGCCAAACAATTCGCAAGCCCATTGGCCGAACATCAAGTCGCAAGCCCATTGGCTGAATATCAAGTCGCAAGCCCATTGGCCGAAACTTCAAGTCGCAATTGGCTGATCAAGTCGCCAAACATATGTTTTTTTATCAAAGACCCTAGAGAATACAATGGCGGTCGTTGCAACTTTGTATCTCGTGCGGTATTTGCGCATCAATTTTTCAAACAACTTTTCTTTTTTAAACAGTTTTGTGCTAAAAAAAGCAAAAAAACAGTAAAGTTAGCCCATTTTTTTGCATAATGTGAAAGATGAAGTTATGCCGAGTAAATAGATAACTAGCATGTCACGTCGCAAGCTGATTGGCCGAAACTTCAAGCCGATTGGCCGAAACTTCAAGCCGCAAGCCGATTGGCCGAAACTTCAAGCCGCAAGCCGATTGGCCAAAACTTTAAGCCGCAAGCCGATTGGCCGAAACTTTAAGCTGCAAGCCGATTGGCCGAAACTTTAAGCAGCAAGTCGATTGGTCGAAACTCCAAGCCTCAAGCCGATTAGCCGAAACTCCAAGCCTCAAGCCGATTGGCCGAAACTTCAAGCCGTAAGCCGATTGGCCGAAACTTCAAGCCGCAAGCCGATTGGCCGAACAAGTCACAAGCCCATTGGCTGAATATCAAGTCGCAAGCCCATTGGCTGATCATCAAGTCGCCAAACATGTTTTTTTAGCAAAGACCCTAGAGAATACAATGGCGGTGGTTGCAACTTTGTATCTCGTGTGGTATTTGCGCATTAATTTTTCAAACAAGTTTTATTTTTTAAACAGTTTTGTGCTAAAAAAGAAAACCAGTAAAGTTAGCCCATTTTTTCGCATAATGTGAAAGATGAAGTTATGCCGAGTAAATAGATACCTAACATGTCACGTTGCAAGCTGACTGGCCGAACAAGTCGCAAACCGATTGGCCAAAACTTCAAGCCGCAAGCCAATTGGTCAAAACTTCAAGCCGCAAGCCGATTGGCCGAAACGTCAAGCCGCAAGCAGATTGGCCTAAATGTCAAGCCACAAGCCGATTGGCCGAAACTCCAAGCCTCAAGACGATTGGCCGAAACTTCAAGCCACAAGCCGATTGGCCGAAACTTCAAGCCGCAAGAATACAATGGCGGTTGTTGCAACTTTGTATCTCGTGCGGTATTTGCGCATCAATTTTTCAAACAAGTTTTCTTTTTTAAACAGTTTTGTCCTAAAAAAAAACAAAAAAACTGTAAAGTTTGCTCATTTTTTTCGCATAATGTGAAAGATGAAGTTATGCCGAGTAAATAGATAACTAGCATGTCACGTCGCAAGCTGATTGGCCGAACAAGTCGCAAGCCGACTGGCTGAAACTTCAAGTCGCCATTGGCTGATCAAGTCGCCAAACATATGTTTTTATAGCAAAGACCCTAGAGAATACAATGGCGGTCGTTACATTTTTGTATCTAGTGCGGTATTTGCGCATCAATTTTTCAAACAAGTTTTCTTTTTTAAACAGTTTTGTGCTAAAAAAAACAAAAAAACTGTAAAGTTAGCCCATTTTTTCGCATAATGTGAAAGATGAAGATATGCCGAGCAAATAGATAACTAGCATGTCACGTCGCAAGCTGATTGGCCGAACAAGTCGCAAGCTGATTGGCAGAACTTCAAGCCGCAAGCCGATTGGCCGCAACTTCAAGCCGCAAGCCGATTGGCCGAAACTTCAAGCCGCAAGCCGATTGGCCGAAACTTTAAGCCACAAGCCGATTGGCCGAAACTTCAAGCCGCCATTGGCTGATCAAGTCGCCAAACATATGTGTTTTTAGCAAAGACCCTAGAGAATACAATGGCGGTCGTTGCAACTTTGTATCTCGTGCGGTATTTGCGCATCAATTTTTCAAACAAGTTTTCTTTTTTAAACAGTTTTGTGCTAAAAAAAACAACAGACGATCAAACGCCTAGAAACTTTACACAAACAGTCCCTATCTATGCAGTCGGCGACTGCCCTTCTTGATGCAAGGAAGGCTCTTAAACTGATTCTAGATTCCAAGACTAGACTAGACAAAATGGGGCGTTTCCTCGCTAGAGCGCTGAAAGGGCCACGACTGGGTACTACCATAGCGGGTATTCGCAGTGCTGGGGGTCCTATAGATAGGACCAGTGAAGACATAGCCCGTCACTTTCGGAAGTTTTACTCCAACCTCTACAACCTCCCACCCCAACATAGGCCTCAGGATGTGCAGGGAGGCAGACTACAGGCGATTAGGGACTACATTAGGCGCTCGGGCATCCCGTCGCTCCAAGCAGAAGTTAGCGAATCTTTAAACCTCCCCATCACCTCACTAGAACTTCAACTTGCAGTTAAGGACCTTAAGCTGGGCAAGAGCCCCGAAACTTCAAGCCGCAAGCCGATTGGCCGAAAACTTCATGCCGCAAGCCGATTGGCCGAAAACCTCAAGCCGCAAGCCGATTGCCCGAAACTTCAAGCCGCAAGCCGATTGGCCGAAACTTCAAGTCGCAAGCCGCGAGCCGAAACTTCAAGTCGCAAGCCGATTGGCCGAAACTTCAAGCCGCAAGCCGATTGGCCGAAACTTTAAGCTGCAAGCCGATTGGCCGAAACTTCAAGCCGCAAGCCGATTGCCCGAAACTTCAAGTCGCAAGTCGATTGCCCGAAACTTCAAGTCGCAAGCCGATTGGCCGAAACTTCAAGCCGATTGGCCGAAACTTCAAGCCGCAAGCCGATTGGCCGAAACTTCAAGCCGCAAGGCGATTGGCCGAAACTTCAAGCCGCAAGCCGATTGGCCGAAACTTCAAGCCGCAAGCCGATTGGCCGAAAACTTCAAGCCGCAAGCCGATTGGCCGAAACTTTAAGCCGCAAGCCGATTGGCCGAAACTTCAATCTGCAAGCTGATTGGCTGAAACTCCAAGCCTCAAGCCGATTGGCCGAAACTTCAAGCCATAAGCCGATTGGCCGATACTTCAAGCCGCAAGCCGATTGCCTGAAACTTCAAGCCGCAAGCCGATTGCCCGAAACTTCAAGTCGCAAGCCGATTGGCCGAAACTTCAAGTCGCAAGCCGATTGGCCGAAACTTAAAGCCGCAAGCCGATTGGCCAAAACTTCAAGTCGCAAGCCGATTGGCCGAAACTTTAAGCTGCAAGCCGATTGGCCGAAACTTCAAGCCGCAAGCCGATTGGCTGAAACTTCAGGCCGCAAGTCGATTGGCCGAAACTTCAAGCCGCAAGCCGATTGGCCAAAACTTCAATCCGCAAGCCGACTGACCGAAACTTCAAGCCACAAGCCGATTGGCCGAAACTTCAAGCCCCAAGTCGATTGGCCGAAAACTTCAAGCCGCAAGCCGATTGGCCAAAAACTTAAAGCCGCAAGCCGATTGGCCAAAAACTTCAAGCCTCAAGCTGATTGGCCGAAACGTCAAGCCGCAAGCAGATTGGCCTAAATGTCAAGCCACAAGTCGATTGGCCGAAACTCCAAGCCTCAAGCCGATTGGCCGAAACTTCAAGCCGCAAGCCGATTGGCCGAAACTTCAAGCCGCAAGAATACAATAGCGGTTGTTGCAACTTTGTATCTCGTGCGGTATTTGCGCATCAATTTTTCAAACAAGTTTTCTTTTTTAAACAGTTTTGTCCTAATAAAAAAAACAAAAAAACTGTAAAATTAGCTCATTTTTTTCGCATAATGTGAAAGATGAAGTTATGCCGAGTAAATAGATAACTAGCATGTCACGTCGCAAGCTGATTGGCCGAACAAGTCGCAAGCTGATTGGCAGAACTTCAAGCCGCAAGCCGATTGGCCGCAACTTCAAGCCGCAAGCCGATTGGCCGAAACTTCAAGCCGCAAGCCGATTGGCCGAAACTTTAAGCCACAAGCCGATTGGCCGAAACTTCAAGCCGCCATTGGCTGATCAAGTCGCCAAACATATGTGTTTTTAGCAAAGACCCTAGAGAATACAATGGCGGTCGTTGCAACTTTGTATCTCGTGCGGTATTTGCGCATCAATTTTTCAAACAAGTTTTCTTTTTTAAACAGTTTTGTGCTAAAAAAAACAACAGACGATCAAACGCCTAGAAACTTTACACAAACAGTCCCTATCTATGCAGTCGGCGACTGCCCTTCTTGATGCAAGGAAGGCTCTTAAACTGATTCTAGATTCCAAGACTAGACTAGACAAAATGGGGCGTTTCCTCGCTAGAGCGCTGAAAGGGCCACGACTGGGTACTACCATAGCGGGTATTCGCAGTGCTGGGGGTCCTATAGATAGGACCAGTGAAGACATAGCCCGTCACTTTCGGAAGTTTTACTCCAACCTCTACAACCTCCCACCCCAACATAGGCCTCAGGATGTGCAGGGAGGCAGACTACAGGCGATTAGGGACTACATTAGGCGCTCGGGCATCCCGTCGCTCCAAGCAGAAGTTAGCGAATCTTTAAACCTCCCCATCACCTCACTAGAACTTCAACTTGCAGTTAAGGACCTTAAGCTGGGCAAGAGCCCCGAAACTTCAAGCCGCAAGCCGATTGGCCGAAAACTTCATGCCGCAAGCCGATTGGCCGAAAACTTCAAGCCGCAAGCCGATTGCCCGAAACTTCAAGCCGCAAGCCGATTGGCCGAAACTTCAAGTCGCAAGCCGCGAGCCGAAACTTCAAGTCGCAAGCCGATTGGCCGAAACTTCAAGCCGCAAGCCGATTGGCCGAAACTTTAAGCTGCAAGCCGATTGGCCGAAACTTCAAGCCGCAAGCCGATTGCCCGAAACTTCAAGTCGCAAGTCGATTGCCCGAAACTTCAAGTCGCAAGCCGATTGGCCGAAACTTCAAGCCGATTGGCCGAAACTTCAAGCCGCAAGCCGATTGGCCGAAACTTCAAGCCGCAAGGCGATTGGCCGAAACTTCAAGCCGCAAGCCGATTGGCCGAAACTTCAAGCCGCAAGCCGATTGGCCGAAAACTTCAAGCCGCAAGCCGATTGGCCGAAACTTTAAGCCGCAAGCCGATTGGCCGAAACTTCAATCTGCAAGCTGATTGGCTGAAACTCCAAGCCTCAAGCCGATTGGCCGAAACTTCAAGCCATAAGCCGATTGGCCGAAACTTCAAGCCGCAAGCCGATTGCCTGAAACTTCAAGCCGCAAGCCGATTGCCCGAAACTTCAAGTCGCAAGCCGATTGGCCGAAACTTCAAGTCGCAAGCCGATTGGCCGAAACTTAAAGCCGCAAGCCGATTGGCCAAAACTTCAAGTCGCAAGCCGATTGGCCGAAACTTTAAGCTGCAAGCCGATTGGCCGAAACTTCAAGCCGCAAGCCGATTGGCTGAAACTTCAGGCCGCAAGTCGATTGGCCGAAACTTCAAGCCGCAAGCCGATTGGCCAAAACTTCAATCCGCAAGCCGACTGACCGAAACTTCAAGCCACAAGCCGATTGGCCGAAACTTCAAGCCCCAAGTCGATTGGCCGAAAACTTCAAGCCGCAAGCCGATTGGCCAAAAACTTAAAGCCGCAAGCCGATTGGCCAAAAACTTCAAGCCTCAAGCTGATTGGCCGAAACGTCAAGCCGCAAGCAGATTGGCCTAAATGTCAAGCCACAAGTCGATTGGCCGAAACTCCAAGCCTCAAGCCGATTGGCCGAAACTTCAAGCCGCAAGCCGATTGGCCGAAACTTCAAGCCGCAAGAATACAATAGCGGTTGTTGCAACTTTGTATCTCGTGCGGTATTTGCGCATCAATTTTTCAAACAAGTTTTCTTTTTTAAACAGTTTTGTCCTAATAAAAAAAACAAAAAAACTGTAAAATTAGCTCATTTTTTTCGCATAATGTGAAAGATGAAGTTATGCCGAGTAAATAGATAACTAGCATGTCACGTCGCAAGCTGATTGGCCGAACAAGTCGCAAGCCGACTGGCCGAAACTTCAAGTCGCCATTGGCTGATCAAGTCGCCAAACATATGTTTTTATAGCAAAGACCCTAGAGAATACAATGGCGGTCGTTACATTTTTGTATCTCGTGCGGTATTTGCGCATCAATTTTTCAAACAAGTTTTCTTTTTTAAACAGTTTTGTGCTAAAAAAAACAAAAAAACAGTAAAGTTAGCCCATTTTTTCGCATAATGTGAAAGATGAAGTTATGCCGAGCAAATAGATAACTAGCATGTCATGTCGCAAGCTGATTGGCCGAACATGTCGCAAGCTGATTGGCCGAACTTCAAGCCGCAAGCCGATTGGCCGAAACTTCAAGCCGCAAGCCGATTGGCCGAAACTTCAAGCCGCAAGCCGATTGGCCGAAACTTCAAGCCGCAAGCCGATTGGCCGAAACTTTAAGCCAACATTGGCTGATCAAGTCGCCAAACATATGTGTTTTTAGCAAAGACCCTAGAGAATACAATGGCGGTCGTTGCAACTTTGTATCTCGTGCGGTATTTGCGCATCAATTTTTCAAAAAAGTTTTATTTTTTAAACAGTTTTGTGCTAAAAAAAAAAACAACAGACGATCAAACGCCTAGAAACTTTACACAAACAGTCCCTATCTATGCAGTCGGCGACTGCCCTTCTTGATGCAAGGAAGGCTCTTAAACTGATTCTAGATTCCAAGACTAGACTAGACAAAACGGGGCGTTTCCTCGCTAGAGCGCTGAAAGGGCCACGGCTGGGTACTACCATAGTGGGTATTCGCAGTGCTGGGGGTCCTATAGATAGGACCAGTGAAGACATAGCCCGTCACTTTCAGAAGTTTTACTCCAACCTCTACAACCTCCCACCCCAACATAGGCCTCAGGATGTGCAGGGAGGCAGACTACAGGCGATTAGGGACTACATTAGGCGCTCGGGCATCCCGTCGCTCCAAGCAGAAGTTAGCGAATCTTTAAACCTCCCCATCACCTCACTAGAACTTCAACTTGCAGTTAAGGACCTTAAGCCGGGCAAGAGCCCCGAAACTTCAAGCCGCAAGTCGATTGGCCGAAACTTCAAGTCTCAAGCCGATTGGCCGAAACTTCAAGCCGCAAGCCGATTGGCCGAAACTTTAAGCCGCAAGCCGATTGGCCGAAACTTTAAGCCACAAGCCGATTGGCCGAAACTTTAAGCCGCAAGCCGATTGGCCGAAACTTCAAGCCGCAAGCCGATTGGCTGAAACTTCAAGTCGCAAGCCGATTGGCCGAAACTTCAAGCCGCAAGCCGATTGGCCAAAACTTCAAGCCGCAAGCCCATTGTCCAAACAATTTGCAAGCCCATTGGCTGAACATCAAGTCGCAAGCCCATTGGCTGAATATCAAGTCGCAAGCCCATTGGCCGAAACTTCAAGTCGCAATTGGCTGATCAAGTCGCCAAACATATGTTTTTTTAGCAAAGACCCTAGAGAATACAATGGCGGTCGTTGCAACTTTGAAAAATTGATGCGCAAATACCGCATGAGATACAAACAACTTTTCTTTTTTAAACAGTTTTGTGCTAAAAAAACAAAAAAACAGTAAAGTTAGCCCATTTTTTCGCATAATGTGAAAGATGAAGTTATGCCGAGTAAATAGATAACTAGCATGTCACGTCGCAAGCTGATTGGCCGAAACTTCAAGCCGATTGGCCGAAACTTCAAGCCGCAAGCCGATTGGCCAAAACTTTAAGCCGCAAGCCGATTGGCCGAAACTTTAAGCTGCAAGCCGATTGGCCGAAACTTTAAGCAGCAAGTCGATTGGTCGAAACTCCAAGCCTCAAGCCGATTAGCCGAAACTCCAAGCCTGAAGCCGATTGGCCGAAACTTCAAGCCGTAAGCCGATTGGCCGAAACTTCAAGTCGCAAGTCGATTGGCCGAAACTTCAAGTCGCAAGCCGATTGCCCGAAACTTCAAGCCGATTGGCGGAACTTCAAGCCGCAAGCCGATTGGCCGAAACTTCAAGCCGCAAGCCGATTGGCCGAAACTTCAAGCCGATTGGCTGAAACTTCAAGCCGCAAGCCGATTGCCCGAAACTTCAAGCCGCAAGCCGATTGCCCGAAACTTCAAGTCGCAAGTCGATTGGCCGAAACTTCAAGTCGCAAGCCGATTGCCCGAAACTTCAAGCCGCAAGCCGATTGGCCGAAAACTTCAAGCCGCAAACCGATTGGCCGAAAACTTCAAGCCGCAAGCCGATTGGCCGAAACTTTAAGCCGCAAGCCGATTGGCCGAAACTTCAATCTGCAAGCTGATTGGCTGAAACTCCAAGCCTCAAGCCGATTGGCCGAAACTTCAAGCCATAAGCCGATTGGCCGAAACTTCAAGCCGCAAGCCGATTGGCCGAAAACTTCAAGCCGCCATTGGCTGATCAAGTCGCCAAACATATGTGTTTTTAGCAAAGACCCTAGAGAATATAATGGCGGTCGTTGCAACTTTGTATCTCGTGCGGTATTTGCGCATCAATTTTTCAAACAAGTTTTCTTTTTTAAACAGTTTTGTGCTAAAAAAAAAAAAAACAGACAATAAAACGCCTAGAAACTTCACACAAACAGTCCCTATCTATGCAGTCGGCGACTGCCCTTCTTGATGCAAGGAAGGCTCTTAAACTGATTCTAGATTCCAAGACTAGACGTATTTTCTACTTCAAAAACAAACTGTACTATGAGCAGGGGGACAAAACGGGGCGTTCCCTCGCTAGAGCGCTGAAAGGGCCACGGCTGGGTACTACCATAGCGGGTATTCGCAGTGCTGGGGGTCCTATAGATAGGACCAGTGAAGACATAGCCCGTCACTTTCAGAAGTTTTACTCCAACCTCTACAACCTCCCACCCCAACATAGGCCTCAGGATGTGCAGGGAGGCAGACTACAGGCGATTAGGGACTACATTAGGCGCTCGGGCATCCCGTCGCTCCAAGCAGAAGTTAGCAAATCTTTAAACCTCCCCATCACCTCACTAGAACTTCAATTTGCAGTTAAGGACCTTAAGCCGGGCAAGAGCCCCGAAACTTCAAGCCGCAAGCCGATTGGCTGAAAACTTCATGCCGCAAGCCGATTGGCCGAAAACTTCAAGCCGCAAGCCGATTGGCCGAAAACTTCAAGCCGCAAGCCGATTGGCCGAAACTTCAAGTCGCAAGTCGATTGGCCGAAACTTCAAGTCGCAAGCCGATTGGCCGAAACTTCAAGCCAATTGGCGGAACTTCAAGCCGCAAGCCGATTGGCTGAAACTTCAAGCCGCAAGGCGATTGGCCGAAACTTCAAGCCGCAAGGCGATTGGCCGAAACTTCAAGCCGCAAGCCGATTGGCCGAAACTTCAAGTCGTCCGAAACTTTAAGCCGCAAGCCGATTGGCCGACACTTCAAGCCGCAAGCCGATTGGCCGAAAACTTCAAGCCGCAAGCCGATTGGCCGAAAACTTCAAGCCGCAAGCCGATTGGCCGAAACTTCAATCTGCAAGCTGATTGGCTGAAACTCCAAGCCTCAAGCCGATTGGCCGAAACTTCAAGCCGTAAGCCGATTGGCCGAAACTTCAAGTCGCAAGCCGATTGGCCGAAACTTCAAGTCGCAAGCCGATTGGCCGAAACTTTAAGCTGCAAGCCGATTGCCCGAAACTTCAAGCCGCAAGCCGATTGCCCGAAACTTCAAGTCGCAAGTCGATTGCCCGAAACTTGGAGTCGCAAGCCGATTGGCTGAAAATTCAAGCCGCAAGCCGATTGGCCGAAACTTCAAGCCGCAAGCCGATTGGCCGAAACTTCAAGCCGCAAGCCGATTGGCCGAAAACTTCAAGCCGCAAGCCGATTGGCCGAAAACTTCAAGCCGCAAGCCGATTGGCCGAAACTTCAATCTGCAAGTTGATTGGCTGAAACTCCAAGCCTCAAGCCGATTGGCCGAAACTTCAAGCCGTAAGCCGATTGGCCGAAACTTCAAGTCGCAAGCCGATTGGCCGAAACTTCAAGTCGCAAGCCGATTGGCCGAAACTTCAAGCCGATTGGCTGAAACTTCAAGCCGCAAGCCGATTGGCCAAAACTTCAAGCTGCAAGGCGATTGGCCGAAACTTCAAGCCGCAAGCCGATTGGCCGAAACTTCAAGCCGCAAGCCCATTGGCCGAAACTTCAAGACGCAAGCCGACTGACCGAAACTTCAAGTCGCAAGCCGATTGGCCAAAACTTCAAGTCGCAAGCCGATTGGCCAAAACTTCAAGCCGCAAGCCGATTGGCCGAAACTTAAAGCCGCAAGCCGATTGGCCGAAACTTCAAGCCGCAAGCCGATTGGCCGAAACTTCAAGCCGCAAGCTGATTGGCCGAAACTTCAAGCCGCAAGCCCATTGGCCAAACAATTTGCAAGCCCATTGGCCGAACATCAAGTCGCAAGCCCATTGGCTGAATATCAAGTTGGAAGCCCATTGGCCGAAACTTCAAGTCGCAATTGGCTGATCAAGTCGCCAAACATATGTTTTTTTAGCAAAGACCCTAGAGAATACAATGGCGGTCGTTGCAACTTTGAAAAATTGATGCGCAAATACCGCACGAGATACAAACAACTTTTCTTTTTTAAACAGTTTTGTGCTAAAAAAACAAAAAAACAGTAAAGTTAGCCCATTTTTTCGCATAATGTGAAAGATGAAGTTATGCCGAGTAAATAGATAACTAGCATGTCACGTCGCAAGCTGATTGGCCGAAACTTCAAGCCGTAAGCCGACTGACCGAAACTTCAAGCCAATTGGCCGAAACTTCAAGCCACAAGCCGATTGGCCGAAACTTCAAGCCGCAAGTCGATTGGCCGAAAACTTCAAGCCGCAAGCCGATTGGCCAAAAACTTAAAGCCGCAAGCCGATTCGCCAAAAACTTCAAGCCTCAAGCTGATTGGCTGAAACGTCAAGCCGCAAGCAGATTGGCCTAAATGTCAAGCCACAAGCCGATTGGCCGAAACTCCAAGCCTCAAGGCGATTGGCCGAAACTTCAAGCCGCAAGAATACAATGGCGGTTGTTGCAACTTTGTATCTCGTGCGGTATTTGCGCATCAATTTTTCAAACAAGTTTTCTTTTTTAAACAGTTTTGTCCTAATAAAAAAAACAAAAAAACTGTAAAATTAGCTCATTTTTTTCGCATAATGTGAAAGATGAAGTTATGCCGAGTAAATAGATAACTAGCATGTCACGTCGCAAGCTGATTGGCCGAACAAGTCGCAAGCCGACTGGCCGAAACTTCAAGTCGCCATACATATGTTTTTATAGCAAAGACCCTAGAGAATACAATGGCGGTCGTTACATTTTTGTATCTCGTGCGGTATTTGCGCATCAATTTTTCAAACAAGTTTTCTTTTTTAAACAGTTTTGTGCTAAAAAAACAAAAAAACAGTAAAGTTAGCCCATTTTTTCGCATAATGTGAAAGATGAAGTTATGCCGAGCAAATAGATAACTAGCATGTCACCTCGCAAGCTGATTGGCCGAACAAGTCGCAAGCTGATTGGCCGAACTTCAAGCCGCAAGCCGATTGGCCGAACAAGTCGCAAGCTGATTGGCCGAACTTCAAGCCGCAAGCCGATTGGCCGAAACTTCAAGCCGCAAGCCGATTGGCCGAAACTTCAAGCCGCAAGCCGATTGGCCGAAACTTCATGCCACCATTGGCTGATCAAGTCGCCAAACATATGTGTTTTTAGCAAAGACCCTAGAGAATACAATGTCGGTCGTTGCAACTTTGTATCTCGTGCGGTATTTGCGCATCAATTTTTCAAACAAGTTTTCTTTTTTAAACAGTTTTGTGCTAAAAAAAAAACAACAGACGATCAAACGCCTAGAAACTTTACACAAACAGTCCCTATCTATGCAGTCGGCGACTGCCCTTCTTGATGCAAAGAAGGCTCTTAAACTGATTCTAGATTCCAAGACTAGACTAGACAAAACAGGGCGTTTCCTCGCTAGAGCGCTGAAAGGGCCACGGCTGGGTACTACCATAGTGGGTATTCGCAGTGCTGGGGGTCCTATAGATAGGACCAGTGAAGACATAGCCCGTCACTTTCAGAAGTTTTACTCCAACCTCTACAACCTCCCACCCCAACATAGGCCTCAGGATGTGCAGGGAGGCAGACTACAGGCGATTAGGGACTACATTAGGCGCTCGGGCATCCCGTCGCTCCAAGCAGAAGTTAGCAAATCTTTAAACCTCCCCATCACCTCACTAGAACTTCAATTTGCAGTTAAGGACCTTAAGCCGGGCAAGAGCCCCGAAACTTCAAGCCGCAAGCCGATTGGCTGAAAACTTCATGCCGCAAGCCGATTGGCCGAAAACTTCAAGCCGCAAGCCGATTGGCCGAAAACTTCAAGCCGCAAGTCGATTGGCCGAAACTTCAAGTCGCAAGCCGATTGGCCGAAACTTCAAGCCAATTGGCGGAACTTCAAGCCGCAAGCCGATTGGCTGAAACTTCAAGCCGCAAGGCGATTGGCCGAAACTTCAAGCCGCAAGGCGATTGGCCGAAACTTCAAGCCGCAAGCCGATTGGCCGAAACTTCAAGTCGTCCGAAACTTTAAGCCGCAAGCCGATTGGCCGACACTTCAAGCCGCAAGCCGATTGGCCGAAAACTTCAAGCCGCAAGCCGATTGGCCGAAAACTTCAAGCCGCAAGCCGATTGGCCGAAACTTCAATCTGCAAGCTGATTGGCTGAAACTCCAAGCCTCAAGCCGATTGGCCGAAACTTCAAGCCGTAAGCCGATTGGCCGAAACTTCAAGTTGCAAGCCGATTGCCCGAAACTTCAAGCCGCAAGCCGATTGCCCGAAACTTCAAGTCGCAAGTCGATTGGCCGAAACTTGGAGTCGCAAGCCGATTGGCTGAAAATTCAAGCCGCAAGCCGATTGGCTGAAACTTCAAGCCGCAAGCCGATTGGCCGAAACTTCAAGCCGCAAGCCGATTGGCCGAAAACTTCAAGCCGCAAGCCGATTGACCGAAAACTTCAAGCCGCAAGCCGATTGGCCGAAACTTCAATCTGCAAGTTGATTGGCTGAAACTCCAAGCCTCAAGCCGATTGGCCGAAACTTCAAGCCGTAAGCCGATTGGCCGAAACTTCAAGTCGCAAGCCGATTGGCCGAAACTTCAAGTCGCAAGCCGATTGGCCGAAACTTCAAGCCGATTGGCTGAAACTTCAAGCCGCAAGCCGATTGGCCAAAACTTCAAGCTGCAAGGCGATTGGCCGAAACTTCAAGCCGCAAGCCGATTGGCCGAAACTTCAAGCCGCAAGCCCATTGGCCGAAACTTCAAGACGCAAGCCGACTGACCGAAACTTCAAGTCGCAAGCCGATTGGCCAAAACTTCAAGTCGCAAGCCGATTGGCCAAAACTTCAAGCCGCAAGCCGATTGGCCGAAACTTAAAGCCGCAAGCCGATTGGCCGAAACTTCAAGCCGCAAGCCGATTGGCCGAAACTTCAAGCCGCAAGCCCATTGGCCAAACAATTTGCAAGCCCATTGGCCGAACATCAAGTCGCAAGCCCATTGGCTGAATATCAAGTTGGAAGCCCATTGGCCGAAACTTCAAGTCGCAATTGGCTGATCAAGTCGCCAAACATATGTTTTTTTAGCAAAGACCCTAGAGAATACAATGGCGGTCGTTGCAACTTTGAAAAATTGATGCGCAAATACCGCACGAGATACAAACAACTTTTCTTTTTTAAACAGTTTTGTGCTAAAAAAACAAAAAAACAGTAAAGTTAGCCCATTTTTTCGCATAATGTGAAAGATGAAGTTATGCCGAGTAAATAGATAACTAGCATGTCACGTCGCAAGCTGATTGGCCGAAACTTCAAGCCGTAAGCCGACTGACCGAAACTTCAAGCCAATTGGCCGAAACTTCAAGCCACAAGCCGATTGGCCGAAACTTCAAGCCGCAAGTCTATTGGCCGAAAACTTCAAGCCGCAAGCCGATTGGCCAAAAACTTAAAGCCGCAAGCCGATTCGCCAAAAACTTCAAGCCTCAAGCTGATTGGCTGAAACGTCAAGCCGCAAGCAGATTGGCCTAAATGTCAAGCCACAAGCCGATTGGCCGAAACTCCAAGCCTCAAGGCGATTGGCCGAAACTTCAAGCCGCAAGAATACAATGGCGGTTGTTGCAACTTTGTATCTCGTGCGGTATTTGCGCATCAATTTTTCAAACAAGTTTTCTTTTTTAAACAGTTTTGTCCTAATAAAAAAAACAAAAAAACTGTAAAATTAGCTCATTTTTTTCGCATAATGTGAAAGATGAAGTTATGCCGAGTAAATAGATAACTAGCATGTCACGTCGCAAGCTGATTGGCCGAACAAGTCGCAAGCCGACTGGCCGAAACTTCAAGTCGCCATACATATGTTTTTATAGCAAAGACCCTAGAGAATACAATGGCGGTCGTTACATTTTTGTATCTCGTGCGGTATTTGCGCATCAATTTTTCAAACAAGTTTTCTTTTTTAAACAGTTTTGTGCTAAAAAAACAAAAAAACAGTAAAGTTAGCCCATTTTTTCGCATAATGTGAAAGATGAAGTTATGCCGAGCAAATAGATAACTAGCATGTCACGTCGCAAGCTGATTGGCCGAACAAGTCGCAAGCTGATTGGCCGAACTTCAAGCCGCAAGCCGATTGGCCGAACAAGTCGCAAGCTGATTGGCCGAACTTCAAGCCGCAAGCCGATTGGCCGAAACTTCAAGCCGCAAGCCGATTGGCCGAAACTTCAAGCCGCAAGCCGATTGGCCGAAACTTCATGCCACCATTGGCTGATCAAGTTGCCAAACATATGTGTTTTTAGCAAAGACCCTAGAGAATACAATGTCGGTCGTTGCAACTTTGTATCTCGTGCGGTATTTGCGCATCAATTTTTCAAACAAGTTTTCTTTTTTAAACAGTTTTGTGCTAAAAAAAAAACAACAGACGATCAAACGCCTAGAAACTTTACACAAACAGTCCCTATCTATGCAGTCGGCGACTGCCCTTCTTGATGCAAGGAAGGCTCTTAAACTGATTCTAGATTCCAAGACTAGACTAGACAAAACAGGGCGTTTCCTCGCTAGAGCGCTGAAAGGGCCACGGCTGGGTACTACCATAGTGGGTATTCGCAGTGCTGGGGGTCCTATAGATAGGACCAGTGAAGACATAGCCCGTCACTTTCAGAAGTTTTACTTCAACCTCTACAACCTCCCACCCCAACATAGGCCTCAGGATGTGCAGGGAGGCAGACTACAGGCGATTAGGGACTACATTAGGCGCTCGGGCATCCCGTCGCTCCAAGCAGAAGTTAGCGAATCTTTAAACCTCCCCATCACCTCACTAGAACTTCAACTTGCAGTTAAGGACCTTAAGCCGGGCAAGAGCCCCGAAACTTCAAGCCGCAAGCCGATTGGCCGAAAACTTTAAGCCACAAGCCGATTGGCCGAAAACTTCAAGCCGCAAGCCGATTGGCCGAAAACTTTAAGCCGCAAGCCCATTGGCCGAACATCAAGTCGCAAGCCCATTGGCTGAATATCAAGTCGCAAGCCCATTGGCCGAAACTTCAAGTCGCAATTGGCTGATCAAGTCGCCAAACATATGTTTTTTTAGCAAAGACCCTAGAAAATACAATGGCGGTTGTTGCAACTTTGTATCTCGTGCGGTATTTGCGCATCAATTTTTCAAACAACTTTTCTTTTTTAAACAGTTTTGTGCTAAAAAAACAAAAAAACAGTAAAGTTAGCCCATTTTTTCGCATAATGTGAAAGATGAAGTTATGCCGACTAAATAGATAACTAGCATGTCACGTCGCAAGCTGATTGGCCGAAACTTCAAGCCGCAAGCCGATTGGCTGAAACTTCAAGCCGCAAGCCGATTGGCCGAAACTTCAAGCCGCAAGCCCATTGGACAAACAATTCGCAAGCCCATTGGCCGAACATCAAGTCGCAAGCCCATTGGCTGAATATCAAGTCGCAAGCCCATTGGCCGAAACTTCAAGTCGCAATTGGCTAATCAAGTCGCCAAACATGTTTTTTTAGCAAAGACCCAAGAGAATACAATGGCGGTGGTTGCAGCTTTGTATCTCGTGTGGTATTTGCGCATTAATTTTTCAAACAAGTTTTATTTTTTAAACATTTTTGTGCTAAAAAAAGAAAACCAGTAAAGTTAGCCCATTTTTTTCGCATAATGTGAAAGATGAAGTTATGCCGAGTAAATAGATACCTAACATGTCACGTTGCAAGCTGACTGGCCGAACAAGTCGCAAGCCGATTGGCCGAAACTTTAAGCCGCAAGCCGATTGGCCGAAACTTTAAGCCGCAAGCCGATTGGCCGAAACTTTAAGCAGCAAGCCGATTGGCGGAAACTCCAAGCCTCAAGCCGATTGGCCGAAACTCCAAGCCTCAAGCCGATTGGCCGAAACTTCAAGCCGTAAGCCGATTGGCCGAAACTTCAAGCCGTAAGCCGATTGGCCGAAACTTCAAGCCACAAGCCGATTGGCCGAACAAGTCGCAAGCCCATTGGCTGAATATCAAGTCGCAAGCCCATTGGCTGATCATCAAGTCGCCAAACATGTTTTTTTAGCAAAGACCCTAGAGAATACAATGGCGGTGGTTGCAACTTTGCATGTCGTGTGGCATTTGCACATTCATTTTTCAAACAAGTTTTATTTTTTAAACAGTTTTGTGCTAAAAAAGAAAACCAGTAAAGTTAGCCCATTTTTTTTGCATAATGTGAAAGATGAAGTTATGCCGAGTAAATAGATACCTAACATGTCACGTTGCAAGCTGACTGGCCGAACAAGTCGCAAGCCGATTGGCCGAAACTTCAAGTCGCAAGTCGATTGGCCGAAACTTTAAGTCTCAAGCCAATTGGCCGAAACTTCAAGCCGCAAGCCGATTGGCCGAAACTTTAAGCCGCAAGCCGATTGGCCGAAACTTTAAGCCGCAAGCAGATTGGCCGAAACTTCAAGCCGCAAGGCGATTGGCTGAAACTTCAAGCCGCAAGCCGATTGGCCGAAATTTCAAGTCGTCCGAAACTTCAAGCCGCAAGCCGATTGGCCGAAAACTTCAAGCCGCAAGCTGATTGGTCAAAACTTTAAGCCGCAAGCCGATTGGCCGAAACTTTAAGCAGCAAGCCGATTGGCCGAAACTTTAAGCAGCAAGCCGATTGGCCGAAACTCCAAGCCTCAAGCCGATTGGCCGAAACTCCAAGCATCAAGCCGATTGGCCGAAACTTCAAGCCGTAAGCCGATTGGCCGAAACTTCAAGCCGCAAGCCGATTGGCCGAACAAGTCGCAAGCCCATTGGCTTAATATCAAGTCGCAAGCCCATTGGCTGATCATCAAGTCGCCAAACATGTTTTTTTAGCAAAAACCCTAGAGAATACAATGGCGGTGGTTGCAACTTTGCATCTCGTGTGGTATTTGCGCATTAATTTTTCAAACAAGTTTTATTTTTTAAACAGTTTTGTGCTAAAAAAAGAAAACCAGTAAAGTTAGCCCATTTTTTTCGCATAATGTGAAAGATGAAGTTATGCCGAGTAAATAGATACCTAAGATGTCACGTTGCAAGCTGACTGGCCGAACAAGTAGCAAGCCGATTGGCCGAAACTTCAAGAGTAAAAAAACAGTAAAGTTAACCCATTTTTTCGCATAATGTGAAAGATGAAGTTATGCCGAGTAAATAGATAACTAGCATGTCACGTCGCAAGCTGATTGGCCGAAACTTCAAGCCGCAAGCCGATTGGCCGAAACTTCAAGGCGCCAGCCGATTGGCCGAAAACTTCAAGCCGCGAGCCGATTGGCTGAAACTTTAGGCTGCAAGCCGATTGGCCGAAACTTTAAGCTGCAAGCCGATTGGCCGAAACTTCAATCTGCAAGCTGATTGGCTGAAACTCCAAGCCTCAAGCCGATTGGCCGAAACTTCAAGTCGCAAGCCGATTGGCCGAAACTTCAAGCCGATTGGCTGAAACTCCAAGCCTCAAGCCGATTGGCCTAACCTTCAAGACGCAAGCCGATTGGCCGAAACTTTAAGCCGCAAGCCGATTGGCCGAAACTTTAAGCAGCAAGCCGATTGGCGGAAACTCCAAGCCTCAAGCCGATTGGCCGAAACTCCAAGCCTCAAGCCGATTGGCCGAAACTTCAAGCCGTAAGCCGATTGGCCGAAACTTCAAGCCACAAGCCGATTGGCCGAAAACTTCAAGCCGCAAGCTGATTGGCCGAAAACTTCAAGCCGCAAGCCGATTGGCCGAAACTTTAAGCAGCAAGCCGATTGGCCGAAACTCCAAGCCTCAAGCCGATTGGCCGAAACTTCAAGCCATAAGCCGATTGGCCGAAACTTCAAGCCGCAAGCCGATTGGCCGAACAAGTCGCAAGCCCATTGGCTGAATATCAAGTCGCAAGCCCATTGGCTGATCATCAAGTCGCCAAACATGTTTTTAAGCAGCAAGCCGATTGGCCGAAACTCCAAGCCTCAAGCCGATTGGCCGAAACTCCAAGCCTCAAGCCGATTGACCGAAACTCCAAGCCTCAAGCCAATTGCCCGAAACTTCAAGCCGTAAGCCGATTGGCCGAAACTTCAAGCCGATTGGCCGAAACTTCAAGCCGATTGGCTGAAACTTCAAGCCGCAAGCCGATTGGCTGAAACTTCAAGCCGCAAGGTGATTGGCCGAAACTTCAAGCCGCAAGCCGATTGGCCGAAAATTCAAGTCGCAAGCCGATTGGCGAAACTTCAAGCCGCAAGCCGATTGGCCGAAAACTTCAAGCCGCAAGCTGATTGGCCGAACAAGTCGCAAGCCCATTGGCTGAATATCAAGTCGCAAGCTCGTGTGGTATTTGCGCCTTAATTTTTCAAACAAGTTTTATTTTTTAAACAGTTTTGTGCTAAAAAAAGAAAACCAGTAAAGTTAGCCCATTTTTTTCGCATAATGTGAAAGATGAAGTTATGCCGAGTAAATAGATACCTAACATGTCACGTTGCAAGCTGACTGGCCAAACAAGTCGCAAGCCGATTGGCCGAAACTTCAAGTTGCAAGTCGATTGGCTGAAACTTCAAGTCTCAAGCCGATTGGCCGAAACTTCAAGCCACAAGCCGATTGGCCGAAACTTTAAGCCGCAAGCCGATTGGCCGAAACTTTAAGCCTCACGCCGATTGGCCGAAACTTCAAGCCGCAAGCCGATTGGCCGAAACTTCAATCTGCAAGCCGATTGGCTGAAACTTCAAGCCGCAAGCCGATTGGCTGAAACTTCAAGTCGCAAGCCGATTGGCCGAAACTTCAAGCCGCAAGCCGATTAGCCGAAACTTCAAGTCGCAAGCCGATTGGCCAAAACTTTAAGCTGCAAGCCGATTGGCCGAAACTTCAAGCCGCAAGCCGATTGGCCGAAACTTCAAGCCGCAAGCCGATTGGCCGAAACTTCAAGCCGCAAGCCGATTGGCTGAAACTTCAAGCCGCAAGCCGATTGGCCGAAACTTCAAGCCGCAAGCCGATTGGCTGAAACTTCAAGCCGCAAGCCCATTGGCCAAACAATTCGCAAGCCCATTGGCCGAACATCAAGTCGCAAGCCCATTGGCTGAATATCATGTCGCAAGCCCATTGGCCGAAATTTCAAGTCGCAATTGGCTGATCAAGTCGCCAAACATGTTATTTAAGCAAAGACCCTAGAGAATACAATGGCGGTCGTTGCAACTTTTTATCTCGTGCGGTATTTGCGCATCAATTTTTCAAACAACTTTTCTTTTTTAAACAGTTTTGTGCTAAAAAAACAAAAAAAAGTTAAGTTAGCACATTTTTTCGCATAATGTGAAAGATGAAGTTATGCCGAGTAAATAGATAACAAGCATGTCACGTCGCAAGCTGATTGGCCGAAACTTAAAGCCGCAAGCCGACTGACCGAAACTTCAAGCCGCAAGCCGATTTTGCCGAAACTTTAAGCCGCAAGCCGATTGGCCGAAACTTTAAGCAGCAAGCCGATTGGCCGAAACTCCAAGCCTCAAGCCGATTGACCGAAACTCCAAGCCTCTAGCCGATTGGCCGAAACTCCAAGCCTCAACCGATTGGCCGAAACTTCAAGCCGTAAGCCGATTGGCCGAAACTTCAAGCCGCAAGCCGATTGGCCGAACAAGTCACAAGCCCATTGGCTGAATATCAAGTCGCAAGCCCATTGGCTGATCATCAAGTCGCCAAACATGTTTTTTTAGCAAAGACCCTAGAGAATACAATGGCGGTGGTTGCAACTTTGCATCTCTTGTGGTATTTGCGCATTAATTTTTCAAACAAGTTTTATTTTTTAAACAGTTTTGTGCTAAAAAAAGAAAACCAGTAAAGTTAGCCCATTTTTTTCGCATAATGTGAAAGATGAAGTTATGCTGAGTAAATAGATACCGAACATGTCACGTTGCAAGCTGACTGGCCGAACAAGTCGCAAGCCGATTGGCCGAAACTTCAAGTCTTCCGAAACTTTAAGCCGCAAGCCGATTGGCCAAAACTTCAAGCCGCAAGCCGATTGGCCGAAACTTCAAGCCGTAAGCCGATTGGCCGAAACTTCAAGCCGATTGGCTGAAACTTCAAGCCGCAAGCCGATTGCCCAAAACTTCAAGCCAAAAGCCGATTGGCCGAAACTTGAAGCCGCAAGCCGATTGGCCGAAACTTCAAGCCGCAAGCCCATTGGCCAAACAATTCGCAAGCCCATTGGCCGAACATCAAGTCGCAATTGGCTGATCAAGTCGCCAAACATGTTTTTTTAGCAAAGACCATAGAGAATACAATGGCGGTCGTTGCAACTTTGTATCTCCTGCGGTATTTGCGCATCAATTTTTCAAACAACTTTTCTTTTTTAAACAGTTTTGTGCTAAAAAAACAAAAAAACAGTAAAGTTAGCCCATTTTTTCACATAATGTGAAAGATGAAGTTATGCCGAGGAAATAGATAACTAGCATGTCACGTCGCAAGCTGATTGGCCGAAACTTCAAGCCGCAAGCCGACTGACCGAAACTTAAAGCCGCAAGCCGATTGGCCGAAACTTCAAGCCGCAAGCCAATTGGCCGAAACTTTAAGCCGCAAGCCGATTGGCCGAAACTTCAAGCCGCAAGCCGATTGGCCGAAACTTTAAGCCGCAAGCCAATTGGCCGAAACTTCAATCTGCAAGCTGATTGGCTGAAACTCCAAGACTCAAGCCGATTGGCCGAAACTTCAAGCCGTAAGCCAATTGGCCGAAACTTCAAGTCGCAAGCCGATTGGCCGAAACTTCAAGCCGATTGGCTGAAACTTCAAGCCGCAAGCCGATTGCCCGAAACTTCAAGCCAAAAGCCGATTGGCCGAAACTTCAAGCCGCAAGCCGATTGGCCGAAACTTCAAGTCGTCCGAAACCTTAAGCCGCAAGCCGATTGGCCGAAACTTCAAGCCGCAAGCCGATTGGCCGAAAACTTCAAGCCGCAAGCCGATTGGGCGAAACTTTAAGCCGCAAGCCGATTGGCCGAAACTCCAAGCCTCAAGCCGATTGGACGAAACTTCAAGTCGCAAGCCGATTGGCCGAAACTTCAATCTGCAAGCTGATTGGCTGAAACTCCAAGCCTCAAGCCGATTGGCCAAAACTTCAATCTGCAAGCTGATTGGCTGAAACTCCAAGCCTCAAGCCGATTGGCCGAAACTTCAAGTCGCAAGCCGATTGGCCGAAACTCCAAGCCTCAAGCCGATTGGACGAAACTTCAAGTCGCAAGCCGATTGGCCGAAACTTCAATCTGCAAGCTGATTGGCTGAAACTCCAAGCCTCAAGCCGATTGGCCGAAACTTCAAGTCGAAAGCCGATTGGCCGAAACTTCTAGCCGATTGGCTGAAACTCCAAGCCTCAAGCCGATTGGCCGAAACTTCAAGTCGCAAGCCGATTGGCCGAAACTTCAAGCCGATTGGCTGAAACTTCAAGCCGCAAGCCGATTGGCCGAAAACTTCAAGCCGCAAGCCGATTGGCCGAAAACTTCAAGCCGCAAGCCGATTGGCCGAAACTTCCAGCCGCAAGCCCATTGGCCAAACAATTCGCAAGCCCATTGGCCGAACATCAAGTCGCAAGCCCATTGGCTGAATATCAAGTCGCAAGCCCATTGGCCGAAACTTCAAGTCGCAATTGGCTGATCAAGTCGCCAAACATATGTTTTTTTAGCAAAGATCCTAGAGAATACAATGGCGGTCGTTGCAACTTTGTATCTCGTGCGGTATTTGCGCATCAATTTTTCAAGCAACTTTTCTTTTTTAAACAGTTTTGTGCTAAAAAAAACAAAAAAACAGTAAAGTTAGCCCATTTTTTCGCATAATGTGAAAGATGAAGTTATGCCGAGTAAATAGATAACTAGCATGTCATGTCGCAAGCTGATTGGCCGAAACTTCAAGCCGCAAGCCGACTCACCGAAACTTCAAGCCGATTGGCCGAAACTTCAAGCCGCAAGCCGATTGTCCGAAACTTCAAGCCACAAGCCGATTGGCCGAAAACTTCAAGCCGCAAGCTGATTGGTCGAAAACCTCAAGCCGCAAGCCGATTGGCCGAAACTTTAAGCAGCAAGCCGATTGGCCAAAACTCCAAGCCTCAAGCCGATTGGCCGAAACTTCAAGCCATAAGCCGATTGGCCGAAACTTCAAGCCGCAAGCCAATTGGCCGAACAAGTCGCAAGCCCATTGGCTGAATATCAAGTCGCAAGCCCATTGGCTGATCATAAAGTCGCCAAACATGTTTTTTTAGCAAAGACCCTAGAGAATACAATGGCGGTGGTTGCAACTTTGTATCTCGTGTGGTATTTGCGTATTAATTTTTCAAACAAGTTTTATTTTTTAAACAGTTCTGTGCTAAAAAAAGAAAAGCAGTAAAGTTAGCCCATTTTTTTCGCATAATGTGAAAGATGAAGTTATGCCGAGTAAATAGATACCTAACATGTCACGTTGCAAGCTGACTGGCCTAACAAGTCGCAAGCCGATTGGCCAAAACTTCAAGTCGCAAGCCAATTGGCCGAAACTTCAAGCCGCAAGCCGATTGGCCGAAACTTCAAGCCGCAAGCCGACTGACCGAAACTTCTAGTCGCAAGCCGATTGGCCGAAACTTCAAGCCGATTGGCTGAAACTTCAAGCCGCAAGCCGATTGGCCGAAACTTCAAGCCGCAAGGCGATTGGCTGAAACTTCAAGCCGCAAGGCGATTGGCCGAAAACTTCAAGCCGCAAGCTGATTGGCCGAAAACCTCAAGCCGCAAGCCGATTGGCCGAAACTTTAAGCAGCAAGCCGATTGGCCAAAACTCCAAGCCTCAAGCCGATTGGCCGAAACTTCAAGCCATAAGCCGATTGGCTGAAACTTCAAGCCGCAAGCCGATTGGCCGAACAAGTCGCAAGCCCATTGGCTGAATATCAAGTCGCAAGCCCATTGGCTGATCATAAAGTCGCCAAACATGTTTTTTTAGCAAAGACCCTAGAGAATACAATGGCGGTGGTTGCAACTTTGTATCTCGTGTGGTATTTGCGTATTAATTTTTCAAACAAGTTTTATTTTTTAAACAGTTCTGTGCTAAAAAAAGAAAAGCAGTAAAGTTAGCCCATTTTTTTCGCATAATGTGAAAGATGAAGTTATGCCGAGTAAATAGATACCTAACATGTCACGTTGCAAGCTGACTGGCCAAACAAGTCGCAAGCCGATTGGCCAAAACTTCAAGTCGCAAGCCAATTGGCCGAAACTTCAAGCCGCAAGCCGATTGGCCGAAACTTCAAGCCGCAAGCCGACTGACCGAAACTTCTAGTCGCAAGCCGATTGGCTGAAACTTCAAGCCGATTGGCTGAAACTTCAAGCCGCAAGCCGATTGGCCGAAACTTCAAGCCGCAAGGCGATTGGCTGAAACTTCAAGCCGCAAGGCGATTGGCCGAAACTTCAAGCCGCAAGCCGACTGACCGAGACTTTAAGCCGCAAGCCGATTGGCCGAAACTTCAAGCCGATTGGGGGCGTGGCTTGGCGCGCGACGGAGATGGCCGCCTGAAAGAGGAGCTCTGTGCAGCCTGAAGCCCTAAGCACCTCTCTGCCCAGCACCCAGCGAGGATGAACAAGCAATTTCGCGGATCACAGCACTCACGATCCCGCCGATCCACCGCGGTATCTGCTAGCAGGAATATCTCTGACATATTCCAGAAACAGGCGATGGCACAGCGGGCCCCGGAACGAGGCAAGATGGCGCCGGTTCCCACTGACGGCGATCTCAGCGAGGACTCCCAATCCGCTACGGAGGATAACGGTAGGAGAATGGCTCGACCTGACCATCCCCTCACATATGCAGACATGTCAGGTTTTGCTGCTGACATCAAGGCATCATTTTCAGCGGCCATTACAGACTTGAAAACTAACCTGCTTGTGCTCACTGAAAAGATGGCTACCGCCGAAACAGCAGGGAAACTTAGAGACAAAGCAATACTCCGCTTAGACAATGTCACCTCCACACATGCTCAGCACTTTATTGAGTTGAACAGGCACATGGAGGACCTCGACAACAGAGGAAGGAGGAACAACATAAGAGTCAGGGGGGTGCCAGAGTCAGTGACCGCTGAGCAGATAGTTCCAGCTCTCCAAAGGGTCTTTAATAGTGTACTGGAGAGGCCAGAAGATTCTGCTATTGAATTCGTCCGGCCCCACAGGGCTCTCCGAGCTAGAGGCCCTGATACCTTGCCTCCGCGTGACATAATATGCTGCTTGCAGAACTTTTCCCTAAAGGAGGAAATCATGCTTAAGGCACGTAGAAACGAACTGATCGTGTTTAACGGCGAGAACATTAAACTGTTTCAAGATCTCTCGCAAATAACCCTTAAAAATCGCAGAGCCCTGCGCCCTTTGCTGGAGATACTGCGGGCCAGAGACCTCCGTTACACGTGGCGCTTCCCCTTCGCCCTCCTGGTGTCTCACAATGGCAAGCAATACACGCTCCGCACGCCGAATGATCTCCCAGAATTTTGCAACGCTTTGCACCTAGATCCTGTGGACTTACCGGATTGGTACCAGGAGTATGCACTGCCACCCAGGGAGAGGAGTCCGCCCCATTCCCCCGTGTCAACGCCCGACAAGCGCCATCCTAAAAAGCAACGTTCGGCCTGGCAGGAGAGCCCTGGTGCGGGCACGCCTCGCAGAAGAGCACACTCCTCACGGTCCCAGCCTGAGGACTAGAGTTTGACATGTTGGATCACTACGCACAAGTTCCTAGTTTTTGTGGTTCGCCCTCACCACTTCTTTCCTGGGCAAACAATTGCTAATGTTCCTGCGCTTCAGTATCACTGTGGATGTCCTAAGACATACTTGACCTCAGAGACTAATGCCTTTCCTAGTTTGATGTGCAATGCTGTCTCACCATTTGACCCCTCAGGTTTATTGTTTTTGGGGGCGCTGGGAGGGTCGTAACGGGCTATTGCCCTATAACCGCAGGTCCCTGCAGACATTTGTATCACTTGAACAGCTATGGGTCCTAGGATGGTTTGGGGTGGGCCATGGGGTATTCCACAGCGTACCTGTGAGGGGGGTGGTGTGTGGTGGTGGAGGGGGGAGGTTGCCCGTTCTTCCTGCCCGCACCTCTGTCGGCGGTGCCCCCTGATGCTGGCTTTAATGTTTAACAGGTTTGATTCTCAGTTCTTATGCCCGGATTTAGTTTAATATGTTCACCCGTTTAAGAGATATGTTTTATACATCTCTTATGGCAGAGAGGATTCTATAGTTAGTTATGTACGCTACAAGGGCTGGGGCTCGGCTCCCTCTGATTTATTGTGTTTTTTTTTTTCCCTCCTTTGCTGGTGTACCCTTTGCGTTTTGGCATTTTCAACTTTTTGCTTATGCCATTGCGCACAGGATAGTGACCGCGGCTCCGTTTGGGTGCCTCCCTTGTCCCCACAAACAGTTGGGGGTCTGGACGGTGCTTCTGTTGCCGCCCGGGCTCCAGATTTTTTGTCCTGCTTGGACGACTTATTAGTCCAGGTGGGTCGTTACCTCTACCTCCTACTCTACATCTGACTCTCTTTTGCCTTCTTTCTTTCTCTGTTTCCTTTCCCCATTCCCTATCTGCTTCTCTTGGCCTCCCTTTTGGTGGAATCGGTGGGGGTGGAATAATTTCTAGGTTTGTAATTTTTGTTCTCCACAGGTGGGGCTTTTGGACACGGCTCGACATCTCTCTCTGACCTGGACCGATGGCTTACTCGGCACTGGGCACTGCGCCTACGCTGGTGTCCCACAATGTGAAAGGGTTAAACATCCCTGAGAAGCGCTCAACCTTGCTGAGGGAGTTGAAAAAAGGTAGGCCAAAGATCGTCTTCCTACAGGAGACTCATTTTAGAACGGGCCAGGTCCCTAGGCTCACCGACTCCTACTTCACAGAAGCACACCACTCAACTAATGATGTCTCTAAGTCAAAAGGGGTTTCCATCCTACTGAGTAAGGGGGCAAACTTTGAGCTTTCTGACCAACTAGTGGACCCAAACGGGAGATTTATCTTCTTAAAGGGGACCTTGGCGGGAATACCTACTACATTGGCGAATGTATATTTCCCTAATACTTCCCATCTAGCCTTCTGTAGGGGGATGATAAAAGAACTTGAGAGCTTTGGGTCGGGATGCTTGGTCCTAGGTGGGGATTTTAATATCCCGCTCAACCCCTTACTGGACACTTCTACTGGGAAGACTCTTGTCTCCTTTCAGACCTTGAAAACAATAAAAACTCTTCTCCACACTTTAGACTTGATAGACACGTGGCGTTACTTACACCCAGCTGATAAAGACTTTTCATTTTATTCTATCCCGCACGACAGACACTCGCGGATCGACTACCTATTTGTTTCCCAAAGAGACCTACACTTAGTACATGCGGCTCATATAGGAATTCAAACTATTTCTGACCATGCCCCGGTGTCGCTCAGTCTCGACTTGGTGCCTACCACTAAAACGTCCCCCATGTGGAGACTGAACTCCTCACTCCTGACGGATCCTTTACTGTTCCCAAAAATTGAAGCTGCCGTAAAAGATTTTTTTGAGCATAACGTAACCCCTGATATTGACCCTTTAGTGCTCTGGGAAGCCCATAAATGCACCGTTAGGGGGACTCTGATGGCGATGGGAGCTCAAAGGAAGAGGGAAAGAGAGGACGAAATTTGACGACTGACTCACACCATTCGTCGTCTAGAAACCCTCCATAAGCAGTCTTTGTCCGAACGCTCTGCTGCAACATTACTAGAGACGCGACGGACCCTTAAACAGCTCTTTGACTCAAAAACCAAGCGGCTTCTGTTTCTTCGGAAAAAGATGTATTATGAACAGGGAGACAAGGCTGGACGTTTGCTCGCTAGAGCCCTGAGGGACCTCACAAATAATACCAACATACCAGGTATTCGCAACAAAGACGGTCACGTTGACAGGACGACTGACAAAATAGCCCAACACTTCCACGATTTTTATACTAAGCTTTATAACCTCCCGCCCCAACACAAACCCCCAGACATACAGAGTGTTAGAACACAAGCGATACGGGAATACCTACATGACTCGGGACTCCCCGCACTTACACAGGAAGACTCTATTGCTCTTGACGCCCCCATAACCCAAGCAGAACTCAACTTGGCAATCAAGGAACTTAAGACAGGCAAAAGCCCGGGCCCGGACGGATACACAGCCATATACTACAAGACATTCCGAGACATACTGACCCCACATCTTCTGGCCGCTTTGAATTCTTTGACGGGGGGAGGGCAGGTCCCACCGGATTTTCTATCTGCTTACATTGCAGTTATTTTGAAACCGGACAAGGACCCAGTAAACTGCGCTAGTTATAGGCCGATCTCGCTGTTAAACCTAGATGCCAAACTGCTAGCGAAGATTATAGCTACGAGACTTACCTTTTCTTCCCAAACTGATAGGCCCGAGTCAGGCGGGTTTTATGCCGGGAAAGGAGGCCAGAGATAACGTTACTAAGGCCCTGGACCTGATACATGCGGCCCGTGAGCGAAAGATCGAGGGCCTTCTCCTGTCAACCGATGCGGAGAAGGCCTTCGATAGAGTAGCTTGGGACTACATGTTTGAGACTTGTAGATATGTGGGACTGGGACCCGGCATGCTGAACTTGATAGCATCCCTGTACCAAGATCCCTCAGCTAGGCTAAAGATTAACGGCGTGCTGTCTAACAGAGTAAGCATAAGGAATGGCACTCGACAGGGTTGTCCCCTGTCCCCCTTGCTATTCATCCTTACACTTGAACCTTTCATTAGAAAGATCATGACCAACAGGTCGGTGAGAGGTTTCGAGGTCGGGGAGAGGGAGTTTAAGGTGGCCGGTTACGCTGACGATCTCCTATTTTTTGTCACCGAACCACACATAACAGTGCCATCCCTTTTAAAGGAATTCACAACGTATGGTTACCTATCTAACCTTAAAATAAACTACTCCAAGTCGGAAGCGATGAACGTATCATTGCCGGCACAGAAATTGCAACAAATCATGGACAATAGTACCTTCAGTTGGGTCACGCATGCCATTAAATATCTGGGGGTTTGGTTAACTCCCAAGGTTGACTCTATTTTCACACATAACTTTGTGCCCCTCCTCCGGTCAATTGAGAAGGACTTGCAAAATTGGCATGCCAAGCTCTTCTCATGGTTTGGTAGGGCTGCTATTTGTAAAATGAATGTCCTGCCTAGGGTACTATACCTAATTCGTGCCCTCCCTGTTAGGATTCCCCAAAGTTTCTTTAGGTCCATGCAGGCATTGCTGCTGAAATTCTTGTGGGCGCAAAAAACGCCTCGTATTAGATTCGCTCTATTAATGAGACCTAAACATCTGGGAGGGTTGGGGGTGCCAAACTTCAAGACCTACTACCATGCCTCCCACATCGCCCGCATTATTGACTGGCACTGTCATGCCGATACAAAGGAGTGGGTGGTGCTGGAAGAGGAGTCTGCCCCAATACCCCTGCTCTTTTCCCCCTGGATCCCGAGATCCGTGTACCCTTCGCACCTAAAAAAACATCCCTTAATAGGGACAACATTGGACGTTTTCCACTTACTATCTAAACAAGACAGATTTACCACACCCTTAGGTCCCCTCACGCCCTTACAAAACAATCCAGAATTCACCCCAGGGTTGGGGAACCAATTATTAAGATCCAACAACAAACAACACCCCCTCCTTGCACTTCACTGTTTCAATGAGGGAGTTATGAAGGACTTTTTCAGACCTGAAAACTGACAACGATATACCCGACATGCCCCTGT
The DNA here is from genome assembly GCF_037356315.1 of Lithobates pipiens. NCBI lineage: Eukaryota > Metazoa > Chordata > Amphibia > Anura > Ranidae > Lithobates > Lithobates pipiens. The sequence continues at coordinate 69,963,548 of NW_027507686.1, read as the reverse complement.
GGACGTATTTCCAAATACGTTCTTATGTTAATCGACAGTCTAGTAAGCATTTTCTTGCTAGAGACCTCACGGAGTTGGAATCGGTGTGCCTCAAGGGGGACAGGGTTCTAAAAACAACCTCTACGGCCTACGAGTGGCTACAGCACCTAAAAGTAATAACGAGCGACCGGTTCAGAGAGAGATGGTCGGAAGACCTGAATGTAAACATTTCTGATGTCCAATGGGAGAGGGCTTGCTCACTGGCTCATAAGTGTTCCATCAGTACAAGGATGCAGGAGACAGCATACAAGGTACTTACCCGTTGGTATGCTACACCCGACAGAATATACAGGTGGTATCCTCTGTCGAGCGACTTATGTTGGCGTTGTCAAAAGGATAAGGGTACTATATTACATATTTGGTGGACGTGCGAAAAGATAAGGCCATACTGGGATGCAGTGATTGGGCTGGTGCGTCAAATCACGGAGACCAGGCTTACTAGATGCTGCGTGCTGTTTACTCAACATTACCAACTTCTCTATGAAAAAGTACAAAAACTCCTTATCTAGACACTTAATCAATGCGGCTCGGTCACTTGTTCCTCTACACTGGAAGACCACTCGCACTCCCTCCCTGAAAGAATGGTTACTCAAAATTTCTTACATTGGTGAGCTGGAAGACACCAAAGCACAATCGGAGGAAAACATTGAACGCTACCATAAGACCTGGTCTCCCTGGTTTGAGTACCGGCTCTCGCCGGAATTCAGGTCTTTGGTCGGGTGACCTGGAGTTTGATCTGGCAGAAATGCAAAGTTACCGTTGACTGGATTGATGACCCTCCAATATGATACTTATTACATGCTGTATACAATGTCCTTAGTCCACCGGATCCCCCACCGTTATTCCTGCTGACTCAACTTTCTCTTTCCTTTTTGTTCTCCTTTTTTCCTGTTTCTTCTTATTCTCCTTTATCTCACGAAGTATAGAGATTTTACGCTGCTCATTGTTAGCCACAATCTGTGTGGCCAATTAGCTGTGCTGCTAACCCTGGTTTACAGTCCTGTTCAGTTTTGAGCTGATAGATAATTCTTGTTTTGGACATAACCTGATGCACTTATTGATTGGTAATTTGTATTCTTATGCCTTTTTTTTGTCTAACTCCACTCCGAGTCTGTACTTTACCCCTGTACTGTTTCTACCTTTCAATAAATATATTTCTTGAATGTAAAAAAAAAACTTCAAGCCGATTGGCTGAAACTTCAAGCCGCAAGCCGATTGGCCGAAACTTCAAGCCATCAAACATATGTGTTTTTAGCAAAGACCCTAGAGAATACAATGGCGGTCGTTGCAACTTTGTATCTCGTGCGGTATTTGCGCATCAATTTTTCAAACAAGTTTTATTTTTTAAACCGTTTTGTGCTAAAAAAAGAAAACCAGTAAAGTTAGCCCATTTTTATCGCATAATGTGAAAGATGAAGTTATGCCGAGTAAATAAATACCTAACATGTCACGTTGCAACCTGACTGGCCGAACAAGTCGCAAGCCGATTGGCCAAAACTTCAACCGCAAGCCGATTGGCCGAAAACTTCAAGCCGCAAGCCGATTGGCCAAAACTTTAAGCCGCAAGCCGATTGGCCGAAACTTTAAGCAGCAAGCCGATTGGCCGAAACTCCAAGCCTCAAGCCGATTGGCCGAAACTTCAAGTCTCAAGCCGATTGGCCGAAACTTCAAGCCGCAAGCCGATTGGCCGAAACTTTAAGCCGCAAGCCAATTGGCTGAAACTTTAAGCCGCAAGCCGATTGGCCGAAACTTCAAGTCGCAAGCCGATTGGCCAAAACTTCAAGCTGATTGGCTGAAACTTCAAGCCGCAAGCTGGCCAAAACTTCAAGCCGCCATTGGCTGATCAAGTCGCCAAACATATGTGTTTTTAGCAAAGACCCTAGAGAATACAATGGCGGTCGTTGCAACTTTGTATCTCGTGCGGTATTTGCGTATCAATTTTTCAAACAAGTTTTCTTTTTTAAACAGTTTTGTGCTAAAAAAAAAAAACAGTAAAGTTAGCCCATTTTTTCGCATAATGTGAAAGATGAAGTTATGCCGAGCAAATAGATAACTAGCATGTCACGTCGCAAGCTGATTGGCCGAACAAGTCGCAAGCTGATTGGCCGAACAAGTTGCAAGCCAATTGGCCAAAACTTCAAGCCGCAAGCCGATTGGCCGAAAACTTCAAGCCGCAAGCCGATTGGCCGAAACTTTAAGCCGCAAGCCGATTTGCCGAAACTTCAATCTGCAAGCTGATTGGCTGAAACTTCAAGCCTCAAGCCGATAGGCCGAAACTTCAAGCCGTGAGCCGATTGGCCGAAACTTCAAGTCGCAAGCCGATTGGCCGAAACATCAAGCCGATTGGCTGAAACTTCAAGCCGCAAGCCGATTGGCCGAAACTTAAAGCCGCAAGCCGATTGGCCGAAACTTCAAGTCGCAAGCCGATTGGCCGAAACTTTAAGCTGCAAGCCGATTGGCCGAAACTTCAAGCCGCAAGCCGATTGGCTGAAACTTCAAGCCGCAAGCCGATTGGCCGAAACTTCAAGCCGCAAGCCCATTGGCCAAACAATTCGCAAGCCCATTGGCCGAACATCAATTCGCAAGCCCATTGGCTGAATATCAAGTCGCAAGCCCATTGGCCAAAACTTCAAGTCGCAATTGGCTGATCAAGTCGCCAAACATATGTTTTTTTAGCAAAGATCCTAGAGAATACAGTGGCGGTCGTTGCAACTTTGTATCTCATGCGGTATTTGCGCATCAATTTTTCAAACAAGTTTTCTTTTTTAAACAGTTTTGTGCTAAAAAAAACAAAAAAACAGTAAAGTTAGCCCATTTTTTCGCATAATGTGAAAGATGAAGTTATGCCGAGTAAATAGATAACTAGCATGTCACGTCGCAAGCTGATTGGCCGAAACTTAAAGCCATAAGCCGATTGGCCGAAAACTTCAAGCCGCAAGCTGATTGGCTGAAAACCTCAAGCCGCAAGCCGATTGGCCGAAACTTTAAGCAGCAAGCCGATTGGCCGAAACTCCAAGCCTCAAGCCGATTGGCCAAAACTCCAAGCCTCAAGCCAATTGGCCGAAACTTCAAGCCATAAGCCGATTGGCCGAAACTTCAAGCCGCAAGCCGATTGGCCGAACAAGTCGCAAGCCCATTGGCTGAATATCAAGTCGCAAGCCCATTGGCTGATCATCAAGTCGCCAAACATGTTTTTTTAACAAAGACCCTAAAGAATACAATGGCGGTGGTTGCCATTTTGTATCTCGTGTGGTATTTGCGTATTAATTTTTCAAACAAATTTTATTTTTTAAACAGTTTTGTGCTAAAAAAAGAAAACCAGTAAAGTTAGCCCATTTTTTTCGCATAATGTGAAAGATGAAGTTATGCCGAGTAAATAGATACCTAACATGTCACGTTGCAAGCTGACTGGCCAAACAAGTCGCAAGCCAATTGGCCGAAACTTCAAGCCGCAAGCCGATTGGCCAAAACTTCAAGCCGCAAGCCGATTGGCCGAAACTTTAAGCCGCAAGCCGATTGGCCGAAACTTTAAGCCGTAAGCCGATTGGCCGAAACTTCAATCTGCAAGCTGATTGGCTGAAACTCCAAGCCTCAAGCCGATTGGCCGAAACTTCAAGCCGTAAGCCGATTGGCCGAAACTTCTAGCCGCAAGCCAATTACCCGAAACTTCAAGCCGCAAGCCGATTGGCCGAAACTTCAAGTCGCATGCCGATTGGCCAAAACTTCAAGCCGCAAGCCGATTGGCCGAAACTTCAAGCCGCGAGTCGATTACCCGAAACTTCAAGCCGCAAGCCGATTGGCCGAAAACTTCAAGCCGCAAGCCGATTGGCCGAAAACTTCAAGCCGCAATCCGATTGGCCGAAACTTCAAGCCGCAAGCCGATTGGCCGAAACTTCAAGCCGCAAGCCGATTGGCCGAAACTTCAAGTCACAAGCCGATTGGCCGAAACTTCAAGCCGATTGGCTGAAACTTCAAGCCGCAATCCGATTGGCCGAAACTTTAAGCCGCATGCCGATTGGCCGAAAACTTCAAGCCGCAATCCGATTGGCCGAAACTTTAAGCTGCAAGCCGATTGGCCGAAACTTTAAGCCGCAAGCCGATTGGCCGAAACTTTAAGCCGCAAGCCGATTTGCCGAAACTTCAATCTGCAAGCTGATTGGCTGAAACTCCAAGCCTCAAGCCGATTGGCCGAAACATCAAGCCGTAAGCCGATTGGCCGAAACTTCTAGCCGCAAGCCAATTACCCTAAACTTCAAGCCGCAAGCCGATTGGCCGAAACTTCAAGTCGCAAGCCGATTGGCCGAAACTTCAAGTCGCATGCCGATTGGCCAAAACTTCAAGCCGCAAGCCGATTGGCCGAAACTTCAAGCCGCGAGTCGATTACCCGAAACTTCAAAACGCAAGCCGATTGGCCGAAACTTCAAGTCGCAAGTCGATTGGCCGAAACTTCAAGTCTCAAGCCGATTGGTCGAAACTTCAAGCCGCAAGCCGATTGGCCGAAACTTCAAGCCGATTGGCTGAAACTTCAAGTCGCAAGTCGATTGGCCGAAACTTCAAGTCTCAAGGCGATTGTTCGAAACTTCAAGCCGCAAGCCGATTGGCTAAAACTTTAAGCCGCAAGCCGATTGGCCGAAACTTCAAGTCGCATGCCGATTGGCCAAAACTTCAAGCCGCAAGCCGATTGCCCGAAACTTCAAGCTGATTGGGTGAAACTTCAAGCCGCAAGCTGATTGGCCAAAACTTCAAGCCGCCATTGGCTGATCAAGTCGCCAAACATATGTGTTTTTAGCAAAGACCCTAGAGAATACAATGGCGGTCGTTGCAACTTTGTATCTCGTGCGGTATTTGCGCATCAATTTTTCAAACAAGTTTTCTTTTTTAAACAGTTTTCTGCTAAAAAAAAAAAAAACAGTAAAGTTAGCCCATTTTTTCGCATAATGTGAAAGATGAAGTTATGCCGAGCAAATAGATAACTAGCATGTCACGTCGCAAGCTGATTGGCCGAACAAGTCGCAAGCTGATTGGCCGAACAAGTTGCAAGCCGATTGGCCAAAACTTCAAGCCGCAAGCCGATTGGCCGAAAACTTCAAGCCGCAAGCCGATTGGCCGAAACTTTAAGCCGCAAGCCGATTTGCCGAAACTTCAATCTGCAAGCTGATTGGCTGAAACTTCAAGTCGCAAGCCGATTGGCCGAAACTTCAAGCCGATTGGCTGAAACTTCAAGTCGCAAGCCGATTGGCCGAAACTTCAAGCCGCAAGCCGATTGGCTGAAACTTCAAGCCGCAAGCCGATTGGCCAAACAATTCGCAAGCCTATTGGCCGAACATCAAGTCGCAAGCCCATTGGCTGAATATCAAGTCGCAAGCCCATTGGCCAAAACTTCAAGTCGCAATTGGCTGATCAAGTCGCCAAACATATGTTTTTTTAGCAAAGATCCTAGAGAATACAATGGCGGTCGTTGCAACTTTGTATCTCGTGCGGTATTTGCGCATCAATTTTTCAAACAAGTTTTCTTTTTTGAACAGTTTTGTGCTAAAAAAAGAAAACCAGTAAAGTTAGCCCATTTTTATCGCATAATGTGAAAGATGAAGTTATGCCGAGTAAATAAATACCTAACATGTCACGTTGCAAGCTGACTGGCCGAACAAGTCGCAAGCCGATTGGCCAAAACTTCAACCGCAAGCCGATTGGCCGAAAACTTCAAGCCGCAAGCCGATTGGCCAAAACTTTAAGCCGCAAGCCGATTGGCCGAAACTTTAAGCAGCAAGCCGATTGGCCGAAACTCCAAGCCTCAAGCCGATTGGCCGAAACTTCAAGTCTCAAGCCGATTGGCCGAAACTTCAAGCCGCAAGCCGATTGGCCGAAACTTTAAGCCGCAAGCCAATTGGCTGAAACTTTAAGCCGCAAGCCGATTGGCCGAAACTTCAAGTCGCAAGCCGATTGGCCAAAACTTCAAGCTGATTGGCTGAAACTTCAAGCCGCAAGCTGATTGGCCAAAACTTCAAGCCGCCATTGGCTGATCAAGTCGCCAAACATATGTGTTTTTAGCAAAGACCCTAGAGAATACAATGGCGGACGTTGCAACTTTGTATCTCGTGCGGTATTTGCGCATCAATTTTTCAAACAAGTTTTCTTTTTTAAACAGTTCTGTGCTAAAAAAAAAAAACAGTAAAGTTAGCCCATTTTTTCGCATAATGTGAAAGATGAAGTTATGCCGAGCAAATAGATAACTAGCATGTCACGTCGCAAGCTGATTGGCCGAACAAGCCGCAAGCTGATTGGCCGAACAAGTTGCAAGCCGATTGGCCAAAACTTCAAGCCGATTGGCTGAAACTTCAAGCCGCAAGCCGATTGGCCGAAACTTTAAGCCGCAAGCCGATTGGCCGAAACTTTAAGCCGCAAGCTGATTGGCCGAAACTTTAAGCCGCAAGCCGATTGGCCGAAACTTCAAGCCGATTGGCTGAAACTTCAAGTCGCAAGTCGATTGGCCGAAACTTCAAGTCTCAAGCCGATTGTTCGAAACTTCAAGCCGCAAGCCGATTGGCCGAAACTTCAAGTCGCAAGCCGATTGGCCGAAACTTCAAGTCGCATGCCGATTGGCCGAAACTTCAAGCCGATTGGCTGAAACTTCAAGCCACAATCCGATTGGCCAAAACTTTAAGCCGCAAGCCGATTGGCCGAAAACTTCAAGCCGCAATCCGATTGGCCGAAACTTCAAGCCGCAAGCCGATTGGCCGAAACTTCAAGCCGCAAGCCGACTGACCAAAACTTCAAGCCGCAAGCCGATTGGCCGAAACTTCAAGTCTCAAGCCGATTGGCCGAAACTTCAAGCCGATTGGCTGAAACTTCAAGCCGCAAGCCGATTGGCCGAAACTTCAAGCCGCAAGGCGATTGGCCGAAACTTCAAGCCGCAAGCCGATTGGCCAAAACTTCAAGCCGCAAGCCGACTGACCGAAACTTCAAGCCGCAAGCCGATTGGCCGAAACTTTAAGCCACAAGCCGATTGGCCGAAACTTTAAGCCGCAAGCCGATTGGCCGAAACTTCAAGCCGATTGGCTGAAACTTCAAGCCGCAAGCCGATTGGCCGAAACTTCAAGCCGCCAAACATATGTGTTTTTAGCAAAGACCCTGGAGAATACAATGGCGGTCGTTGCAACTTTGTATCTCGTGCGGTATTTGCGCATCAATTTTTCAAACAAGTTTTCTTTTTTAAACAATTTTGTGCTAAAAAAACAAAAAAACAGTAAAGTTAGCCCATTTTTTTCGCATAATGTGAAAGATGAAGTTATGCTGAGTAAATAGATAGCATGTCACGTCGCAAGCTGATTGGCCGAACAAATCGCAAGCCGATTGGCCAAAACTTCAACCGCAAGCCGATTGGCCGAAACTTTAAGCCGCAAGCCGATTGGCCAAAACTTTAAGCCGCAAGCCGATTGGCCGAAACTTCAAGCCGCAAGCCGATTGGCCGAAACTTCAAGTCGCAAGCCGATTGGCCGAAACTTCAAGCCGATTGGCTGAAACTTCAAGCCGCAATCCGATTGGCCGAAACTTAAAGCCATAAGCCGATTGGCCGAAACTTCAAGCCGCAAGCCGTTTGGCTGAACAAGTCGCAAGCCCATTGGCTGAATATCAAGTCGCAAGCCCATTGGCTGATCATCAAGTCGCCAAACATGTTTTTTTAGCAAAGACCCTAGAGAATACAATGGCGGTGGTTGGAACTTTGCATCTCGTGTGGTATTTGCGTATTAATTTTTCAAACAAGTTTTATTTTTTAAACAGTTTTGTGCTAAAAAAAGAAAACCAGTAAAGTTAGCCCATTTTTTTCGCATAATGTGAAAAATGAAGTTATGCCGAGTAAATAGATACCTAACATGTCACGTTGCAAGCTGACTGGCCGAACAAGTCGCAAGCCGATTGGCCAAAACTTCAAGTTGCAAGCCAATTGGCCGAAACTTCAAGCCGCAAGCCGATTGGCCAAAACTTCAAGCCGCAAGCCGATTGGCCGAAACTTCAATCTGCAAGCTGATTGGCCAAAACTTCAAGCCGCAAGCCGATTGGCCGAAACTTCAAGCCGCAAGTCGATTGGCCGAAACTTCAAATCACAAGCTGATTGGCCGAAACTTCAAGCCGATTGGCTGAAACTTCAAGCCGCAATCCGATTGGCCGAAACTTTAAGCCGCATGCCGATTGGCCGAAAACTTCAAGCCGCAATCCGATTGACCGAAACTTTAAGCCGCAAGCCGATTGGCCGAAACTTTAAGCCGCAAGCCGATTGGCCGAAACTTTAAGCCGCAAGCCGATTGGCCGAAACTTCAATCTGCAAGCTGATTGGCCGAAACTTCTAGCCGCAAGCCAATTACCCGAAACTTCAATCTGCAAGCTGATTGGCTGAAACTCCAAGCCTCAAGCCGATTGGCCGAAACTTCAATCTGCAAGCTGATTGGCCAAAACTTCAAGCCGCAAGCCGATTGGCCAAAACTTCAAGCCGCAAGCCGATTGGCCGAAACTTCAATCTGCAAGCTGATTGGCCAAAACTTCAAGCCGCAAGCCGATTGGCCGAAACTTCAAGCCGCAAGTCGATTGGCCGAAACTTCAAATCACAAGCTGATTGGCCGAAACTTCAAGCCGATTGGCTGAAACTTCAAGCCGCAATCCGATTGGCCGAAACTTTAAGCCGCATGCCGATTGGCCGAAAACTTCAAGCCGCAATCCGATTGACCGAAACTTTAAGCCGCAAGCCGATTGGCCGAAACTTTAAGCCGCAAGCCGATTGGCCGAAACTTTAAGCCGCAAGCCGATTGGCCGAAACTTCAATCTGCAAGCTGATTGGCCGAAACTTCTAGCCGCAAGCCAATTACCCGAAACTTCAATCTGCAAGCTGATTGGCTGAAACTCCAAGCCTCAAGCCGATTGGCCGAAACTTCAAGCCGTAAGCCGATTGGCCGAAACTTCTAGCCGCAAGCCAATTACCCGAAACTTCAAGCCGCAAGCCGATTGGCCGAAACTTCAAGTCGCAAGCCGATTGGCCGAAACTTCAAGTCGCATGCCGATTGGCCAAAACTTCAAGCCGCAAGCCGATTGGCCGAAACTTCAAGCCGCGAGTCGATTGGCCGAAACTTCAAGCCGATTGGCTGAAACTTGAAGCCGCAAGCCGATTGGCCGAAACTTCAAGCCGCAAGGCGATTGGCCGAAACTTCAAGCCGCAAGCCGATTGGCCGAAACTTCAAGCCGCAAGCCGACTGACCGAAACTTCAAGCCGCAAGCCGATTGGCCGAAACTTTAAGCCACAAGCCGATTGGCCGAAACTTTAAGCCGCAAGCCGATTGGCCGAAACTTCAAGCCGATTGGCTGAAACTTCAAGCCGCAAGCCGATTGGCCGAAACTTCAAGCCGCCAAACATATGTGTTTTTAGCAAAGACCCTAGAGAATACAGTGGCGGTCGTTGCAACTTTGTATCTCGTGCGGTATTTGCGCATCAATTTTTCAAACAAGTTTTCTTTTTTAAACAGTTTTGTGCTAAAAAAACAAAAAAACAGTAAAGTTAGCCCATTTTTTTTCGCATAATGTGAAAGATGAAGTTATGCTGAGTAAATAGATAGCATGTCACGTCGCAAGCTGATTGGCCGAACAAATCGCAAGCCGATTGGCCAAAACTTCAACCGCAAGCCGATTGGCCGAAACTTTAAGCCGCAAGCCGATTGGCCGAAACTTTAATCTGCAAGCCGATTGGCCGAAACTTCAAGTCGCAAGCCGATTGGCCTAAACTTCAAGCCGATTGGCTGAAACTTCAAGCCGCAAGCCGATTGGCCGAAACTTAAAGCCGCAAGCCGATTGGCCGAAACTTCAAGCCGCAAGCTGATTGGCCGAAAACCTCAAGCCGCAAGCCGATTGGCTGAAACTTCAAGCCGCAAGCCGATTGGCCGAAACTTAAAGCCGCAAGCCGATTGGCCGAAACTTCAAGCCGCAAGCTGATTGGCCGAAAACCTCAAGCCGCAAGCCGATTGGCCGAAACTTTAAGCAGCAAGCCGATTGGCCGAAACTCCAAGCCTCAAGCCGATTGGCCGAAACTTCAAGCCATAAGCCGATTGGCCGAAACTTCAAGCCGCAAGCCGTTTGGCCGAACAAGTCGCAAGCCCATTGGCTGAATATCAAGTCGCAAGCCCATTGGCTGATCATCAAGTCGCCAAACATGTTTTTTTAGCAAAGACCCTAGAGAATACAATGGCGGTGGTTGCAACTTTGTATCTCGTGTGGTATTTGCGTATTAATTTTTCAAACAAGTTTTATTTTTTAAACAGTTTTGTGCTAAAAAAAGAAAACCAGTAAAGTTAGCCCATTTTTTTCGCATAATGTGAAAAATGAAGTTATGCCGAGTAAATAGATACCTAACATGTCACGTTGCAAGCTGACTGGCCGAACAAGTCGCAAGCCGATTGGCCAAAACTTCAAGTCGCAAGCCGATTGGCCGAAACTTCTAGCCGCAAGCCAATTACCTGAAACTTCAAGCCGCAAGCCGATTGGCCGAAACTTCAAGTCGCAAGCCGATTGGCCGAAACTTCAAGTCGCATGCCGATTGGGCAAAACTTCAAGCCGCAAGCCGATTGGCCGAAACTTCAAGCCGCGAGTCGATTACCCGAAACTTCAAGCCGCAAGCCGATTGGCCGAAACTTCAAGTCGCAAGTCGATTGGCCGAAACTTCAAGTCTCAAGCCGATTGGTCGAAACTTCAAGCCGCAAGCCGATTGGCCGAAACTTCAAGCCGATTGGCTGAAACTTCAAGTCGCAAGTCGATTGGCCGAAACTTCTAGTCGCAAGCCGATTGGCCGAACAAGTCACAAGCCCATTGGCTGAATATCAAGTCGCAAGCCCATTGGCTGATCATCAAGTCGCCAAACATGTTTTTTTAGCAAAGACCCTAGAGAATACAATGGCGGTGGTTGCAACTTTGCATCTCTTGTGGTATTTGCGCATTAATTTTTCAAACAAGTTTTATTTTTTAAACAGTTTTGTGCTAAAAAAAGAAAACCAGTAAAGTTAGCCCATTTTTTTCGCATAATGTGAAAGATGAAGTTATGCTGAGTAAATAGATACCGAACATGTCACGTTGCAAGCTGACTGGCCGAACAAGTCGCAAGCCGATTGGCCGAAACTTCAAGTCTTCCGAAACTTTAAGCCGCAAGCCGATTGGCCAAAACTTCAAGCCGCAAGCCGATTGGCCGAAACTTCAAGCCGTAAGCCGATTGGCCGAAACTTCAAGCCGATTGGCTGAAACTTCAAGCCGCAAGCCGATTGCCCAAAACTTCAAGCCAAAAGCCGATTGGCCGAAACTTGAAGCCGCAAGCCGATTGGCCGAAACTTCAAGCCGCAAGCCCATTGGCCAAACAATTCGCAAGCCCATTGGCCGAACATCAAGTCGCAATTGGCTGATCAAGTCGCCAAACATGTTTTTTTAGCAAAGACCATAGAGAATACAATGGCGGTCGTTGCAACTTTGTATCTCCTGCGGTATTTGCGCATCAATTTTTCAAACAACTTTTCTTTTTTAAACAGTTTTGTGCTAAAAAAACAAAAAAACAGTAAAGTTAGCCCATTTTTTCACATAATGTGAAAGATGAAGTTATGCCGAGGAAATAGATAACTAGCATGTCACGTCGCAAGCTGATTGGCCGAAACTTCAAGCCGCAAGCCGACTGACCGAAACTTAAAGCCGCAAGCCGATTGGCCGAAACTTCAAGCCGCAAGCCAATTGGCCGAAACTTTAAGCCGCAAGCCGATTGGCCGAAACTTCAAGCCGCAAGCCGATTGGCCGAAACTTTAAGCCGCAAGCCAATTGGCCGAAACTTCAATCTGCAAGCTGATTGGCTGAAACTCCAAGACTCAAGCCGATTGGCCGAAACTTCAAGCCGTAAGCCAATTGGCCGAAACTTCAAGTCGCAAGCCGATTGGCCGAAACTTCAAGCCGATTGGCTGAAACTTCAAGCCGCAAGCCGATTGCCCGAAACTTCAAGCCAAAAGCCGATTGGCCGAAACTTCAAGCCGCAAGCCGATTGGCCGAAACTTCAAGTCGTCCGAAACCTTAAGCCGCAAGCCGATTGGCCGAAACTTCAAGCCGCAAGCCGATTGGCCGAAAACTTCAAGCCGCAAGCCGATTGGGCGAAACTTTAAGCCGCAAGCCGATTGGCCGAAACTCCAAGCCTCAAGCCGATTGGACGAAACTTCAAGTCGCAAGCCGATTGGCCGAAACTTCAATCTGCAAGCTGATTGGCTGAAACTCCAAGCCTCAAGCCGATTGGCCGAAACTTCAATCTGCAAGCTGATTGGCTGAAACTCCAAGCCTCAAGCCGATTGGCCGAAACTTCAAGTCGCAAGCCGATTGGCCGAAACTCCAAGCCTCAAGCCGATTGGACGAAACTTCAAGTCGCAAGCCGATTGGCCGAAACTTCAATCTGCAAGCTGATTGGCTGAAACTCCAAGCCTCAAGCCGATTGGCCGAAACTTCAAGTCGAAAGCCGATTGGCCGAAACTTCTAGCCGATTGGCTGAAACTCCAAGCCTCAAGCCGATTGGCCGAAACTTCAAGTCGCAAGCCGATTGGCCGAAACTTCAAGCCGATTGGCTGAAACTTCAAGCCGCAAGCCGATTGGCCGAAAACTTCAAGCCGCAAGCCGATTGGCCGAAAACTTCAAGCCGCAAGCCGATTGGCCGAAACTTCCAGCCGCAAGCCCATTGGCCAAACAATTCGCAAGCCCATTGGCCGAACATCAAGTCGCAAGCCCATTGGCTGAATATCAAGTCGCAAGCCCATTGGCCGAAACTTCAAGTCGCAATTGGCTGATCAAGTCGCCAAACATATGTTTTTTTAGCAAAGATCCTAGAGAATACAATGGCGGTCGTTGCAACTTTGTATCTCGTGCGGTATTTGCGCATCAATTTTTCAAGCAACTTTTCTTTTTTAAACAGTTTTGTGCTAAAAAAAACAAAAAAACAGTAAAGTTAGCCCATTTTTTCGCATAATGTGAAAGATGAAGTTATGCCGAGTAAATAGATAACTAGCATGTCATGTCGCAAGCTGATTGGCCGAAACTTCAAGCCGCAAGCCGACTCACCGAAACTTCAAGCCGATTGGCCGAAACTTCAAGCCGCAAGCCGATTGTCCGAAACTTCAAGCCACAAGCCGATTGGCCGAAAACTTCAAGCCGCAAGCTGATTGGTCGAAAACCTCAAGCCGCAAGCCGATTGGCCGAAACTTTAAGCAGCAAGCCGATTGGCCAAAACTCCAAGCCTCAAGCCGATTGGCCGAAACTTCAAGCCATAAGCCGATTGGCCGAAACTTCAAGCCGCAAGCCAATTGGCCGAACAAGTCGCAAGCCCATTGGCTGAATATCAAGTCGCAAGCCCATTGGCTGATCATAAAGTCGCCAAACATGTTTTTTTAGCAAAGACCCTAGAGAATACAATGGCGGTGGTTGCAACTTTGTATCTCGTGTGGTATTTGCGTATTAATTTTTCAAACAAGTTTTATTTTTTAAACAGTTCTGTGCTAAAAAAAGAAAAGCAGTAAAGTTAGCCCATTTTTTTCGCATAATGTGAAAGATGAAGTTATGCCGAGTAAATAGATACCTAACATGTCACGTTGCAAGCTGACTGGCCTAACAAGTCGCAAGCCGATTGGCCAAAACTTCAAGTCGCAAGCCAATTGGCCGAAACTTCAAGCCGCAAGCCGATTGGCCGAAACTTCAAGCCGCAAGCCGACTGACCGAAACTTCTAGTCGCAAGCCGATTGGCCGAAACTTCAAGCCGATTGGCTGAAACTTCAAGCCGCAAGCCGATTGGCCGAAACTTCAAGCCGCAAGGCGATTGGCTGAAACTTCAAGCCGCAAGGCGATTGGCCGAAAACTTCAAGCCGCAAGCTGATTGGCCGAAAACCTCAAGCCGCAAGCCGATTGGCCGAAACTTTAAGCAGCAAGCCGATTGGCCAAAACTCCAAGCCTCAAGCCGATTGGCCGAAACTTCAAGCCATAAGCCGATTGGCTGAAACTTCAAGCCGCAAGCCGATTGGCCGAACAAGTCGCAAGCCCATTGGCTGAATATCAAGTCGCAAGCCCATTGGCTGATCATAAAGTCGCCAAACATGTTTTTTTAGCAAAGACCCTAGAGAATACAATGGCGGTGGTTGCAACTTTGTATCTCGTGTGGTATTTGCGTATTAATTTTTCAAACAAGTTTTATTTTTTAAACAGTTCTGTGCTAAAAAAAGAAAAGCAGTAAAGTTAGCCCATTTTTTTCGCATAATGTGAAAGATGAAGTTATGCCGAGTAAATAGATACCTAACATGTCACGTTGCAAGCTGACTGGCCAAACAAGTCGCAAGCCGATTGGCCAAAACTTCAAGTCGCAAGCCAATTGGCCGAAACTTCAAGCCGCAAGCCGATTGGCCGAAACTTCAAGCCGCAAGCCGACTGACCGAAACTTCTAGTCGCAAGCCGATTGGCTGAAACTTCAAGCCGATTGGCTGAAACTTCAAGCCGCAAGCCGATTGGCCGAAACTTCAAGCCGCAAGGCGATTGGCTGAAACTTCAAGCCGCAAGGCGATTGGCCGAAACTTCAAGCCGCAAGCCGACTGACCGAGACTTTAAGCCGCAAGCCGATTGGCCGAAACTTCAAGCCGATTGGGGGCGTGGCTTGGCGCGCGACGGAGATGGCCGCCTGAAAGAGGAGCTCTGTGCAGCCTGAAGCCCTAAGCACCTCTCTGCCCAGCACCCAGCGAGGATGAACAAGCAATTTCGCGGATCACAGCACTCACGATCCCGCCGATCCACCGCGGTATCTGCTAGCAGGAATATCTCTGACATATTCCAGAAACAGGCGATGGCACAGCGGGCCCCGGAACGAGGCAAGATGGCGCCGGTTCCCACTGACGGCGATCTCAGCGAGGACTCCCAATCCGCTACGGAGGATAACGGTAGGAGAATGGCTCGACCTGACCATCCCCTCACATATGCAGACATGTCAGGTTTTGCTGCTGACATCAAGGCATCATTTTCAGCGGCCATTACAGACTTGAAAACTAACCTGCTTGTGCTCACTGAAAAGATGGCTACCGCCGAAACAGCAGGGAAACTTAGAGACAAAGCAATACTCCGCTTAGACAATGTCACCTCCACACATGCTCAGCACTTTATTGAGTTGAACAGGCACATGGAGGACCTCGACAACAGAGGAAGGAGGAACAACATAAGAGTCAGGGGGGTGCCAGAGTCAGTGACCGCTGAGCAGATAGTTCCAGCTCTCCAAAGGGTCTTTAATAGTGTACTGGAGAGGCCAGAAGATTCTGCTATTGAATTCGTCCGGGCCCACAGGGCTCTCCGAGCTAGAGGCCCTGATACCTTGCCTCCGTGTGACATAATATGCTGCTTGCAGAACTTTTCCCTAAAGGAGGAAATCATGCTTAAGGCACGTAGAAACGAACTGATCGTGTTTAACGGCGAGAACATTAAACTGTTTCAAGATCTCTCGCAAATAACCCTTAAAAATCGCAGAGCCCTGCGCCCTTTGCTGGAGATACTGCGGGCCAGAGACCTCCGTTACACGTGGCGCTTCCCCTTCGCCCTCCTGGTGTCTCACAATGGCAAGCAATACACGCTCCGCACGCCGAATGATCTCCCAGAATTTTGCAACGCTTTGCACCTAGATCCTGTGGACTTACCGGATTGGTACCAGGAGTATGCACTGCCACCCAGGGAGAGGAGTCCGCCCCATTCCCCCGTGTCAACGCCCGACAAGCGCCATCCTAAAAAGCAACGTTCGGCCTGGCAGGAGAGCCCTGGTGCGGGCACGCCTCGCAGAAGAGCACACTCCTCACGGTCCCAGCCTGAGGACTAGAGTTTGACATGTTGGATCACTACGCACAAGTTCCTAGTTTTTGTGGTTCGCCCTCACCACTTCTTTCCTGGGCAAACAATTGCTAATGTTCCTGCGCTTCAGTATCACTGTGGATGTCCTAAGACATACTTGACCTCAGAGACTAATGCCTTTCCTAGTTTGATGTGCAATGCTGTCTCACCATTTGACCCCTCAGGTTTATTGTTTTTGGGGGCGCTGGGAGGGTCGTAACGGGCTATTGCCCTATAACCGCAGGTCCCTGCAGACATTTGTATCACTTGAACAGCTATGGGTCCTAGGATGGTTTGGGGTGGGCCATGGGGTATTCCACAGCGTACCTGTGAGGGGGGTGGTGTGTGGTGGTGGAGGGGGGAGGTTGCCCGTTCTTCCTGCCCGCACCTCTGTCGGCGGTGCCCCCTGATGCTGGCTTTAATGTTTAACAGGTTTGATTCTCAGTTCTTATGCCCGGATTTAGTTTAATATGTTCACCCGTTTAAGAGATATGTTTTATACATCTCTTATGGCAGAGAGGATTCTATAGTTAGTTATGTACGCTACAAGGGCTGGGGCTCGGCTCCCTCTGATTTATTGTGTTTTTTTTTTTCCCTCCTTTGCTGGTGTACCCTTTGCGTTTTGGCATTTTCAACTTTTTGCTTATGCCATTGCGCACAGGATAGTGACCGCGGCTCCGTTTGGGTGCCTCCCTTGTCCCCACAAACAGTTGGGGGTCTGGACGGTGCTTCTGTTGCCGCCCGGGCTCCAGATTTTTTGTCCTGCTTGGACGACTTATTAGTCCAGGTGGGTCGTTACCTCTACCTCCTACTCTACATCTGACTCTCTTTTGCCTTCTTTCTTTCTCTGTTTCCTTTCCCCATTCCCTATCTGCTTCTCTTGGCCTCCCTTTTGGTGGAATCGGTGGGGGTGGAATAATTTCTAGGTTTGTAATTTTTGTTCTCCACAGGTGGGGCTTTTGGACACGGCTCGACATCTCTCTCTGACCTGGACCGATGGCTTACTCGGCACTGGGCACTGCGCCTACGCTGGTGTCCCACAATGTGAAAGGGTTAAACATCCCTGAGAAGCGCTCAACCTTGCTGAGGGAGTTGAAAAAAGGTAGGCCAAAGATCGTCTTCCTACAGGAGACTCATTTTAGAACGGGCCAGGTCCCTAGGCTCACCGACTCCTACTTCACAGAAGCACACCACTCAACTAATGATGTCTCTAAGTCAAAAGGGGTTTCCATCCTACTGAGTAAGGGGGCAAACTTTGAGCTTTCTGACCAACTAGTGGACCCAAACGGGAGATTTATCTTCTTAAAGGGGACCTTGGCGGGAATACCTACTACATTGGCGAATGTATATTTCCCTAATACTTCCCATCTAGCCTTCTGTAGGGGGATGATAAAAGAACTTGAGAGCTTTGGGTCGGGATGCTTGGTCCTAGATGGGGATTTTAATATCCCGCTCAACCCCTTACTGGACACTTCTACTGGGAAGACTCTTGTCTCCTTTCAGACCTTGAAAACAATAAAAACTCTTCTCCACACTTTAGACTTGATAGACACGTGGCGTTACTTACACCCAGCTGATAAAGACTTTTCATTTTATTCTATCCCGCACGACAGACACTCGCGGATCGACTACCTATTTGTTTCCCAAAGAGACCTACACTTAGTACATGCGGCTCATATAGGAATTCAAACTATTTCTGACCATGCCCCGGTGTCGCTCAGTCTCGACTTGGTGCCTACCACTAAAACGTCCCCCATGTGGAGACTGAACTCCTCACTCCTGACGGATCCTTTACTGTTCCCAAAAATTGAAGCTGCCGTAAAAGATTTTTTTGAGCATAACGTAACCCCTGATATTGACCCTTTAGTGCTCTGGGAAGCCCATAAATGCACCGTTAGGGGGACTCTGATGGCGATGGGAGCTCAAAGGAAGAGGGAAAGAGAGGACGAAATTTGACGACTGACTCACACCATTCGTCGTCTAGAAACCCTCCATAAGCAGTCTTTGTCCGAACGCTCTGCTGCAACATTACTAGAGACGCGACGGACCCTTAAACAGCTCTTTGACTCAAAAACCAAGCGGCTTCTGTTTCTTCGGAAAAAGATGTATTATGAACAGGGAGACAAGGCTGGACGTTTGCTCGCTAGAGCCCTGAGGGACCTCACAAATAATACCAACATACCAGGTATTCGCAACAAAGACGGTCACGTTGACAGGACGACTGACAAAATAGCCCAACACTTCCACGATTTTTATACTAAGCTTTATAACCTCCCGCCCCAACACAAACCCCCAGACATACAGAGTGTTAGAACACAAGCGATACGGGAATACCTACATGACTCGGGACTCCCCGCACTTACACAGGAAGACTCTATTGCTCTTGACGCCCCCATAACCCAAGCAGAACTCAACTTGGCAATCAAGGAACTTAAGACAGGCAAAAGCCCGGGCCCGGACGGATACACAGCCATATACTACAAGACATTCCGAGACATACTGACCCCACATCTTCTGGCCGCTTTGAATTCTTTGACGGGGGGAGGGCAGGTCCCACCGGATTTTCTATCTGCTTACATTGCAGTTATTTTGAAACCGGACAAGGACCCAGTAAACTGCGCTAGTTATAGGCCGATCTCGCTGTTAAACCTAGATGCCAAACTGCTAGCGAAGATTATAGCTACGAGACTTACCTTTTCTTCCCAAACTGATAGGCCCGAGTCAGGCGGGTTTTATGCCGGGAAAGGAGGCCAGAGATAACGTTACTAAGGCCCTGGACCTGATACATGCGGCCCGTGAGCGAAAGATCGAGGGCCTTCTCCTGTCAACCGATGCGGAGAAGGCCTTCGATAGAGTAGCTTGGGACTACATGTTTGAGACTTGTAGATATGTGGGACTGGGACCCGGCATGCTGAACTTGATAGCATCCCTGTACCAAGATCCCTCAGCTAGGCTAAAGATTAACGGCGTGCTGTCTAACAGAGTAAGCATAAGGAATGGCACTCGACAGGGTTGTCCCCTGTCCCCCTTGCTATTCATCCTTACACTTGAACCTTTCATTAGAAAGATCATGACCAACAGGTCGGTGAGAGGTTTCGAGGTCGGGGAGAGGGAGTTTAAGGTGGCCGGTTACGCTGACGATCTCCTATTTTTTGTCACCGAACCACACATAACAGTGCCATCCCTTTTAAAGGAATTCACAACGTATGGTTACCTATCTAACCTTAAAATAAACTACTCCAAGTCGGAAGCGATGAACGTATCATTGCCGGCACAGAAATTGCAACAAATCATGGACAATAGTACCTTCAGTTGGGTCACGCATGCCATTAAATATCTGGGGGTTTGGTTAACTCCCAAGGTTGACTCTATTTTCACACATAACTTTGTGCCCCTCCTCCGGTCAATTGAGAAGGACTTGCAAAATTGGCATGCCAAGCTCTTCTCATGGTTTGGTAGGGCTGCTATTTGTAAAATGAATGTCCTGCCTAGGGTACTATACCTAATTCGCGCCCTCCCTGTTAGGATTCCCCAAAGTTTCTTTAGGTCCATGCAGGCATTGCTGCTGAAATTCTTGTGGGCGCAAAAAACGCCTCGTATTAGATTCGCTCTATTAATGAGACCTAAACATCTGGGAGGGTTGGGGGTGCCAAACTTCAAGACCTACTACCATGCCTCCCACATCGCCCGCATTATTGACTGGCACTGTCATGCCGATACAAAGGAGTGGGTGGTGCTGGAAGAGGAGTCTGCCCCAATACCCCTGCTCTTTTCCCCCTGGATCCCGAGATCCGTGTACCCTTCGCACCTAAAAAAACATCCCTTAATAGGGACAACATTGGACGTTTTCCACTTACTATCTAAACAAGACAGATTTACCACACCCTTAGGTCCCCTCACGCCCTTACAAAACAATCCAGAATTCACCCCAGGGTTGGGGAACCAATTATTAAGATCCAACAACAAACAACACCCCCTCCTTGCACTTCACTGTTTCAATGAGGGAGTTATGAAGGACTTTTTCAGACCTGAAAACTGACAACGATATACCCGACATGCCCCTGTGGACGTATTTCCAAATACGTTCTTATGTTAATCGACAGTCTAGTAAGCATTTTCTTGCTAGAGACCTCACGGAGTTGGAATCGGTGTGCCTCAAGGGGGACAGGGTTCTAAAAACAACCTCTACGGCCTACGAGTGGCTACAGCACCTAAAAGTAATAACGAGCGACCGGTTCAGAGAGAGATGGTCGGAAGACCTGAATGTAAACATTTCTGATGTCCAATGGGAGAGGGCTTGCTCACTGGCTCATAAGTGTTCCATCAGTACAAGGATGCAGGAGACAGCATACAAGGTACTTACCCGTTGGTATGCTACACCCGACAGAATATACAGGTGGTATCCTCTGTCGAGCGACTTATGTTGGCGTTGTCAAAAGGATAAGGGTACTATATTACATATTTGGTGGACGTGCGAAAAGATAAGGCCATACTGGGATGCAGTGATTGGGCTGGTGCGTCAAATCACGGAGACCAGGCTTACTAGATGCTGCGTGCTGTTTACTCAACATTACCAACTTCTCTATGAAAAAGTACAAAAACTCCTTATCTAGACACTTAATCAATGCGGCTCGGTCACTTGTTCCTCTACACTGGAAGACCACTCGCACTCCCTCCCTGAAAGAATGGTTACTCAAAATTTCTTACATTGGTGAGCTGGAAGACACCAAAGCACAATCGGAGGAAAACATTGAACGCTACCATAAGACCTGGTCTCCCTGGTTTGAGTACCGGCTCTCGCCGGAATTCAGGTCTTTGGTCGGGTGACCTGGAGTTTGATCTGGCAGAAATGCAAAGTTACCGTTGACTGGATTGATGACCCTCCAATATGATACTTATTACATGCTGTATACAATGTCCTTAGTCCACCGGATCCCCCACCGTTATTCCTGCTGACTCAACTTTCTCTTTCCTTTTTGTTCTCCTTTTTTCCTGTTTCTTCTTATTCTCCTTTATCTCACGAAGTATAGAGATTTTACGCTGCTCATTGTTAGCCACAATCTGTGTGGCCAATTAGCTGTGCTGCTAACCCTGGTTTACAGTCCTGTTCAGTTTTGAGCTGATAGATAATTCTTGTTTTGGACATAACCTGATGCACTTATTGATTGGTAATTTGTATTCTTATGCCTTTTTTTTGTCTAACTCCACTCCGAGTCTGTACTTTACCCCTGTACTGTTTCTACCTTTCAATAAATATATTTCTTGAATGTAAAAAAAAAACTTCAAGCCGATTGGCTGAAACTTCAAGCCGCAAGCCGATTGGCCGAAACTTCAAGCCATCAAACATATGTGTTTTTAGCAAAGACCCTAGAGAATACAATGGCGGTCGTTGCAACTTTGTATCTCGTGCGGTATTTGCGCATCAATTTTTCAAACAAGTTTTATTTTTTAAACCGTTTTGTGCTAAAAAAAGAAAACCAGTAAAGTTAGCCCATTTTTATCGCATAATGTGAAAGATGAAGTTATGCCGAGTAAATAAATACCTAACATGTCACGTTGCAACCTGACTGGCCGAACAAGTCGCAAGCCGATTGGCCAAAACTTCAACCGCAAGCCGATTGGCCGAAAACTTCAAGCCGCAAGCCGATTGGCCAAAACTTTAAGCCGCAAGCCGATTGGCCGAAACTTTAAGCAGCAAGCCGATTGGCCGAAACTCCAAGCCTCAAGCCGATTGGCCGAAACTTCAAGTCTCAAGCCGATTGGCCGAAACTTCAAGCCGCAAGCCGATTGGCCGAAACTTTAAGCCGCAAGCCAATTGGCTGAAACTTTAAGCCGCAAGCCGATTGGCCGAAACTTTAAGCAGCAAGCCGATTGGCCGAAACTCCAAGCCTCAAGCCGATTGGCCGAAACTTCAAGTCTCAAGCCGATTGGCCGAAACTTCAAGCCGCAAGCCGATTGGCCGAAACTTTAAGCCGCAAGCCAATTGGCTGAAACTTTAAGCCGCAAGCCGATTGGCCGAAACTTCAAGTCGCAAGCCGATTGGCCAAAACTTCAAGCTGATTGGCTGAAACTTCAAGCCGCAAGCTGGCCAAAACTTCAAGCCGCCATTGGCTGATCAAGTCGCCAAACATATGTGTTTTTAGCAAAGACCCTAGAGAATACAATGGCGGTCGTTGCAACTTTGTATCTCGTGCGGTATTTGCGCATCAATTTTTCAAACAAGTTTTCTTTTTTAAACAGTTTTGTGCTAAAAAAAAAAAACTGTAAAGTTAGCCCATTTTTTCGCATAATGTGAAAGATGAAGTTATGCCGAGCAAATAGATAACTAGCATGTCACGTCGCAAGCTGATTGGCCGAACAAGTCGCAAGCTGATTGGCCGAACAAGTTGCAAGCCGATTGGCCAAAACTTCAAGCCGCAAGCCGATTGGCCGAAAACTTCAAGCCGCAAGCCGATTGGCCGAAACTTTAAGCCGCAAGCCGATTTGCCGAAACTTCAATCTGCAAGCTGATTGGCTGAAACTTCAAGCCTCAAGCCGATAGGCCGAAACTTCAAGCCGTGAGCCGATTGGCCGAAACTTCAAGTCGCAAGCCGATTGGCCGAAACATCAAGCCGATTGGCTGAAACTTCAAGCCGCAAGCCGATTGGCCGAAACTTAAAGCCGCAAGCCGATTGGCCGAAACTTCAAGTCGCAAGCCGATTGGCCGAAACTTTAAGCTGCAAGCCGATTGGCCGAAACTTCAAGCCGCAAGCCGATTGGCTGAAACTTCAAGCCGCAAGCCGATTGGCCGAAACTTCAAGCCGCAAGCCCATTGGCCAAACAATTCGCAAGCCCATTGGCCGAACATCAATTCGCAAGCCCATTGGCTGAATATCAAGTCGCAAGCCCATTGGCCAAAACTTCAAGTCGCAATTGGCTGATCAAGTCGCCAAACATATGTTTTTTTAGCAAAGATCCTAGAGAATACAGTGGCGGTCGTTGCAACTTTGTATCTCATGCGGTATTTGCGCATCAATTTTTCAAACAAGTTTTCTTTTTTAAACAGTTTTGTGCTAAAAAAAACAAAAAAACAGTAAAGTTAGCCCATTTTTTCGCATAATGTGAAAGATGAAGTTATGCCGAGTAAATAGATAACTAGCATGTCACGTCGCAAGCTGATTGGCCGAAACTTAAAGCCATAAGCCGATTGGCCGAAAACTTCAAGCCGCAAGCTGATTGGCTGAAAACCTCAAGCCGCAAGCCGATTGGCCGAAACTTTAAGCAGCAAGCCGATTGGCCGAAACTCCAAGCCTCAAGCCGATTGGCCGAAACTCCAAGCCTCAAGCCAATTGGCCGAAACTTCAAGCCATAAGCCGATTGGCCGAAACTTCAAGCCGCAAGCCGATTGGCCGAACAAGTCGCAAGCCCATTGGCTGAATATCAAGTCGCAAGCCCATTGGCTGATCATCAAGTCGCCAAACATGTTTTTTTAACAAAGACCCTAAAGAATACAATGGCGGTGGTTGCCATTTTGTATCTCGTGTGGTATTTGCGTATTAATTTTTCAAACAAATTTTATTTTTTAAACAGTTTTGTGCTAAAAAAAGAAAACCAGTAAAGTTAGCCCATTTTTTTCGCATAATGTGAAAGATGAAGTTATGCCGAGTAAATAGATACCTAACATGTCACGTTGCAAGCTGACTGGCCAAACAAGTCGCAAGCCAATTGGCCGAAACTTCAAGCCGCAAGCCGATTGGCCAAAACTTCAAGCCGCAAGCCGATTGGCCGAAACTTTAAGCCGCAAGCCGATTGGCCGAAACTTTAAGCCGTAAGCCGATTGGCCGAAACTTCAATCTGCAAGCTGATTGGCTGAAACTCCAAGCCTCAAGCCGATTGGCCGAAACTTCAAGCCGTAAGCCGATTGGCCGAAACTTCTAGCCGCAAGCCAATTACCCGAAACTTCAAGCCGCAAGCCGATTGGCCGAAACTTCAAGTCGCATGCCGATTGGCCAAAACTTCAAGCCGCAAGCCGATTGGCCGAAACTTCAAGCCGCGAGTCGATTACCCGAAACTTCAAGCCGCAAGCCGATTGGCCGAAAACTTCAAGCCGCAAGCCGATTGGCCGAAAACTTCAAGCCGCAATCCGATTGGCCGAAACTTCAAGCCGCAAGCCGATTGGCCGAAACTTCAAGCCGCAAGCCGATTGGCCGAAACTTCAAGTCACAAGCCGATTGGCCGAAACTTCAAGCCGATTGGCTGAAACTTCAAGCCGCAATCCGATTGGCCGAAACTTTAAGCCGCATGCCGATTGGCCGAAAACTTCAAGCCGCAATCCGATTGGCCGAAACTTTAAGCTGCAAGCCGATTGGCCGAAACTTTAAGCCGCAAGCCGATTGGCCGAAACTTTAAGCCGCAAGCCGATTTGCCGAAACTTCAATCTGCAAGCTGATTGGCTGAAACTCCAAGCCTCAAGCCGATTGGCCGAAACATCAAGCCGTAAGCCGATTGGCCGAAACTTCTAGCCGCAAGCCAATTACCCTAAACTTCAAGCCGCAAGCCGATTGGCCGAAACTTCAAGTCGCAAGCCGATTGGCCGAAACTTCAAGTCGCATGCCGATTGGCCAAAACTTCAAGCCGCAAGCCGATTGGCCGAAACTTCAAGCCGCGAGTCGATTACCCGAAACTTCAAGCCGCAAGCCGATTGGCCGAAACTTCAAGTCGCAAGTCGATTGGCCGAAACTTCAAGTCTCAAGCCGATTGGTCGAAACTTCAAGCCGCAAGCCGATTGGCCGAAACTTCAAGCCGATTGGCTGAAACTTCAAGTCGCAAGTCGATTGGCCGAAACTTCAAGTCTCAAGGCGATTGTTCGAAACTTCAAGCCGCAAGCCGATTGGCTAAAACTTTAAGCCGCAAGCCGATTGGCCGAAACTTCAAGTCGCATGCCGATTGGCCAAAACTTCAAGCCGCAAGCCGATTGCCCGAAACTTCAAGCTGATTGGGTGAAACTTCAAGCCGCAAGCTGATTGGCCAAAACTTCAAGCCGCCATTGGCTGATCAAGTCGCCAAACATATGTGTTTTTAGCAAAGACCCTAGAGAATACAATGGCGGTCGTTGCAACTTTGTATCTCGTGCGGTATTTGCGCATCAATTTTTCAAACAAGTTTTCTTTTTTAAACAGTTTTGTGCTAAAAAACAAAAAAACAGTAAAGTTAGCCCATTTTTTCGCATAATGTGAAAGATGAAGTTATGCCGAGCAAATAGATAACTAGCATGTCACGTCGCAAGCTGATTGGCCGAACAAGTCGCAAGCTGATTGGCCGAACAAGTTGCAAGCCGATTGGCCAAAACTTCAAGCCGCAAGCCGATTGGCCGAAAACTTCAAGCCGCAAGCCGATTGGCCGAAACTTTAAGCCGCAAGCCGATTTGCCGAAACTTCAATCTGCAAGCTGATTGGCTGAAACTTCAAGTCGCAAGCCGATTGGCCGAAACTTCAAGCCGATTGGCTGAAACTTCAAGTCGCAAGCCGATTGGCCGAAACTTCAAGCCGCAAGCCGATTGGCTGAAACTTCAAGCCGCAAGCCGATTGGCCAAACAATTCGCAAGCCTATTGGCCGAACATCAAGTCGCAAGCCCATTGGCTGAATATCAAGTCGCAAGCCCATTGGCCAAAACTTCAAGTCGCAATTGGCTGATCAAGTCGCCAAACATATGTTTTTTTAGCAAAGATCCTAGAGAATACAATGGCGGTCGTTGCAACTTTGTATCTCGTGCGGTATTTGCGCATCAATTTTTCAAACAAGTTTTCTTTTTTGAACAGTTTTGTGCTAAAAAAAGAAAACCAGTAAAGTTAGCCCATTTTTATCGCATAATGTGAAAGATGAAGTTATGCCGAGTAAATAAATACCTAACATGTCACGTTGCAAGCTGACTGGCCGAACAAGTCGCAAGCCGATTGGCCAAAACTTCAACCGCAAGCCGATTGGCCGAAAACTTCAAGCCGCAAGCCGATTGGCCAAAACTTTAAGCCGCAAGCCGATTGGCCGAAACTTTAAGCAGCAAGCCGATTGGCCGAAACTCCAAGCCTCAAGCCGATTGGCCGAAACTTCAAGTCTCAAGCCGATTGGCCGAAACTTCAAGCCGCAAGCCGATTGGCCGAAACTTTAAGCCGCAAGCCAATTGGCTGAAACTTTAAGCCGCAAGCCGATTGGCCGAAACTTCAAGTCGCAAGCCGATTGGCCAAAACTTCAAGCTGATTGGCTGAAACTTCAAGCCGCAAGCTGATTGGCCAAAACTTCAAGCCGCCATTGGCTGATCAAGTCGCCAAACATATGTGTTTTTAGCAAAGACCCTAGAGAATACAATGGCGGACGTTGCAACTTTGTATCTCGTGCGGTATTTGCGCATCAATTTTTCAAACAAGTTTTCTTTTTTAAACAGTTCTGTGCTAAAAAAAAAAAACAGTAAAGTTAGCCCATTTTTTCGCATAATGTGAAAGATGAAGTTATGCCGAGCAAATAGATAACTAGCATGTCACGTCGCAAGCTGATTGGCCGAACAAGCCGCAAGCTGATTGGCCGAACAAGTTGCAAGCCGATTGGCCAAAACTTCAAGCCGATTGGCTGAAACTTCAAGCCGCAAGCCGATTGGCCGAAACTTTAAGCCGCAAGCCGATTGGCCGAAACTTTAAGCCGCAAGCTGATTGGCCGAAACTTTAAGCCGCAAGCCGATTGGCCGAAACTTCAAGCCGATTGGCTGAAACTTCAAGTCGCAAGTCGATTGGCCGAAACTTCAAGTCTCAAGCCGATTGTTCGAAACTTCAAGCCGCAAGCCGATTGGCCGAAACTTCAAGTCGCAAGCCGATTGGCCGAAACTTCAAGTCGCATGCCGATTGGCCGAAACTTCAAGCCGATTGGCTGAAACTTCAAGCCACAATCCGATTGGCCAAAACTTTAAGCCGCAAGCCGATTGGCCGAAAACTTCAAGCCGCAAGCCGATTGGCCGAAAACTTCAAGCCGCAATCCGATTGGCCGAAACTTCAAGCCGCAAGCCGATTGGCCGAAACTTCAAGCCGCAAGCCGACTGACCAAAACTTCAAGCCGCAAGCCGATTGGCCGAAACTTCAAGTCTCAAGCCGATTGGCCGAAACTTCAAGCCGATTGGCTGAAACTTCAAGCCGCAAGCCGATTGGCCGAAACTTCAAGCCGCAAGGCGATTGGCCGAAACTTCAAGCCGCAAGCCGATTGGCCAAAACTTCAAGCCGCAAGCCGACTGACCGAAACTTCAAGCCGCAAGCCGATTGGCCGAAACTTTAAGCCACAAGCCGATTGGCCGAAACTTTAAGCCGCAAGCCGATTGGCCGAAACTTCAAGCCGATTGGCTGAAACTTCAAGCCGCAAGCCGATTGGCCGAAACTTCAAGCCGCCAAACATATGTGTTTTTAGCAAAGACCCTGGAGAATACAATGGCGGTCGTTGCAACTTTGTATCTCGTGCGGTATTTGCGCATCAATTTTTCAAACAAGTTTTCTTTTTTAAACAATTTTGTGCTAAAAAAACAAAAAAACAGTAAAGTTAGCCCATTTTTTTCGCATAATGTGAAAGATGAAGTTATGCTGAGTAAATAGATAGCATGTCACGTCGCAAGCTGATTGGCCGAACAAATCGCAAGCCGATTGGCCAAAACTTCAACCGCAAGCCGATTGGCCGAAACTTTAAGCCGCAAGCCGATTGGCCAAAACTTTAAGCCGCAAGCCGATTGGCCGAAACTTCAAGCCGCAAGCCGATTGGCCGAAACTTCAAGTCGCAAGCCGATTGGCCGAAACTTCAAGCCGATTGGCTGAAACTTCAAGCCGCAATCCGATTGGCCGAAACTTAAAGCCATAAGCCGATTGGCCGAAACTTCAAGCCGCAAGCCGTTTGGCTGAACAAGTCGCAAGCCCATTGGCTGAATATCAAGTCGCAAGCCCATTGGCTGATCATCAAGTCGCCAAACATGTTTTTTTAGCAAAGACCCTAGAGAATACAATGGCGGTGGTTGGAACTTTGCATCTCGTGTGGTATTTGCGTATTAATTTTTCAAACAAGTTTTATTTTTTAAACAGTTTTGTGCTAAAAAAAGAAAACCAGTAAAGTTAGCCCATTTTTTTCGCATAATGTGAAAAATGAAGTTATGCCGAGTAAATAGATACCTAACATGTCACGTTGCAAGCTGACTGGCCGAACAAGTCGCAAGCCGATTGGCCAAAACTTCAAGTTGCAAGCCAATTGGCCGAAACTTCAAGCCGCAAGCCGATTGGCCAAAACTTCAAGCCGCAAGCCGATTGGCCGAAACTTCAATCTGCAAGCTGATTGGCCAAAACTTCAAGCCGCAAGCCGATTGGCCGAAACTTCAAGCCGCAAGTCGATTGGCCGAAACTTCAAATCACAAGCTGATTGGCCGAAACTTCAAGCCGATTGGCTGAAACTTCAAGCCGCAATCCGATTGGCCGAAACTTTAAGCCGCATGCCGATTGGCCGAAAACTTCAAGCCGCAATCCGATTGACCGAAACTTTAAGCCGCAAGCCGATTGGCCGAAACTTTAAGCCGCAAGCCGATTGGCCGAAACTTTAAGCCGCAAGCCGATTGGCCGAAACTTCAATCTGCAAGCTGATTGGCCGAAACTTCTAGCCGCAAGCCAATTACCCGAAACTTCAATCTGCAAGCTGATTGGCTGAAACTCCAAGCCTCAAGCCGATTGGCCGAAACTTCAAGCCGTAAGCCGATTGGCCGAAACTTCTAGCCGCAAGCCAATTACCCGAAACTTCAAGCCGCAAGCCGATTGGCCGAAACTTCAAGTCGCAAGCCGATTGGCCGAAACTTCAAGTCGCATGCCGATTGGCCAAAACTTCAAGCCGCAAGCCGATTGGCCGAAACTTCAAGCCGCGAGTCGATTGGCCGAAACTTCAAGCCGATTGGCTGAAACTTGAAGCCGCAAGCCGATTGGCCGAAACTTCAAGCCGCAAGGCGATTGGCCGAAACTTCAAGCCGCAAGCCGATTGGCCGAAACTTCAAGCCGCAAGCCGACTGACCGAAACTTCAAGCCGCAAGCCGATTGGCCGAAACTTTAAGCCACAAGCCGATTGGCCGAAACTTTAAGCCGCAAGCCGATTGGCCGAAACTTCAAGCCGATTGGCTGAAACTTCAAGCCGCAAGCCGATTGGCCAAAACTTCAAGCCGCCAAACATATGTGTTTTTAGCAAAGACCCTAGAGAATACAGTGGCGGTCGTTGCAACTTTGTATCTCGTGCGGTATTTGCGCATCAATTTTTCAAACAAGTTTTCTTTTTTAAACAGTTTTGTGCTAAAAAAACAAAAAAACAGTAAAGTTAGCCCATTTTTTTTCGCATAATGTGAAAGATGAAGTTATGCTGAGTAAATAGATAGCATGTCACGTCGCAAGCTGATTGGCCGAACAAATCGCAAGCCGATTGGCCAAAACTTCAACCGCAAGCCGATTGGACGAAACTTTAAGCCGCAAGCCGATTGGCCGAAACTTTAATCTGCAAGCCGATTGGCCGAAACTTCAAGTCGCAAGCCGATTGGCCTAAACTTCAAGCCGATTGGCTGAAACTTCAAGCCGCAAGCCGATTGGCCGAAACTTAAAGCCGCAAGCCGATTGGCCGAAACTTCAAGCCGCAAGCTGATTGGCCGAAAACCTCAAGCCGCAAGCCGATTGGCTGAAACTTCAAGCCGCAAGCCGATTGGCCGAAACTTAAAGCCGCAAGCCGATTGGCCGAAACTTCAAGCCGCAAGCTGATTGGCCGAAAACCTCAAGCCGCAAGCCGATTGGCCGAAACTTTAAGCAGCAAGCCGATTGGCCGAAACTCCAAGCCTCAAGCCGATTGGCCGAAACTTCAAGCCATAAGCCGATTGGCCGAAACTTCAAGCCGCAAGCCGTTTGGCCGAACAAGTCGCAAGCCCATTGGCTGAATATCAAGTCGCAAGCCCATTGGCTGATCATCAAGTCGCCAAACATGTTTTTTTAGCAAAGACCCTAGAGAATACAATGGCGGTGGTTGCAACTTTGTATCTCGTGTGGTATTTGCGTATTAATTTTTCAAACAAGTTTTATTTTTTAAACAGTTTTGTGCTAAAAAAAGAAAACCAGTAAAGTTAGCCCATTTTTTTCGCATAATGTGAAAAATGAAGTTATGCCGAGTAAATAGATACCTAACATGTCACGTTGCAAGCTGACTGGCCGAACAAGTCGCAAGCCGATTGGCCAAAACTTCAAGTCGCAAGCCGATTGGCCGAAACTTCTAGCCGCAAGCCAATTACCTGAAACTTCAAGCCGCAAGCCGATTGGCCGAAACTTCAAGTCGCAAGCCGATTGGCCGAAACTTCAAGTCGCATGCCGATTGGGCAAAACTTCAAGCCGCAAGCCGATTGGCCGAAACTTCAAGCCGCGAGTCGATTACCCGAAACTTCAAGCCGCAAGCCGATTGGCCGAAACTTCAAGTCTCAAGCCGATTGGTCGAAACTTCAAGCCGCAAGCCGATTGGCCGAAACTTCAAGCCGATTGGCTGAAACTTCAAGTCGCAAGTCGATTGGCCGAAACTTCAAGTCTCAAGCCGATTGTTCGAAACTTCAAGCCGCAAGCCGTTTGGCCGAAACTTCAAGCCGCAAGTCGATTGGCCGAAACTTCAAGCCGCAAGTCGATTGGCCGAAACTTCAAGTCTCAAGCCGATTGGTCGAAACTTTAAGCCGCAAGCCGATTGGCCGAAACTTCAAGTCGCATGCCGATTGGCCAAAACTTCAAGCCGCAAGCCGATTGGCCGAAACTTCAAGCCACGAGTCGATTACCCGAAACTTCAAGCCGATTGGCTGAAACTTCAAGCCGCAAGCCGATTGGCCGAAACTTCAAGCCGCAAGGCGATTGGCCGAAACTTCAAGCCGCAAGCCGATTGGCCGAAACTTCAAGCCGCAAGCCGACTGACCGAAACTTCAAGCCGCAAGCCGATTGGCCGAAACTTTAAGCCACAAGCCGATTGGCCGAAACTTTAAGCTGCAAGCCGATTGGCCGAAACTTCAAGCCGATTGGCTGAAACTTCAAGCCGCAAGCCGATTGGCCGAAACTTCAAGCCGCCAAACATATGTGTTTTTAGCAAAGACCCTAGAGAATACAATGGCGGTCGTTGCAACTTTGTATCTCGTGCGGTATTTGCGCATCAATTTTTCAAACAAGTTTTCTTTTTTAAACAGTTTTGTGATAAAAAAACAAAAAAACAGTAAAGTTAGCCCATTTTTTTTCGCATAATGTGAAAGATGAAGTTATGCTGAGTAAATAGATAGCATGTCACGTCGCAAGCTGATTGGCCGAACAAATCGCAAGCCGATTGGCCAAAACTTCAACCGCAAGCCGATTGGCCGAAACTTTAAGCCGCAAGCCGATTGGCCAAAACTTTAAGCCGCAAGCCGATTGGCCGAAACTTCAAGCCGCAAGCCGATTGGCCGAAACTTCAAGTCGCAAGCCGATTGGCCGAAACTTCAAGCCGATTGGCTGAAACTTCAAGCCGCAAGCCGATTGGCCGAAACTTAAAGCCGCAAGCCGATTGGCCGAAACTTCAAGCCGCAAGCTGATTGGCCAAAAACCTCAAGCCGCAAGCCGATTGGCCGAAACTTTAAGCAGCAAGCCGATTGGCCGAAACTCCAAGCCTCAAGCCGATTGGCCGAAACTTCAAGCCATAAGCCGATTGGCCGAAACTTCAAGCCGCAAGCCGTTTGGCCGAACAAGTCGCAAGCCCATTGGCTGAATATCAAGTCGCAAGCCCATTGGCTGATCATCAAGTCGCCAAACATGTTTTTTTAGCAAAGACCCTAGAGAATACAATGGCGGTGGTTGCAACTTTGTATCTCGTGTGGTATTTGCGTATTAATTTTTCAAACAAGTTTTATTTTTTAAACAGTTTTGTGCTAAAAAAAGAAAACCAGTAAAGTTAGCCCATTTTTTTCGCATAATGTGAAAAATGAAGTTATGCCGAGTAAATAGATACCTAACATGTCACGTTGCAAGCTGACTGGCCGAACAAGTCGCAAGCCGATTGGCCAAAACTTCAAGTCGCAAGCCGATTGGCCGAAACTTCTAGCCGCAAGCCAATTACCTGAAACTTCAAGCCGCAAGCCGATTGGCCGAAACTTTAAGTCGCAAGCCGATTGGCCGAAACTTCAAGTCGCATGCCGATTGGGCAAAACTTCAAGCCGCAAGCCGATTGGCCGAAACTTCAAGCCGCAAGTCGATTACCCGAAACTTCAAGCCGCAAGCCGATTGGCCGAAACTTCAAGTCGCAAGTCGATTGGCCGAAACTTCAAGTCTCAAGCCGATTGGTCGAAACTTCAAGCCGCAAGCCGATTGGCCGAAACTTCAAGCCGATTGGCTGAAACTTCGAGTCGCAAGTCGATTGGCCGAAACTTCAAGTCTCAAGCCGATTGTTCGAAACTTCAAGCCGCAAGCCGATTGGCCGAAACTTCAAGCCGCAAGTCGATTGGCCGAAACTTCAAGCCGCAAGTCGATTGGCCGAAACTTCAAGTCTCAAGCCGATTGGTCGAAACTTTAAGCCGCAAGCCGATTGGCCGAAACTTCAAGTCGCATGCCGATTGGCCAAAACTTCAAGCCGCAAGCCGATTGGCCGAAACTTCAAGCCACGAGTCGATTACCCGAAACTTCAAGCCGCAAGCCGATTGGCCGAAACTTCAAGTCTCAAGCCGATTGGCCGAAACTTCAAGCCGATTGGCTGAAACTTCAAGCCGCAAGCCGATTGGCCGAAACTTCAAGCCGCAAGGCGATTGGCCGAAACTTCAAGCCGCAAGCCGATTGGCCGAAACTTCAAGCCGCAAGCCGACTGACCGAAACTTCAAGCCGCAAGCCGATTGGCCGAAACTTTAAGCCACAAGCCGATTGGCCGAAACTTTAAGCTGCAAGCCGATTGGCCGAAACTTCAAGCCGATTGGCTGAAACTTCAAGCCGCAAGCCGATTGGCCGAAACTTCAAGCCGCCAAACATATGTGTTTTTAGCAAAGACCCTAGAGAATACAATGGCGGTCATTGCAACTTTGTATCTCGTGCGGTATTTGCGCATCAATTTTTCAAACAAGTTTTCTTTTTTAAACAGTTTTGTGATAAAAAAACAAAAAAACAGTAAAGTTAGCCCATTTTTTTTCGCATAATGTGAAAGATGAAGTTATGCTGAGTAAATAGATAGCATGTCACGTCGCAAGCTGATTGGCCGAACAAATCGCAAGCCGATTGGCCAAAACTTCAACCGCAAGCCGATTGGCCGAAACTTTAAGCCGCAAGCCGATTGGCCAAAACTTTAAGCCGCAAGCCGATTGGCCGAAACTTCAAGCCGCAAGCCGATTGGCCGAAACTTCAAGTCGCAAGCCGATTGGCCGAAACTTCAAGCCGATTGGCTGAAACTTCAAGCCGCAAGCCGATTGGCCGAAACTTAAAGCCGCAAGCCGATTGGCCGAAACTTCAAGCTGCAAGCTGATTGGCCAAAAACCCCAAGCCGCAAGCCGATTGGCCGAAACTTTAAGCAGCAAGCCGATTGGCCGAAACTCCAAGCCTCAAGCCGATTGGCCGAAACTTCAAGCCATAAGCCGATTGGCCGAAACTTCAAGCCGCAAGCCGTTTGGCCGAACAAGTCGCAAGCCCATTGGCTGAATATCAAGTCGCAAGCCCATTGGCTGATCATCAAGTCGCCAAACATGTTTTTTTAGCAAAGACCCTAGAGAATACAATGGCGGTGGTTGCAACTTTGTATCTCGTGTGGTATTTGCGTATTAATTTTTCAAACAAGTTTTATTTTTTAAACAGTTTTGTGCTAAAAAAAGAAAACCAGTAAAGTTAGCCCATTTTTTTCGCATAATGTGAAAAATGAAGTTATGCCGAGTAAATAGATACCTAACATGTCACGTTGCAAGCTGACTGGCCGAACAAGTCGCAAGCCGATTGGCCAAAACTTCAAGTCGCAAGCCAATTGGCCGAAACTTCAAGCTGCAAGCCGATTGGCCAAAACTTCAAGCCGCAAGCCGATTGGCCGAAACTTCAATCTGCAAGCTGATTGGCCAAAACTTCAAGCCGCAAGCCGATTGGCCGAAACTTCAAGCCGCAAGCCGATTGGCCGAAACTTCAAGTCACAAGCTGATTGGCCGAAACTTCAAGCCGATTGGCTGAAACTTCAAGCCGCAATCCGATTGGCCGAAACTTTAAGCCGCATGCCGATTGGCCGAAAACTTCAAGCCGCAATCCGATTGACCGAAACTTTAAGCCGCAAGCCGATTGGCCGAAACTTTAAGCCGCAAGCCGATTGGCCGAAACTTTAAGCCGCAAGCCGATTGGCCGAAACTTCAATCTGCAAGCTGATTGGCCGAAACTTCTAGCCGCAAGCCAATTACCCGAAACTTCAAGCCGCAAGCCGATTGGCCAAAACTTCAAGCCGCAAGCCGATTGGCCGAAACTTCAAGAAGCGAGTCGATTACCCGAAACTTCAAGCCGCAAGCCGATTGGCCGAAACTTCAAGTCGCAAGTCGATTGGCCGAAACTTCAAGTCACAAGCCGATTGGCCGAAACTTCAAGCCGATTGGCTGAAACTTCAAGCCACAATCCGATTGGCCAAAACTTTAAGCCGCAAGCCGATTGGCCGAACACTTCAAGCCGCAAGCCGATTGGCTGAAAACTTTAAGTCGCAAGCCGATTGGCCAAAAACTTCAAGCCGCAATCCGATTGGCCGAAACTTTAAGCCGCAAGCCGATTGGCCGAAACTTCAAGCCGCGAGCAGATTACCCGAAACTTCAAGCCGCAAGCCGATTGGCCGAAACTTCAAGTCGCAAGTCGATTGGCCGAAACTTCAAGTCTCAAGCCGATTGGCCGAAACTTCAAGCCGCAAGCCGATTGGCCAAAACTTTAAGCCACAAGCCGATTGGCCGAAACTTTAAGCCGCAAGCCGATTGGCCGAAACTTCAAGCCGCCAAACATATGTGTTTTTAGCAAAGACCCTAGAGAATACAATGGCGGTCGTTGCAACTTTGTATCTCGTGCGGTATTTGCGCATCAATTTTTCAAACAAGTTTTCTTTTTTAAACAGTTTTGTGCTAAAAAAAAAAAAAAACAGTAAAGTTAGCCCATTTTTTCGCATAATGTGAAAGATGAAGTTATGCCGAGCAAATAGATAACTAGCATGTCACGTCACAAGCTGATTGGCCGAACAAGTCGCAAGCTGATTGGCCGAACAAGTTGCAAGCCGATTGGCCAAAACTTCAAGCCGCAAGCCGATTGGCCGAAAACTTCAAGCCGCAAGCCGATTGGCCGAAACTTTTAGCCGCAAGCCGATTTGCCGAAACTTCAATCTGCAAGCTGATTGGCTGAAACTTCAAGTCGCAAGCCGATTGGCCGAAACTTCAAGCCGATTGGCTGAAACTTCAAGTCGCAAGCCGATTGGCCGAAACTTCAAGCCGCAAGCCGATTGGCTGAAACTTCAAGCCGCAAGCCGATTGGCCAAACAATTCGCAAGCCTATTGGCCGAACATCAAGTCGCAAGCCCATTGGCTGAATATCAAGTCGCAAGCCCATTGGCCAAAACTTCAAGTCGCAATTGGCTGATCAAGTCGCCAAACATATGTTTTTTTAGCAAAGATCCTAGAGAATACAATGGCGGTCGTTGCAACTTTGTATCTCGTGCGGTATTTGCGCATCAATTTTTCAAACAAGTTTTCTTTTTTGAACAGTTTTGTGCTAAAAAAAGAAAACCAGTAAAGTTAGCCCATTTTTATCGCATAATGTGAAAGATGAAGTTATGCCGAGTAAATAAATACCTAACATGTCACGTTGCAAGCTGACTGGCCGAACAAGTCGCAAGCCGATTGGCCAAAACTTCAACCGCAAGCCGATTGGCCGAAAACTTCAAGCCGCAAGCCGATTGGCCAAAACTTTAAGCCGCAAGCCGATTGGCCGAAACTTTAAGCAGCAAGCCGATTGGCCGAAACTCCAAGCCTCAAGCCGATTGGCCGAAACTTCAAGTCTCAAGCCGATTGGCCGAAACTTCAAGCCGCAAGCCGATTGGCCGAAACTTTAAGCCGCAAGCCAATTGGCTGAAACTTTAAGCCGCAAGCCGATTGGCCGAAACTTCAAGTCGCAAGCCGATTGGCCAAAACTTCAAGCTGATTGGCTGAAACTTCAAGCCGCAAGCTGATTGGCCAAAACTTCAAGCCGCCATTGGCTGATCAAGTCGCCAAACATATGTGTTTTTAGCAAAGACCCTAGAGAATACAATGGCGGACGTTGCAACTTTGTATCTCGTGCGGTATTTGCGCATCAATTTTTCAAACAAGTTTTCTTTTTTAAACAGTTCTGTGCTAAAAAAAAAACAGTAAAGTTAGCCCATTTTTTCGCATAATGTGAAAGATGAAGTTATGCCGAGCAAATAGATAACTAGCATGTCACGTCGCAAGCTGATTGGCCGAACAAGCCGCAAGCTGATTGGCCGAACAAGTTGCAAGCCGATTGGCCAAAACTTCAAGCCGATTGGCTGAAACTTCAAGCCGCAAGCCGATTGGCCGAAACTTTAAGCCGCAAGCCGATTGGCCGAAACTTTAAGCCGCAAGCTGATTGGCCGAAACTTTAAGCCGCAAGCCGATTGGCCGAAACTTCAAGCCGATTGGCTGAAACTTCAAGTCGCAAGTCGATTGGCCGAAACTTCAAGTCTCAAGCCGATTGTTCGAAACTTCAAGCCGCAAGCCGATTGGCCGAAACTTCAAGTCGCAAGCCGATTGGCCGAAACTTCAAGTCGCATGCCGATTGGCCGAAACTTCAAGCCGATTGGCTGAAACTTCAAGCCACAATCCGATTGGCCAAAACTTTAAGCCGCAAGCCGATTGGCCGAAAACTTCAAGCCGCAAGCCGATTGGCCGAAAACTTCAAGCCGCAATCCGATTGGCCGAAACTTCAAGCCGCAAGCCGATTGGCCGAAACTTCAAGCCGCAAGCCGACTGACCAAAACTTCAAGCCGCAAGCCGATTGGCCGAAACTTCAAGTCTCAAGCCGATTGGCCGAAACTTCAAGCCGATTGGCTGAAACTTCAAGCCGCAAGCCGATTGGCCGAAACTTCAAGCCGCAAGGCGATTGGCCGAAACTTCAAGCCGCAAGCCGATTGGCCAAAACTTCAAGCCGCAAGCCGACTGACCGAAACTTCAAGCCGCAAGCCGATTGGCCGAAACTTTAAGCCACAAGCCGATTGGCCGAAACTTTAAGCCGCAAGCCGATTGGCCGAAATTTCAAGCCGATTGGCTGAAACTTCAAGCCGCAAGCCGATTGGCCGAAACTTCAAGCCGCCAAACATATGTGTTTTTAGCAAAGACCCTGGAGAATACAATGGCGGTCGTTGCAACTTTGTATCTCGTGCGGTATTTGCGCATCAATTTTTCAAACAAGTTTTCTTTTTTAAACAGTTTTGTGCTAAAAAAACAAAAAAACAGTAAAGTTAGCCCATTTTTTTCGCATAATGTGAAAGATGAAGTTATGCTGAGTAAATAGATAGCATGTCACGTCGCAAGCTGATTGGCCGAACAAAACGCAAGCCGATTGGCCAAAACTTCAACCGCAAGCCGATTGGCCGAAACTTTAAGCCGCAAGCCGATTGGCCAAAACTTTAAGCCGCAAGCCGATTGGCCGAAACTTCAAGCCGCAAGCCGATTGGCCGAAACTTCAAGTCGCAAGCCGATTGGCCGAAACTTCAAGCCGATTGGCTGAAACTTCAAGCCGCAATCCGATTGGCCGAAACTTAAAGCCATAAGCCGATTGGCCGAAACTTCAAGCCGCAAGCCGTTTGGCCGAACAAGTCGCAAGCCCATTGGCTGAATATCAAGTCGCAAGCCCATTGGCTGATCATCAAGTCGCCAAACATGTTTTTTTTAGCAAAGACCCTAGAGAATACAATGGCGGTGGTTGGAACTTTGCATCTCGTGTGGTATTTGCGTATTAATTTTTCAAACAAGTTTTATTTTTTAAACAGTTTTGTGCTAAAAAAAGAAAACCAGTAAAGTTAGCCCATTTTTTTCGCATAATGTGAAAAATGAAGTTATGCCGAGTAAATAGATACCTAACATGTCACGTTGCAAGCTGACTGGCCGAACAAGTCGCAAGCCGATTGGCCAAAACTTCAAGTTGCAAGCCAATTGGCCGAAACTTCAAGCCGCAAGCCGATTGGCCAAAACTTCAAGCCGCAAGCCGATTGGCCGAAACTTCAATCTGCAAGCTGATTGGCCAAAACTTCAAGCCGCAAGCCGATTGGCCGAAACTTCAAGCCGCAAGTCGATTGGCCGAAACTTCAAATCACAAGCTGATTGGCCGAAACTTCAAGCCGATTGGCTGAAACTTCAAGCCGCAATCAGATTGGCCGAAACTTTAAGCCGCATGCCGATTGGCCGAAAACTTCAAGCCGCAATCCGATTGACCGAAACTTTAAGCCGCAAGCCGATTGGCCGAAACTTTAAGCCGCAAGCCGATTGGCCGAAACTTTAAGCCGCAAGCCGATTGGCCGAAACTTCAATCTGCAAGCTGATTGGCCGAAACTTCTAGCCGCAAGCCAATTACCCGAAACTTCAATCTGCAAGCTGATTGGCTGAAACTCCAAGCCTCAAGCCGATTGGCCGAAACTTCAAGCCGTAAGCCGATTGGCCGAAACTTCTAGCCGCAAGCCAATTACCCGAAACTTCAAGCCGCAAGCCGATTGGCCGAAACTTCAAGTCGCAAGCCGATTGGCCGAAACTTCAAGTCGCATGCCGATTGGCCAAAACTTCAAGCCGCAAGCCGATTGGCCGAAACTTCAAGCCGCGAGTCGATTGGCCGAAACTTCAAGCCGATTGGCTGAAACTTGAAGCCGCAAGCCAATTGGCCGAAACTTCAAGCCGCAAGGCGATTGGCCGAAACTTCAAGCCGCAAGCCGATTGGCCGAAACTTCAAGCCGCAAGCCGACTGACCGAAACTTCAAGCCGCAAGCCGATTGGCCGAAACTTTAAGCCACAAGCCGATTGGCCGAAACTTTAAGCCGCAAGCCGATTGGCCGAAACTTCAAGCCGATTGGCTGAAACTTCAAGCCGCAAGCCGATTGGCCGAAACTTCAAGCCGCCAAACATATGTGTTTTTAGCAAAGACCCTAGAGAATACAGTGGCGGTCGTTGCAACTTTGTATCTCGTGCGGTATTTGCGCATCAATTTTTCAAACAAGTTTTCTTTTTTAAACAGTTTTGTGCTAAAAAAACAAAAAAACAGTAAAGTTAGCCCATTTTTTTTCGCATAATGTGAAAGATGAAGTTATGCTGAGTAAATAGATAGCATGTCACATCGCAAGCTGATTGGCCGAACAAATCGCAAGCCGATTGGCCAAAACTTCAACCGCAAGCCGATTGGCCGAAACTTTAAGCCGCAAGCCGATTGGCCGAAACTTTAATCTGCAAGCCGATTGGCCGAAACTTCAAGTCGCAAGCCGATTGGCCTAAACTTCAAGCCGATTGGCTGAAACTTCAAGCCGCAAGCCGATTGGCCGAAACTTAAAGCCGCAAGCCGATTGGCCGAAACTTCAAGCCGCAAGCTGATTGGCCGAAAACCTCAAGCCGCAAGCCGATTGGCTGAAACTTCAAGCCGCAAGCCGATTGGCCGAAACTTAAAGCCGCAAGCCGATTGGCCGAAACTTCAAGCCGCAAGCTGATTGGCCGAAAACCTCAAGCCGCAAGCCGATTGGCCGAAACTTTAAGCAGCAAGCCGATTGGCCGAAACTCCAAGCCTCAAGCCGATTGGCCGAAACTTCAAGCCATAAGCCGATTGGCCGAAACTTCAAGCCGCAAGCCGTTTGGCCGAACAAGTCGCAAGCCCATTGGCTGAATATCAAGTCGCAAGCCCATTGGCTGATCATCAAGTCGCCAAACATGTTTTTTTAGCAAAGACCCTAGAGAATACAATGGCGGTGGTTGCAACTTTGTATCTCGTGTGGTATTTGCGTATTAATTTTTCAAACAAGTTTTATTTTTTAAACAGTTTTGTGCTAAAAAAAGAAAACCAGTAAAGTTAGCCCATTTTTTTCGCATAATGTGAAAAATGAAGTTATGCCGAGTAAATAGATACCTAACATGTCACGTTGCAAGCTGACTGGCCGAACAAGTCGCAAGCCGATTGGCCAAAACTTCAAGTCGCAAGCCGATTGGCCGAAACTTCTAGCCGCAAGCCAATTACCTGAAACTTCAAGCCGCAAGCCGATTGGCCGAAACTTCAAGTCGCAAGCCGATTGGCCGAAACTTCAAGTCGCATGCCGATTGGGCAAAACTTCAAGCCGCAAGCCGATTGGCCGAAACTTCAAGCCGCGAGTCGATTACCCGAAACTTCAAGCCGCAAGCCGATTGGCCGAAACTTCAAGTCGCAAGTCGATTGGCCGAAACTTCAAGTCTCAAGCCGATTGGTCGAAACTTCAAGCCGCAAGCCGATTGGCCGAAACTTCAAGCCGATTGGCTGAAACTTCAAGTCGCAAGTCGATTGGCCGAAACTTCAAGTCTCAAGCCGATTGTTCGAAACTTCAAGCCGCAAGCCGATTGGCCGAAACTTCAAGCCGCAAGTCGATTGGCCGAAACTTCAAGCCGCAAGTCGATTGGCCGAAACTTCAAGTCTCAAGCCGATTGGTCGAAACTTTAAGCCGCAAGCCGATTGGCCGAAACTTCAAGTCGCATGCCGATTGGCCAAAACTTCAAGCCGCAAGCCGATTGGCCGAAACTTCAAGCCACGAGTCGATTACCCGAAACTTCAAGCCGATTGGCTGAAACTTCAAGCCGCAAGCCGATTGGCCGAAACTTCAAGCCGCAAGGCGATTGGCCGAAACTTCAAGCCGCAAGCCGATTGGCCGAAACTTCAAGCCGCAAGCCGACTGACCGAAACTTCAAGCCGCAAGCCGATTGGCCGAAACTTTAAGCCACAAGCCGATTGGCCGAAACTTTAAGCTGCAAGCCGATTGGCCGAAACTTCAAGCCGATTGGCTGAAACTTCAAGCCGCAAGCCGATTGGCCGAAACTTTAAGTCGCATGCCGATTGGGCAAAACTTCAAGCCGCAAGCCGATTGGCCGAAACTTCAAGCCGCGAGTCGATTACCCGAAACTTCAAGCCGCAAGCCGATTGGCCGAAACTTCAAGTCGCAAGTCGATTGGCCGAAACTTCAAGTCTCAAGCCGATTGGTCGAAACTTCAAGCCGCAAGCCGATTGGCCGAAACTTCAAGCCGATTGGCTGAAACTTCGAGTCGCAAGTCGATTGGCCGAAACTTCAAGTCTCAAGCCGATTGTTCGAAACTTCAAGCCGCAAGCCGATTGGCCGAAACTTCAAGCCGCAAGTCGATTGGCCGAAACTTCAAGCCGCAAGTCGATTGGCCGAAACTTCAAGTCTCAAGCCGATTGGTCGAAACTTTAAGCCGCAAGCCGATTGGCCGAAACTTCAAGTCGCATGCCGATTGGCCAAAACTTCAAGCCGCAAGCCGATTGGCCGAAACTTCAAGCCACGAGTCGATTACCCGAAACTTCAAGCCGCAAGCCGATTGGCCGAAACTTCAAGTCTCAAGCCGATTGGCCGAAACTTCAAGCCGATTGGCTGAAACTTCAAGCCGCAAGCCGATTGGCCGAAACTTCAAGCCGCAAGGCGATTGGCCGAAACTTCAAGCCGCAAGCCGATTGGCCGAAACTTCAAGCCGCAAGCCGACTGACCGAAACTTCAAGCCGCAAGCCGATTGGCCGAAACTTTAAGCCACAAGCCGATTGGCCGAAACTTTAAGCTGCAAGCCGATTGGCCGAAACTTCAAGCCGATTGGCTGAAACTTCAAGCCGCAAGCCGATTGGCCGAAACTTCAAGCCGCCAAACATATGTGTTTTTAGCAAAGACCCTAGAGAATACAATGGCGGTCATTGCAACTTTGTATCTCGTGCGGTATTTGCGCATCAATTTTTCAAACAAGTTTTCTTTTTTAAACAGTTTTGTGATAAAAAAACAAAAAAACAGTAAAGTTAGCCCATTTTTTTTCGCATAATGTGAAAGATGAAGTTATGCTGAGTAAATAGATAGCATGTCACGTCGCAAGCTGATTGGCCGAACAAATCGCAAGCCGATTGGCCAAAACTTCAACCGCAAGCCGATTGGCCGAAACTTTAAGCCGCAAGCCGATTGGCCAAAACTTTAAGCCGCAAGCCGATTGGCCGAAACTTCAAGCCGCAAGCCGATTGGCCGAAACTTCAAGTCGCAAGCCGATTGGCCGAAACTTCAAGCCGATTGGCTGAAACTTCAAGCCGCAAGCCGATTGGCCGAAACTTAAAGCCGCAAGCCGATTGGCCGAAACTTCAAGCCGCAAGCTGATTGGCCAAAAACCCCAAGCCGCAAGCCGATTGGCCGAAACTTTAAGCAGCAAGCCGATTGGCCGAAACTCCAAGCCTCAAGCCGATTGGCCGAAACTTAAAGCCGCAAGCCGATTGGCCGAAACTTCAAGCCGCAAGCTGATTGGCCAAAAACCTCAAGCCGCAAGCCGATTGGCCGAAACTTTAAGCAGCAAGCCGATTGGCCGAAACTCCAAGCCTCAAGCCGATTGGCCGAAACTTCAAGCCATAAGCCGATTGGCCGAAACTTCAAGCCGCAAGCCGTTTGGCCGAACAAGTCGCAAGCCCATTGGCTGAATATCAAGTCGCAAGCCCATTGGCTGATCATCAAGTCGCCAAACATGTTTTTTTAGCAAAGACCCTAGAGAATACAATGGCGGTGGTTGCAACTTTGTATCTCGTGTGGTATTTGCGTATTAATTTTTCAAACAAGTTTTATTTTTTAAACAGTTTTGTGCTAAAAAAAGAAAACCAGTAAAGTTAGCCCATTTTTTTCGCATAATGTGAAAAATGAAGTTATGCCGAGTAAATAGATACCTAACATGTCACGTTGCAAGCTGACTGGCCGAACAAGTCGCAAGCCGATTGGCCAAAACTTCAAGTCGCAAGCCGATTGGCCGAAACTTCTAGCCGCAAGCCAATTACCTGAAACTTCAAGCCGCAAGCCGATTGGCCGAAACTTTAAGTCGCAAGCCGATTGGCCGAAACTTCAAGTCGCATGCCGATTGGGCAAAACTTCAAGCCGCAAGCCGATTGGCCGAAACTTCAAGCCGCGAGTCGATTACCCGAAACTTCAAGCCGCAAGCCGATTGGCCGAAACTTCAAGTCGCAAGTCGATT
Source organism: Lithobates pipiens (assembly GCF_037356315.1). Classification (NCBI taxonomy): domain Eukaryota; kingdom Metazoa; phylum Chordata; class Amphibia; order Anura; family Ranidae; genus Lithobates; species Lithobates pipiens. The sequence goes on along the minus strand of NW_027507686.1, from coordinate 69,920,374 downwards.
GGCCGAAACTTCAAGTCTCAAGCCGATTGGTCGAAACTTCAAGCCGCAAGCCGATTGGCCGAAACTTCAAGCCGATTGGCTGAAACTTCGAGTCGCAAGTCGATTGGCCGAAACTTCAAGTCTCAAGCCGATTGTTCGAAACTTCAAGCCGCAAGCCGATTGGCCGAAACTTCAAGCCGCAAGTCGATTGGCCGAAACTTCAAGCCGCAAGTCGATTGGCCGAAACTTCAAGTCTCAAGCCGATTGGTCGAAACTTTAAGCCGCAAGCCGATTGGCCGAAACTTCAAGTCGCATGCCGATTGGCCAAAACTTCAAGCCGCAAGCCGATTGGCCGAAACTTCAAGCCACGAGTCGATTACCCGAAACTTCAAGCCGCAAGCCGATTGGCCGAAACTTCAAGTCTCAAGCCGATTGGCCGAAACTTCAAGCCGATTGGCTGAAACTTCAAGCCGCAAGCCGATTGGCCGAAACTTCAAGCCGCAAGGCGATTGGCCGAAACTTCAAGCCGCAAGCCGATTGGCCGAAACTTCAAGCCGCAAGCCGACTGACCGAAACTTCAAGCCGCAAGCCGATTGGCCGAAACTTTAAGCCACAAGCCGATTGGCCGAAACTTTAAGCTGCAAGCCGATTGGCCGAAACTTCAAGCCGATTGGCTGAAACTTCAAGCCGCAAGCCGATTGGCCGAAACTTCAAGCCGCCAAACATATGTGTTTTTAGCAAAGACCCTAGAGAATACAATGGCGGTCATTGCAACTTTGTATCTCGTGCGGTATTTGCGCATCAATTTTTCAAACAAGTTTTCTTTTTTAAACAGTTTTGTGATAAAAAAACAAAAAAACAGTAAAGTTAGCCCATTTTTTTTCGCATAATGTGAAAGATGAAGTTATGCTGAGTAAATAGATAGCATGTCACGTCGCAAGCTGATTGGCCGAACAAATCGCAAGCCGATTGGCCAAAACTTCAACCGCAAGCCGATTGGCCGAAACTTTAAGCCGCAAGCCGATTGGCCAAAACTTTAAGCCGCAAGCCGATTGGCCGAAACTTCAAGCCGCAAGCCGATTGGCCGAAACTTCAAGTCGCAAGCCGATTGGCCGAAACTTCAAGCCGATTGGCTGAAACTTCAAGCCGCAAGCCGATTGGCCGAAACTTAAAGCCGCAAGCCGATTGGCCGAAACTTCAAGCCGCAAGCTGATTGGCCAAAAACCCCAAGCCGCAAGCCGATTGGCCGAAACTTTAAGCAGCAAGCCGATTGGCCGAAACTCCAAGCCTCAAGCCGATTGGCCGAAACTTCAAGCCATAAGCCGATTGGCCGAAACTTCAAGCCGCAAGCCGTTTGGCCGAACAAGTCGCAAGCCCATTGGCTGAATATCAAGTCGCAAGCCCATTGGCTGATCATCAAGTCGCCAAACATGTTTTTTTAGCAAAGACCCTAGAGAATACAATGGCGGTGGTTGCAACTTTGTATCTCGTGTGGTATTTGCGTATTAATTTTTCAAACAAGTTTTATTTTTTAAACAGTTTTGTGCTAAAAAAGAAAACCAGTAAAGTTAGCCCATTTTTTTCGCATAATGTGAAAAATGAAGTTATGCCGAGTAAATAGATACCTAACATGTCACGTTGCAAGCTGACTGGCCGAACAAGTCGCAAGCCGATTGGCCAAAACTTCAAGTCGCAAGCCAATTGGCCGAAACTTCAAGCTGCAAGCCGATTGGCCAAAACTTCAAGCCGCAAGCCGATTGGCCGAAACTTCAATCTGCAAGCTGATTGGCCAAAACTTCAAGCCGCAAGCCGATTGGCCGAAACTTCAAGCCGCAAGCCGATTGGCCGAAACTTCAAGTCACAAGCTGATTGGCCGAAACTTCAAGCCGATTGGCTGAAACTTCAAGCCGCAATCCGATTGGCCGAAACTTTAAGCCGCATGCCGATTGGCCGAAAACTTCAAGCCGCAATCCGATTGACCGAAACTTTAAGCCGCAAGCCGATTGGCCGAAACTTTAAGCCGCAAGCCGATTGGCCGAAACTTTAAGCTGCATGCCGATTGGCCGAAACTTCAATCTGCAAGCTGATTGGCCGAAACTTCTAGCCGCAAGCCAATTACCCGAAACTTCAAGCCGCAAGCCGATTGGCCAAAACTTCAAGCCGCAAGCCGATTGGCCGAAACTTCAAGAAGCGAGTCGATTACCCGAAACTTCAAGCCGCAAGCCGATTGGCCGAAACTTCAAGTCGCAAGTCGATTGGCCGAAACTTCAAGTCACAAGCCGATTGGCCGAAACTTCAAGCCGATTGGCTGAAACTTCAAGCCACAATCAGATTGGCCAAAACTTTAAGCCGCAAGCCGATTGGCCGAACACTTCAAGCCGCAAGCCGATTGGCTGAAAACTTTAAGTCGCAAGCCGATTGGCCAAAAACTTCAAGCCGCAATCCGATTGGCCGAAACTTTAAGCCGCAAGCCGATTGGCCGAAACTTCAAGCCGCGAGCAGATTACCCGAAACTTCAAGCCGCAAGCCGATTAGCCGAAACTTCAAGTCGCAAGTCGATTGGCCGAAACTTCAAGTCTCAAGCCGATTGGCCGAAACTTCAAGCCGCAAGCCGATTGGCCGAAACTTTAAGCCACAAGCCGATTGGCCGAAACTTTAAGCCGCAAGCCGATTGGCCGAAACTTCAAGCCGCCAAACATATGTGTTTTTAGCAAAGACCCTAGAGAATACAATGGCGGTCGTTGCAACTTTGTATCTCATGCGGTATTTGCGCATCAATTTTTCAAACAAGTTTTCTTTTTTAAACAGTTTTGTGCTAAAAAAAAAAAAAAACTGTAAAGTTAGCCCATTTTTTCGCATAATGTGAAAGATGAAGTTATGCCGAGCAAATAGATAACTAGCATGTCACGTCACAAGCTGATTGGCCGAACAAGTCGCAAGCTGATTGGCCGAACAAGTTGCAAGCCGATTGGCCAAAACTTCAAGCCGCAAGCCGATTGGCCGAAAACTTCAAGCCGCAAGCCGATTGGCCGAAACTTTTAGCCGCAAGCCGATTTGCCGAAACTTCAATCTGCAAGCTGATTGGCTGAAACTTCAAGTCGCAAGCCGATTGGCCGAAACTTCAAGCCGATTGGCTGAAACTTCAAGCCGCAAGCCGATTGGCCGAAACTTAAAGCCGCAAGCCGATTGGCCGAAACTTCAAGTCGCAAGCCGATTGGCCGAAACTTCAAGCCGCAAGCCGATTGGCTGAAACTTCAAGCCGCAAGCCGATTGGCCGAAACTTCAAGCCGCAAGCCCATTGGCCAAACAATTCGCAAGCCCATTGGCTGAATATCAAGTCGCAAGCCCATTGGCCAAAACTTCAAGTCGCAATTGGCTGATCAAGTCGCCAAACATATGTTTTTTTAGCAAAGATCCTAGAGAATACAATGGCGGTCGTTGCAACTTTGTATCTCGTGCGGTATTTGCGCATCAATTTTTCAAGCAACTTTTCTTTTTTTAACAGTTTTGTGCTAGAAAAAACAAAAAAACAGTAAAGTTAGCCCATTTTTTCGCATAATGTGAAAGATGAAGTTATGCCGAGCAAATAGATAACTAGCATGTCACGTCGCAAGCTGATTGGCCGAACAAGTCGCAAGCTGATTGGCCGAACAAGTTGCAAGCCGATTGGCCAAAACTTCAAGCCGCAAGCCGATTGGCTGAAAACTTCAAGCCGCAAGCCGATTGGCCGAAACTTTAAGCCGCAAGCCGATTTGCCGAAACTTCAATCTGCAAGCTGATTGGCTGAAACTTCAAGTCGCAAGCCGATTGGCCGAAACTTCAAGCCGATTGGCTGAAACTTCAAGCCGCAAGCCGATTGGCCGAAAACTTCAAGCCGCAAGCCGATTGGCCGAAACTTTAAGCCGCAAGCCGATTTGCCGAAACTTCAATCTGCAAGCTGATTGGCTGAAACTTCAAGTCGCAAGCCGATTGGCCGAAACTTCAAGCCGATTGGCTGAAACTTCAAGCCGCAAGCCGATTGGCCGAAACTTAAAGCCGCAAGCCGATTGGCCAAAACTTCAAGTCGCAAGCCGATTGGCTGAAACTTCAAGCCGCAAGCCGATTGGCCGAAACTTCAATCCGCCAAACATATGTGTTTTTAGCAAAGACCCTAGAGAATACAATGGCGGTCGTTGCAACTTTTTATCTCGTGCGGTATTTGCGCATCAATTTTTCAAACAAGTTTTCTTTTTTAAACAGTTTTGTGCTAAAAAAACAAAAAAACAGTAAAGTTAGCCCATTTTTTTCGCATAATGTGAAAGATGAAGTTATGCTGAGTAAATAGATAGCATGTCACGTCGCAAGCCGATTGGCCGAAACTTTAAGCCGCAAGCCGATTGGCCAAAACTTTAAGCCGCAAGCCGATTGGCCGAAACTTAAAGCCGCAAGCCGATTGGCCGAAACTTCAAGTCGCAAGCCGATTGGCCGAAACTTCAAGCCCATTGGCTGAAACTTCAAGCCGCAAGCCGATTGGCCGAAACTTAAAGCCGCAAGCCGATTGGCCGAAACTTCAAGTCGCAAGCCGATTGGCCGAAACTTTAAGCTGCAAGCCGATTGGGCGAAACTTCAAGCCGCAAGCCGATTGGCTGAAACTTCAAGCCGCAAGCTGATTGGCCGAAAACCTCAAGCCGCAAGCCGATTGGCCGAAACTTTAAGCAGCAAGCCGATTGGCCGAAACTCCAAGCCTCAAGCCGATTGGCCGAAAATTCAAGCCGCAAGCCGTTTGGCCGAACAAGTCGCAAGCCCATTGGCTGAATATTAAGTCGCAAGCCCATTGGCTGATCATCAAGTCGCCAAACATGTTTTTTTAGCAAAGACCCTAGAGAATACAATGGCGGTGGTTGCAACTTTGTATCTCGTGTGGTATTTGCGTATTAATTTTTCAAACAAGTTTTATTTTTTAAACAGTTTTGTGCTAAAAAAAGAAAACCAGTAAAGTTAGCCCATTTTTTTCGCATAATGTGAAAAATGAAGTTATGCCGAGTAAATAGATACCTAACATGTCACGTTGCAAGCTGACTGGCCGAACAAGTCGCAAGCCGATTGGCCAAAACTTCAAGTCGCAAGCCAATTGGCCGAAACTTCAAGCCGCAAGCCGATTGGCCGAAACTTCAATCTGCAAGCTGATTGGCCAAAACTTCAAGCCGCAAGCCGATTGGCCGAAACTTCAAGTCACAAGCTGATTGGCCGAAACTTCAAGCCGATTGGCTGAAACTCCAAGCCTCAAGCCGATTGGCCGAAACTTCAAGCCGTAAGCCGATTGGCCGAAACTTCTAGCCGCAAGCCAAGTACCCGAAACTTCAAGCCGCAAGCCGATTGGCCGAAACTTCAAGTCGCAAGCCGATTGGCCGAAACTTCAAGTCGCATGCCGATTGGCCAAAACTTCAAGCCGCGAGTCGATTACCCGAAACTTCAAGCCGCAAGCCGATTGGCCGAAACTTCAAGTCGCAAGTCGATTGGCCGAAACTTCAAGTCTCAAGCCGATTGGTCGAAACTTTAAGCCGCAAGCCGATTGGCCGAAACTTCAAGCCGCAAGCCGATTGGCTGAAACTTCAAGCCGCAAGCCGATTGGCCGAAACTTCAAGCCGCAAGCCCATTGGCCAAACAATTCGCAAGCCCATTGGCTGAATATCAAGTCGCAAGCCCATTGGCCAAAACTTCAAGTCGCAATTGGCTGATCAAGTCGCCAAACATATGTTTTTTTAGCAAAGATCCTAGAGAATACAATGGCGGTCGTTGCAACTTTGTATCTCGTGCGGTATTTGCGCATCAATTTTTCAAGCAACTTTTCTTTTTTTAACAGTTTTGTGCTAGAAAAAACAAAAAAACAGTAAAGTTAGCCCATTTTTTCGCATAATGTGAAAGATGAAGTTATGCCGAGCAAATAGATAACTAGCATGTCACGTCGCAAGCTGATTGGCCGAACAAGTCGCAAGCTGATTGGCCGAACAAGTTGCAAGCCGATTGGCCAAAACTTCAAGCCGCAAGCCGATTGGCTGAAAACTTCAAGCCGCAAGCCGATTGGCCGAAACTTTAAGCCGCAAGCCGATTTGCCGAAACTTCAATCTGCAAGCTGATTGGCTGAAACTTCAAGTCGCAAGCCGATTGGCCGAAACTTCAAGCCGATTGGCTGAAACTTCAAGCCGCAAGCCGATTGGCCGAAAACTTCAAGCCGCAAGCCGATTGGCCGAAACTTTAAGCCGCAAGCCGATTTGCCGAAACTTCAATCTGCAAGCTGATTGGCTGAAACTTCAAGTCGCAAGCCGATTGGCCGAAACTTCAAGCCGATTGGCTGAAACTTCAAGCCGCAAGCCGATTGGCCGAAACTTAAAGCCGCAAGCCGATTGGCCAAAACTTCAAGTCGCAAGCCGATTGGCTGAAACTTCAAGCCGCAAGCCGATTGGCCGAAACTTCAATCCGCCAAACATATGTGTTTTTAGCAAAGACCCTAGAGAATACAATGGCGGTCGTTGCAACTTTGTATCTCGTGCGGTATTTGCGCATCAATTTTTCAAACAAGTTTTCTTTTTTAAACAGTTTTGTGCTAAAAAAACAAAAAAACAGTAAAGTTAGCCCATTTTTTTTCGCATAATGTGAAAGATGAAGTTATGCTGAGTAAATAGATAGCATGTCACGTCGCAAGCCGATTGGCCAAAACTTCAACCGCAAGCCGATTGGCCGAAACTTTAAGCCGCAAGCCGATTGGCCAAAACTTTAAGCCGCAAGCCGATTGGCCGAAACTTAAAGCCGCAAGCCGATTGGCCGAAACTTCAAGTCGCAAGCCGATTGGCCGAAACTTCAAGCCCATTGGCTGAAACTTCAAGCCGCAAGCCGATTGGCCGAAACTTCAAGTCGCAAGCCGATTGGCCGAAACTTTAAGCTGCAAGCCGATTGGGCGAAACTTCAAGCCGCAAGCCGATTGGCTGAAACTTCAAGCCGCAAGCTGATTGGCCGAAAACCTCAAGCCGCAAGCCGATTGGCCGAAACTTTAAGCAGCAAGCCGATTGGCCGAAACTCCAAGCCTCAAGCCGATTGGCCGAAAATTCAAGCCGCAAGCCGTTTGGCCGAACAAGTCGCAAGCCCATTGGCTGAATATTAAGTCGCAAGCCCATTGGCTGATCATCAAGTCGCCAAACATGTTTTTTTAGCAAAGACCCTAGAGAATACAATGGCGGTGGTTGCAACTTTGTATCTCGTGTGGTATTTGCGTATTAATTTTTCAAACAAGTTTTATTTTTTAAACAGTTTTGTGCTAAAAAAAGAAAACCAGTAAAGTTAGCCCATTTTTTTCGCATAATGTGAAAAATGAAGTTATGCCGAGTAAATAGATACCTAACATGTCACGTTGCAAGCTGACTGGCCGAACAAGTCGCAAGCCGATTGGCCAAAACTTCAAGTCGCAAGCCAATTGGCCGAAACTTCAAGCCGCAAGCCGATTGGCCGAAACTTCAATCTGCAAGCTGATTGGCCAAAACTTCAAGCCGCAAGCCGATTGGCCGAAACTTCAAGTCACAAGCTGATTGGCCGAAACTTCAAGCCGATTGGCTGAAACTCCAAGCCTCAAGCCGATTGGCCGAAACTTCAAGCCGTAAGCCGATTGGCCGAAACTTCTAGCCGCAAGCCAAGTACCCGAAACTTCAAGCCGCAAGCCGATTGGCCGAAACTTCAAGTCGCAAGCCGATTGGCCGAAACTTCAAGTCGCATGCCGATTGGCCAAAACTTCAAGCCGCGAGTCGATTACCCGAAACTTCAAGCCGCAAGCCGATTGGCCGAAACTTCAAGTCGCAAGTCGATTGGCCGAAACTTCAAGTCTCAAGCCGATTGGTCGAAACTTTAAGCCGCAAGCCGATTGGCCGAAACTTCAAGCCGCAAGCCGATTGGCTGAAACTTCAAGCCGCAAGCCGATTGGCCGAAACTTCAAGCCGCAAGCCCATTGGCCAAACAATTCGCAAGCCCATTGGCTGAATATCAAGTCGCAAGCCCATTGGCCAAAACTTCAAGTCGCAATTGGCTGATCAAGTCGCCAAACATATGTTTTTTTAGCAAAGATCCTAGAGAATACAATGGCGGTCGTTGCAACTTTGTATCTCGTGCGGTATTTGCGCATCAATTTTTCAAGCAACTTTTCTTTTTTTAACAGTTTTGTGCTAGAAAAAACAAAAAAACAGTAAAGTTAGCCCATTTTTTCGCATAATGTGAAAGATGAAGTTATGCCGAGCAAATAGATAACTAGCATGTCACGTCGCAAGCTGATTGGCCGAACAAGTCGCAAGCTGATTGGCCGAACAAGTTGCAAGCCGATTGGCCAAAACTTCAAGCCGCAAGCCGATTGGCTGAAAACTTCAAGCCGCAAGCCGATTGGCCGAAACTTTAAGCCGCAAGCCGATTTGCCGAAACTTCAATCTGCAAGCTGATTGGCTGAAACTTCAAGTCGCAAGCCGATTGGCCGAAACTTCAAGCCGATTGGCTGAAACTTCAAGCCGCAAGCCGATTGGCCGAAAACTTCAAGCCGCAAGCCGATTGGCCGAAACTTTAAGCCGCAAACCGATTTGCCGAAACTTCAATCTGCAAGCTGATTGGCTGAAACTTCAAGTCGCAAGCCGATTGGCCGAAACTTCAAGCCGATTGGCTGAAACTTCAAGCCGCAAGCCGATTGGCCGAAACTTAAAGCCGCAAGCCGATTGGCCAAAACTTCAAGTCGCAAGCCGATTGGCTGAAACTTCAAGCCGCAAGCCGATTGGCCGAAACTTCAATCCGCCAAACATATGTGTTTTTAGCAAAGACCCTAGAGAATACAATGGCGGTCGTTGCAACTTTGTATCTCGTGCGGTATTTGCGCATCAATTTTTCAAACAAGTTTTTTTTTTTAAACAGTTTTGTGCTAAAAAAACAAAAAAACAGTAAAGTTAGCCCATTTTTTTTCGCATAATGTGAAAGATGAAGTTATGCTGAGTAAATAGATAGCATGTCACGTCGCAAGCCGATTGGCCAAAACTTCAACCGCAAGCCGATTGGCCGAAACTTTAAGCCGCAAGCCGATTGGCCAAAACTTTAAGCCGCAAGCCGATTGGCCGAAACTTAAAGCCGCAAGCCGATTGGCCGAAACTTCAAGTCGCAAGCCGATTGGCCGAAACTTCAAGCCGATTGGCTGAAACTTCAAGCCGCAAGCCGATTGGCCGAAACTTAAAGCCGCAAGCCGATTGGCCGAAACTTCAAGTCGCAAGCCGATTGGCCGAAACTTTAAGCTGCAAGCCGATTGGGCGAAACTTCAAGCCGCAAGCCGATTGGCTGAAACTTCAAGCCGCAAGCTGATTGGCCGAAAACCTCAAGCCGCAAGCCGATTGGCCGAAACTTTAAGCAGCAAGCCGATTGGCCGAAACTCCAAGCCTCAAGCCGATTGGCCGAAAATTCAAGCCGCAAGCCGTTTGGCCGAACAAGTCGCAAGCCCATTGGCTGAATATTAAGTCGCAAGCCCATTGGCTGATCATCAAGTCGCCAAACATGTTTTTTTAGCAAAGACCCTAGAGAATACAATGGCGGTGGTTGCAACTTTGTATCTCGTGTGGTATTTGCGTATTAATTTTTCAAACAAGTTTTATTTTTTAAACAGTTTTGTGCTAAAAAAAGAAAACCAGTAAAGTTAGCCCATTTTTTTCGCATAATGTGAAAAATGAAGTTATGCCGAGTAAATAGATACCTAACATGTCACATTGCAAGCTGACTGGCCGAACAAGTCGCAAGCCGATTGGCCAAAACTTCAAGTCGCAAGCCAATTGGCCGAAACTTCAAGCCGCAAGCCGATTGGCCGAAACTTCAATCTGCAAGCTGATTGGCCAAAACTTCAAACCGCAAGCCGATTGGCCGAAACTTCAAGTCACAAGCTGATTGGCCGAAACTTCAAGCCGATTGGCTGAAACTCCAAGCCTCAAGCCGATTGGCCGAAACTTCAAGCCGTAAGCCGATTGGCCGAAACTTCTAGCCGCAAGCCAAGTACCCGAAACTTCAAGCCGCAAGCCGATTGGCCGAAACTTCAAGTCGCAAGCCGATTGGCCGAAACTTCAAGTCGCATGCCGATTGGCCAAAACTTCAAGCCGCGAGTCGATTACCCGAAACTTCAAGCCGCAAGCCGATTGGCCGAAACTTCAAGTCGCAAGTCGATTGGCCGAAACTTCAAGTCTCAAGCCGATTGGTCGAAACTTTAAGCCGCAAGTCGATTGGCCGAAACTTCAAGTCGCATGCCGATTGGCCAAAACTTCAAGCCGCAAGCCGATTGGCCGAAACTTCAAGCCGCGAGTCGATTACCCGAAACTTCAAGCCGCAAGCCGATTGGCCGAAACTTCTAGCCGCAAGCCAATTACCCGAAACTTCAAGCCGCAAGCCGATTGGCCGAAACTTCAAGTCGCAAGTCGATTGGCCGAAACTTTAAGTCTCAAACCGATTGGTCGAAACTTCAAGCCGCAAGCCGATTGACTGAAACTTTAAGCCGCAAGCCGATTGGCCGAAACTTCAAGTCGCAAGCCGATTGGCCGAAACTTCAAGCCGATTGGCTGAAACTTCAAGTCGCAAGCCGATTGGCCGAAACTTTAAGCCGCAAGCCGATTGGCCGAAACTTTAAGCAGCAAGCCGATTGGCCGAAACTTCAAGTCGCAAGCCGATTGGCCGAAACTTCAAGCTGATTGGCTGAAACTTCAAGCCGCAAGCTGATTGGCTAAAACTTCAAGCCGCCATTGGCTGATCAAGTCGCCAAACATATGTGTTTTTAGCAAAGACCCTAGAGAATACAATGGCGGTCGTTGCAACTTTGTATCTCGTGCGGTATTTGCGCATCAATTTTTCAAACAAGTTTTCTTTTTTAAACAGTTTTGTGCTAAAAAAAAACAAAACAGTAAAGTTAGCCCATTTTTTTCGCATAATGTGAAAGATGAAGTTATGCCGAGCAAATAGATAACTAGCATGTCACGTCGCAAGCTGATTGGCCGAACAAGTCGCAAGCTGATTGGCCGAACAAGTTGCAAGCCGATTGGCTGAAAACTTCAAACCGCAAGCCGATTGGCCGAAACTTTAAGCCGCAAGCCGATTTGCCGAAACTTCAATCTGCAAGCTGATTGGCTGAAACTTCAAGTCGCAAGCCGATTGGCCGAAACTTCAAGCCGATTGGCTGAAACTTCAAGCCGCAAGCCGATTGGCCGAAAACTTCAAGCCGCAAGCCGATTGGCCGAAACTTTAAGCCGCAAGCCGATTTGCCGAAACTTCAATCTGCAAGCTGATTGGCTGAAACTTCAAGTCGCAAGCCGATTGGCCGAAACTTCAAGCCGATTGGCTGAAACTTCAAGCCGCAAGCCGATTGGCCGAAACTTAAAGCCGCAAGCCGATTGGCCGAAACTTCAAGTCGCAAGCCGATTGGCTGAAACTTCAAGTCGCAAGTCGATTGGCCGAAACTTCAAGTCTCAAGCCGATTGGTCGAAACTTTAAGCCGCAAGCCGATTGGCCGAAACTTCAAGCCGCAAGCCGATTGGCTGAAACTTCAAGCCGCAAGCCGATTGGCTGAAACTTCAAGCCGCAAGCCGATTGGCCGAAACTTAAAGCCGCAAGCCGATTGGCCGAAACTTCAAGCCGCAAGCCGATTGGCCGAAACTTCAAGTCGCAAGTCGATTGGCCGAAACTTCAAGTCTCAAGCCGATTGGTCGAAACTTTAAGCCGCAAGCCGATTGGCCGAAACTTCAAGCCGCAAGCCGATTGGCTGAAACTTCAAGCCGCAAGCCGATTGGCCGAAACTTCAAGTCGCAAGTCGATTGGCCGAAACTTCAAGTCTCAAGCCGATTGGTCGAAACTTTAAGCCGCAAGCCGATTGGCCGAAATTTCAAGCCGCAAGCCGATTGGCTGAAACTTCAAGCCGCAAGCCGATTGGCCGAAACTTCAAGCCGCAAGCCCATTGGCCAAACAATTCGCAAGCCCATTGGCTGAATATCAAGTCGCAAGCCCATTGGCCAAAACTTCAAGTCGCAATTGGCTGATCAAGTCGCCAAACATATGTTTTTTTAGCAAAGATCCTAGAGAATACAATGGCGGTCGTTGCAACTTTGTATCTCGTGCGGTATTTGCGCATCAATTTTTCAAGCAACTTTTCTTTTTTTAACAGTTTTGTGCTAGAAAAAACAAAAAAACAGTAAAGTTAGCCCATTTTTTCGCATAATGTGAAAGATGAAGTTATGCCGAGCAAATAGATAACTAGCATGTCACGTCGCAAGCTGATTGGCCGAACAAGTCGCAAGCTGATTGGCCGAACAAGTTGCAAGCCGATTGGCCAAAACTTCAAGCCGCAAGCCGATTGGCTGAAAACTTCAAGCCGCAAGCCGATTGGCCGAAACTTTAAGCCGCAAGCCGATTTGCCGAAACTTCAATCTGCAAGCTGATTGGCTGAAACTTCAAGTCGCAAGCCGATTGGCCGAAACTTCAAGCCGATTGGCTGAAACTTCAAGCCGCAAGCCGATTGGCCGAAAACTTCAAGCCGCAAGCCGATTGGCCGAAACTTTAAGCCGCAAGCCGATTTGCCGAAACTTCAATCTGCAAGCTGATTGGCTGAAACTTCAAGTCGCAAGCCGATTGGCCGAAACTTCAAGCCGATTGGCTGAAACTTCAAGCCGCAAGCCGATTGGCCGAAACTTAAAGCCGCAAGCCGATTGGCCAAAACTTCAAGTCGCAAGCCGATTGGCTGAAACTTCAAGCCGCAAGCCGATTGGCCGAAACTTCAATCCGCCAAACATATGTGTTTTTAGCAAAGACCCTAGAGAATACAATGGCGGTCGTTGCAACTTTGTATCTCGTGCGGTATTTGCGCATCAATTTTTCAAACAAGTTTTCTTTTTTAAACAGTTTTGTGCTAAAAAAACAAAAAAACAGTAAAGTTAGCCCATTTTTTTTCGCATAATGTGAAAGATGAAGTTATGCTGAGTAAATAGATAGCATGTCACGTCGCAAGCCGATTGGCCAAAACTTCAACCGCAAGCCGATTGGCCGAAACTTTAAGCCGCAAGCCGATTGGCCAAAACTTTAAGCCGCAAGCCGATTGGCCGAAACTTAAAGCCGCAAGCCGATTGGCCGAAACTTCAAGTCGCAAGCCGATTGGCCGAAACTTCAAGCCCATTGGCTGAAACTTCAAGCCGCAAGCCGATTGGCCGAAACTTCAAGTCGCAAGCCGATTGGCCGAAACTTTAAGCTGCAAGCCGATTGGGCGAAACTTCAAGCCGCAAGCCGATTGGCTGAAACTTCAAGCCGCAAGCTGATTGGCCGAAACTTTAAGCAGCAAGCCGATTGGCCGAAACTCCAAGCCTCAAGCCGATTGGCCGAAAATTCAAGCCGCAAGCCGTTTGGCCGAACAAGTCGCAAGCCCATTGGCTGAATATTAAGTCGCAAGCCCATTGGCTGATCATCAAGTCGCCAAACATGTTTTTTTAGCAAAGACCCTAGAGAATACAATGGCGGTCGTTGCAACTTTGTATCTCGTGTGGTATTTGCGTATTAATTTTTCAAACAAGTTTTATTTTTTAAACAGTTTTGTGCTAAAAAAAGAAAACCAGTAAAGTTAGCCCATTTTTTTCGCATAATGTGAAAAATGAAGTTATGCCGAGTAAATAGATACCTAACATGTCACGTTGCAAGCTGACTGGCCGAACAAGTCGCAAGCCGATTGGCCAAAACTTCAAGTCGCAAGCCAATTGGCCGAAACTTCAAGCCGCAAGCCGATTGGCCGAAACTTCAATCTGCAAGCTGATTGGCCAAAACTTCAAGCCGCAAGCCGATTGGCCGAAACTTCAAGTCACAAGCTGATTGGCCGAAACTTCAAGCCGATTGGCTGAAACTCCAAGCCTCAAGCCGATTGGCCGAAACTTCAAGCCGTAAGCCGATTGGCCGAAACTTCTAGCCGCAAGCCAAGTACCCGAAACTTCAAGCCGCAAGCCGATTGGCCGAAACTTCAAGTCGCAAGCCGATTGGCCGAAACTTCAAGTCGCATTCCGATTGGCCAAAACTTCAAGCCGCGAGTCGATTACCCGAAACTTCAAGCCGCAAGCCGATTGGCCGAAACTTCAAGTCGCAAGTCGATTGGCCGAAACTTCAAGTCTCAAGCCGATTGGTCGAAACTTTAAGCCGCAAGCCGATTGGCCGAAACTTCAAGCCGCAAGCCGATTGGCTGAAACTTCAAGCCGCAAGCCGATTGGCCGAAACTTCAAGCCGCAAGCCCATTGGCCAAACAATTCGCAAGCCCATTGGCTGAATATCAAGTCGCAAGCCCATTGGCCAAAACTTCAAGTCGCAATTGGCTGATCAAGTCGCCAAACATATGTTTTTTTAGCAAAGATCCTAGAGAATACAATGGCGGTCGTTGCAACTTTGTATCTCGTGCGGTATTTGCGCATCAATTTTTCAAGCAACTTTTCTTTTTTTAACAGTTTTGTGCTAGAAAAAACAAAAAAACAGTAAAGTTAGCCCATTTTTTCGCATAATGTGAAAGATGAAGTTATGCCGAGCAAATAGATAACTAGCATGTCACGTCGCAAGCTGATTGGCCGAACAAGTCGCAAGCTGATTGGCCGAACAAGTTGCAAGCCGATTGGCCAAAACTTCAAGCCGCAAGCCGATTGGCTGAAAACTTCAAGCCGCAAGCCGATTGGCCGAAACTTTAAGCCGCAAGCCGATTTGCCGAAACTTCAATCTGCAAGCTGATTGGCTGAAACTTCAAGTCGCAAGCCGATTGGCCGAAACTTCAAGCCGATTGGCTGAAACTTCAAGCCGCAAGCCGATTGGCCGAAAACTTCAAGCCGCAAGCCGATTGGCCGAAACTTTAAGCCGCAAACCGATTTGCCGAAACTTCAATCTGCAAGCTGATTGGCTGAAACTTCAAGTCGCAAGCCGATTGGCCGAAACTTCAAGCCGATTGGCTGAAACTTCAAGCCGCAAGCCGATTGGCCGAAACTTAAAGCCGCAAGCCGATTGGCCAAAACTTCAAGTCGCAAGCCGATTGGCTGAAACTTCAAGCCGCAAGCCGATTGGCCGAAACTTCAATCCGCCAAACATATGTGTTTTTAGCAAAGACCCTAGAGAATACAATGGCGGTCGTTGCAACTTTGTATCTCGTGCGGTATTTGCGCATCAATTTTTCAAACAAGTTTTTTTTTTTAAACAGTTTTGTGCTAAAAAAACAAAAAAACAGTAAAGTTAGCCCATTTTTTTTCGCATAATGTGAAAGATGAAGTTATGCTGAGTAAATAGATAGCATGTCACGTCGCAAGCCGATTGGCCAAAACTTCAACCGCAAGCCGATTGGCCGAAACTTTAAGCCGCAAGCCGATTGGCCAAAACTTTAAGCCGCAAGCCGATTGGCCGAAACTTAAAGCCGCAAGCCGATTGGCCGAAACTTCAAGTCGCAAGCCGATTGGCCGAAACTTCAAGCCGATTGGCTGAAACTTCAAGCCGCAAGCCGATTGGCCGAAACTTAAAGCCGCAAGCCGATTGGCCGAAACTTCAAGTCGCAAGCCGATTGGCCGAAACTTTAAGCTGCAAGCCGATTGGGCGAAACTTCAAGCCGCAAGCCGATTGGCTGAAACTTCAAGCCGCAAGCTGATTGGCCGAAAACCTCAAGCCGCAAGCCGATTGGCCGAAACTTTAAGCAGCAAGCCGATTGGCCGAAACTCCAAGCCTCAAGCCGATTGGCCGAAAATTCAAGCCGCAAGCCGTTTGGCCGAACAAGTCGCAAGCCCATTGGCTGAATATTAAGTCGCAAGCCCATTGGCTGATCATCAAGTCGCCAAACATGTTTTTTTAGCAAAGACCCTAGAGAATACAATGGCGGTGGTTGCAACTTTGTATCTCGTGTGGTATTTGCGTATTAATTTTTCAAACAAGTTTTATTTTTTAAACAGTTTTGTGCTAAAAAAAGAAAACCAGTAAAGTTAGCCCATTTTTTTCGCATAATGTGAAAAATGAAGTTATGCCGAGTAAATAGATACCTAACATGTCACATTGCAAGCTGACTGGCCGAACAAGTCGCAAGCCGATTGGCCAAAACTTCAAGTCGCAAGCCAATTGGCCGAAACTTCAAGCCGCAAGCCGATTGGCCGAAACTTCAATCTGCAAGCTGATTGGCCAAAACTTCAAGCCGCAAGCCGATTGGCCGAAACTTCAAGTCACAAGCTGATTGGCCGAAACTTCAAGCCGATTGGCTGAAACTCCAAGCCTCAAGCCGATTGGCCGAAACTTCAAGCCGTAAGCCGATTGGCCGAAACTTCTAGCCGCAAGCCAAGTACCCGAAACTTCAAGCCGCAAGCCGATTGGCCGAAACTTCAAGTCGCAAGCCGATTGGCCGAAACTTCAAGTCGCATGCCGATTGGCCAAAACTTCAAGCCGCGAGTCGATTACCCGAAACTTCAAGCCGCAAGCCGATTGGCCGAAACTTCAAGTCGCAAGTCGATTGGCCGAAACTTCAAGTCTCAAGCCGATTGGTCGAAACTTTAAGCCGCAAGTCGATTGGCCGAAACTTCAAGTCGCATGCCGATTGGCCAAAACTTCAAGCCGCAAGCCGATTGGCCGAAACTTCAAGCCGCGAGTCGATTACCCGAAACTTCAAGCCGCAAGCCGATTGGCCGAAACTTCTAGCCGCAAGCCAATTACCCGAAACTTCAAGCCGCAAGCCGATTGGCCGAAACTTCAAGTCGCAAGTCGATTGGCCGAAACTTTAAGTCTCAAACCGATTGGTCGAAACTTCAAGCCGCAAGCCGATTGACTGAAACTTTAAGCCGCAAGCCGATTGGCCGAAACTTCAAGTCGCAAGCCGATTGGCCGAAACTTCAAGCCGATTGGCTGAAACTTCAAGTCGCAAGCCGATTGGCCGAAACTTTAAGCCGCAAGCCGATTGGCCGAAACTTTAAGCAGCAAGCCGATTGGCCGAAACTTCAAGTCGCAAGCCGATTGGCCGAAACTTCAAGCTGATTGGCTGAAACTTCAAGCCGCAAGCTGATTGGCTAAAACTTCAAGCCGCCATTGGCTGATCAAGTCGCCAAACATATGTGTTTTTAGCAAAGACCCTAGAGAATACAATGGCGGTCGTTGCAACTTTGTATCTCGTGCGGTATTTGTGCATCAATTTTTCAAACAAGTTTTCTTTTTTAAACAGTTTTGTGCTAAAAAAAAACAAAACAGTAAAGTTAGCCCATTTTTTTCGCATAATGTGAAAGATGAAGTTATGCCGAGCAAATAGATAACTAGCATGTCACGTCGCAAGCTGATTGGCCGAACAAGTCGCAAGCTGATTGGCCGAACAAGTTGCAAGCCGATTGGCCAAAACTTCAAGCCGCAAGCCGATTGGCTGAAAACTTCAAGCCGCAAGCCGATTGGCCGAAACTTTAAGCCGCAAGCCGATTTGCCGAAACTTCAATCTGCAAGCTGATTGGCTGAAACTTCAAGTCGCAAGCCGATTGGCCGAAACTTCAAGCCGATTGGCTGAAACTTCAAGCCGCAAGCCGATTGGCCGAAAACTTCAAGCCGCAAGCCGATTGGCCGAAACTTTAAGCCGCAAGCCGATTTGCCGAAACTTCAATCTGCAAGCTGATTGGCTGAAACTTCAAGTCGCAAGCCGATTGGCCGAAACTTCAAGCCGATTGGCTGAAACTTCAAGCCGCAAGCCGATTGGCCGAAACTTAAAGCCGCAAGCCGATTGGCCGAAACTTCAAGTCGCAAGCCGATTGGCCGAAACTTCAAGCCGCAAGCCGATTGGCTGAAACTTCAAGCCGCAAGCCGATTGGCCGAAACTTTAAGCAGCAAGCCGATTGGCCGAAACTCCAAGCCTCAAGCCGATTGGCCGAAACTTCAAGCCGCAAGCCGATTGGCCGAACAAGTCACAAGCCCATTGGCTGAATATCAAGTCGCAAGCCCATTGGCTGATCATCAAGTCGCCAAACATGTTTTTTTAGCAAAGACCCTAGAGAATACAATGGCGGTGGTTGCAACTTTGTATCTCATGTGGTATTTGCGTATTAATTTTTCAAACAAGTTTTATTTTTTAAACAGTTCTGTGCTAAAAAAAGAAAACCAGTAAAGTTAGCCCATTTTTTTCGCATAATGTGAAAGATGAAGTTATGCCAAGTAAATAGATACCTAACATGTCACGTTGCAAGCTGACTGGCCGAACAAGTCGCAAGCCGATTGGCCAAAACTTCAAGTCGCAAACCAATTGGCCGAAACTTCAAGCCGCAAGCCGATTGGCCAAAACTTCAAGCCGCAAGCCGATTGGCCGAAACTTCAATCTGCAAGCTGATTGGCCAAAACTTCAAGCTGCAAGCCGATTGGCTGAAACTTCAAGCCGCAAGCCGATTGGCCGAAACTTCAAGCCGCGAGTCGATTACCCGAAACTTCAAGCCGCAAGCCGATTGGCCGAAATTTCAAGTCGCAAGTCGATTGGCCGAAACTTCAAGTCTCAAGCCGATTGATCGAAACTTCAAGCCGCAAGCCGATTGGCTGAAACTTTAAGCCGCAAGCCGATTGGCCGAAACTTTAAGTCGCAAGCCGATTGGCCGAAACTTTAAGCCGCAAGCCGATTGGCCGAAACTTTAAGCCGCAAGTCGATTGGCCAAAACTAAAGTGTCAAACGGATTGGCTGAAACTTCAAGCCGCAAGCCGATTGGCCGAAACTTTAAGTCGCAAGCCGATTGGCCGAAACTTTAAGCCGCAAGCCGATTGGCCGAAACTTTAAGCCGCAAGCCGATTGGCCGAAACTTTAAGTCGCAAGCCGATTGGCCGAAACTTTAAGTCGCAAGCCGATTGGCCGAAACTTTAAGTCGCAAGCCGATTGGCCGAAACTTTAAGCCGCAAGCCGATTGGCCGAAACTTTAAGTCGCAAGCCGATTGGCCGAAACTTTAAGCCGCAAGCCGATTGGCCGAAACTTTAAGCCGCAAGTCGATTGGCCAAAACTAAAGTGTCAAACGGATTGGCTGAAACTTCAAGCCGCAAGCCGATTGGCCGAAACTTTAAGTCGCAAGCCGATTGGCCGAAACTTCAAGCCGCAAGCCGATTGGCCGAAACTTTAAGTCGCAAGCCGATTGGCCGAAACTTTAAGCCGCAAGCCGATTGGCTGAAACTTTAAGCCGCATCCGATTGGCCGAAACTTTAAGTCGCAAGCCGATTGGCCGAAACTTTAAGCCGCAAGCCGATTGGCCGATACTTTAAGCCGCAAGCCGATTGGCCGAAACTTCAAGTCGCAAGCCGATTGGCCGAAACTTCAAGCCGATTGGCTGAAACTTCAAGTCGCAAGTCGATTGGCCGAAACTTCAAGTCGCAAGCCGATTGGCCTAAACTTCAAGCCGATTGGCTGAAACTTTAAGTCCCAAGTCGATTGGCCGAAACTTCAAGTCACAAGCCGATTGGCCGAAACTTCAAGCCGATTGGCCGAAACTTCAAGCCGATTGGCCGAAACTTCAAGCCGCAAGCCGATTGGCCGAAACTTCAAGCCGCCAAACATATGTGTTTTTAGCAAAGACCCTAGAGAATACAATGGCGGTCGTTGCAACTTTGTATCTCGTGTGTTATTTGCGCATCAATTTTTCAAACAAGTTTTCTTTTTTAAACAGTTTTGTGCTAAAAAAACAAAAAAACAGTAAAGTTAGCCCATTTTTTTCGCATAATGTGAAAGATGAAGTTATGCCGAGCAAATAGATAACTAGCATGTCACGTCGCAAGCTGATTGGCCGAACAAGTCGCAAGCTGATTGGCCGAACAAGTTGCAAGCCGATTGGCCAAAACTTCAACCGCAAGCCGATTGGCCGAAACTTTAAGACGCAAGCCGATTGGCCGAAACTTTAAGCCGCAAGCCGATTGGCCGAAACTTTAAGCCGCAAGCCGATTGGCCGAAACTTCAAGCCGATTGGCTGAAACTTCAAGCTGCAAGCCGATTGGCCGAAACTTCAAGTCGCAAGCCGATTGGCCGAAACTTCAACCCGATTGGCTGAAACTTCAAGCTGCAAGCCGATTGGCCGAAACTTCAAGCCGCAAGCCGATTGGCCGAAACTTCAAGTCGCAAGCCGATTGGCCGAAACTGTAAGCTGCAAGCCGATTGGCCGAAACTTCAAGCCGCAAGCCGATTGGCTGAAACTTCAAGCCGCAAGCCGATTGGCCGAAACTTCAAGCCGCCAGCCCATTGGCCAAACAACTCGCAAGCCCATTGGCCAAACATCAAGTCGCAAGCCCATTGGCTGAATATCAAGTCGCAAGCCCATTGGCCAAAACTTCAAGTCGCAATTGGCTGATCAAGTCGCCAAACATATGTTTTTTTAGCCAATATCCTAGAGAATACAATGGCGGTCGTTGCAACTTTGTATCTCGTGCGGTATTTGCGCATCAATTTTTCAAACAACTTTTCTTTTTTAAACAGTTTTGTGCTAAAAAAAACAAAAAAACAGTAAAGTTAGCCCATTTTTTCGCATAATGTGAAAGATGAAGTTATGCCGAGTAAATAGATAACTAGCATGTCACGTCGCAAGCTGATTGGCCAAAACTTCAAGCCGCAAGCCGACTGACCGAAACTTCAAGCCGATTGGCCGAAACTTCAAGCTGCAAGCCGATTGGCCGAAACTCCAAGCCTCAAGCCGATTGGCCGAAACTTCAAGCCGTAAGCCGATTGGCCGAAACTTCAAACCGCAAGCCGATTGGCTGAACAAGTCGCAAGCCCATTGGCTGAATATCAAGTTGCAAGCCCATTGGCTGATCATCAAGTCGCCAAACATGTTTTTTTAGCAAAGACCCTAGAGAATACAATGGCGGTGGTTGCAACTTTGCATCTCGTGTGGTATTTGCTCATTGATTTTTCAAACAAGTTTTATTTTTTAAACAGTTTTGTGCTAAAAAAAGAAAACCAGTAAAGTTAGACCATTTTTTTCGCATAATGTGAAAGATGAAGTTATGCCGAGTAGATAGATACCTAACATGTCACGTTGCAAGCTGAATGGCCGAACAAGTCGCAAGCCGATTGGCCGAAACATTAAGCCGCAAGCCGATTGGCCGAAACTTTAAGCCGCAAGCCGATTGGCCGAAACTTCAAGCCGATTGGCTGAAACTTCAAGCCGCAAGCCGATTGGCCGAAACTTCAAGCCGCAAGCCGATTGGCCGAAACTTCAAGCCGCAAGCCGATTGGCCGAAACTTCAAGTCGCAAGCCGATTGGCCGAAACTTCAATCCGCAAGCCGATTGGCCGAAACTTCAAGCCGCAAGCCGATTGGCCGAAACTTCAAGTCGCAAGTCGATTGGCCAAAACTTCAAGTCGCAAGCCGATTGGCCGAAACTTCAATCCGCAAGCCGATTGGCCGAAACTTCAAGCCGCAAGCCGATTGGCCGAAACATCAAGTCGCAAGTCGATTGGCCAAAACTTCAAGTCGCAAGCCGATTGGCCGAAACTTCAATCCGCAAGCCGATTGGCCGAAACTTCAAGCCGCAAGCCAACTGACCGAAAACTTCAAGCCGCAAGCCGATTGGCCGAAAACTTCAAGCCGCAAGCCGATTGGCTGAAACTTTAAGCCGCAAGCCGATTGGCCGAAACTTCAAGCCGCATGCCGACTGACCGAAACTTCAAGTCGCAAGCCGATTGGCCGAAACTTCAAGCCGCAAGGCGATTGGCCGAAACTTCAAGCCGCAAGCCGATTGGCTGAAACTTCAAGCCGCAAGCCGATTGGCCGAAACTTCAAGCCGCAAGCCCATTGGCCAAACAATTCGCAAGCCCATTGGCCGAACATCAAGTCGCAAGCCCATTGGCTGAATATCAAGTCGCAAGCCCATTGGCCAAAACTTCAAGTCGCAATTGGCTGATCAAGTCGCCAAACATATGTTTTTTTAGCCAATATCCTAGAGAATACAATGGCGGTCGTTGCAACTTTGTATCTCGTGCGGTATTTGCGCATCAATTTTTCAAACAACTTTTCTTTTTTAAACAGTTTTGTGCTAAAAAAAACAAAAAAACAGTAAAGTTAGCCCATTTTTTCGCATAATGTGAAAGATGAAGTTATGCCGAGTAAATAGATAACTAGCATGTCACGTCGCAAGCTGATTGGCCAAAACTTCAAGCCGCAAGCCGACTGACCGAAACTTCAAGCCGATTGGCCGAAACTTCAAGCTGCAAGCCGATTGGCCGAAACTCCAAGCCTCAAGCCGATTGGCCGAAACTTCAAGCCGTAAGCCGATTGGCCGAAACTTCAAACCGCAAGCCGATTGGCTGAACAAGTCGCAAGCCCATTGGCTGAATATCAAGTTGCAAGCCCATTGGCTGATCATCAAGTCGCCAAACATGTTTTTTTAGCAAAGACCCTAGAGAATACAATGGCGGTGGTTGCAACTTTGCATCTCGTGTGGTATTTGCTCATTGATTTTTCAAACAAGTTTTATTTTTTAAACAGTTTTGTGCTAAAAAAAGAAAACCAGTAAAGTTAGACCATTTTTTTCGCATAATGTGAAAGATGAAGTTATGCCGAGTAGATAGATACCTAACATGTCACGTTGCAAGCTGACTGGCCGAACAAGTCGCAAGCCGATTGGCCAAAACTTCAACCGCAAGCCGATTGGCCGAAACTTTAAGCCGCAAGCCGATTGGCCGAAACTTTAAGCCGCAAGCCGATTGGCCGAAACTTCAAGCCGATTGGCTGAAACTTCAAGCCGCAAGCCGATTGGCCGAAACTTAAAGCCGCAAGCCGATTGGCCGAAACTTCAAGCCGCAAGCTGATTGGCCGAAAACCTCAAGCCGCAAGCCGATTGGCTGAAACTTCAAGCCGCAAGCCGATTGGCCGAAACTTAAAGCCGCAAGCCGATTGGCCGAAACTTCAAGCCGCAAGCTGATTGGCCGAAAACCTCAAGCCACAAGCCGATTGGCCGAAACTTTAAGCAGCAAGCCGATTGGCCGAAACTCCAAGCCTCAAGCCGATTGGCCGAAACTTCAAGCCATAAGCCGATTGGCCGAAACTTCAAGCCGCAAGCCGTTTGGCCGAACAAGTCGCAAGCCCATTGGCTGAATATCAAGTCGCAAGCCCATTGGCTGATCATCAAGTCGCCAAACATGTTTTTTTAGCAAAGACCCTAGAGAATACAATGGCGGTGGTTGCAACTTTGTATCTCGTGTGGTATTTGCGTATTAATTTTTCAAACAAGTTTTATTTTTTAAACAGTTTTGTGCTAAAAAAAGAAAACCAGTAAAGTTAGCCCATTTTTTTCGCATAATGTGAAAAATGAAGTTATGCCGAGTAAATAGATACCTAACATGTCACGTTGCAAGCTGACTGGCCGAACAAGTCGCAAGCCGATTGGCCAAAACTTCAAGTCGCAAGCCGATTGGCCGAAACTTCTAGCCGCAAGCCAATTACCTGAAACTTCAAGCCGCAAGCCGATTGGCCGAAACTTCAAGTCGCAAGCCGATTGGCCGAAACTTCAAGTCGCATGCCGATTGGGCAAAACTTCAAGCCGCAAGCCGATTAGCCGAAACTTCAAGCCGCGAGTCGATTACCCGAAACTTCAAGCCGCAAGCCGATTGGCCGAAACTTCAAGTCGCAAGTCGATTGGCCGAAACTTCAAGTCTCAAGCCGATTGGTCGAAACTTCAAGCCGCAAGCCGATTGGCCGAAACTTCAAGCCGATTGGCTGAAACTTCAAGTCGCAAGTCGATTGGCCGAAACTTCAAGTCTCAAGCCGATTGTTCGAAACTTCAAGCCGCAAGCCGATTGGCCGAAACTTCAAGCCGCAAGTCGATTGGCCGAAACTTCAAGCCGCAAGTCGATTGGCCGAAACTTCAAGTCTCAAGCCGATTGGTCGAAACTTTAAGCCGCAAGCCGATTGGCCGAAACTTCAAGTCGCATGCCGATTGGCCAAAACTTCAAGCCGCAAGCCGATTGGCCGAAACTTCAAGCCACGAGTCGATTACCCGAAACTTCAAGCCGCAAGCCGATTGGCCGAAACTTTAAGCAGCAAGCCGATTGGCCGAAACTCCAAGCCTCAAGCCGATTGGCCGAAACTTCAAGCCATAAGCCGATTGGCCGAAACTTCAAGCCGCAAGCCGTTTGGCCGAACAAGTCGCAAGCCCATTGGCTGAATATCAAGTCGCAAGCCCATTGGCTGATCATCAAGTCGCCAAACATGTTTTTTTAGCAAAGACCCTAGAGAATACAATGGCGGTGGTTGCAACTTTGTATCTCGTGTGGTATTTGCGTATTAATTTTTCAAACAAGTTTTATTTTTTAAACAGTTTTGTGCTAAAAAAAGAAAACCAGTAAAGTTAGCCCATTTTTTTCGCATAATGTGAAAAATGAAGTTATGCCGAGTAAATAGATACCTAACATGTCACGTTGCAAGCTGACTGGCCGAACAAGTCGCAAGCCGATTGGCCAAAACTTCAAGTCGCAAGCCGATTGGCCGAAACTTCTAGCCGCAAGCCAATTACCTGAAACTTCAAGCCGCAAGCCGATTGGCCGAAACTTCAAGTCGCAAGCCGATTGGCCGAAACTTCAAGTCGCATGCCGATTGGGCAAAACTTCAAGCCGCAAGCCGATTAGCCGAAACTTCAAGCCGCGAGTCGATTACCCGAAACTTCAAGCCGCAAGCCGATTGGCCGAAACTTCAAGTCGCAAGTCGATTGGCCGAAACTTCAAGTCTCAAGCCGATTGGTCGAAACTTCAAGCCGCAAGCCGATTGGCCGAAACTTCAAGCCGATTGGCTGAAACTTCAAGTCGCAAGTCGATTGGCCGAAACTTCAAGTCTCAAGCCGATTGTTCGAAACTTCAAGCCGCAAGCCGATTGGCCGAAACTTCAAGCCGCAAGTCGATTGGCCGAAACTTCAAGCCGCAAGTCGATTGGCCGAAACTTCAAGTCTCAAGCCGATTGGTCGAAACTTTAAGCCGCAAGCCGATTGGCCGAAACTTCAAGTCGCATGCCGATTGGCCAAAACTTCAAGCCGCAAGCCGATTGGCCGAAACTTCAAGCCACGAGTCGATTACCCGAAACTTCAAGCCGCAAGCCGATTGGCCGAAACTTCAAGTCTCAAGCCGATTGGCCGAAACTTCAAGCCGATTGGCTGAAACTTCAAGCCGCAAGCCGATTGGCCGAAACTTCAGGCCGCAAGGCGATTGGCCGAAACTTCAAGCCGCAAGCCGATTGGCCGAAACTTTAAGCCACAAGCCGATTGGCCGAAACTTTAAGCTGCAAGCCGATTGGCCGAAACTTCAAGCCGATTGGCTGAAACTTCAAGCCGCAAGCCGATTGGCCGAAACTTCAAGCCGCCAAACATATGTGTTTTTAGCAAAGACCCTAGAGAATACAATGGCGGTCGTTGCAACTTTGTATCTCGTGCGGTATTTGCGCATCAATTTTTCAAACAAGTTTTCTTTTTTAAACAGTTTTGTGATAAAAAAACAAAAAAAAGTAAAGTTAGCCCATTTTTTTCGCATAATGTGAAAGATGAAGTTATGCTGAGTAAATAGATAGCATGTCACGTCGCAAGCTGATTGGCCGAACAAATCGCAAGCCGATTGGCCAAAACTTCAACCGCAAGCCGATTGGCCGAAACTTTAAGCCGCAAGCCGATTGGCCAAAACTTTAAGCCGCAAGCCGATTGGCCGAAACTTCAAGCCGCAAGCCGATTGGCCGAAACTTCAAGTCGCAAGCCGATTGGCCGAAACTTCAAGCCGATTGGCTGAAACTTCAAGCCGCAAGCCGATTGGCCGAAACTTAAAGCCGCAAGCCGATTGGCCGAAACTTCAAGCCGCAAGCTGATTGGCCAAAAACCTCAAGCCGCAAGCCGATTGGCCGAAACTTTAAGCAGCAAGCCGATTGGCCGAAACTCCAAGCCTCAAGCCGATTGGCCGAAACTTCAAGCCATAAGCCGATTGGCCGAAACTTCAAGCCGCAAGCCGTTTGGCCGAACAAGTCGCAAGCCCATTGGCTGAATATCAAGTCGCAAGCCCATTGGCTGATCATCAAGTCGCCAAACATGTTTTTTTAGCAAAGACCCTAGAGAATACAATGGCGGTGGTTGCAACTTTGTATCTCGTGTGGTATTTGCGTATTAATTTTTCAAACAAGTTTTATTTCTTAAACAGTTTTGTGCTAAAAAAAGAAAACCAGTAAAGTTAGCCCATTTTTTTCACATAATGTGAAAAATGAAGTTATGCCGAGTAAATAGATACCTAACATGTCACGTTGCAAGCTGACTGGCCGAACAAGTCGCAAGCCGATTGGCCAAAACTTCAAGTCGCAAGCCAATTGGCCGAAACTTCAAGCTGCAAGCCGATTGGCCAAAACTTCAAGCCGCAAGCCGATTGGCCGAAACTTCAATCTGCAAGCTGATTGGCCAAAACTTCAAGCCGCAAGCCGATTGGCCGAAACTTCAAGCCGCAAGCCGATTGGCCGAAACTTCAAGTCACAAGCTGATTGGCCGAAACTTCAAGCCGATTGGCTGAAACTTCAAGCCGCAATCCGATTGGCCGAAACTTTAAGCCGCATGCCGATTGGCCGAAAACTTCAAGCCGCAATCCGATTGACCGAAACTTTAAGCCGCAAGCCGATTGGCCGAAACTTTAAGCCGCAAGCCGATTGGCCGAAACTTTAAGCCGCAAGCCGATTGGCCGAAACTTCAATCTGCAAGCTGATTGGCCGAAACTTCTAGCCGCAAGCCAATTACCCGAAACTTCAAGCCGCAAGCCGATTGGCCAAAACTTCAAGCCGCAAGCCGATTGGCCGAAACTTCAAGAAGCGAGTCGATTACCCGAAACTTCAAGCCGCAAGCCGATTGGCCGAAACTTCAAGTCGCAAGTCGATTGGCCGAAACTTCAAGTCACAAGCCGATTGGCCGAAACTTCAAGCCGATTGGCTGAAACTTCAAGCCACAATCCGATTGGCCAAAACTTTAAGCCGCAAGCCGATTGGCCGAACACTTCAAGCCGCAAGCCGATTGGCTGAAAACTTTAAGTCGCAAGCCGATTGGCCAAAAACTTCAAGCCGCAATCCGATTGGCCGAAACTTTAAGCCGCAAGCCGATTGGCCGAAACTTCAAGCCGCGAGCAGATTACCCGAAACTTCAAGCCGCAAGCCGATTGGCCGAAACTTCAAGTCGCAAGTCGATTGGCCGAAACTTCAAGTCTCAAGCCGATTGGCCGAAACTTCAAGCCGCAAGCCGATTGGCCGAAACTTTAAGCCACAAGCCGATTGGCCGAAACTTTAAGCCGCAAGCCGATTGGCCGAAACTTCAAGCCGCCAAACATATGTGTTTTTAGCAAAGACCCTAGAGAATACAATGGCGGTCGTTGCAACTTTGTATCTCGTGCGGTATTTGCGCATCAATTTTTCAAACAAGTTTTCTTTTTTAAACAGTTTTGTGCTAAAAAAAAAAAAAAAAACAGTAAAGTTAGCCCATTTTTTCGCATAATGTAAAAGATGAAGTTATGCCGAGCAAATAGATAACTAGCATGTCACGTCACAAGCTGATTGGCCGAACAAGTTGCAAGCTGATTGGCCGAACAAGTTGCAAGCCGATTGGCCAAAACTTCAAGCCGCAAGCCGATTGGCCGAAAACTTCAAGCCGCAAGCCGATTGGCCGAAACTTTTAGCCGCAAGCCGATTTGCCGAAACTTCAATCTGCAAGCTGATTGGCTGAAACTTCAAGTCGCAAGCCGATTGGCCGAAACTTCAAGCCGATTGGCTGAAACTTCAAGCCGCAAGCCGATTGGCCGAAACTTAAAGCCGCAAGCCGATTGGCCGAAACTTCAAGTCGCAAGCCGATTGGCCGAAACTTCAAGCCGCAAGCCGATTGGCTGAAACTTCAAGCCGCAAGCCGATTGGCCGAAACTTCAAGCCGCAAGCCCATTGGCCAAACAATTCGCAAGCCCATTGGCTGAATATCAAGTCGCAAGCCCATTGGCCAAAACTTCAAGTCGCAATTGGCTGATCAAGTCGCCAAACATATGTTTTTTTAGCAAAGATCCTAGAGAATACAATGGCGGTCGTTGCAACTTTGTATCTCGTGCGGTATTTGCGCATCAATTTTTCAAGCAACTTTTCTTTTTTTAACAGTTTTGTGCTAGAAAAAACAAAAAAACAGTAAAGTTAGCCCATTTTTTCGCATAATGTGAAAGATGAAGTTATGCCGAGCAAATAGATAACTAGCATGTCACGTCGCAAGCTGATTGGCCGAACAAGTCGCAAGCTGATTGGCCGAACAAGTTGCAAGCCGATTGGCCAAAACTTCAAGCCGCAAGCCGATTGGCTGAAAACTTCAAGCCGCAAGCCGATTGGCCGAAACTTTAAGCCGCAAGCCGATTTGCCGAAACTTCAATCTGCAAGCTGATTGGCTGAAACTTCAAGTCGCAAGCCGATTGGCCGAAACTTCAAGCCGATTGGCTGAAACTTCAAGCCGCAAGCCGATTGGCCGAAAACTTCAAGCCGCAAGCCGATTGGCCGAAACTTTAAGCCGCAAGCCGATTTGCCGAAACTTCAATCTGCAAGCTGATTGGCTGAAACTTCAAGTCGCAAGCCGATTGGCCGAAACTTCAAGCCGATTGGCTGAAACTTCAAGCCGCAAGCCGATTGGCCGAAACTTAAAGCCGCAAGCCGATTGGCCAAAACTTCAAGTCGCAAGCCGATTGGCTGAAACTTCAAGCCGCAAGCCGATTGGCCGAAACTTCAATCCGCCAAACATATGTGTTTTTAGCAAAGACCCTAGAGAATACAATGGCGGTCGTTGCAACTTTGTATCTCGTGCGGTATTTGCGCATCAATTTTTCAAACAAGTTTTCTTTTTTAAACAGTTTTGTGCTAAAAAAACAAAAAAACAGTAAAGTTAGCCCATTTTTTTTCGCATAATGTGAAAGATGAAGTTATGCTGAGTAAATAGATAGCATGTCACGTCGCAAGCCGATTGGCCAAAACTTCAACCGCAAGCCGATTGGCCGAAACTTTAAGCCGCAAGCCGATTGGCCAAAACTTTAAGCCGCAAGCCGATTGGCCGAAACTTAAAGCCGCAAGCCGATTGGCCGAAACTTCAAGTCGCAAGCCGATTGGCCGAAACTTCAAGCCGATTGGCTGAAACTTCAAGCCGCAAGCCGATTGGCCGAAACTTAAAGCCGCAAGCCGATTGGCCGAAACTTCAAGTCGCAAGCCGATTGGCCGAAACTTTAAGCTGCAAGCCGATTGGGCGAAACTTCAAGCCGCAAGCCGATTGGCTGAAACTTCAAGCCGCAAGCTGATTGGCCGAAAACCTCAAGCCGCAAGCCGATTGGCCGAAACTTTAAGCAGCAAGCCGATTGGCCGAAACTCCAAGCCTCAAGCCGATTGGCCGAAAATTCAAGCCGCAAGCCGTTTGGCCGAACAAGTCGCAAGCCCATTGGCTGAATATTAAGTCGCAAGCCCATTGGCTGATCATCAAGTCGCCAAACATGTTTTTTTAGCAAAGACCCTAGAGAATACAATGGCGGTGGTTGCAACTTTGTATCTCGTGTGGTATTTGCGTATTAATTTTTCAAACAAGTTTTATTTTTTAAACAGTTTTGTGCTAAAAAAAGAAAACCAGTAAAGTTAGCCCATTTTTTTCGCATAATGTGAAAAAACAGAAAATTCTACCATACTTACCGTAATTTTCTTTTCCTGGTGCCTATCCATGGCAGCATACCTGTGACAAGCTCCGCCTTGGCTCCTCCCTCAGGACTAGTGAATATTATAAAAGAAAAGGTTAGTACAGCCCCCGCATTCTCCGTAATATAGAATACCGAGGGTGGGATTGTATGCTGCCATGGATAGGCACCAGGAAAAGAAAATTACGGTAAGTATGGTAGAATTTTCTGTTTTCCTGGTGCCTCCATGGCAGCATACCTGTGACAAATAACTAGCTGAGATGGGTGGGATGCTTAGAAGTCTATTTTAAAGAAATTATTATTTAGAAGAAGCGAGGGCTGATGTGACTGCCTGTCTGCCAAACTCCACCGATGCAAGAGCTCCTGGGTCCACCCTGCAATGTTTCAGAAACGTATGTCGGGACGACCAAGTCGCTGCCCCACAAATAGTTCCAATTAACACATTCGCTCTTGCCGCCCAAAAGGCAGAAACTGCTCTGGTGGAGAGCGCCCTGACCGCCAAAGGGGGTTCCAGCCCCTTTGTCCTGTACACCTTGTGAATGAGTCTAACGATCCATGAGGCAATCTTTCTTGCTGACGCCTCCTTGCCTTGGTGTTTGCCCCAGGGAATTATAAACAGCCTGATGGAATCCCTGAATTATGCTGTGGTCTGCAGATAGCATTTCAAAGTGGAGGCAATGTCTAGCTCATGAAGAGAACCAGAGTCCTGTTCTGAAAATGTTGGGAGTGCCCAAGGTTCTGACATGTTTAAGGATGATGCGACTTTGAGAATAAATCCTCGCACTGTTCTGAGTTCTACTCTGTCCGGATGGAATATGATATGATTATGATCTGCTCCTAAAGCTTGGAGCTCTGAAACCCGTCTGCCAGAGGTTATAGCTATCAGGAAGGCTAGCTTCTAGGCTAGATTCCAAAGCAATGCTGACTCCGAAGGGGCAAAAAGGTGGACTGGCTAAGGACTCTAGGATAATAGCAAGGTCCCAAGAGGGAAAAGATTGTTTAGTTGGCGGTCGGATCTTTTTGACAGCTTTGAAGAACTGTATTATTAATGAGTCCTCGGCCCATCTTCTACTGGTTTGCCAATGAAATTGCTGATACCTGTACTTTTAGTGTACCTAGTGCAAGACCTAGGTCTAGGCCTGCCTACAAAAACTCAAGAATTTGAGAGGATGATGGGGAATCTGGATCACAGCTTCTGCCAATCATGAAGGCCCTGAACTTTTGTTTGTGGATGGTTTTCTTGCCTTGAGCGGGGTTGCGATCACTTTGTTGGAACACCCTAGAGATTGGAACCTTTCTCTTTCAGCTGCCAGATGTGAAGATCCAGCCTGCGGGGGATCTGGAAGGGTGTGACATCCTTGCGAGAGGCGAAGAGGTATTATTGGAACCTTGACTGGAAGTCGGGTACTTAGATACATTGCTGTGGGGAACGAAGGACGTGTTGGCCAGTACAGTAGGACCGTTATCACTGTCGAGGTTTCTATCATAAGCCTTGACAGGGATCTTGGAATGAAAGGCCGTAGAGGGAAGGCATAGGCCTGATTGCATGCCCAGGGGGCTGAGAGGGCATCTAATGCCTCCGCTTGGGGTTGAGGAAGCCTTGAGATGCACCTTGGAAGCTTGGTATTGAATGCTGTTACAAATAGGTCTAGCTCGAGGGGACCCCACTGGTTCACTATCCAGTCGAAAATCTACGGGTGTAGAGACCATTCGTTGGCATCCGCAAACTTGCGGGAAAGGCGGTCGGCCCTCAAGTTGAGATGGCCGGGCAGATAAACTGCCCTCAGGTCCTTTAGATTCCTTTCTGCCCAGAGTATTATGGGTTCCACCTCCTTCAGGAGGGACCTGCTGCGTGTCCCCCCTTGCCGGTGTACATAGGATACCGCAGTCCTGTTGTCCATTCGGGGGAGAACAGGTTTCCCTGTAATCTCGAACCTTAGGGCTAGTAACGCAAGGTAGGCCGCTCTGACCTGCAGGACATTCGACACCAGGCCTGTTGTATGGAAGGACCATCTACGCTGCACTGAGATCCGGTTGCAGTGTGCTCCCCAACCTGCTGCACTGGCATTGGTATTAATTGTGATCCAGTCGACATGCCCTAACGGGCGTGATTTCAGAAGTGTCTGTTTCTTCATCCACCAATGCAGACTCCTGAGCATCAAGGTCGTCAAGTGTATGGGTTGGGATAGATACCACCTATTCCACAGTCTTTTGCCAGCAGTAGAAGGTCGTCCAAGTAGTGGCATACCCGAAGCCCCAATTCTCTCAGAGGGGCTATGATGGCAATTGGGGTCTTTGTGAAGACTCTTGGCGATGTGCAGAGGCCCAATGGAAGACTCTGGAATTAGAGATGTACCTGCCCCACCGCCAATCTCAGATACTTCTGGAAAGGAGGGAGTATGGGTATATGCAGGTAAGTGTCCTGCAAGTCTATTGACAACATCCAGCCCCCTGGTTGGTCTACACAAATAATCGTTCGTAGTGACTCCATTTTGAATCTTACTAGGAAGAAATAACGATTTAGACTTTTTAGGTCTATCACGGGTCTCCACCCTCCATTTCTCTTGGGGACTGGAAACAGGGTTGAGTAAAAACCCGAAAATCTCTCTGATGGAGGCACTGGAACTACTGCTTGCTGTTACTGCAAGGAGAGAAGAAATTGCTGTAGCACTTCCGTTTTTTAGGGGGGAACCTTGACACCCTTGTCAGGGAGAAGAAGACCTTGGGAGGTTTGTCTAGGAACGGCCAGAAATGGCCGTATTTGACTGTGGAGACTACCCAAGAATCCCTGCACTTTTGCTCCCAGATCTTTGAGAAGTGTTTTAGCTTGGCCCACACAGGACCCGCTTGGGCTGGCCAGGCGTCGAAAGGATTTAGTAGAATCCTGTGGGGTAGGCATTGGTCTCTGTCTTCGGGTTTTGAGGAACGTGGACTGTGTGCTTTCCCAATTATGCCTGAAGCCTTTTCCCTGCCTGGACTATCGGTAATCCTTATTCTTGGAGTATTGGAATATGGGTGCGATTGTCCTGGAGCGCCTAGATCACCTGTCTTGGGGTAGCAGGCCTGATTTTCCACCAGTGACTCGAGAGATGTCCTTGTCCAGTTTTTTCCCCCAAACAAGGCTTCACCATCAAATGGTATCTTGCACCAGTTCTGTTTGGAGGCGATATCTGCTGCCCACGGTTTCAGCCACAAGGCCCATTTGGCCATAACTGTGTGGAGCATTGCCCTTGCGGAGCAACGAATTGAATCGATGACGGCTTCACCAATAAAGTCTGCTGAGAACTTCAGCTCATCCAAGGCCTTGATTATATCCTCCTCTGGGATGTCCTGTTGGACTGCTGACTCTATATTATCTGTCCAGACGCGTAGTGCATTGGACACTGATGTCAGGGCTATGACAGGTTTACAGGCGTTGTCTGCCATCTGGAGTCTTAAAAGAAGTTGAGTCTTCCGGGGGCAATGTGACATTCTTTGCCAAGCTTACCACTGCTGCGTCGACCACTGGAGAACCCTCCAGCATTGCGGAATCAGGCTATGAGAGAGGGAATAACTTTCCCAACCGATTAATAGAGAACATTTTCTCTGTCTTTTCCCACTCTTCCTCAATCACATCCCTGATCTCGTCCATGAGAGGAAAAACGGAGATCCGACGTTTGAGAAAGAGGAAGTACGATTTAGACTTCTTAAACCTTTGTGTTGGTCTCTCCCAGCCGATCGCTTGTTTAGCTGCCTGTACATAAGGCTGGACCATAGCGAAAGCAAAGCCAGAGGCATCTAGGTCATCAGA
Organism: Lithobates pipiens; assembly: GCF_037356315.1. Lineage (NCBI taxonomy): Eukaryota > Metazoa > Chordata > Amphibia > Anura > Ranidae > Lithobates > Lithobates pipiens. The sequence continues at coordinate 69,886,934 of NW_027507686.1, read as the reverse complement.
TGATTCCTCTGAGATGGCATTCTCTTCCTGATGTTTAGAGGAGGATGCCGGCGACAGACGAAAAATTCCACTTGTGGACATCCCCGGGATGGAAGCCTCAGCCTCAGCCATTTGCTCCTGAGGAGGAGACGCTGGTTGTTGCGTCGTCATTGTGGCTACCAATTCCGCAAGGGAGTCCTTTACTGCTTTCTTAAGTAGGTCCGCCATTTGCAGACCTTCAGCTGCATCGTCCCTGAGGCAATCTCAAACAGATCAGTTTGTCTGAAAGTGGGGCAGCTCCACACGCCTGACATCTTGGAGATCTAGGTCTCGGGGAGCATGAGTGATGGCGCCTTTTTGGCCGATGCTTTCTGCCACTTCTATAATCCCCATGCCAGGACGACCTGTCTCTGCTGTGACTAGAGTCATCATCGCCTTCATGTCGCCTTGAGGTCCTCTTAGACATCTTCTGGCGTACAGGACTGAAATACATAAAGTACCAGCCTGAGTGCACTCTTTTTTTATTTTTTTTTTAAAGTGTATCAACTTACCTGGACGTAGGTCCTTACCTCAGGTGTAGAGTAGGATCTTGTGCGGGTGGCGAATGGCTCATACTAGACGGATTAGCAGAAGCAGCAGCTAAGAAAAGAGTTTTAGAGGAGAAAAATCAACCAACCGTGTCCTTGACTGGAAAAAAGGGACTTTAATAAATACATCTAAAATACGTCTAAATCTACATTTTGTCCTCCTGTCCTTTTTTTTTTTTTTTGGGGGGGGGGGGTTAAATTATATATATATATTTTAAATTTTTTATTTATTTATTTATTTATTTTTTTTGTAAATAAAATAACTTATTTAATTATTATTATTATTATTTTTTTTTTTTGTAAATAAAATAATTTATTTAATTATTTTTTATTAATTTTATTTAATAATTTAATGTTTATTTAATTTTATACTATTTAATTAATTAATCCATCTTCTCTTTTTTTTTTTTTTTTTTCTTTTTAAACTCAGAGTTGCAGTTCTCCCTGCAGCCACAGGCGTTCCACTGAGGCCATCAGGGAGATAAACAGTAGAACAGGAGAGGCAGGGCACGCCTCTATCCTGTCTTTGAGATTTTGAGGGCACAGACGTCACTGTGCCCTTATCAAAGATGGCCGCCGCGGCCTCCGAATCCACTGCGCATGCGCCGATCGGCGGAACAGTAAGCTAGAAGCCTCACGCCGCCGGCGCATGCGCAGAGCACGGCGGGGAACGCCGAAAGTTAAATAAAACGCCGGCGCTGAGCGCGCACGGCTCCTATGGAGCCGGGAATGGCGACAGGGGCTAAGAGGGAGATTGAGAGAAACAAACAAATGGGAGGTCAAAAGAAAAGAAACAAAGAAAGAAATGGAAGGTTGGGGAGGGGAAGAGAGCAAAAGAGAGAGGGAAGAGAAAAGGGAAAAGATAAAGATATAAAACCTAAAAAAAGGGAAAGGAAAGGAAGGAAGAAAAGAGAGAAGGGGAAAAAACAAAGAAATGTAGAAATAGCTGCTGCCTCCGTTACCATGAATGAGCTGGTGCCTGATCAATTTGCAGATAAAGCTCTTACTTAAGAGACAAACTGCTTGTCCCAAAAGATCCTACAGAAGGGACTTCCAACCTTATAAGCGCGTTTAGCTGCCCAAGAGAAGGAACTGCGTCCGGGAGAGGCTTGAACCCGGACGGACGCTGCCGAATGCAGAAGGTAAGGACGCCGACCAGAATTCACTGCTATGAGGTATGAGGAAAAAAAGGAGAATGCGGGGGCTGTACTAACCTTTTCTTTTATAATATTCACTAGTCCTGAGGGAGGAGCCAAGGCGGAGCTTGTCACAGGTATGCTGCCATGGAGGCACCAGGAAATGAAGTTATGCCGAGTAAATAGATACCTAACATGTCACGTTGCAAGCTGACTGGCCGAACAAGTCGCAAGCCGATTGGCCAAAACTTCAAGTCGCAAGCCAATTGGCCGAAACTTCAAGCCGCAAGCCGATTGGCCGAAACTTCAATCTGCAAGCTGATTGGCCAAAACTTCAAGCCGCAAGCCGATTGGCCGAAACTTCAAGTCACAAGCTGATTGGCCGAAACTTCAAGCCGATTGGCTGAAACTCCAAGCCTCAAGCCGATTGGCCGAAACTTCAAGCCGTAAGCCGATTGGCCGAAACTTCTAGCCGCAAGCCAAGTACCCGAAACTTCAAGCCGCAAGCCGATTGGCCGAAACTTCAAGTCGCAAGCCGATTGGCCGAAACTTCAAGTCGCATGCCGATTGGCCAAAACTTCAAGCCGCGAGTCGATTACCCGAAACTTCAAGCCGCAAGCCGATTGGCCGAAACTTCAAGTCGCAAGTCGATTGGCCGAAACTTCAAGTCTCAAGCCGATTGGTCGAAACTTTAAGCCGCAAGCCGATTGGCCGAAACTTCAAGCCGCAAGCCGATTGGCTGAAACTTCAAGCCGCAAGCCGATTGGCCGAAACTTCAAGCCGCAAGCCCATTGGCCAAACAATTCGCAAGCCCATTGGCTGAATATCAAGTCGCAAGCCCATTGGCCAAAACTTCAAGTCGCAATTGGCTGATCAAGTCGCCAAACATATGTTTTTTTAGCAAAGATCCTAGAGAATACAATGGCGGTCGTTGCAACTTTGTATCTCGTGCGGTATTTGCGCATCAATTTTTCAAGCAACTTTTCTTTTTTTAACAGTTTTGTGCTAGAAAAAACAAAAAAACAGTAAAGTTAGCCCATTTTTTCGCATAATGTGAAAGATGAAGTTATGCCGAGCAAATAGATAACTAGCATGTCACGTTGCAAGCTGATTGGCCGAACAAGTCGCAAGCTGATTGGCCGAACAAGTTGCAAGCCGATTGGCCAAAACTTCAAGCCACAAGCCGATTGGCTGAAAACTTCAAGCCGCAAGCCGATTGGCCGAAACTTTAAGCCGCAAGCCGATTTGCCGAAACTTCAATCTGCAAGCTGATTGGCTGAAACTTCAAGTCGCAAGCCGATTGGCCGAAACTTCAAGCCGATTGGCTGAAACTTCAAGCCGCAAGCCGATTGGCCGAAAACTTCAAGCCGCAAGCCGATTGGCCGAAACTTTAAGCCGCAAGCCGATTTGCCGAAACTTCAATCTGCAAGCTGATTGGCTGAAACTTCAAGTCGCAAGCCGATTGGCCGAAACTTCAAGCCGATTGGCTGAAACTTCAAGCCGCAAGCCGATTGGCCGAAACTTAAAGCCGCAAGCAGATTGGCCAAAACTTCAAGTCGCAAGCCGATTGGCTGAAACTTCAAGCCGCAAGCCGATTGGCCGAAACTTCAATCCGCCAAACATATGTGTTTTTAGCAAAGACCCTAGAGAATACAATGGCGGTCGTTGCAACTTTGTATCTCGTGCGGTATTTGCGCATCAATTTTTCAAACAAGTTTTCTTTTTTAAACAGTTTTGTGCTAAAAAACCAAAAAAACAGTAAAGTTAGCCCATTTTTTTTCGCATAATGTGAAAGATGAAGTTATGCTGAGTAAATAGATAGCATGTCACGTCGCAAGCCGATTGGCCAAAACTTCAACCGCAAGCCGATTGGCCGAAACTTTAAGCCGCAAGCCGATTGGCCAAAACTTTAAGCCGCAAGCCGATTGGCCGAAACTTAAAGCCGCAAGCCGATTGGCCGAAACTTCAAGTCGCAAGCCGATTGGCCGAAACTTCAAGCCGATTGGCTGAAACTTCAAGCCGCAAGCCGATTGGCCGAAACTTAAAGCCGCAAGCCGATTGGCCGAAACTTCAAGTCGCAAGCCGATTGGCCGAAACTTTAAGCTGCAAGCCGATTGGGCGAAACTTCAAGCCGCAAGCCGATTGGCTGAAACTTCAAGCCGCAAGCTGATTGGCCGAAAACCTCAAGCCGCAAGCCGATTGGCCGAAACTTTAAGCAGCAAGCCGATTGGCCGAAACTCCAAGCCTCAAGCCGATTGGCCGAAAATTCAAGCCGCAAGCCGTTTGGCCGAACAAGTCGCAAGCCCATTGGCTGAATATTAAGTCGCAAGCCCATTGGCTGATCATCAAGTCGCCAAACATGTTTTTTTAGCAAAGACCCTAGAGAATACAATGGCGGTGGTTGCAACTTTGTATCTCGTGTGGTATTTGCGTATTAATTTTTCAAACAAGTTTTATTTTTTAAACAGTTTTGTGCTAAAAAAAGAAAACCAGTAAAGTTAGCCCATTTTTTTCGCATAATGTGAAAAATGAAGTTATGCCGAGTAAATAGATACCTAACATGTCACGTTGCAAGCTGACTGGCCGAACAAGTCGCAAGCCGATTGGCCAAAACTTCAAGTCGCAAGCCAATTGGCCGAAACTTCAAGCCGCAAGCCGATTGGCCGAAACTTCAATCTGCAAGCTGATTGGCCAAAACTTCAAGCCGCAAGCCGATTGGCCGAAACTTCAAGTCACAAGCTGATTGGCCGAAACTTCAAGCCGATTGGCTGAAACTCCAAGCCTCAAGCCGATTGGCCGAAACTTCAAGCCGTAAGCCGATTGGCCGAAACTTCTAGCCGCAAGCCAAGTACCCGAAACTTCAAGCCGCAAGCCGATTGGCCGAAACTTCAAGTCGCAAGCCGATTGGCCGAAACTTCAAGTCGCATGCCGATTGGCCAAAACTTCAAGCCGCGAGTCGATTACCCGAAACTTCAAGCCGCAAGCCGATTGGCCGAAACTTCAAGTCGCAAGTCGATTGGCCGAAACTTCAAGTCTCAAGCCGATTGGTCGAAACTTTAAGCCGCAAGCCGATTGGCCGAAACTTCAAGTCGCATGCCGATTGGCCGAAACTTCAAGCCGATTGGCTGAAACTTCAAGTCGCAAGTCGATTGGCCGAAACTTCAAGTCGCATGCCGATTGGCCAAAACTTCAAGCCGCAAGCCGATTGGCCGAAACTTCAAGCCGCGAGTCGATTACCCGAAACTTCAAGCCGCAAGCCGATTGGCCGAAACTTCTAGCCGCAAGCCAATTACCCGAAACTTCAAGCCGCAAGCCGATTGGCCGAAACTTCAAGTCGCAAGTCGATTGGCCGAAACTTTAAGTCTCAAGCCGATTGGTCGAAACTTCAAGCCGCAAGCCGATTGGCTGAAACTTTAAGCCGCAAGCCGATTGGCCGAAACTTCAAGTCGCAAGCCGATTGGCCGAAACTTCAAGCCGATTGGCTGAAACTTCAAGTCGCAAGTCGATTGGCTGAAACTTCAAGTCGCAAGCCGATTGGCCGAAACTTTAAGCCGCAAGCCGATTGGCCGAAACTTTAAGCAGCAAGCCGATTGGCCGAAACTTCAAGTCGCAAGCCGATTGGCCGAAACTTCAAGCTGATTGGCTGAAACTTCAAGCCGCAAGCTGATTGGCTAAAACTTCAAGCCGCCATTGGCTGATCAAGTCGCCAAACATATGTGTTTTTAGCAAAGACCCTAGAGAATACAATGGCGGTCGTTGCAACTTTGTATCTCGTGCGGTATTTGCGCATCAATTTTTCAAACAAGTTTTCTTTTCTAAACAGTTTTGTGCTAAAAAAAAAAAAACAGTAAAGTTAGCCCATTTTTTTCGCATAATGTGAAAGATGAAGTTATGCCGAGCAAATAGATAACTAGCATGTCACGTCGCAAGCTGATTGGCCGAACAAGTCGCAAGCTGATTGGCCGAACAAGTTGCAAGCCGATTGGCCAAAACTTCAAGCCGCAAGCCGATTGGCTGAAAACTTCAAGCCGCAAGCCGATTGGCCGAAACTTTAAGCCGCAAGCCGATTTGCCGAAACTTCAATCTGCAAGCTGATTGGCTGAAACTTCAAGTCGCAAGCCGATTGGCCGAAACTTCAAGCCGATTGGCTGAAACTTCAAGCCGCAAGCCGATTGGCCGAAAACTTCAAGCCGCAAGCCGATTGGCCGAAACTTTAAGCCGCAAGCCGATTTGCCGAAACTTCAATCTGCAAGCTGATTGGCTGAAACTTCAAGTCGCAAGCCGATTGGCCGAAACTTCAAGCCGATTGGCTGAAACTTCAAGCCGCAAGCCGATTGGCCGAAACTTAAAGCCGCAAGCCGATTGGCCGAAACTTCAAGTCGCAAGCCGATTGGCCGAAACTTCAAGCCGCAAGCCGATTGGCTGAAACTTCAAGCCGCAAGCCGATTGGCCGAAACTTTAAGCAGCAAGCCGATTGGCCGAAACTCCAAGCCTCAAGCCGATTGGCCGAAACTTCAAGCCGCAAGCCGATTGGCCGAACAAGTCACAAGCCCATTGGCTGAATATCAAGTCGCAAGCCCATTGGCTGATCATCAAGTCGCCAAACATGTTTTTTTAGCAAAGACCCTAGAGAATACAATGGCGGTGGTTGCAACTTTGTATCTCATGTGGTATTTGCGTATTAATTTTTCAAACAAGTTTTATTTTTTAAACAGTTCTGTGCTAAAAAAAGAAAACCAGTAAAGTTAGCCCATTTTTTTCGCATAATGTGAAAGATGAAGTTATGCCAAGTAAATAGATACCTAACATGTCACGTTGCAAGCTGACTGGCCGAACAAGTCGCAAGCTGATTGGCCAAAACTTCAAGTCGCAAACCAATTGGCCGAAACTTCAAGCCGCAAGCCGATTGGCCAAAACTTCAAGCCGCAAGCCGATTGGCCGAAACTTCAATCTGCAAGCTGATTGGCCAAAACTTCAAGCTGCAAGCCGATTGGCTGAAACTTCAAGCCGCAAGCCGATTGGCCGAAACTTCAAGCCGCGAGTCGATTACCCGAAACTTCAAGCCGCAAGCCGATTGGCCGAAATTTCAAGTCGCAAGTCGATTGGCCGAAACTTCAAGTCTCAAGCCGATTGATCGAAACTTCAAGCCGCAAGCCGATTGGCTGAAACTTTAAGCCGCAAGCCGATTGGCCGAAACTTTAAGTCGCAAGCCGATTGGCCGAAACTTTAAGCCGCAAGCCGATTGGCCGAAACTTTAAGCCGCAAGTCGATTGGCCAAAACTAAAGTGTCAAACGGATTGGCTGAAACTTCAAGCCGCAAGCCGATTGGCCGAAACTTTAAGTCGCAAGCCGATTGGCCGAAACTTTAAGCCGCAAGCCGATTGGCCGAAACTTTAAGCCGCAAGCCGATTGGCCGAAACTTTAAGTCGCAAGCCGATTGGCCGAAACTTTAAGTCGCAAGCCGATTGGCCGAAACTTTAAGTCGCAAGCCGATTGGCCGAAACTTTAAGCCGCAAGCCGATTGGCCGAAACTTTAAGTCGCAAGCCGATTGGCCGAAACTTTAAGCCGCAAGCCGATTGGCCGAAACTTTAAGCCGCAAGTCGATTGGCCAAAACTAAAGTGTCAAACGGATTGGCTGAAACTTCAAGCCGCAAGCCGATTGGCCGAAACTTTAAGTCGCAAGCCGATTGGCCGAAACTTCAAGCCGCAAGCCGATTGGCCGAAACTTTAAGTCGCAAGCCGATTGGCCGAAACTTTAAGCTGCAAGCCGATTGGCTGAAACTTTAAGCCGCATCCGATTGGCCGAAACTTTAAGTCGCAAGCCGATTGGCCGAAACTTTAAGCCGCAAGCCGATTGGCCGATACTTTAAGCCGCAAGCTGATTGGCCGAAACTTCAAGTCGCAAGCCGATTGGCCGAAACTTCAAGCCGATTGGCTGAAACTTCAAGTCGCAAGTCGATTGGCCGAAACTTCAAGTCGCAAGCCGATTGGCCTAAACTTCAAGCCGATTGGCTGAAACTTTAAGTCCCAAGTCGATTGGCCGAAACCTCAAGTCACAAGCCGATTGGCCGAAACTTCAAGCCGATTGGCCGAAACTTCAAGCCGATTGGCCGAAACTTCAAGCCGCAAGCCGATTGGCCGAAACTTCAAGCTGCCAAACATATGTGTTTTTAGCAAAGACCCTAGAGAATACAATGGCGGTCGTTGCAACTTTGTATCTCGTGTGTTATTTGCGCATCAATTTTTCAAACAAGTTTTCTTTTTTAAACAGTTTTGTGCTAAAAAAACAAAAAAACAGTAAAGTTAGCCCATTTTTTTCGCATAATGTGAAAGATGAAGTTATGCCGAGCAAATAGATAACTAGCATGTCACGTCGCAAGCTGATTGGCCGAACAAGTCGCAAGCTGATTGGCCGAACAAGTTGCAAGCCGATTGGCCAAAACTTCAACCGCAAGCCGATTGGCCGAAACTTTAAGACGCAAGCCGATTGGCCGAAACTTTAAGCCGCAAGCCGATTGGCCGAAACTTTAAGCCGCAAGCCGATTGGCCGAAACTTCAAGCCGATTGGCTGAAACTTCAAGCTGCAAGCCGATTGGCCGAAACTTCAAGTCGCAAGCCGATTGGCCGAAACTTCAACCCGATTGGCTGAAACTTCAAGCTGCAAGCCGATTGGCCGAAACTTCAAGCCGCAAGCCGATTGGCCGAAACTTCAAGCCGATTGGCCGAAACTGTAAGCTGCAAGCCGATTGGCCGAAACTTCAAGCCGCAAGCCGATTGGCTGAAACTTCAAGCCGCAAGCCGATTGGCCGAAACTTCAAGCCGCCAGCCCATTGGCCAAACAATTCGCAAGCCCATTGGCCAAACATCAAGTCGCAAGCCCATTGGCTGAATATCAAGTCGCAAGCCCATTGGCCAAAACTTCAAGTCGCAATTGGCTGATCAAGTCGCCAAACATATGTTTTTTTAGCCAATATCCTAGAGAATACAATGGCGGTCGTTGCAACTTTGTATCTCGTGCGGTATTTGCGCATCAATTTTTCAAACAACTTTTCTTTTTTAAACAGTTTTGTGCTAAAAAAAACAAAAAAACAGTAAAGTTAGCCCATTTTTTTGCATAATGTGAAAGATGAAGTTATGCCGAGTAAATAGATAACTAGCATGTCACGTCGCAAGCTGATTGGCCAAAACTTCAAGCCGCAAGCCGACTGACCGAAACTTCAAGCCGATTGGCCGAAACTTCAAGCTGCAAGCCGATTGGCCGAAACTCCAAGCCTCAAGCCGATTGGCCGAAACTTCAAGCCGTAAGCCGATTGGCCGAAACTTCAAACCGCAAGCCGATTGGCTGAACAAGTCGCAAGCCCATTGGCTGAATATCAAGTTGCAAGCCCATTGGCTGATCATCAAGTCGCCAAACATGTTTTTTTAGCAAAGACCCTAGAGAATACAATGGCGGTGGTTGCAACTTTGCATCTCGTGTGGTATTTGCTCATTGATTTTTCAAACAAGTTTTATTTTTTAAACAGTTTTGTGCTAAAAAAAGAAAACCAGTAAAGTTAGACCATTTTTTTCGCATAATGTGAAAGATGAAGTTATGCCGAGTAGATAGATACCTAACATGTCACGTTGCAAGCTGACTGGCCGAACAAGTCGCAAGCCGATTGGCCAAAACTTCAACCGCAAGCCGATTGGCCGAAACATTAAGCCGCAAGCCGATTGGCCGAAACTTTAAGCCGCAAGCCGATTGGCCGAAACTTCAAGCCGATTGGCTGAAACTTCAAGCCGCAAGCCGATTGGCCGAAACTTCAAGCCGCAAGCCGATTGGCCGAAACTTCAAGTCGCAAGCCGATTGGCCGAAACTTCAATCCGCAAGCCGATTGGCCGAAACTTCAAGCCGCAAGCCGATTGGCCGAAACTTCAAGTCGCAAGTCGATTGGCCAAAACTTCAAGTCGCAAGCCGATTGGCCGAAACTTCAATCCGCAAGCCGATTGGCCGAAACTTCAAGCCGCAAGCCGATTGGCCGAAACTTCAAGTCGCAAGTCGATTGGCCAAAACTTCAAGTCGCAAGCCGATTGGCCGAAACTTCAATCCGCAAGCCGATTGGCCGAAACTTCAAGCCGCAAGCCAACTGACCGAAAACTTCAAGCCGCAAGCCGATTGGCCGAAAACTTCAAGCCGCAAGCCGATTGGCTGAAACTTTAAGCCGCAAGCCGATTGGCCGAAACTTCAAGCCGCATGCCGACTGACCGAAACTTCAAGTCGCAAGCCGATTGGCCGAAACTTCAAGCCGCAAGGCGATTGGCCGAAACTTCAAGCCGCAAGCCGATTGGCTGAAACTTCAAGCCGCAAGCCGATTGGCCGAAACTTCAAGTCGCCAGCCCATTGGCCAAACAATTCGCAAGCCCATTGGCCAAACATCAAGTCGCAAGCCCATTGGCTGAATATCAAGTCGCAAGCCCATTGGCCAAAACTTCAAGTCGCAATTGGCTGATCAAGTCGCCAAACATATGTTTTTTTAGCCAATATCCTAGAGAATACAATGGCGGTCGTTGCAACTTTGTATCTCGTGCGGTATTTGCGCATCAATTTTTCAAACAACTTTTCTTTTTTAAACAGTTTTGTGCTAAAAAAAACAAAAAAACAGTAAAGTTAGCCCATTTTTTCGCATAATGTGAAAGATGAAGTTATGCCGAGTAAATAGATAACTAGCATGTCACGTCGCAAGCTGATTGGCCGAAACTTCAAGCCGCAAGCCGACTGACCGAAACTTCAAGCCGATTGCCCGAAACTTCAAGCCGCAAGCCGATTGGCCGAAACTCCAAGCCTCAAGCCGATTGGCCGAAACTTCAAGCCGTAAGCCGATTGGCCGAAACTTCAAACCGCAAGCCGATTGGCTGAACAAGTCGCAAGCCCATTGGCTGAATATCAAGTTGCAAGCCCATTGGCTGATCATCAAGTCGCCAAACATGTTTTTTTAGCAAAGACCCTAGAGAATACAATGGCGGTGGTTGCAACTTTGCATCTCGTGTGGTATTTGCTCATTGATTTTTCAAACAAGTTTTATTTTTTAAACAGTTTTGTGCTAAAAAAAGAAAACCAGTAAAGTTAGACCATTTTTTTCGCATAATGTGAAAGATGAAGTTATGCCGAGTAAATAGATACCTAACATGTCACGTTGCAAGCTGACTGGCCGAACAAGTCGCAAGCCGATTGGCCAAAACTTCAACCGCAAGCCGATTGGCCGAAACTTCAATCTGCAAGCTGATTGGCCAAAACTTCAAGCTGCAAGCCGGTTGGCTGAAACTTCAAGCCGCAAGCCGATTGGCCGAAACTTCAAGCCTCGAGTCGATTGGCCAAAACTTCAAGCCGCAAGCCGATTGGCCGAAACTTCAATCTGCAAGCTGATTGGCCAAAACTTCAAGCTGCAAGTCGATTGGCTGAAACTTCAAGCCGCAAGCCGATTGGCCGAAACTTCAAGCCGCGAGTCGATTACCCGAAACTTCAAGCCGCAAGCCGATTGGCTGAAACTTCAAGCCGCAAGCCGATTGGCCGAAACTGCAAGCCGCAAGGCGATTGGCCGAAACTTCAAGCCATGAGCCGATTACCCGAAACTTCAAGCCGCAAGCCGATTGGCCGAAACTTCAAGCCGCAAGCCGATTGGCCGAAACTTCAAGCCGCAAGCCGATTGGCCGAAACTTCAAGCCGCCAAACATATGTGTTTTTAGCAAAGACCCTAGAGAATACAATGGCGGTCGTTGCAACTTTGTATTTCGTGTGGTATTTGCGCATCAATTTTTCAAACAAGTTTTATTTTTTAAACAGTTTTGTGCTAAAAAAACAAAAAAACAGTAAAGTTAGCCCATTTTTTTCGCATAATGTGAAAGATGAAGTTATGTCGAGTAAATAGATAGCATGTCACGTCGCAAGCTGATTGGCCGAACAAATCGCAAGCTGATTGGCCAAAACTTCAACCGCAAGCCGATTGGCCGAAACTTTAAGACGCAAGCCGATTGGCCGAAACTTTAAGCCGCAAGCCGATTGGCCGAAACTTCAAGCAGATTGGCTGAAACTTCAAGCTGCAAGCCGATTGGCCGAAACTTCAAGTCGCAAGCCGATTGGCCGAAACTTCAAGTCGCAAGCCGATTGGCCGAAACTGTAAGCTGCAAGCCGATTGGCCGAAACTTCAAGCCGCAAGCCGATTGGCTGAAACTTCAAGCCGCAAGCCGATTGGCCGAAACTTCAAGTCGCCAGCCCATTGGCCAAACAATTCGCAAGCCCATTGGCCAAACATCAAGTCGCAAGCCCATTGGCTGAATATCAAGTCGCAAGCCCATTGGCCAAAACTTCAAGTCGCAATTGGCTGATCAAGTCGCCAAACATATGTTTTTTTAGCCAATATCCTAGAGAATACAATGGCGGTCGTTGCAACTTTGTATCTCGTGCGGTATTTGCGCATCAATTTTTCAAACAACTTTTCTTTTTTAAACAGTTTTGTGCTAAAAAAAACAAAAAAACAGTAAAGTTAGCCCATTTTTTCGCATAATGTGAAAGATGAAGTTATGCCGAGTAAATAGATAACTAGCATGTCACGTCGCAAGCTGATTGGCCGAAACTTCAAGCCGCAAGCCGACTGACCGAAACTTCAAGCCGATTGGCCGAAACTTCAAGCCGCAAGCCGATTGGCCGAAACTCCAAGCCTCAAGCCGATTGGCCGAAACTTCAAGCCGTAAGCCGATTGGCCGAAACTTCAAACCGCAAGCCGATTGGCTGAACAAGTCGCAAGCCCATTGGCTGAATATCAAGTTGCAAGCCCATTGGCTGATCATCAAGTCGCCAAACATGTTTTTTTAGCAAAGACCCTAGAGAATACAATGGCGGTGGTTGCAACTTTGCATCTCGTGTGGTATTTGCTCATTGATTTTTCAAACAAGTTTTATTTTTTAAACAGTTTTGTGCTAAAAAAAGAAAACCAGTAAAGTTAGACAATTTTTTTCGCATAATGTGAAAGATGAAGTTATGCCGAGTAAATAGATACCTAACATGTCACGTTGCAAGCTGACTGGCCGAACAAGTCGCATGCCGATTGGCCAAAACTTCAACCGCAAGCCAATTGGCCGAAACTTTAAGCCGCAAGCCGATTGGCCGAAACTTTAAGCCGCAAGCCGATTGGCCGAAACTTCAAGCCGATTGGCTGAAACTTCAAGCCGCAAGCCGATTGGCCGAAACTTCAAGCCGCAAGCCAATTGGCCGAAAACTTCAAGCCGCAAGCCGATTGGCCGAAACTTCAAGTCGCAAGTCGATTGACCAAAACTTCAAGTCGCAAGCCGATTGGCCGAAACTTCAAGCCGATTGGCTGAAACTTCAAGCCGCAAGCCGATTGGCCGAAACTTCAAGCCGCGAGCCGATTACCCGAAACTTCAAGTCTCAAGCCAATTGGCCGAAACTTCAAGCCGCAAGCCGATTGGCCGAAACTTCAAGCCGATTGGCTGAAACTTCAAGCCGCAAGCCGATTGGCCCAAACTTCAAGCCGCAAGCCGATTGGCCGAAAACTTCAAGCCGCAAGCCGATTGGCCAAAACTGTAAGCCGCAAGCCGATTGGCCGAAACTTTAAGCTGCAAGCCGATTGGCCGAAACTTCAAGCCGCAAGCCGATTGGCCGAAACTTCAAGTCGCAAGTCGATTGGCCAAAACTTCAAGTCGCAAGCCGATTGGCCGAAACTTCAATCCGCAAGCCGATTGGCCGAAACTTCAAGCCGCAAGCCAACTGACCGAAAACTTCAAGCCGCAAGCCGATTGGCCGAAAACTTCAAGCCGCAAGCCGATTGGCTGAAACTTTAAGCCGCAAGCCGATTGGCCAAAACTTCAAGCCGCAAGCCGATTGGCTGAAACTTCAAGCCGCAAGCCGATTGGCCGAAACTTCAATCCGATTGGCTGAAACTTCAAGCCGCAAGCCGATTGGCCGAAACTTCAAGCCGCAAGGCGATTGGCCGAAACTTCAAGCCGCAAGCCGATTGGCTGAAACTTCAAGCCGCAAGCCGATTGGCCGAAACTTCAAGCCGCAAGCCCATTGGCCAAACAATTCGCAAGCCCATTGGCCGAACATCAAGTCGCAAGCCCATTGGCTGAATATCAAGTCGCAAGTTCATTGGCCAAAACTTCAAGTCGTAATTGGCTGATCAAGTCGCCAAACATATGTTTTTTTAGCAAATATCCTAGAGAATACAATGGCGGTCGTTGCAACTTTGTATCTCGTGCGGTTTTTGCGCATCAATTTTTCAAACAACTTTTCTTTTTTAAACAGTTTTGTGCTAAAAAAAACAAAAAAACAGTAAAGTTAGCCCATTTTTTCGCATAATGTGAAAGATGAAGTTATGCCGAGTAAATAGATAACTAGCATGTCACGTCGCAAGCTGATTGGCCGAAACTTCAAGCCGCAAGCCGACTGACCGAAACTTCAAGCCGATTGGCCGAAACTTCAAGCCACAAACCGATTGGCCGAAAACTTCAAGCTGCAAGCTGATTGGTCGAAAACCTCAAGCCGCAAGCCTATTGGCCGAAACTTTAAGCAGCAAGCCGATTGGCCGAAACTCCAAGCCTCAAGCCGATTGGCCAAAACTCCAAGCCTCAAGCCGATTAGCCGAAACTTCAAGCCATAAGCCGATTGGCAGAAACTTCAAGCCGCAAGCCGATTGGCCGAACAAGTCGCAAGCCCATTGGCTGAATATCAAGTCGCAAGCCCATTGGCTGAATATCAAGTTGCAAAACATGTTTTTTTAGCAAAGACCCTAGAGAATACAATGGCGGTGGTTGCAACTTTGTATTTCGTGTGGTATTTGCGTATTAATTTTTCAAACAAGTTTTATTTTTTAAACAGTTTTGTGCTAAAAAAAGAAAACCAGTAAAGTTAGCCCATTTTTTTCGCATAATGTGAAAGATGAAGTTATGCCGAGTAAATAGATACCTAACATGTCACGTTGCAAGCTGACTGGCCGAACAAGTCGCAAGCCGATTGGCCAAAACTTCAAGTCGCAAGCCGATTGGCCGAAACTTCAAGCCATGAGCCGATTACCCGAAACTTCAAGCCGCAAGCTGATTGGCCGAAACTTCAAGTCGCAAGTCGATTGGCCGAAAACTTCAAGCCGATTGGCCGAAAACTTCATGCCGCAATCCGATTGGCCGAAACTTTAAGCCGCAAGCTGATTGGCCGAAACTTTAAGCCGCAAGCCGATTGGCTGAAACTTCAAGCCGCAAGCCGATTGGCCGAAACTTTAAGCCACAAGCCGATTGGCCGAAACTTTAAGCCGCAAGCCGATTGGCCGAAACTTCAAGTCGATTGGCTGAAACTTCAAGCCGCAAGCCGATTGGTCGAAACTTCAAGCCGCCAAACATATGTGTTTTTAGCAAAGACCCTAGAGAATACAATGGCGGTCGTTGCAACTTTGTATCTCGTGCGGTATTTGCGCATCAATTTTTCAAACAAGTTTTATTTTTTAAACAGTTTTGTGCTAAAAAAAGAAAACCAGTAAAGTTAGCCCATTTTTTTCGCATAATGTGAAAGATGAAGTTATGCCGAGCAAATAGATAACTAGCATGTCACGTCACAAGCTGATTGGCCAAACAAGTCGCAAGCTGATTGGCCGAACAAGTTGCAAGCCGATTGGCCAAAACTTCAAGCCGCAAGCCGATTGGCCGAAAACTTCAAGCCGCAAGCCGATTGGCCGAAACTTTTAGCCGCAAGCCGATTTGCCGAAACTTCAATCTGCAAGCTGATTGGCTGAAACTTCAAGTCGCAAGCCGATTGGCCGAAACTTCAAGCCGATTGGCTGAAACTTCAAGCCGCAAGCCGATTGGCCGAAACTTAAAGCCGCAAGCCGATTGGCCGAAACTTCAAGTCGCAAGCCGATTGGCCGAAACTTCAAGCCGCAAGCCGATTGGCTGAAACTTCAAGCCGCAAGCCGATTGGCCGAAACTTCAAGCCGCAAGCCCATTGGCCAAACAATTCGCATGCCCATTGGCCGAACATCAAGTCGCAAGCCCATTGGCTGAATATCAAGTCGCAAGCCCATTGGCCAAAACTTCAAGTCGCAATTGGCTGATCAAGTCGCCAAACATATGTTTTTTTAGCAAAGATCCTAGAGAATACAATGGCGGTCGTTGCAACTTTGTATCTCGTGCGGTATTTGCGCATCAATTTTTCAAGCAACTTTTCTTTTTTAAACAGTTTTGTGCTAAAAAAAACAAAAAAACAGTAAAGTTAGCCCATTTTTTCGCATAATGTGAAAGATGAAGTTATGCCGAGTAAATAGATAACTAGCATGTCACGTCGCAAGCTGATTGGCCGAAACTTCAAGCCGCAAGCCGACTGACCGAAACTTCAAGCCGATTGGCCGAAACTTCAAGCCACAAACCGATTGGCCGAAAACTTCAAGCTGCAAGCTGATTGGTCGAAAACCTCAAGCCGCAAGCCTATTGGCCGAAACTTTAAGCAGCAAGCCGATTGGCCGAAACTCCAAGCCTCAAGCCGATTGGCCAAAACTCCAAGCCTCAAGCCGATTAGCCGAAACTTCAAGCCATAAGCCGATTGGCAGAAACTTCAAGCCGCAAGCCGATTGGCCGAACAAGTCGCAAGCCCATTGGCTGAATATCAAGTCGCAAGCCCATTGGCTGAATATCAAGTTGCAAAACATGTTTTTTTAGCAAAGACCCTAGAGAATACAATGGCGGTGGTTGCAACTTTGTATTTCGTGTGGTATTTGCGTATTAATTTTTCAAACAAGTTTTATTTTTTAAACAGTTTTGTGCTAAAAAAAGAAAACCAGTAAAGTTAGCCCATTTTTTTCGCATAATGTGAAAGATGAAGTTATGCCGAGTAAATAGATACCTAACATGTCACGTTGCAAGCTGACTGGCCGAACAAGTCGCAAGCCGATTGGCCAAAACTTCAAGTCGCAAGCCGATTGGCCGAAACTTCAAGCCATGAGCCGATTACCCGAAACTTCAAGCCGCAAGCCGATTGGCCGAAACTTCAAGTCGCAAGTCGATTGGCCGAAAACTTCAAGCCGATTGGCCGAAAACTTCATGCCGCAATCCGATTGGCCGAAACTTTAAGCCGCAAGCTGATTGGCCGAAACTTTAAGCCGCAAGCCGATTGGCTGAAACTTCAAGCCGCAAGCCGATTGGCCGAAACTTTAAGCCACAAGCCGATTGGCCGAAACTTTAAGCCGCAAGCCGATTGGCCGAAACTTCAAGTCGATTGGCTGAAACTTCAAGCCGCAAGCCGATTGGTCGAAACTTCAAGCCGCCAAACATATGTGTTTTTAGCAAAGACCCTAGAGAATACAATGGCGGTCGTTGCAACTTTGTATCTCGTGCGGTATTTGCGCATCAATTTTTCAAACAAGTTTTATTTTTTAAACAGTTTTGTGCTAAAAAAAGAAAACCAGTAAAGTTAGCCCATTTTTTTCGCATAATGTGAAAGATGAAGTTATGCCGAGCAAATAGATAACTAGCATGTCACGTCACAAGCTGATTGGCCAAACAAGTCGCAAGCTGATTGGCCGAACAAGTTGCAAGCCGATTGGCCAAAACTTCAAGCCGCAAGCCGATTGGCCGAAAACTTCAAGCCGCAAGCCGATTGGCCGAAACTTTTAGCCGCAAGCCGATTTGCCGAAACTTCAATCTGCAAGCTGATTGGCTGAAACTTCAAGTCGCAAGCCGATTGGCCGAAACTTCAAGCCGATTGGCTGAAACTTCAAGCCGCAAGCCGATTGGCCGAAACTTAAAGCCGCAAGCCGATTGGCCGAAACTTCAAGTCGCAAGCCGATTGGCCGAAACTTCAAGCCGCAAGCCGATTGGCTGAAACTTCAAGCCGCAAGCCGATTGGCCGAAACTTCAAGCCGCAAGCCCATTGGCCAAACAATTCGCATGCCCATTGGCCGAACATCAAGTCGCAAGCCCATTGGCTGAATATCAAGTCGCAAGCCCATTGGCCAAAACTTCAAGTCGCAATTGGCTGATCAAGTCGCCAAACATATGTTTTTTTAGCAAAGATCCTAGAGAATACAATGGCGGTCGTTGCAACTTTGTATCTCGTGCGGTATTTGCGCATCAATTTTTCAAGCAACTTTTCTTTTTTAAACAGTTTTGTGCTAAAAAAAACAAAAAAACAGTAAAGTTAGCCCATTTTTTCGCATAATGTGAAAGATGAAGTTATGCCGAGTAAATAGATAACTAGCATGTCACGTCGCAAGCTGATTGGCCGAAACTTCAAGCCGCAAGCCGACTGACCGAAACTTCAAGCCGATTGGCCGAAACTTCAAGCCGCAAGCCGATTGGCCGAAACTTCAAGCCACAAGCCGATTGGCCGAAAACTTCAAGCCGCAAGCTGATTGGCCGAAAACTTCAAGCCGCAAGCCGATTGGCCGAAACTTTAAGCAGCAAGCCGATTGGCCGAAACTCCAAGCCGATTGGCCGAAACTTCAAGCCATAAGCCGATTGGCCGAAACTTCAAGCCGCAAGCCGATTGGCCGAACAAGTCGCAAGCCCATTGGCTGAATATCAAGTCGCAAGCCCATTGGCTGATCATCAAGTCGCCAAACATGTTTTTTTAGCAAAGACCCTAGAGAATACAATGGCGGTGGTTGCAACTTTGTATCTCGTGTGGTATTTGCGTATTAATTTTTCAAACAAGTTTTATTTTTTAAACAGTTTTGTGCTAAAAAAAGAAAACCAGTAAAGTTAGCCCATTTTTTTCGCATAATGTGAAAGATGAAGTTATGCCGAGTAAATAGATACCTAACATGTCACGTTGCAAGCTGACTGGCCGAACAAGTCGCAAGCCGATTGGCCAAAACTTCAAGCAGCAAGCCGATTGGCCGAAACTTCAAGCCGCAAGCCGATTGGCCGAAACTTTAAGCCGCAAGCCGATTGGCCGAAAACTTCAAGCCGCAAGCCGATTGGCCGAAACTTCAAGCCGCAAGCCGACTGACCGAAACTTCAAGCCGCAAGCCGACTGACCGAAACTTCAAGCCGCGAGCAGATTACCCAAAACTTCAAGCCGCAAGCCAATTGGCCGAAACTTCAAGTCTCAAGCCGATTGGCCGAAACTTCAAGCCGATTGGCTGAAACTTCAAGCCGCAAGCCGATTGGCCGAAACTTCAAGCCGCAAGGCGATTGGCCGAAACTTCAAGCCGCAAGCCGATTGGCCGAAACTTCAAGCCGCAAGCCGACTGACCGAAACTTCAAGCCGCAAGCCGATTGGCCGAAACTTCAAGCCGCGAGCAGATTACCCGAAACTTCAAGCCGCAAGCCGATTGGCCGAAACTTCAAGTCTCAAGCCGATTGGCTGAAACTTCAAGCCGATTGGCTGAAACTTCAAGCCGCAAGCCGATTGGCCGAAACTTCAAGCCGCAAGGCGATTGGCCGAAACTTCAAGCCGCAAGCCGATTGGCCGAAACTTCAAGCCGCAAGCCGACTGACCGAAACTTCAAGCCGCAAGCCGATTGGCCGAAACTTTAAGCCACAAGCCGATTGGCCGAAACTTTAAGCCGCAAGCCGATTGGCCGAAACTTCAAGCCGATTGGCTGAAACTTCAAGCCGCAAGCCGATTGGCCAAAACTTCAAGCCGCCAAACATATGTGTTTTTAGCAAAGACCCTAGAGAATACTTCAAGCCATAAGCCGATTGGCCGAAACTTCAAGCCGCAAGCCGTTTGGCCGAACAAGTCGCAAGCCCATTGGCTGAATATCAAGTCGCAAGCCCATTGGCTGATCATCAAGTCGCCAAACATGTTTTTTTAGCAAAGACCCTAGAGAATACAATGGCGGTGGTTGCAACTTTGTATCTCGTGTGGTATTTGCGTATTAATTTTTCAAACAAGTTTTATTTTTTAAACAGTTTTGTGCTAAAAAAAGAAAACCAGTAAAGTTAGCCCATTTTTTCGCATAATGTGAAAGATGAAGTTATGCCGAGTAAATAGATACCTAACATGTCACGTTGCAAGCTGACTGGCCGAACAAGTCGCAAGCCGATTGGCCAAAACTTCAAGTCGCAAGCCAATTGGCCGAAACTTCAAGCCGCAAGCCGATTGGCCAAAACTTCAAGCCGCAAGCCGATTGGCCGAAACTTCAAGCCGCGAGTCGATTACCCGAAACTGCAAGCCGCAAGCCGATTGGCCGAAACTTCAAGTCGCAAGTCGATTGGCCGAAAACTTCAAGTCTCAAGCCGATTGGTCGAAACTTTAAGCCCGCAAGCCGATTGGCCGAAACTTCAAGTCGCATGCCGATTGGCCAAAACTTCAAGCCGCAAGCCGATTGGCCGAAACTTCAAGCCGCGAGTCGATTACCCGAAACTTCAAGCCGCAAGCCGATTGGCCGAAACTTCAAGTCTCAAGCCGATTGGTCGAAACTTCAAGCCGCAAGCCGATTGGCTGAAACTTTATGCCGCAAGCCGATTGGCTAAAACTTCAAGTCGCAAGCCGATTGGCCGAAACTTCAAGCCGATTGGCTGAAACTTCAAGTCGCAAGTCGATTGGCCGAAACTTCAAGTCGCAAGCCGATTGGCCGAAACTTTAAGCCGCAAGCCGATTGGCCGAAACTTTAAGCAGCAAGCCGATTGGCCGAAACTTCAAGTCGCAAGCCGATTGGCCGAAACTTCAAGCTGATTGGCTGAAACTTCAAGCCGCAAGCTGATTGGCCAAAACTTCAAGCCGCCATTGGCTGATCAAGTCGCCAAACATATGTGTTTTTAGCAAAGACCCTAGAGAATACAATGGCGGTCGTTGCAACTTTGTATCTCGTGCGGTATTTGCGCATCAATTTTTCAAACAAGTTTTCTTTTTTAAACAGTTTTGTGCTAAAAAAAAAAAAAACTGTAAAGTTAGCCCATTTTATCGCATAATGTGAAAGATGAAGTTATGCCGAGCAAATAGATAACTAGCATGTCACGTCGCAAGCTGATTGGCCGAACAAGTCCCAAGCTGATTGGCCGAACAAGTTGCAAGCCGATTGGCCAAAACTTCAAGCCGCAAGCCGATTGGCCGAAAACTTCAAGCCGCAAGCCGATTGGCCGAAACTTTAAGCCGCAAGCCGATTTGCCGAAACATCAATCTGCAAGCTGATTGGCTGAAACTTCAAGTCGCAAGCCGATTGGCCGAAACTTCAAGCCGATTGGCTGAAACTTCAAGCCGCAAGCCGATTGGCCGAAAACTTCAAGCCGCAAGCCGATTGGCCGAAACTTCAAGCCGCAAGCCGATTGGCTGAAACTTCAAGCCGCAAGCCGATTGGCCGAAACTTCAAGCCGCAAGCCCATTGGCCAAGCAATTCGCAAGCCCATTGGCCGAACATCAAGTCGCAAGCCCATTGGCTGAATATCAATTCGCAAGCCCATTGGCCAAAACTTCAAGTCGCAATTGGCTGATCAAGTCGCCAAACATATGTTTTTTTAGCAAAGATCCTAGAGAATACAATGGCGGTCGTTGCAACTTTGTATCTCGTGCGGTATTTGCGCATCAATTTTTCAAACAACTTTTCTTTTTTAAACAGTTTTGTGCTAAAAAAAAAAACAGTAAAGTTAGCCCATTTTTTCGCATAATGTGAAAGATGAAGTTATGCCGAGTAAATAGATAACTAGCATGTCACGTCGCAAGCTGATTGGCCGAAACTTCAAGCCGCAAGCCGACTGACCGAAACTTCAAGCCGATTGGCCGAAACTTCAAGCCGCAAGCCGATTGGCCGAAACTTCAAGCCACAAGCCGATTGGCCGAAAACTTCAAGCCGCAAGCTGATTGGCCGAAAACTTCAAGCCGCAAACCGATTGGCCGAAACTTTAAGCAGCAAGCCGATTGGCCGAAACTCCAAGCCTCAAGCCGATTGGCCGAAACTTCAAGCCATAAGCCGATTGGCCAAAACTTCAAGCCGCAAGCCGATTGGCCGAACAAGTCGCAAGCCCATTGGCTGAATATCAAGTCGCAAGCCCATTGGCTGATCATCAAGTCGCCAAACATGTTTTTTTAGCAAAGACCCTAGAGAATACAATGGCGGTGGTTGCAACTTTGTATCTCGTGTGGTATTTGCGTATTAATTTTTCAAACAAGTTTTATTTTTTAAACAGTTTTGTGCTAAAAAAAGAAAACCAGTAAAGTTAGCCCATTTTTTTCGCATAATGTGAAAGATGAAGTTATGCCGAGTAAATAGATACCTAACATGTCACGTTGCAAGCTGACTGGCCGAACAAGTCGCAAGCCGATTGGCCAAAACTTCAAGTCGCAAGCCAATTGGCCGAAACTTCAAGCCGCAAGCCGATTGGCCGAAACTTCAAGCAGCAAGCCGATTGGCCGAAACTTCAAGCCGCAAGCCGATTGGCCGAAACTTCAAGCCGCAAGCCGATTGGCCGAAACTTCAAGCTGCGAGCAGATTATCCGAAACTTCAAGCCGCAAGCCGATTGGCCGAAACTTCAAGTCGCAAGTCGATTGGCCGAAACTTCAAGTCTCAAGCCGATTGGCCGAAACTTCAAGCCGCAAGCCGACTGGCCGAAACTTTAAGCCACAAGCCGATTGGCCGAAACTTCAAGCCGATTGGCTGAAACTTCAAGCCGCAAGCCGATTGGCCGAAACTTCAAGCCGCCAAACATATGTGTTTTTAGCAAAGACCCTAGAGAATACAATGGCGGTCGTTGCAACTTTGTATCTCGTGCGGTATTTGCGCATCAATTTTTCAAACAAGTTTTCTTTTCTAAACAGTTTTGTGCTAAAAAAACAAAAAAACAGTAAAGTTAGCCCATTTTTTTTCGCATAATGTGAAAGATGAAGTTATGCCGAGTAAATAGATAGCATGTCACGTCGCAAGCTGATTGGCCGAACAAATCGCAAGCCGATTGGCCAAAACTTCAACCGCAAGCCGATTGGCCGAAACTTTAAGCCGCAAGCCGATTGGCCGAAACTTCAAGCCGCAAGCCGATTGGCCAAAACTTTAAGCAGCAAGCCGATTGGCCGAAACTCCAAGCCTCAAGCCGATTGGCCGAAACTTCAAGCCATAAGCCGATTGGCCGAAACTTCAAGCCGCAAGCCGTTTGGCCGAACAAGTCGCAAGCCCATTTGCTGAATATCAAGTCGCAAGCCCATTGGCTGATCATCAAGTCGCCAAACATGTTTTTTTAGCAAAGACCCTAGAGAATACAATGGCGGTGGTTGCAACTTTGTATCTCGTGTGGTATTTGCGTATTAATTTTTCAAACAAGTTTTATTTTTTAAACAGTTTTGTGCTAAAAAAAAAAACAGTAAAGTTAGCCCATTTTTTCGCATAATGTGAAAGATGAAGTTATGCCGAGCAAATAGATAACTAGCATGTCACGTCGCAAGCTGATTGGCCGAACAAGTCGCAAGCTGATTGGCCGAACAAGTCGCAAGCTGATTGGCCGAACAAGTTGCAAGCCGATTGGCCAAAACTTCAAGTCACAAGCCGATTGGCCGAAACTTCAAGCCGATTGGCTGAAACTTCAAGCCGCAATCCGATTGGCCGAAACTTCAAGTCGCAAGCCGATTGGCCGAAACTTCAAGTCACATGCCGATTGGCCAAAACTTCAAGCCGCAAGCCGATTGGCCGAAACTTCAAGCCGCGAGCAGATTACCCGAAACTTCAAGCCGCAAGCCGATTGGCCGAAACTTCAAGTCGCAAGTCGATTGGCCGAAACTTCAAGTCTCAAGCCGATTGGCCGAAACTTCAAGCCACAAGCCGACTGGCCGAAACTTTAAGCCACAAGCCGATTGGCCAAAACTTCAAGTCGCAAGTCGATTGGCTGAAACTTTAAGCCACAAGCCGATTGGCCGAAACTTCAAGCCGCCAAACATATGTGTTTTTAGCAAAGACCCTAGAGAATACAATGGCGGTCGTTGCAACTTTGTATCTCGTGCGGTATTTGCGCATCAATTTTTCAAACAAGTTTTCTTTTTTAAACAGTTTTGTGCTAAAAAAACAAAAAAACAGTAAAGTTAGCCCATTTTTTTTCGCATAATTTGAAAGATGAAGTTATGCCGAGTAAAGAGATAGCATGTCACGTCGCAAGCTGATTGGCCGAACAAATCGAAAGCCGATTGGCCAAAACTTCAACCGCAAGCCGATTGGCCGAAACTTTAAGCCGCAAGCCGATTGGCCGAAACTTCAAGTCGCAAGCCGATTGGCCGAAACTTCAAGCCGATTGGCTGAAACTTCAAGTTGCAAGTCGATTGGCCGAAACTTTAAGCCGCAAGCCGATTGGCCGAAACTTTAAGCCGCAAGCCGATTGGCCGAAACTTCAAGTCGTAAGCCAATTGGCCGAAACTTCAAGCTGATTGGCTGAAACTTCAAGCCGCAAGCTGATTGGCCAAAACTTCAAGCCGCCATTGGCTGATCAAGTCGCCAAACATATGTGTTTTTAGCAAAGACCCCAGAGAATACAATGGCGGTCGTTGCAACTTTGTATCTCGTGCGGTATTTGCGCATCAATTTTTCAAACAAGTTTTCTTTTTTAAACAGTTTTGTGCTAAAAAAAAGAAAACAGTAAAGTTAGCCCATTTTTTCGCATAATGTGAAAGATGAAGTTATGCCGAGCAAATAGATAACTAGCATTTCACGTCGCAAGCTGATTGGCCGAACAAGTCGCAAGCTGATTGGCCGAACAAGTTGCAAGCCGATTGGCCAAAACTTCAAGTCACAAGCCGATTGGCCGAAACTTCAAGCCGATTGGATGAAACTTCAAGCCGCAATCCGATTGGCCGAAACTTCAAGTCGCAAGCCGATTGGCCGAAACTTCAATTCGCATGCCGATTGGCCAAAACTTCAAGCCGCAAGCTGATTGGCCGAAACTTCAAGCCGCGAGCAGATTACCCGAAACTTCAAGCCGCAAGCCGATTGGCCGAAACTTTAAGCCACAAGCCGATTGGCCGAAACTTTAATCTGCAAGCCGATTGGCCGAAACTTCAAGCCGCCAAACATATGTGTTTTTAGCAAAGACCCTAGAGAATACAATGGCGGTCGTTGCAACTTTGTATCTCGTGCGGTATTTGCGCATCAATTTTTCAAACAAGTTTTCTTTTTTAAACAGTTTTGTGCTTAAAAACAAAAAAACAGTAAAGTTAGCCCATTTTTATCGCATAATTTGAAAGATGAAGTTATGCCGAGTAAATAGATAGCATGTCACGTCGCAAGCTGATTGGCCGAACAAATCGCAAGCCGATTGGCCAAAACTTCAACCGCAAGCCGATTGGCCAAAACTTTAAGCCGCAAGCCGATTGGCCGAAACTTCAAGTCGCAAGCCGATTGGCCGAAACTTCAAGCCGATTGGCTGAAACTTCAAGTCGCAAGTCGATTGGCCGAAACTTTAAGCCGCAAGCCGATTGGCCGAAACTTTAAGCCGCAAGCCGATTGGCTGAAACTTCAAGTCGCAAGCCAATTGGCCGAAACTTCAAGCTGATTGGCTGAAACTTCAAGCCGCAAGCTGATTGGCCAAAACTTCAAGCCGCCATTGGCTGATCAAGTCGCCAAATATATGTGTTTTTAGCAAAGACCCTAGAGAATACAATGGCGGTCGTTGCAACTTTGTATCTCGTGCGGTATTTGCGCATCAATTTTTCAAACAAGTTTTCTTTTTTAAACAGTTTTGTGCTAAAAAAAAAAAAACAGTAAAGTTAGCCCATTTTTTCGCATAATGTGAAAGATGAAGTTATGCCGAGCAAATAGATAACTAGCATGTCACGTCGCAAGCTGATTGGCCGAACAAGTCGCAAGCTGATTGGCCGAACAAGTTGCAAGCCGATTGGCCAAAACTTCAAGTCACAAGCCGATTGGCCGAAACTTCAAGCCGATTGGCTGAAACTTCAAGCCGCAATCCGATTGGCCGAAACTTCAAGTCGCAAGCCGATTGGCCGAAACTTCAATTCGCATGCCGATTGGCCAAAACTTCAAGCCGCAAGCCGATTGGCCGAAACTTCAAGCCGCGAGCAGATTACCCGAAACTTCAAGCCGCAAGCCGATTGGCCGAAACTTCAAGTCGCAAGTCGATTGGCCGAAACTTCAAGTCTCAAGCCGATTGGCCGAAACTTCAAGCCGCAAGCCGACTGGCCGAAACTTTAAGCCACAAGCCGATTGGCCGAAACTTCAAGTCGCAAGTCGATTGGCCGAAACTTTAAGCCACAAGCCGATTGGCCGAAACTTCAAGCCGCCAAACATATGTGTTTTTAGCAAAGACCCTAGAGAATACAATGGCGGTCGTTGCAACTTTGTATCTCGTGCGGTATTTGCGCATCAATTTTTCAAACAAGTTTTCTTTTTTAAACAGTTTTGTGCTAAAAAAACAAAAAAACAGTAAAGTTAGCCCATTTTTTTTCGCATAATTTGAAAGATGAAGTTATGCCGAGTAAATAGATAGCATGTCACGTCGCAAGCTGATTGGCCGAACAAATCGCAAGCCGATTGGCCAAAACTTCAACCGCAAGCCGATTGGCCGAAACTTTAAGCCGCAAGCCGATTGGCCGAAACTTCAAGTCGCAAGCCGATTGGCCGAAACTTCAAGCCGATTGGCTGAAACTTCAAGTCGCAAGTCGATTGGCCGAAACTTTAAGCCGCAAGCCGATTGGCCGAAACTTTAAGCCGCAAGCCGATTGGCCGAAACTTCAAGTCGCAAGGCGATTGGCCGAAACTTCAAGCTGATTGGCTGAAACTTCAAGCCGCAAGCTGATTGGCCAAAACTTCAAGCCGCCATTGGCTGATCAAGTCGCCAAACATATGTGTTTTTAGCAAAGTCCCTAGAGAATACAATGGCGGCCGTTGCAACTTTGTATCTCGTGCGGTATTTGCGCATCAATTTTTCAAACAAGTTTTCTTTTTTAAACAGTTTTGTGCTAAAACAAAAAAAACAGTAAAGTTAGCCCATTTTTTCGCATAATGTGAAAGATGAAGTTATGCCGAGCAAATAGATAACTAGCATGTCACGTCGCAAGCTGATTGGCCGAACAAGTCGCAAGCTGATTGGCCGAACAAGTTGCAAGCCGATTGGCCAAAACTTCAAGTCACAAGCCGATTGGCCGAAACTTCAAGCCGATTGGCTGAAACTTCAAGCCGCAATCCGATTGGCCGAAACTTCAAGTCGCAAGCCGATTGGCCGAAACTTCAATTCGCATGCCGATTGGCCAAAACTTCAAGCCGCAAGCCGATTGGCCGAAACTTCAAGCCGCGAGCAGATTACCCGAAACTTCAAGCCGCAAGCCGATTGGCCGAAACTTCAAGTCGCAAGTCGATTGGCCGAAACTTCAAGTCTCAAGCCGATTGGCCGAAACTTCAAGCCACAAGCCGACTGGCCGAAACTTTAAGCCACAAGCCGTTTGGCCGAAACTTCAAGTCGCAAGTCGATTGGCCGAAACTTTAAGCCACAAGCCGATTGGCCGAAACTTCAAGCCGCCAAACATATGTGTTTTTAGCAAAGACCCTAGAGAATACAATGGCGGTCGTTGCAACTTTGTATCTCGTGCGGTATTTGCGCATCAATTTTTCAAACAAGTTTTCTTTTTTAAACAGTTTTGTGCTAAAAAAACAAAAAAACAGTAAAGTTAGCCCATTTTTTTTCGCATAATTTGAAAGATGAAGTTATGCCGAGTAAATAGATAGCATGTCACGTCGCAAGCTGATTGGCCGAACAAATCGCAAGCCGATTGGCCAAAACTTCAAGCCATAAGCCGATTGGCCGAAACTTCAAGCCGCAAGCCGTTTGGCCGAACAAGTCGCAAGCCCATTTGCTGAATATCAAGTCGCAAGCCCATTGGCTGATCATCAAGTCGCCAAACATGTTTTTTTAGCAAAGACCCTAGAGAATACAATGGCGGTGGTTGCAACTTTGTATCTCGTGTGGTATTTGCGTATTAATTTTTCAAACAAGTTTTATTTTTTAAACAGTTTTGTGCTAAAAAAAAAAAACAGTAAAGTTAGCCCATTTTTTCGCATAATGTGAAAGATGAAGTTATGCCGAGCAAATAGATAACTAGCATGTCACGTCGCAAGCTGATTGGCCGAACAAGTCGCAAGCTGATTGGCCGAACAAGTCGCAAGCTGATTGGCCGAACAAGTTGCAAGCCGATTGGCCAAAACTTCAAGTCACAAGCCGATTGGCCGAAACTTCAAGCCGATTGGCTGAAACTTCAAGCCGCAATCCGATTGGCCGAAACTTCAAGTCGCAAGCCGATTGGCCGAAACTTCAAGTCACATGCCGATTGGCCAAAACTTCAAGCCGCAAGCCGATTGGCCGAAACTTCAAGCCGCGAGCAGATTACCCGAAACTTCAAGCCGCAAGCCGATTGGCCGAAACTTCAAGTCGCAAGTCGATTGGCCGAAACTTCAAGTCTCAAGCCGATTGGCCGAAACTTCAAGCCACAAGCCGACTGGCCGAAACTTTAAGCCACAAGCCGATTGGCCAAAACTTCAAGTCGCATGTCGATTGGCTGAAACTTTAAGCCACAAGCCGATTGGCCGAAACTTCAAGCCGCCAAACATATGTGTTTTTAGCAAAGACCCTAGAGAATACAATGGCGGTCGTTGCAACTTTGTATCTCGTGCGGTATTTGCGCATCAATTTTTCAAACAAGTTTTCTTTTTTAAACAGTTTTGTGCTTAAAAACAAAAAAACAGTAAAGTTAGCCCATTTTTATCGCATAATTTGAAAGATGAAGTTATGCCGAGTAAATAGATAGCATGTCACGTCGCAAGCTGATTGGCCGAACAAATCGCAAGCCGATTGGCCAAAACTTCAACCGCAAGCCGATTGGCCAAAACTTTAAGCCGCAAGCCGATTGGCCGAAACTTCAAGTCGCAAGCCGATTGGCCGAAACTTCAAGCCGATTGGCTGAAACTTCAAGTCGCAAGTCGATTGGCCGAAACTTTAAGCCGCAAGCCGATTGGCCGAAACTTTAAGCCGCAAGCCGATTGGCTGAAACTTCAAGTCGCAAGCCAATTGGCCGAAACTTCAAGCTGATTGGCTGAAACTTCAAGCCGCAAGCTGATTGGCCAAAACTTCAAGCCGCCATTGGCTGATCAAGTCGCCAAATATATGTGTTTTTAGCAAAGACCCTAGAGAATACAATGGCGGTCGTTGCAACTTTGTATCTCGTGCGGTATTTGCGCATCAATTTTTCAAACAAGTTTTCTTTTTTAAACAGTTTTGTGCTAAAAAAAAAAAACAGTAAAGTTAGCCCATTTTTTCGCATAATGTGAAAGATGAAGTTATGCCGAGCAAATAGATAACTAGCATGTCACGTCGCAAGCTGATTGGCCGAACAAGTCGCAAGCTGATTGGCCGAACAAGTTGCAAGCCGATTGGCCAAAACTTCAAGTCACAAGCCGATTGGCCGAAACTTCAAGCCGATTGGCTGAAACTTCAAGCCGCAATCCGATTGGCCGAAACTTCAAGTCGCAAGCCGATTGGCCGAAACTTCAATTCGCATGCCGATTGGCCAAAACTTCAAGCCGCAAGCCGATTGGCCGAAACTTCAAGCCGCGAGCAGATTACCCGAAACTTCAAGCCGCAAGCCGATTGGCCGAAACTTCAAGTCGCAAGTCGATTGGCCGAAACTTCAAGTCTCAAGCCGATTGGCCGAAACTTCAAGCCGCAAGCCGACTGGCCGAAACTTTAAGCCACAAGCCGATTGGCCGAAACTTCAAGTCGCAAGTCGATTGGCCGAAACTTTAAGCCACAAGCCGATTGGCCGAAACTTCAAGCCGCCAAACATATGTGTTTTTAGCAAAGACCCTAGAGAATACAATGGCGGTCGTTGCAACTTTGTATCTCGTGCGGTATTTGCGCATCAATTTTTCAAACAAGTTTTCTTTTTTAAACAGTTTTGTGCTAAAAAAACAAAAAAACAGTAAAGTTAGCCCATTTTTTTTCGCATAATTTGAAAGATGAAGTTATGCCGAGTAAAGAGATAGCATGTCACGTCGCAAGCTGATTGGCCGAACAAATCGAAAGCCGATTGGCCAAAACTTCAACCGCAAGCCGATTGGCCGAAACTTTAAGCCGCAAGCCGATTGGCCGAAACTTCAAGTCGCAAGCCGATTGGCCGAAACTTCAAGCCGATTGGCTGAAACTTCAAGTTGCAAGTCGATTGGCCGAAACTTTAAGCCGCAAGCCGATTGGCCGAAACTTTAAGCCGCAAGCCGATTGGCCGAAACTTCAAGTCGTAAGCCAATTGGCCGAAACTTCAAGCTGATTGGCTGAAACTTCAAGCCGCAAGCTGATTGGCCAAAACTTCAAGCCGCCATTGGCTGATCAAGTCGCCAAACATATGTGTTTTTAGCAAAGACCCCAGAGAATACAATGGCGGTCGTTGCAACTTTGTATCTCGTGCGGTATTTGCGCATCAATTTTTCAAACAAGTTTTCTTTTTTAAACAGTTTTGTGCTAAAAAAAAGAAAACAGTAAAGTTAGCCCATTTTTTCGCATAATGTGAAAGATGAAGTTATGCCGAGCAAATAGATAACTAGCATTTCACGTCGCAAGCTGATTGGCCGAACAAGTCGCAAGCTGATTGGCCGAACAAGTTGCAAGCCGATTGGCCAAAACTTCAAGTCACAAGCCGATTGGCCGAAACTTCAAGCCGATTGGATGAAACTTCAAGCCGCAATCCGATTGGCCGAAACTTCAAGTCGCAAGCCGATTGGCCGAAACTTCAATTCGCATGCCGATTGGCCAAAACTTCAAGCCGCAAGCCGATTGGCCGAAACTTCAAGCCGCGAGCAGATTACCCGAAACTTCAAGCCGCAAGCCGATTGGCCGAAACTTCAAGTCGCAAGTCGATTGGCCGAAACTTCAAGTCTCAAGCCGATTGGCCGAAACTTCAAGCCGCAAGCCGACTGGCCGAAACTTTAAGCCACAAGCCGATTGGCCGAAACTTCAAGTCGCAAGTCGATTGGCCGAAACTTTAAGCCACAAGCCGATTGGCCGAAACTTCAAGCCGCCAAACATATGTGTTTTTAGCAAAGACCCTAGAGAATACAATGGCGGTCGTTGCAACTTTGTATCTCGTGCGGTATTTGCGCATCAATTTTTCAAACAAGTTTTCTTTTTTAAACAGTTTTGTGCTTAAAAACAAAAAAACAGTAAAGTTAGCCCATTTTTATCGCATAATTTGAAAGATGAAGTTATGCCGAGTAAATAGATAGCATGTCACGTCGCAAGCTGATTGGCCGAACAAATCGCAAGCCGATTGGCCAAAACTTCAACCGCAAGCCGATTGGCCAAAACTTTAAGCCGCAAGCCGATTGGCCGAAACTTCAAGTCGCAAGCCGATTGGCCGAAACTTCAAGCCGATTGGCTGAAACTTCAAGTCGCAAGTCGATTGGCCGAAACTTTAAGCCGCAAGCCGATTGGCCGAAACTTTAAGCCGCAAGCCGATTGGCTGAAACTTCAAGTCGCAAGCCAATTGGCCGAAACTTCAAGCTGATTGGCTGAAACTTCAAGCCGCAAGCTGATTGGCCAAAACTTCAAGCCGCCATTGGCTGATCAAGTCGCCAAATATATGTGTTTTTAGCAAAGACCCTAGAGAATACAATGGCGGTCGTTGCAACTTTGTATCTCGTGCGGTATTTGCGCATCAATTTTTCAAACAAGTTTTCTTTTTTAAACAGTTTTGTGCTAAAAAAAAAAAACAGTAAAGTTAGCCCATTTTTTCGCATAATGTGAAAGATGAAGTTATGCCGAGCAAATAGATAACTAGCATGTCACGTCGCAAGCTGATTGGCCGAACAAGTCGCAAGCTGATTGGCCGAACAAGTTGCAAGCCGATTGGCCAAAACTTCAAGTCACAAGCCGATTGGCCGAAACTTCAAGCCGATTGGCTGAAACTTCAAGCCGCAATCCGATTGGCCGAAACTTCAAGTCGCAAGCCGATTGGCCGAAACTTCAATTCGCATGCCGATTGGCCAAAACTTCAAGCCGCAAGCCGATTGGCCGAAACTTCAAGCCGCGAGCAGATTACCCGAAACTTCAAGCCGCAAGCCGATTGGCCGAAACTTCAAGTCGCAAGTCGATTGGCCGAAACTTCAAGTCTCAAGCCGATTGGCCGAAACTTCAAGCCGCAAGCCGACTGGCCGAAACTTTAAGCCACAAGCCGATTGGCCGAAACTTCAAGTCGCAAGTCGATTGGCCGAAACTTTAAGCCACAAGCCGATTGGCCGAAACTTCAAGCCGCCAAACATATGTGTTTTTAGCAAAGACCCTAGAGAATACAATGGCGGTCGTTGCAACTTTGTATCTCGTGCGGTATTTGCGCATCAATTTTTCAAACAAGTTTTCTTTTTTAAACAGTTTTGTGCTAAAAAAACAAAAAAACAGTAAAGTTAGCCCATTTTTTTTCGCATAATTTGAAAGATGAAGTTATGCCGAGTAAATAGATAGCATGTCACGTCGCAAGCTGATTGGCCGAACAAATCGCAAGCCGATTGGCCAAAACTTCAACCGCAAGCCGATTGGCCGAAACTTTAAGCCGCAAGCCGATTGGCCGAAACTTCAAGTCGCAAGCCGATTGGCCGAAACTTCAAGCCGATTGGCTGAAACTTCAAGTCGCAAGTCGATTGGCCGAAACTTTAAGCCGCAAGCCGATTGGCCGAAACTTTAAGCCGCAAGCCGATTGGCCGAAACTTCAAGTCGCAAGGCGATTGGCCGAAACTTCAAGCTGATTGGCTGAAACTTCAAGCCGCAAGCTGATTGGCCAAAACTTCAAGCCGCCATTGGCTGATCAAGTCGCCAAACATATGTGTTTTTAGCAAAGACCCTAGAGAATACAATGGCGGCCGTTGCAACTTTGTATCTCGTGCGGTATTTGCGCATCAATTTTTCAAACAAGTTTTCTTTTTTAAACAGTTTTGTGCTAAAACAAAAAAAACAGTAAAGTTAGCCCATTTTTTCGCATAATGTGAAAGATGAAGTTATGCCGAGCAAATAGATAACTAGCATGTCACGTCGCAAGCTGATTGGCCGAACAAGTCGCAAGCTGATTGGCCGAACAAGTTGCAAGCCGATTGGCCAAAACTTCAAGTCACAAGCCGATTGGCCGAAACTTCAAGCCGATTGGCTGAAACTTCAAGCCGCAATCCGATTGGCCGAAACTTCAAGTCGCAAGCCGATTGGCCGAAACTTCAATTCGCATGCCGATTGGCCAAAACTTCAAGCCGCAAGCCGATTGGCCGAAACTTCAAGCCGCGAGCAGATTACCCGAAACTTCAAGCCGCAAGCCGATTGGCCGAAACTTCAAGTCGCAAGTCGATTGGCCGAAACTTCAAGTCTCAAGCCGATTGGCCGAAACTTCAAGCCACAAGCCGACTGGCCGAAACTTTAAGCCACAAGCCGTTTGGCCGAAACTTCAAGTCGCAAGTCGATTGGCCGAAACTTTAAGCCACAAGCCGATTGGCCGAAACTTCAAGCCGCCAAACATATGTGTTTTTAGCAAAGACCCTAGAGAATACAATGGCGGTCGTTGCAACTTTGTATCTCGTGCGGTATTTGCGCATCAATTTTTCAAACAAGTTTTCTTTTTTAAACAGTTTTGTGCTAAAAAAACAAAAAAACAGTAAAGTTAGCCCATTTTTTTTCGCATAATTTGAAAGATGAAGTTATGCCGAGTAAATAGATAGCATGTCACGTCGCAAGCTGATTGGCCGAACAAATCGCAAGCCGATTGGCCAAAACTTCAAGCCATAAGCCGATTGGCCGAAACTTCAAGCCGCAAGCCGTTTGGCCGAACAAGTCGCAAGCCCATTTGCTGAATATCAAGTCGCAAGCCCATTGGCTGATCATCAAGTCGCCAAACATGTTTTTTTAGCAAAGACCCTAGAGAATACAATGGCGGTGGTTGCAACTTTGTATCTCGTGTGGTATTTGCGTATTAATTTTTCAAACAAGTTTTATTTTTTAAACAGTTTTGTGCTAAAAAAAAAAAACAGTAAAGTTAGCCCATTTTTTCGCATAATGTGAAAGATGAAGTTATGCCGAGCAAATAGATAACTAGCATGTCACGTCGCAAGCTGATTGGCCGAACAAGTCGCAAGCTGATTGGCCGAACAAGTCGCAAGCTGATTGGCCGAACAAGTTGCAAGCCGATTGGCCAAAACTTCAAGTCACAAGCCGATTGGCCGAAACTTCAAGCCGATTGGCTGAAACTTCAAGCCGCAATCCGATTGGCCGAAACTTCAAGTCGCAAGCCGATTGGCCGAAACTTCAAGTCACATGCCGATTGGCCAAAACTTCAAGCCGCAAGCCGATTGGCCGAAACTTCAAGCCGCGAGCAGATTACCCGAAACTTCAAGCCGCAAGCCGATTGGCCGAAACTTCAAGTCGCAAGTCGATTGGCCGAAACTTCAAGTCTCAAGCCGATTGGCCGAAACTTCAAGCCACAAGCCGACTGGCCGAAACTTTAAGCCACAAGCCGATTGGCCAAAACTTCAAGTCGCAAGTCGATTGGCTGAAACTTTAAGCCACAAGCCGATTGGCCGAAACTTCAAGCCGCCAAACATATGTGTTTTTAGCAAAGACCCTAGAGAATACAATGGCGGTCGTTGCAACTTTGTATCTCGTGCGGTATTTGCGCATCAATTTTTCAAACAAGTTTTCTTTTTTAAACAGTTTTGTGCTTAAAAACAAAAAAACAGTAAAGTTAGCCCATTTTTATCGCATAATTTGAAAGATGAAGTTATGCCGAGTAAATAGATAGCATGTCACGTCGCAAGCTGATTGGCCGAACAAATCGCAAGCCGATTGGCCAAAACTTCAACCGCAAGCCGATTGGCCAAAACTTTAAGCCGCAAGCCGATTGGCCGAAACTTCAAGTCGCAAGCCGATTGGCCGAAACTTCAAGCCGATTGGCTGAAACTTCAAGTCGCAAGTCGATTGGCCGAAACTTTAAGCCGCAAGCCGATTGGCCGAAACTTTAAGCCGCAAGCCGATTGGCTGAAACTTCAAGTCGCAAGCCAATTGGCCGAAACTTCAAGCTGATTGGCTGAAACTTCAAGCCGCAAGCTGATTGGCCAAAACTTCAAGCCGCCATTGGCTGATCAAGTCGCCAAATATATGTGTTTTTAGCAAAGACCCTAGAGAATACAATGGCGGTCGTTGCAACTTTGTATCTCGTGCGGTATTTGCGCATCAATTTTTCAAACAAGTTTTCTTTTTTAAACAGTTTTGTGCTAAAAAAAAAAAAACAGTAAAGTTAGCCCATTTTTTCGCATAATGTGAAAGATGAAGTTATGCCGAGCAAATAGATAACTAGCATGTCACGTCGCAAGCTGATTGGCCGAACAAGTCGCAAGCTGATTGGCCGAACAAGTTGCAAGCCGATTGGCCAAAACTTCAAGTCACAAGCCGATTGGCCGAAACTTCAAGCCGATTGGCTGAAACTTCAAGCCGCAATCCGATTGGCCGAAACTTCAAGTCGCAAGCCGATTGGCCGAAACTTCAATTCGCATGCCGATTGGCCAAAACTTCAAGCCGCAAGCCGATTGGCCGAAACTTCAAGCCGCGAGCAGATTACCCGAAACTTCAAGCCGCAAGCCGATTGGCCGAAACTTCAAGTCGCAAGTCGATTGGCCGAAACTTCAAGTCTCAAGCCGATTGGCCGAAACTTCAAGCCGCAAGCCGACTGGCCGAAACTTTAAGCCACAAGCCGATTGGCCGAAACTTCAAGTCGCAAGTCGATTGGCCGAAACTTTAAGCCACAAGCCGATTGGCCGAAACTTCAAGCCGCCAAACATATGTGTTTTTAGCAAAGACCCTAGAGAATACAATGGCGGTCGTTGCAACTTTGTATCTCGTGCGGTATTTGCGCATCAATTTTTCAAACAAGTTTTCTTTTTTAAACAGTTTTGTGCTAAAAAAACAAAAAAACAGTAAAGTTAGCCCATTTTTTTTCGCATAATTTGAAAGATGAAGTTATGCCGAGTAAATAGATAGCATGTCACGTCGCAAGCTGATTGGCCGAACAAATCGCAAGCCGATTGGCCAAAACTTCAACCGCAAGCCGATTGGCCGAAACTTTAAGCCGCAAGCCGATTGGCCGAAACTTCAAGTCGCAAGCCGATTGGCCGAAACTTCAAGCCGATTGGCTGAAACTTCAAGTCGCAAGTCGATTGGCCGAAACTTTAAGCCGCAAGCCGATTGGCCGAAACTTTAAGCCGCAAGCCGATTGGCCGAAACTTCAAGTCGCAAGGCGATTGGCCGAAACTTCAAGCTGATTGGCTGAAACTTCAAGCCGCAAGCTGATTGGCCAAAACTTCAAGCCGCCATTGGCTGATCAAGTCGCCAAACATATGTGTTTTTAGCAAAGACCCTAGAGAATACAATGGCGGCCGTTGCAACTTTGTATCTCGTGCGGTATTTGCGCATCAATTTTTCAAACAAGTTTTCTTTTTTAAACAGTTTTGTGCTAAAACAAAAAAAACAGTAAAGTTAGCCCATTTTTTCGCATAATGTGAAAGATGAAGTTATGCCGAGCAAATAGATAACTAGCATGTCACGTCGCAAGCTGATTGGCCGAACAAGTCGCAAGCTGATTGGCCGAACAAGTTGCAAGCCGATTGGCCAAAACTTCAAGTCACAAGCCGATTGGCCGAAACTTCAAGCCGATTGGCTGAAACTTCAAGCCGCAATCCGATTGGCCGAAACTTCAAGTCGCAAGCCGATTGGCCGAAACTTCAATTCGCATGCCGATTGGCCAAAACTTCAAGCCGCAAGCCGATTGGCCGAAACTTCAAGCCGCGAGCAGATTACCCGAAACTTCAAGCCGCAAGCCGATTGGCCGAAACTTCAAGTCGCAAGTCGATTGGCCGAAACTTCAAGTCTCAAGCCGATTGGCCGAAACTTCAAGCCGCAAGCCGACTGGCCGAAACTTTAAGCCACAAGCCGATTGGCCGAAACTTCAAGTCGCAAGTCGATTGGCCGAAACTTTAAGCCACAAGCCGATTGGCCGAAACTTCAAGCCGCCAAACATATGTGTTTTTAGCAAAGACCCTAGAGAATACAATGGCGGTCGTTGCAACTTTGTATCTCGTGCGGTATTTGCGCATCAATTTTTCAAACAAGTTTTCTTTTTTAAACAGTTTTGTGCTTAAAAACAAAAAAACAGTAAAGTTAGCCCATTTTTATCGCATAATTTGAAAGATGAAGTTATGCCGAGTAAATAGATAGCATGTCACGTCGCAAGCTGATTGGCCGAACAAATCGCAAGCCGATTGGCCAAAACTTCAACCGCAAGCCGATTGGCCAAAACTTTAAGCCGCAAGCCGATTGGCCGAAACTTCAAGTCGCAAGCCGATTGGCCGAAACTTCAAGCCGATTGGCTGAAACTTCAAGTCGCAAGTCGATTGGCCGAAACTTTAAGCCGCAAGCCGATTGGCCGAAACTTTAAGCCGCAAGCCGATTGGCTGAAACTTCAAGTCGCAAGCCAATTGGCCGAAACTTCAAGCTGATTGGCTGAAACTTCAAGCCGCAAGCTGATTGGCCAAAACTTCAAGCCGCCATTGGCTGATCAAGTCGCCAATTATATGTGTTTTTAGCAAAGACCCTAGAGAATACAATGGCGGTCGTTGCAACTTTGTATCTCGTGCGGTATTTGCGCATCAATTTTTCAAACAAGTTTTCTTTTTTAAACAGTTTTGTGCTAAAAAAAAAAAAACAGTAAAGTTAGCCCATTTTTTCGCATAATGTGAAAGATGAAGTTATGCCGAGCAAATAGATAACTAGCATGTCACGTCGCAAGCTGATTGGCCGAACAAGTCGCAAGCTGATTGGCCGAACAAGTTGCAAGCCGATTGGCCAAAACTTCAAGTCACAAGCCGATTGGCCGAAACTTCAAGCCGATTGGCCGAAACTTCAAGCCGATTGGCTGAAACTTCAAGCCGCAATCCGATTGGCCGAAACTTCAAGTCGCAAGCCGATTGGCCGAAACTTCAATTCGCATGCCGATTGGCCAAAACTTCAAGCCGCAAGCCGATTGGCCGAAACTTCAAGCCGCGAGCAGATTACCCGAAACTTCAAGCCGCAAGCCGATTGGCCGAAACTTCAAGTCGCAAGTCGATTGGCCGAAACTTCAAGTCTCAAGCCGATTGGCCGAAACTTCAAGCCGCAAGCCGACTGGCCGAAACTTTAAGCCACAAGCCGATTGGCCGAAACTTCAAGTCGCAAGTCGATTGGCCGAAACTTTAAGCCACAAGCCGATTGGCCGAAACTTCAAGCCGCCAAACATATGTGTTTTTAGCAAAGACCCTAGAGAATACAATGGCGGTCGTTGCAACTTTGTATCTCGTGCGGTATTTGCGCATCAATTTTTCAAACAAGTTTTCTTTTTTAAACAGTTTTGTGCTAAAAAAACAAAAAAACAGTAAAGTTAGCCCATTTTTTTTCGCATAATTTGAAAGATGAAGTTATGCCGAGTAAATAGATAGCATGTCACGTCGCAAGCTGATTGGCCGAACAAATCGCAAGCCGATTGGCCAAAACTTCAACCGCAAGCCGATTGGCCGAAACTTTAAGCCGCAAGCCGATTGGCCGAAACTTCAAGTCGCAAGCCGATTGGCCGAAACTTCAAGCCGATTGGCTGAAACTTCAAGTCGCAAGTCGATTGGCCGAAACTTTAAGCCGCAAGCCGATTGGCCGAAACTTTAAGCCGCAAGCCGATTGGCCGAAACTTCAAGTCGCAAGGCGATTGGCCGAAACTTCAAGCTGATTGGCTGAAACTTCAAGCCGCAAGCTGATTGGCCAAAACTTCAAGCCGCCATTGGCTGATCAAGTCGCCAAACATATGTGTTTTTAGCAAAGACCCTAGAGAATACAATGGCGGCCGTTGCAACTTTGTATCTCGTGCGGTATTTGCGCATCAATTTTTCAAACAAGTTTTCTTTTTTAAACAGTTTTGTGCTAAAACAAAAAAAACAGTAAAGTTAGCCCATTTTTTCGCATAATGTGAAAGATGAAGTTATGCCGAGCAAATAGATAACTAGCATGTCACGTCGCAAGCTGATTGGCCGAACAAGTCGCAAGCTGATTGGCCGAACAAGTTGCAAGCCGATTGGCCAAAACTTCAAGTCACAAGCCGATTGGCCGAAACTTCAAGCCGATTGGCTGAAACTTCAAGCCGCAATCCGATTGGCCGAAACTTCAAGTCGCAAGCCGATTGGCCGAAACTTCAATTCGCATGCCGATTGGCCAAAACTTCAAGCCGCAAGCCGATTGGCCGAAACTTCAAGCCGCGAGCAGATTACCCGAAACTTCAAGCCGCAAGCCGATTGGCCGAAACTTCAAGTCGCAAGTCGATTGGCCGAAACTTCAAGTCTCAAGCCGATTGGCCGAAACTTCAAGCCACAAGCCGACTGGCCGAAACTTTAAGCCACAAGCCGTTTGGCCGAAACTTCAAGTCGCAAGTCGATTGGCCGAAACTTTAAGCCACAAGCCGATTGGCCGAAACTTCAAGTCGCAAGTCGATTGGCCGAAACTTCAAGTCTCAAGCCGATTGGCCGAAACTTCAAGCCGCAAGCCGACTGGCCGAAACTTTAAGCCACAAGCCGATTGGCCGAAACTTCAAGTCGCAAGTCGATTGGCCGAAACTTTAAGCCACAAGCCGATTGGCCGAAACTTCAAGCCGCCAAACATATGTGTTTTTAGCAAAGACCCTAGAGAATACAATGGCGGTCGTTGCAACTTTGTATCTCGTGCGGTATTTGCGCATCAATTTTTCAAACAAGTTTTCTTTTTTAAACAGTTTTGTGCTAAAAAAACAAAAAAACAGTAAAGTTAGCCCATTTTTTTTCGCATAATTTGAAAGATGAAGTTATGCCGAGTAAATAGATAGCATGTCACGTCGCAAGCTGATTGGCCGAACAAATCGCAAGCCGATTGGCCAAAACTTCAACCGCAAGCCGATTGGCCGAAACTTTAAGCCGCAAGCCGATTGGCCGAAACTTCAAGTCGCAAGCCGATTGGCCGAAACTTCAAGCCGATTGGCTGAAACTTCAAGTCGCAAGTCGATTGGCCGAAACTTTAAGCCGCAAGCCGATTGGCCGAAACTTTAAGCCGCAAGCCGATTGGCCGAAACTTCAAGTCGCAAGGCGATTGGCCGAAACTTCAAGCTGATTGGCTGAAACTTCAAGCCGCAAGCTGATTGGCCAAAACTTCAAGCCGCCATTGGCTGATCAAGTCGCCAAACATATGTGTTTTTAGCAAAGACCCTAGAGAATACAATGGCGGCCGTTGCAACTTTGTATCTCGTGCGGTATTTGCGCATCAATTTTTCAAACAAGTTTTCTTTTTTAAACAGTTTTGTGCTAAAACAAAAAAAACAGTAAAGTTAGCCCATTTTTTCGCATAATGTGAAAGATGAAGTTATGCCGAGCAAATAGATAACTAGCATGTCACGTCGCAAGCTGATTGGCCGAACAAGTCGCAAGCTGATTGGCCGAACAAGTTGCAAGCCGATTGGCCAAAACTTCAAGTCACAAGCCGATTGGCCGAAACTTCAAGCCGATTGGCTGAAACTTCAAGCCGCAATCCGATTGGCCGAAACTTCAAGTCGCAAGCCGATTGGCCGAAACTTCAATTCGCATGCCGATTGGCCAAAACTTCAAGCCGCAAGCCGATTGGCCGAAACTTCAAGCCGCGAGCAGATTACCCGAAACTTCAAGCCGCAAGCCGATTGGCCGAAACTTCAAGTCGCAAGTCGATTGGCCGAAACTTCAAGTCTCAAGCCGATTGGCCGAAACTTCAAGCCACAAGCCGACTGGCCGAAACTTTAAGCCACAAGCCGTTTGGCCGAAACTTCAAGTCGCAAGTCGATTGGCCGAAACTTTAAGCCACAAGCCGATTGGCCGAAACTTCAAGCCGCCAAACATATGTGTTTTTAGCAAAGACCCTAGAGAATACAATGGCGGTCGTTGCAACTTTGTATCTCGTGCGGTATTTGCGCATCAATTTTTCAAACAAGTTTTCTTTTTTAAACAGTTTTGTGCTAAAAAAACAAAAAAACAGTAAAGTTAGCCCATTTTTTTTCGCATAATTTGAAAGATGAAGTTATGCCGAGTAAATAGATAGCATGTCACGTCGCAAGCTGATTGGCCGAACAAATCGCAAGCCGATTGGCCAAAACTTCAAGCCATAAGCCGATTGGCCGAAACTTCAAGCCGCAAGCCGTTTGGCCGAACAAGTCGCAAGCCCATTTGCTGAATATCAAGTCGCAAGCCCATTGGCTGATCATCAAGTCGCCAAACATGTTTTTTTAGCAAAGACCCTAGAGAATACAATGGCGGTGGTTGCAACTTTGTATCTCGTGTGGTATTTGCGTATTAATTTTTCAAACAAGTTTTATTTTTTAAACAGTTTTGTGCTAAAAAAAAAAAACAGTAAAGTTAGCCCATTTTTTCGCATAATGTGAAAGATGAAGTTATGCCGAGCAAATAGATAACTAGCATGTCACGTCGCAAGCTGATTGGCCGAACAAGTCGCA
Organism: Lithobates pipiens; assembly: GCF_037356315.1. Lineage (NCBI taxonomy): Eukaryota > Metazoa > Chordata > Amphibia > Anura > Ranidae > Lithobates > Lithobates pipiens. Next base: position 69,845,737 of record NW_027507686.1, on the reverse strand, counting down.
AGCTGATTGGCCGAACAAGTCGCAAGCTGATTGGCCGAACAAGTTGCAAGCCGATTGGCCAAAACTTCAAGTCACAAGCCGATTGGCCGAAACTTCAAGCCGATTGGCTGAAACTTCAAGCCGCAATCCGATTGGCCGAAACTTCAAGTCGCAAGCCGATTGGCCGAAACTTCAAGTCACATGCCGATTGGCCAAAACTTCAAGCCGCAAGCCGATTGGCCGAAACTTCAAGCCGCGAGCAGATTACCCGAAACTTCAAGCCGCAAGCCGATTGGCCGAAACTTCAAGTCGCAAGTCGATTGGCCGAAACTTCAAGTCTCAAGCCGATTGGCCGAAACTTCAAGCCACAAGCCGACTGGCCGAAACTTTAAGCCACAAGCCGATTGGCCAAAACTTCAAGTCGCAAGTCGATTGGCTGAAACTTTAAGCCACAAGCCGATTGGCCGAAACTTCAAGCCGCCAAACATATGTGTTTTTAGCAAAGACCCTAGAGAATACAATGGCGGTCGTTGCAACTTTGTATCTCGTGCGGTATTTGCGCATCAATTTTTCAAACAAGTTTTCTTTTTTAAACAGTTTTGTGCTTAAAAACAAAAAAACAGTAAAGTTAGCCCATTTTTATCGCATAATTTGAAAGATGAAGTTATGCCGAGTAAATAGATAGCATGTCACGTCGCAAGCTGATTGGCCGAACAAATCGCAAGCCGATTGGCCAAAACTTCAACCGCAAGCCGATTGGCCAAAACTTTAAGCCGCAAGCCGATTGGCCGAAACTTCAAGTCGCAAGCCGATTGGCCGAAACTTCAAGCCGATTGGCTGAAACTTCAAGTCGCAAGTCGATTGGCCGAAACTTTAAGCCGCAAGCCGATTGGCCGAAACTTTAAGCCGCAAGCCGATTGGCCGAAACTTCAAGTCGCAAGGCGATTGGCCGAAACTTCAAGCTGATTGGCTGAAACTTCAAGCCGCAAGCTGATTGGCCAAAACTTCAAGCCGCCATTGGCTGATCAAGTCGCCAAACATATGTGTTTTTAGCAAAGACCCTAGAGAATACAATGGCGGCCGTTGCAACTTTGTATCTCGTGCGGTATTTGCGCATCAATTTTTCAAACAAGTTTTCTTTTTTAAACAGTTTTGTGCTAAAACAAAAAAAACAGTAAAGTTAGCCCATTTTTTCGCATAATGTGAAAGATGAAGTTATGCCGAGCAAATAGATAACTAGCATGTCACGTCGCAAGCTGATTGGCCGAACAAGTCGCAAGCTGATTGGCCGAACAAGTTGCAAGCCGATTGGCCAAAACTTCAAGTCACAAGCCGATTGGCCGAAACTTCAAGCCGATTGGCTGAAACTTCAAGCCGCAATCCGATTGGCCGAAACTTCAAGTCGCAAGCCGATTGGCCGAAACTTCAATTCGCATGCCGATTGGCCAAAACTTCAAGCCGCAAGCCGATTGGCCGAAACTTCAAGCCGCGAGCAGATTACCCGAAACTTCAAGCCGCAAGCCGATTGGCCGAAACTTCAAGTCGCAAGTCGATTGGCCGAAACTTCAAGTCTCAAGCCGATTGGCCAAAACTTCAAGCCGCAAGCCGATTGGCCGAAAACTTCAAGCTGCAAGCCGATTGGCCGAAACTTTTAGCCGCAAGCCGATTTGCCGAAACTTCAATCTGCAAGCTGATTGGCTGAAACTTCAAGTCGCAAGCCGATTGGCCGAAACTTCAAGCCGATTGGCTGAAACTTCAAGCCGCAAGCCGATTGGCCGAAACTTAAAGCCGCAAGCCGATTGGCCGAAACTTCAAGTCGCAAGCCGATTGGCCGAAACTTCAAGCCGCAAGCCGATTGGCCGAAACTTCAAGCCGCAAGCCGATTGGCCGAAACTTCAAGCCGCAAGCCCATTGGCCAAACAATTCGCAAGCCCATTGGCTGAATATCAAGTCGCAAGCCCATTGGCCAAAACTTCAAGTCGCAATTGGCTGATCAAGTCGCCAAACATATGTTTTTTTAGCAAAGATCCTAGAGAATACAATGGCGGTCGTTGCAACTTTGTATCTCGTGCGGTATTTGCGCATCAATTTTTCAAGCAACTTTTCTTTTTTAAACAGTTTTGTGCTAGAAAAAACAAAAAAACAGTAAAGTTAGCCCATTTTTTCGCATAATGTGAAAGATGAAGTTATGCCGAGTAAATAGATAACTAGCATGTCACGTCGCAAGCTGATTTGCCGAAACTTCAAGCCGCAAGCCGACTGACCGAAACTTCAAGCCGATTGGCCGAAACTTCAAGCCGCAAGCCGATTGGCCGAAACTTCAAGCCACAAGCCGATTGGCCGAAAACTTCAAGCCGCAAGCTGATTGGCCGAAAACCTCAAGCCGCAAGCCGATTGGCCGAAACTTTAAGCAGCAAGCCGATTGGCCGAAACTCCAAGCCGATTGGCCGAAACTTCAAGCCATAAGCCGATTGGCCGAAACTTCAAGCCGCAAGCCGATTGGCCAAACAAGTCGCAAGCCCATTGGCTGAATATCAAGTCGCAAGCCCATTGGCTGATCATCAAGTCGCCAAACATGTTTTTTTAGCAAAGACCCTAGAGAATACAATGGCGGTGGTTGCAACTTTGTATCTTGTGTGGTATTTGCGTATTAATTTTTCAAACAAGTTTTATTTTTTAAACAGTTTTGTGCTAAAAAAAGAAAACCAGTAAAGTTAGCCCATTTTTTTCGCATAATGTGAAAGATGAAGTTATGCCGAGTAAATAGATACCTAACATGTCACGTTGCAAGCTGACTGGCCGAACAAGTCGCAAGCCGATTGACCAAAACTTCAAGCCGCAAGCCAATTGGCCGAAACTTCAAGCCGCAAGCCGATTGGCCGAAACTTTAAGCCGCAAGCCGATTGGCCGAAAACTTCAAGCCGCAAGCCGATTGGCCGAAAACTTCAAGCCGCAAGCCGATTGGCCGAAAACTTCAAACCGCAATCCGATTGGCCGAAACTTTAAGCCGCAAGCCGATTGGCCGAAACTTTAAGCTGCAAGCCGATTGGGCGAAACTTCAAGCCGCAAGCCGATTGGCTGAAACTTCAAGCCGCAAGCTGATTGGCCGAAAACCTCAAGCCGCAAGCCGATTGGCTGAAACTTTAAGCAGCAAGCCGATTGGCCGAAAACTCCAAGCCTCAAGCCGATTGGCCGAAACTTCAAGCCATAAGCCGATTGGCCGAAACTTCAAGCCGCAAGCCGTTTGGCTGAACAAGTCGCAAGCCCATTGGCTGAATATCAAGTCGCAAGCCCATTGGCTGATCATCAAGTCGCCAAACATGTTTTTTTAGCAAAGACCCTAGAGAATACAATGGCGGTGGTTGCAACTTTGTATCTCGTGTGGTATTTGCGTATTAATTTTTCAAACAAGTTTTATTTTTTAAACAGTTTTGTGCTAAAAAAAGAAAACCAGTAAAGTTAGCCCATTTTTTTCGCATAATGTGAAAAATGAAGTTATGCCGAGTAAATAGATACCTAACATGTCACGTTGCAAGCTGACTGGCCGAACAAGTCGCAAGCCGATTGGCCAAAACTTCAAGTCGCAAGCCAATTGGCCGAAACTTCAAGCCGCAAGCCGATTGGCCAAAACTTCAAGCCGCAAGCCGATTGGCCGAAACTTCAATCTGCAAGCTGATTGGCCAAAACTTCAAGCCGCAAGCCGATTGGCCGAAACTTCAAGCCGCAAGCCGATTGGCCGAAACTTCAAGTCACAAGCTGATTGGCCGAAACTTCAAGCCGATTGGCTGAAACTTCAAGCCGCAATCCGATTGGCCGAAACTTTAAGCCGCATGCCGATTGGCCGAAAACTTCAAGCCGCAATCCGATTGACCGAAACTTTAAGCCGCAAGCCGATTGGCCGAAACTTTAAGCCGCAAGCCGATTGGCCGAAACTTTAAGCCGCAAGCCGATTGGCCGAAACTTCAATCTGCAAGCTGATTGGCTGAAACTCCAAGCCTCAAGCCGATTGGCCGAAACTTCAAGCCGTAAGCCGATTGGCCGAAACTTCTAGCCGCAAGCCAATTACCCGAAACTTCAAGCCGCAAGCCAATTGGCCAAAACTTCAAGCCGCAAGCCGATTGGCCGAAACTTCAAGTCACAAGTCGATTGGTCGAAACTTTAAGCCGCAAGCCGATTGGCCGAAACTTCAAGTCGCATGCCGATTGGCCAAAACTTCAAGCCGCAAGCCGATTGGCCGAAACTTCAAGCCGCAAGCCGATTACCCGAAACTTCAAGCCGCAAGCCGATTGGCCGAAACTTCAAGTTGCAAGTCGATTGGCCGAAACTTCAAGTCGCAAGTCGATTGGCCGAAACTTCAAGTCTCAAGCCGATTGGCCGAAACTTCAAGCCGCAAGCCGACTGGCCGAAACTTTAAGCCACAAGCCGATTGGCCGAAACTTCAAGTCTCAAGCCGATTGGCCGAAACTTCAAGCCGCAAGCCGATTGGCCGAAACTTTAAGCCACAAGCCGATTGGCCGAAACTTTAAGCCGCAAGCCGATTGGCCGAAACTTCAAGCCGATTGGCTGAAACTTCAAGCCGCAAGCCGATTGGCCGAAACTTTAAGCCGCAAGCCGATTGGCCGAAACTTCAAGCCGATTGGCCAAAACTTCGAGCCGCCAAACATATGTGTTTTTAGCAAAGACCCTAGAGAATACAATGGCGGTCATTGCAACTTTGTATCTCGTGCGGTATTTGCGCATCAATTTTTCAAACAAGTTTTCTTTTTTAAACAGTTTTGTGCTAAAAAAACAAAAAAACAGTAAAGTTAGCCCATTATTTTTCGCATAATGTGAAAGATGAAGTTATGCTGAGTAAATAGATAGCATGTCACGTCGCAAGCTGATTGGCCGAACAAATCGCAAGCCGATTGGCCAAAACTTCAAGTCGCAAGCCAATTGGCCGAAACTTCAAGCCGATTGGCTGAAACTTCAAGCCGCAAGCCGATTGGCTGAAACTTCAAGCCGCAAGCCGATTGGCCGAAGCTTCAAGTCGCAAGCCGATTGGCCCAAACTTCAAGCCGCAAGCCGTTTGGCCGAACAAGTCGCAAGCCCATTGGCTGAATATCAAGTCGCAAGCCCTTTGGCTGAATATCAAGTCGCAAGCCCATTGGCTGATCATCAAGTCGCCAAACATGTTTTTTTAGCAAAGACCCTAGAGAATACAATGGCGGTGGTTGCAACTTTGTATCTCGTGTGGTATTTGAGTATTAATTTTTCAAACAAGTTTTATTTTTTAAACAGTTTTGTGCTAAAAAAAGAAAACCAGTAAAGTTAGCCCATTTTTTCGCATAATGTGAAAGATGAAGTTATGTCGAGTAAATAGATACCTAACATGTCACGTTGCAAGCTGACTGGCCGAACAAGTCGCAAGCCGATTGGCCAAAACTTCAAGCCACAAGCCGATTGGCCAAAACTTCAAGCCGCAAGCCGATTGGCCGAAACTTCAATCTGCAAGCCGATTGGCTGAAACTTCAAGCCTCAAGCCGATAGGCCAAAACTTCAAGCCGCAAGCCGATTGGCCGAAACTTCAAGTCACAAGCCGATTGGCCGAAACTTCAAGCCGATTGGCTGAAACTTCAAGCCGCAATCCGATTGGCCGAAACTTTAAGCCGCATGCCGATTGGCCGAAAACTTCAAGCCGCAATCCGATTTGCCGAAACTTTAAGCCGCAAGCCGATTGGCCGAAACTTCAATCTGCAAGCTGATTGGCTGAAACTCCAAGCCTCAAGCCGATTGGCCGAAACTTCAAGCCGTAAGCCGATTGGCCGAAACTTCTAGCCGCAAGTCAATTACCCGAAACTTCAAGCCGCAAGCCGATTGGCCGAAACTTCAAGTCGCAAGCCGATTGGCCGAAACTTCAAGCCGCAAGTCGATTACCCGAAACTTCAAGCCGCAAGCCGATTGGCCGAAACTTCAAGCCGCATGCCGATTGGCTGAAACTTTAAGCTGCAAGCCGATTGGCCGAAACTTTAAGCCGCAAGCCGATTGGCCGAAACTTTAAGTCGCAAGCCGATTGGCCGAAACTTTAAGCCGCAAGCCGATTGGCCGAAACTTCAAGCCGATTGGCTGAAACTTCAAGTCGCAAGTCGATTGGCCGAAACTTCAAGTCTCAAGCCGATTGTTCGAAACTTCAAGCCGCAAGCCGATTGGCTGAAACTTTAAGCCGCAAGCCGATTGGCCGAAACTTCAAGTCGCAAGCCGATTGGCCGAAACTTCAAGCCGCAAGCCGATTGGCTGAAACTTCAAGCCGCAAGCCCATTGGCCAAACAATTCGCAAGCCGATTGGCCGAACATCAAGTCGCAAGCCCATTGGCTGAATATCAAGTCGCAAGCCCATTGGCCAAAACTTCAAGTCGCAATTGGCTGATCAAGTCGCCAAACATATGTTTTTTTAGCAAAGATCCTAGAGAATACAATGGCGGTCGTTGAAACTTTGTATCTCGTGCGGTATTTGCGCATCAATTTTTCAAACAAGTTTTCTTTTTTAAACAGTTTTGTGCTAAAAAAAAAAACAGTAAAGTTAGCCCATTTTTTCGCATAATGTGAAAGATGAAGTTATGCCGATCAAATAGATAACTAGCATGTCACGTCACAAGCTGATTGGCCGAACAAGTCGCAAGCTGATTGGCCGAACAAGTTGCAAGCCGATTGGCCAAAACTTCAAGCCGCAAGCCGATTGGCCGAAAACTTCAAGCTGCAAGCCGATTGGCCGAAACTTCAAGCCACAAGCCGATTGGCCGAAACTTTAAGCCGCAAGCCGATTGGCCGAAACTTCAAGCCGATTGGCTGAAACTTCAAGCCGCAAGCCGATTGGCCGAAACTTTAAGCCGCAAGCCGATTGGCCGAAACTTCAAGCCGATTGGCCGAAACTTCAAGCCGCCAAACATATGTGTTTTTAGCAAAGACCCTAGAGAATACAATGGCGGTCATTGCAACTTTGTATCTTGTGCGGTATTTGCGCATCAATTTTTCAAACAGGTTTTCTTTTTTAAACAGTTTTGTGCTAAAAAAACAAAAAAACAGTAAAGTTAGCCCATTTTTTTTCGCATAATGTGAAAGATGAAGTTATGCTGAGTAAATAGATAGCATGTCACGTCGCAAGCTGATTGGCCGAACAAATCGCAAGCCGATTGGCCAAAACTTCAAGTCGCAAGCCAATTGGCCGAAACTTCAAGCCGATTGGCTGAAACTTCAAGCCGCAAGCCGATTGGCCGAAACTTTAAGCCGCAAGCCGATTGGCCGAAACTTCAAGCCGATTGGCCGAAACTTCAAGCCGCCAAACATATGTGTTTTTAGCAAAGACCCTAGAGAATACAATGGCGGTCATTGCAACTTTGTATCTTGTGCGGTATTTGCGCATCAATTTTTCAAACAGGTTTTCTTTTTTAAACAGTTTTGTGCTAAAAAAACAAAAAAACAGTAAAGTTAGCCCATTTTTTTTCGCATAATGTGAAAGATGAAGTTATGCTGAGTAAATAGATAGCATGTCACGTCGCAAGCTGATTGGCCGAACAAATCGCAAGCCGATTGGCCAAAACTTCAAGTCGCAAGCCAATTGGCCGAAACTTCAAGCCGATTGGCTGAAACTTCAAGCCGCAAGCCGATTGGCTGAAACTTCAAGCCGCAAGCCGATTGGCCGAAACTTCAAGTCGCAAGCCGATTGGCCGAAACTTCAAGCCGATTGGCTGAAACTTCAAGCCGCAAGCCGATTGGCCGAAACTTAAAGCCGCAAGCCGATTGGCCGAAACTTCAAGTCGCAAGCCGATTGGCCGAAACTTCAAGCCGCAAGCCGATTGGCTGAAACTTCAAGCCGCAAGCCGATTGGCCGAAAACCTCAAGCCGATTGGCCGAAACTTTAAGCAGCAAGCCGATTGGCCGAAACTCCAAGCCTCAAGCCGATTGGCCGAAACTTCAAGCCATAAGCCGATTGGCCGAAACTTCAAGCCGCAAGCCGATTGGCCGAACAAGTCGCAAGCCCATTGGCTGAATATCAAGTCGCAAGCCCATTGGCTGATCATCAAGTCACCAAACATGTTTTTTAGCAAAGACCCTAGAGAATACAATGGCGGTGGTTGCAACTTTGTATCTCGTGTGGTATTTGCGTATTAATTTTTCAAACAAGTTTTATTTTTTAAACAGTTTTGTGCTAAAAAAAGAAAACCAGTAAAGTTAGCCCATTTTTTTCGCATAATGTGAAAGATGAAGTTATGCCGAGTAAATAGATACCTAACATGTCACGTTGCAAGCTGACTGGCCGAACAAGTCGCAAGCCGATTGGCCAAAACTTCAAGTCGCAAGCCAATTGGCCGAAACTTCAAGCCGCAAGCCGATTGGCCAAAACTTCAAGCCGCAAGCCGATTGGCCGAAACTTCAATCTGCAAGCTGATTGGCCAAAACTTCAAGCCGCAAGCCGATTGGCCGAAACTTCAAGCCGCAAGCCGATTGGCCGAAACTTCAAGTCACAAGCTGATTGGCCGAAACTTCAAGCCGATTGGCTGAAACTTCAAGCCGCAATCCGAATGGCCGAAACTTTAAGCCGCATGCCGATTGGCCGAAAACTTCAAGCCGCAATCCGATTGACCGAAACTTTAAGCCGCAAGCCGATTGGCCGAAACTTTAAGCTGCAAGCCGATTGGCCGAAACTTAAAGCCGCAAGCCGATTGGCCGAAACTTCAATCTGCAAGCTGATTGGCTGAAACTCCAAGCCTCAAGCCGATTGGCTGAAACTTCAAGCCGTAAGCCGATTGGCCGAAACTTCTAGCCGCAAGCCAATTACCCGAAACTTCAAGCCGCAAGCCAATTGGCCAAAACTTCAAGCCGCAAGCCGATTGGCCGAAACTTCAAGTCACAAGTCGATTGGCCGAAACTTCAAGTCTCAAGCCGATTGGTCGAAACTTTAAGCCACAAGCCGATTGGCCGAAACTTCAAGTCGCATGCCGATTGGCCAAAACTTCAAGCCGCAAGCCGATTGGCCGAAACTTCAAGCCGCAAGCCGATTACCCGAAACTTCAAGCCGCAAGCCGATTGGCCGAAACTTCAAGTTGCAAGTCGATTGGCCAAAACTTCAAGTCGCAAGTCGATTGGCCGAAACTTCAAGTCTCAAGCCGATTGGCCGAAACTTCAAGCCGCAAGCCGACTGGCCGAAACTTTAAGCCACAAGCCGATTGGCCGAAACTTCAAGTCTCAAGCCGATTGGCTGATCATCAAGTCGCCAAACATGTTTTTTTAGCAAAGACCCTAGAGAATACAATGGCGGTGGTTGCAACTTTGTATCTCGTGTGGTATTTGCGTATTCATTTTTCTAACAAGTTTTATTTTTTAAACAGTTTTGTGCTAAAAAAAGAAAACCAGTAAAGTTAGCCCATTTTTTCGCATAATGTGAAAGATGAAGTTATGCCGAGTAAATAGATACCTAACATGTCACGTTGCAAGCTGACTGGCCGAACAAGTCGCAAGCCGATTGGCCAAAACTTCAAGCCGCGAGCAGATTACCCGAAACTTCAAGCCGCAAGCCGATTGGCCGAAACTTCAAGCCGCAAGCCGATTGGCCGAAACTTCAAGCCGCGAGCAGATTACCCGAAACTTTAAGCAGCAAGCCGATTGGCCGAAAACTCCAAGCCTCAAGCCGATTGGCCGAAACTTCAAGCCATAAGCCGATTGGCCGAAACTTCAAGCCGCAAGCCGTTTGGCTGAACAAGTCGCAAGCCCATTGGCTGAATATCAAGTCGCAAGCCCATTGGCTGATCATCAAGTCGCCAAACATGTTTTTTTAGCAAAGACCCTAGAGAATACAATGGCGGTGGTTGCAACTTTGTATCTCGTGTGGTATTTGCGTATTAATTTTTCAAACAAGTTTTATTTTTTAAACAGTTTTGTGCTAAAAAAAGAAAACCAGTAAAGTTAGCCCATTTTTTTCGCATAATGTGAAAGATGAAGTTATGCCGAGTTAATAGATACCTAACATGTCACGTTGCAAGCTGACTGGCCGAACAAGTCGCAAGCCGATTGGCCAAAACTTCAAGCCGCAAGCCAATTGGCCGAAACTTCAAGCCGCAAGCCGATTGGCCGAAACTTCAAGCCACAAGCCGATTGGCCGAAACTTTAAGCCGCAAGTCGATTGGCCGAAACTTCAAGCCGATTGGCTGAAACTTCAAGCCGCAAGCCGATTGGCCGAAACTTTAAGCCGCAAGCCGATTGGCCGAAACTTCAAGCCGATTGGCCGAAACTTCAAGCCGCCAAACATATGTGTTTTTAGCAAAGACCCTAGAGAATACAATGGCGGTCATTGCAACTTTGTATCTTGTGCGGTATTTGCGCATCAATTTTTCAAACAAGTTTTCTTTTTTAAACAGTTTTGTGCTAAAAAAACAAAAAAACAGTAAAGTTAGCCCATTTTTTTTCGCATAATGTGAAAGATGAAGTTATGCTGAGTAAATAGATAGCATGTCACGTCGCAAGCTGATTGGCCGAACAAATCGCAAGCCGATTGGCCAAAACTTCAAGTCGCAAGCCAATTGGCCGAAACTTCAAGCCGATTGGCTGAAACTTCAAGCCGCAAGCCGATTGGCTGAAACTTCAAGCCGCAAGCCGATTGGCCGAAACTTCAAGTCGCAAGCCGATTGGCCGAAACTTCAAGCCGATTGGCTGAAACTTCAAGCCGCAAGCCGATTGGCCGAAACTTAAAGCCGCAAGCCGATTGGCCGAAACTTCAAGTCGCAAGCCGATTGGCCGAAACTTCAAGCCGCAAGCCGATTGGCTGAAACTTCAAGCCGCAAGCTGATTGGCCGAAAACCTCAAGCCGATTGGCCGAAACTTCAAGCCGCAAGCCGATTGGCCGAACAAGTCGCAAGCCCATTGGCTGAATATCAAGTCGCAAGCCCATTGGCTGATCATCAAGTCACCAAACATGTTTTTTTAGCAAAGACCCTAGAGAATACAATGGCGGTGGTTGCAACTTTGTATCTTGTGTGGTATTTGCGTATTAATTTTTCAAACAAGTTTTATTTTTTAAACAGTTTTGTGCTAAAAAAAGAAAACCAGTAAAGTTAGCCCATTTTTTTCGCATAATGTGAAAAATGAAGTTATGCCGAGTAAATAGATACCTAACATGTCACGTTGCAAGCTGACTGGCCGAACAAGTCGCAAGCCGATTGGCCAAAACTTCAAGCCGCAAGCCGATTGGCCAAAACTTCAAGCCGCAAGCCGATTGGCCGAAACTTCAATCTGCAAGCTGATTGGCCAAAACTTCAAGCCGCAAGCCGATTGGCCGAAACTTCAAGCCGCAAGCCGATTGGCCGAAACTTCAAGTCACAAGCTGATTGGCCGAAACTTCAAGCCGATTGGCTGAAACTTCAAGCCGCAATCCGATTGGCCGAAACTTTAAGCCGCATGCCGATTGGCCGAAAACTTCAAGCCGCAATCCGATTGACCGAAACTTTAAGCCGCAAGCCGATTGGCCGAAACTTTAAGCCGCAAGCCGATTGGCCGAAACTTTAAGCCGCAAGCCGATTGGCCGAAACTTCAATCTGCAAGCTGATTGGCTGAAACTCCAAGCCTCAAGCCGATTGGCCGAAACTTCAAGCCGTAAGCCGATTGGCCGAAACTTCTAGCCGCAAGCCAATTACCCGAAACTTCAAGCCGCAAGCCAATTGGCCAAAACTTCAAGCCGCAAGCCGATTGGCCGAAACTTCAAGTCACAAGTCGATTGGTCGAAACTTTAAGCCGCAAGCCGATTGGCCGAAACTTCAAGTCGCATGCCGATTGGCCAAAACTTCAAGCCGCAAGCCGATTGGCCGAAACTTCAAGCCGCAAGCCGATTACCCGAAACTTCAAGCCGCAAGCCGATTGGCCGAAACTTCAAGTTGCAAGTCGATTGGCCGAAACTTCAAGTCGCAAGTCGATTGGCCGAAACTTCAAGTCTCAAGCCGATTGGCCGAAACTTCAAGCCGCAAGCCGACTGGCCGAAACTTTAAGCCACAAGCCGATTGGCCGAAACTTCAAGTCTCAAGCCGATTGGCCGAAACTTCAAGCCGCAAGCCGATTGGCCGAAACTTTAAGCCACAAGCCGATTGGCCGAAACTTTAAGCCGCAAGCCGATTGGCCGAAACTTCAAGCCGATTGGCTGAAACTTCAAGCCGCAAGCCGATTGGCCGAAACTTTAAGCCGCAAGCCGATTGGCCGAAACTTCAAGCCGATTGGCCGAAACTTCGAGCCGCCAAACATATGTGTTTTTAGCAAAGACCCTAGAGAATACAATGGCGGTCATTGCAACTTTGTATCTCGTGCGGTATTTGCGCATCAATTTTTCAAACAAGTTTTCTTTTTTAAACAGTTTTGTGCTAAAAAAACAAAAAAACAGTAAAGTTAGCCCATTATTTTTCGCATAATGTGAAAGATGAAGTTATGCTGAGTAAATAGATAGCATGTCACGTCGCAAGCTGATTGGCCGAACAAATCGCAAGCCGATTGGCCAAAACTTCAAGTCGCAAGCCAATTGGCCGAAACTTCAAGCCGATTGGCTGAAACTTCAAGCCGCAAGCCGATTGGCTGAAACTTCAAGCCGCAAGCCGATTGGCCGAAACTTCAAGTCGCAAGCCGATTGGCCCAAACTTCAAGCCGCAAGCCGTTTGGCCGAACAAGTCGCAAGCCCATTGGCTGAATATCAAGTCGCAAGCCCTTTGGCTGAATATCAAGTCGCAAGCCCATTGGCTGATCATCAAGTCGCCAAACATGTTTTTTTAGCAAAGACCCTAGAGAATACAATGGCGGTGGTTGCAACTTTGTATCTCGTGTGGTATTTGAGTATTAATTTTTCAAACAAGTTTTATTTTTTAAACAGTTTTGTGCTAAAAAAAGAAAACCAGTAAAGTTAGCCCATTTTTTCGCATAATGTGAAAGATGAAGTTATGTCGAGTAAATAGATACCTAACATGTCACGTTGCAAGCTGACTGGCCGAACAAGTCGCAAGCCGATTGGCCAAAACTTCAAGCCACAAGCCGATTGGCCAAAACTTCAAGCCGCAAGCCGATTGGCCGAAACTTCAATCTGCAAGCCGATTGGCTGAAACTTCAAGCCTCAAGCCGATAGGCCAAAACTTCAAGCCGCAAGCCGATTGGCCGAAACTTCAAGTCACAAGCCGATTGGCCGAAACTTCAAGCCGATTGGCTGAAACTTCAAGCCGCAATCCGATTGGCCGAAACTTTAAGCCGCATGCCGATTGGCCGAAAACTTCAAGCCGCAATCCGATTTGCCGAAACTTTAAGCCGCAAGCCGATTGGCCGAAACTTCAATCTGCAAGCTGATTGGCTGAAACTCCAAGCCTCAAGCCGATTGGCCGAAACTTCAAGCCGTAAGCCGATTGGCCGAAACTTCTAGCCGCAAGTCAATTACCCGAAACTTCAAGCCGCAAGCCGATTGGCCGAAACTTCAAGTCGCAAGCCGATTGGCCGAAACTTCAAGCCGCAAGTCGATTACCCGAAACTTCAAGCCGCAAGCCGATTGGCCGAAACTTCAAGCCGCATGCCGATTGGCTGAAACTTTAAGCCGCAAGCCGATTGGCCGAAACTTTAAGCCGCAAGCCGATTGGCCGAAACTTTAAGTCGCAAGCCGATTGGCCGAAACTTTAAGCCGCAAGCCGATTGGCCGAAACTTCAAGCCGATTGGCTGAAACTTCAAGTCGCAAGTCGATTGGCCGAAACTTCAAGTCTCAAGCCGATTGTTCGAAACTTCAAGCCGCAAGCCGATTGGCTGAAACTTTAAGCCGCAAGCCGATTGGCCGAAACTTCAAGTCGCAAGCCGATTGGCCGAAACTTCAAGCCGCAAGCCGATTGGCTGAAACTTCAAGCCGCAAGCCCATTGGCCAAACAATTCGCAAGCCGATTGGCCGAACATCAAGTCGCAAGCCCATTGGCTGAATATCAAGTCGCAAGCCCATTGGCCAAAACTTCAAGTCGCAATTGGCTGATCAAGTCGCCAAACATATGTTTTTTTAGCAAAGATCCTAGAGAATACAATGGCGGTCGTTGAAACTTTGTATCTCGTGCGGTATTTGCGCATCAATTTTTCAAACAAGTTTTCTTTTTTAAACAGTTTTGTGCTAAAAAAAAAAAACAGTAAAGTTAGCCAATTTTTTCGCATAATGTGAAAGATGAAGTTATGCCGAGCAAATAGATAACTAGCATGTCACGTCACAAGCTGATTGGCCGAACAAGTCGCAAGCTGATTGGCCGAACAAGTTGCAAGCCGATTGGCCAAAACTTCAAGCCGCAAGCCGATTGGCCGAAAACTTCAAGCTGCAAGCCGATTGGCCGAAACTTCAAGCCACAAGCCGATTGGCCGAAACTTTAAGCCGCAAGCCGATTGGCCGAAACTTCAAGCCGATTGGCTGAAACTTCAAGCCGCAAGCCGATTGGCCGAAACTTTAAGCCGCAAGCCGATTGGCCGAAACTTCAAGCCGATTGGCCGAAACTTCAAGCCGCCAAACATATGTGTTTTTAGCAAAGACCCTAGAGAATACAATGGCGGTCATTGCAACTTTGTATCTCGTGCGGTATTTGCGCATCAATTTTTCAAACAGGTTTTCTTTTTTAAACAGTTTTGTGCTAAAAAAACAAAAAAACAGTAAAGTTAGCCCATTTTTTTTCGCATAATGTGAAAGATGAAGTTATGCTGAGTAAATAGATAGCATGTCACGTCGCAAGCTGATTGGCCGAACAAATCGCAAGCCGATTGGCCAAAACTTCAAGTCGCAAGCCAATTGGCCGAAACTTCAAGCCGATTGGCTGAAACTTCAAGCCGCAAGCCGATTGGCTGAAACTTCAAGCCGCAAGCCGATTGGCCGAAACTTCAAGTCGCAAGCCGATTGGCCGAAACTTCAAGCCGATTGGCTGAAACTTCAAGCCGCAAGCCGATTGGCCGAAACTTAAAGCCGCAAGCCGATTGGCCGAAACTTCAAGTCGCAAGCCGATTGGCCGAAACTTCAAGCCGCAAGCCGATTGGCTGAAACTTCAAGCCGCAAGCTGATTGGCCGAAAACCTCAAGCCGATTGGCCGAAACTTTAAGCAGCAAGCCGATTGGCCGAAACTCCAAGCCTCAAGCCGATTGGCCGAAACTTCAAGCCATAAGCCGATTGGCCGAAACTTCAAGCCGCAAGCCGATTGGCCGAACAAGTCGCAAGCCCATTGGCTGAATATCAAGTCGCAAGCCCATTGGCTGATCATCAAGTCACCAAACATGTTTTTTTAGCAAAGACCCTAGAGAATACAATGGCGGTGGTTGCAACTTTGTATCTCGTGTGGTATTTGCGTATTAATTTTTCAAACAAGTTTTATTTTTTAAACAGTTTTGTGCTAAAAAAAGAAAACCAGTAAAGTTAGCCCATTTTTTTCGCATAATGTGAAAGATGAAGTTATGCCGAGTAAATAGATACCTAACATGTCACGTTGCAAGCTGACTGGCCGAACAAGTCGCAAGCCGATTGGCCAAAACTTCAAGTCGCAAGCCAATTGGCCGAAACTTCAAGCCGCAAGCCGATTGGCCAAAACTTCAAGCCGCAAGCCGATTGGCCGAAACTTCAATCTGCAAGCTGATTGGCCAAAACTTCAAGCCGCAAGCCGATTGGCCGAAACTTCAAGCCGCAAGCCGATTGGCCGAAACTTCAAGTCACAAGCTGATTGGCCGAAACTTCAAGCCGATTGGCTGAAACTTCAAGCCGCAATCCGAATGGCCGAAACTTTAAGCTGCATGCCGATTGGCCGAAAACTTCAAGCCGCAATCCGATTGACCGAAACTTTAAGCCGCAAGCCGATTGGCCGAAACTTTAAGCCGCAAGCCGATTGGCCGAAACTTAAAGCCACAAGCCGATTGGCCGAAACTTCAATCTGCAAGCTGATTGGCTGAAACTCCAAGCCTCAAGCCGATTGGCCGAAACTTCAAGCCGTAAGCCGATTGGCCGAAACTTCTAGCCGCAAGCCAATTACCCGAAACTTCAAGCCGCAAGCCAATTGGCCAAAACTTCAAGCCGCAAGCCGATTGGCCGAAACTTCAAGTCACAAGTCGATTGGCCGAAACTTCAAGTCTCAAGCCGATTGGTCGAAACTTTAAGCCACAAGCCGATTGGCCGAAACTTCAAGTCGCATGCCGATTGGCCAAAACTTCAAGCCGCAAGCCGATTGGCCGAAACTTCAAGCCGCAAGCCGATTACCCGAAACTTCAAGCCGCAAGCCGATTGGCCGAAACTTCAAGTTGCAAGTCGATTGGCCGAAACTTCAAGTCGCAAGTCGATTGGCCGAAACTTCAAGTCTCAAGCCGATTGGCCGAAACTTCAAGCCGCAAGCCGACTGGCCGAAACTTTAAGCCACAAGCCGATTGGCCGAAACTTCAAGTCTCAAGCCGATTGGCTGATCATCAAGTCGCCAAACATGTTTTTTTAGCAAAGACCCTAGAGAATACAATGGCGGTGGTTGCAACTTTGTATCTTGTGTGGTATTTGCGTATTAATTTTTCAAACAAGTTTTATTTTTTAAACAGTTTTGTGCTAAAAAAAGAAAACCAGTAAAGTTAGCCCATTTTTTTCGCATAATGTGAAAGATGAAGTTATGCCGAGTAAATAGATACCTAACATGTCACGTTGCAAGCTGACTGGCCGAACAAGTCGCAAGCCGATTGACCAAAACTTCAAGCCGCAAGCCAATTGGCCGAAACTTCAAGCCGCAAGCCGATTGGCCGAAACTTTAAGCCGCAAGCCGATTGGCCGAAAACTTCAAGCCGCAAGCCGATTGGCCGAAAACTTCAAGCCGCAAGCCGATTGGCCGAAAACTTCAAACCGCAATCCGATTGGCCGAAACTTTAAGCCGCAAGCCGATTGGCCGAAACTTTAAGCTGCAAGCCGATTGGGCGAAACTTCAAGCCGCAAGCCGATTGGCTGAAACTTCAAGCCGCAAGCTGATTGGCCGAAAACCTCAAGCCGCAAGCCGATTGGCCGAAACTTTAAGCAGCAAGCCGATTGGCCGAAAACTCCAAGCCTCAAGCCGATTGGCCGAAACTTCAATCCATAAGCCGATTGGCCGAAACTTCAAGCCGCAAGCCGTTTGGCTGAACAAGTCGCAAGCCCATTGGCTGAATATCAAGTCGCAAGCCCATTGGCTGATCATCAAGTCGCCAAACATGTTTTTTTAGCAAAGACCCTAGAGAATACAATGGCGGTGGTCGCAACTTTGTATCTCGTGTGGTATTTGCGTATTAATTTTTCAAACAAGTTTTATTTTTTAAACAGTTTTGTGCTAAAAAAAGAAAACCAGTAAAGTTAGCCCATTTTTTTCGCATAATGTGAAAGATGAAGTTATGCCGAGTTAATAGATACCTAACATGTCACGTTGCAAGCTGACTGGCCGAACAAGTCGCAAGCCGATTGGCCAAAACTTCAAGCCGCAAGCCAATTGGCCGAAACTTCAAGCCGCAAGCCGATTGGCCGAAACTTCAAGCCACAAGCTGATTGGCCGAAACTTTAAGCCGCAAGCCGATTGGCCGAAACTTCAAGCCGATTGGCTGAAACTTCAAGCCGCAAGCCGATTGGCCGAAACTTTAAGCCGCAAGCCGATTGGCCGAAACTTCAAGCCGATTGGCCGAAACTTCAAGCCGCCAAACATATGTGTTTTTAGCAAAGACCCTAGAGAATACAATGGCGGTCATTGCAACTTTGTATCTCGTGCGGTATTTGTGCATCAATTTTTCAAACAGGTTTTCTTTTTTAAACAGTTTTGTGCTAAAAAAACAAAAAAACAGTAAAGTTAGCCCATTTTTTTTCGCATAATGTGAAAGATGAAGTTATGCTGAGTAAATAGATAGCATGCAACGTCGCAAGCTGATTGGCCGAACAAATCGCAAGCCGATTGGCCAAAACTTCAAGTCGCAAGCCAATTGGCCGAAACTTCAAGCCGATTGGCTGAAACTTCAAGCTGCAAGCCGATTGGCTGAAACTTCAAGCCGCAAGCCGATTGGCCGAAACTTCAAGTCGCAAGCCGATTGGCCGAAACTTCAAGCCGATTGGCTGAAACTTCAAGCCGCAAGCCGATTGGCCGAAACTTAAAGCCGCAAGCCGATTGGCCGAAACTTCAAGTCGCAAGCCGATTGGCCGAAACTTCAAGCCGCAAGCCGATTGGCTGAAACTTCAAGCCGCAAGCTGATTGGCCGAAAACCTCAAGCCGATTGGCCGAAACTTTAAGCAGCAAGCCGATTGGCCGAAACTCCAAGCCTCAAGCCGATTGGCCGAAACTTCAAGCCATAAGCCGATTGGCCGAAACTTCAAGCCGCAAGCCGATTGGCCGAACAAGTCGCAAGCCCATTGGCTGAATATCAAGTCGCAAGCCCATTGGCTGATCATCAAGTCACCAAACATGTTTTTTTAGCAAAGACCCTAGAGAATACAATGGCGGTGGTTGCAACTTTGTATCTCGTGTGGTATTTGCGTATTAATTTTTCAAACAAGTTTTATTTTTTAAACAGTTTTGTGCTAAAAAAAGAAAACCAGTAAAGTTAGCCCATTTTTTTCGCATAATGTGAAAGATGAAGTTATGCCGAGTAAATAGATACCTAACATGTCACGTTGCAAGCTGACTGGCCGAACAAGTCGCAAGCCGATTGGCCAAAACTTCAAGTCGCAAGCCAATTGGCCGAAACTTCAAGCCGCAAGCCGATTGGCCAAAACTTCAAGCCGCAAGCCGATTGGCCGAAACTTCAATCTGCAAGCTGATTGGCCAAAACTTCAAGCCGCAAGCCGATTGGCCGAAACTTCAAGCCGCAAGCCGATTGGCCGAAACTTCAAGTCACAAGCTGATTGGCCGAAACTTCAAGCCGATTGGCTGAAACTTCAAGCCGCAATCCGAATGGCCGAAACTTTAAGCCGCATGCCGATTGGCCGAAAACTTCAAGCCGCAATCCGATTGACCGAAACTTTAAGCCGCAAGCCGATTGGCCGAAACTTTAAGCCGCAAGCCGATTGGCCGAAACTTAAAGCCGCAAGCCGATTGGCCGAAACTTCAATCTGCAAGCTGATTGGCTGAAACTCCAAGCCTCAAGCCGATTGGCCGAAACTTCAAGCCGTAAGCCGATTGGCCGAAACTTCTAGCCGCAAGCCAATTACCCGAAACTTCAAGCCGCAAGCCAATTGGCCAAAACTTCAAGCCGCAAGCCGATTGGCCGAAACTTCAAGTCACAAGTCGATTGGCCGAAACTTCAAGTCACAAGTCGATTGGCCGAAACTTCAAGTCTCAAGCCGATTGGTCGAAACTTTAAGCCACAAGCCGATTGGCCGAAACTTCAAGTCGCATGCCGATTGGCCAAAACTTCAAGCCGCAAGCCGATTGGCCGAAACTTCAAGCCGCAAGCCGATTACCCGAAACTTCAAGCCGCAAGCCGATTGGCCGAAACTTCAAGTTGCAAGTCGATTGGCCGAAACTTCAAGTCGCAAGTCGATTGGCCGAAACTTCAAGTCTCAAGCCGATTGGCCGAAACTTCAAGCCGCAAGCCGACTGGCCGAAACTTTAAGCCACAAGCCGATTGGCCGAAACTTCAAGTCTCAAGCCGATTGGCTGATCATCAAGTCGCCAAACATGTTTTTTTAGCAAAGACCCTAGAGAATACAATGGCGGTGGTTGCAACTTTGTATCTCGTGTGGTATTTGCGTATTCATTTTTCTAACAAGTTTTATTTTTTAAACAGTTTTGTGCTAAAAAAAGAAAACCAGTAAAGTTAGCCCATTTTTTTCGCATAATGTGAAAGATGAAGTTATGCCGAGTAAATAGATACCTAACATGTCACGTTGCAAGCTGACTGGCCGAACAAGTCGCAAGCCGATTGGCCAAAACTTCAAGCCGCGAGCAGATTACCCGAAACTTCAAGCCGCAAGCCGATTGGCCGAAACTTCAAGCCGCAAGCCGATTGGCCGAAACTTCAAGCCGCGAGCAGATTACCCGAAACTTTAAGCAGCAAGCCGATTGGCCGAAAACTCCAAGCCTCAAGCCGATTGGCCGAAACTTCAAGCCATAAGCCGATTGGCTGAAACTTCAAGCCGCAAGCCGTTTGGCTGAACAAGTCGCAAGCCCATTGGCTGAATATCAAGTCGCAAGCCCATTGGCTGATCATCAAGTCGCCAAACATGTTTTTTTAGCAAAGACCCTAGAGAATACAATGGCGGTGGTTGCAACTTTGTATCTCGTGTGGTATTTGCGTATTAATTTTTCAAACAAGTTTTATTTTTTAAACAGTTTTGTGCTAAAAAAAGAAAACCAGTAAAGTTAGCCCATTTTTTTCGCATAATGTGAAAGATGAAGTTATGCCGAGTTAATAGATACCTAACATGTCACGTTGCAAGCTGACTGGCCGAACAAGTCGCAAGCCGATTGGCCAAAACTTCAAGCCGCAAGCCAATTGGCCGAAACTTCAAGCCGCAAGCCGATTGGCCGAAACTTCAAGCCACAAGCCGATTGGCCGAAACTTTAAGCCGCAAGTCGATTGGCCGAAACTTCAAGCCGATTGGCTGAAACTTCAAGCCGCAAGCCGATTGGCCGAAACTTTAAGCCGCAAGCCGATTGGCCGAAACTTCAAGCCGATTGGCCGAAACTTCAAGCCGCCAAACATATGTGTTTTTAGCAAAGACCCTAGAGAATACAATGGCGGTCATTGCAACTTTGTATCTCGTGCGGTATTTGCGCATCAATTTTTCAAACAAGTTTTCTTTTTTAAACAGTTTTGTGCTAAAAAAACAAAAAAACAGTAAAGTTAGCCCATTTTTTTTCGCATAATGTGAAAGATGAAGTTATGCTGAGTAAATAGATAGCATGTCTCGTCGCAAGCTGATTGGCCGAACAAATCGCAAGCCGATTGGCCAAAACTTCAAGTCGCAAGCCAATTGGCCGAAACTTCAAGCCGATTGGCTGAAACTTCAAGCCGCAAGCCGATTGGCTGAAACTTCAAGCCGCAAGCCGATTGGCCGAAACTTCAAGTCGCAAGCCGATTGGCCGAAACTTCAAGCCGATTGGCTGAAACTTCAAGCCGCAAGCCGATTGGCCGAAACTTAAAGCCGCAAGCCGATTGGCCGAAACTTCAAGTCGCAAGCCGATTGGCCGAAACTTCAAGCCGCAAGCCGATTGGCTGAAACTTCAAGCCGCAAGCTGATTGGCCGAAAACCTCAAGCCGATTGGCCGAAACTTCAAGCCGCAAGCCGATTGGCCGAACAAGTCGCAAGCCCATTGGCTGAATATCAAGTCGCAAGCCCATTGGCTGATCATCAAGTCACCAAACATGTTTTTTTAGCAAAGACCCTAGAGAATACAATGGCGGTGGTTGCAACTTTGTATCTCGTGTGGTATTTGCGTATTAATTTTTCAAACAAGTTTTATTTTTTAAACAGTTTTGTGCTAAAAAAAGAAAACCAGTAAAGTTAGCCCATTTTTTTCGCATAATGTGAAAAATGAAGTTATGCCGAGTAAATAGATACCTAACATGTCACGTTGCAAGCTGACTGGCCGAACAAGTCGCAAGCCGATTGGCCAAAACTTCAAGTCGCAAGCCAATTGGCCGAAACTTCAAGCCGCAAGCCGATTGGCCAAAACTTCAAGCCGCAAGCCGATTGGCCGAAACTTCAATCTGCAAGCTGATTGGCCAAAACTTCAAGCCGCAAGCCGATTGGCCGAAACTTCAAGCCGCAAGCCGATTGGCCGAAACTTCAAGTCACAAGCTGATTGGCCGAAACTTCAAGCCGATTGGCTGAAACTTCAAGCCGCAATCCGATTGGCCGAAACTTTAAGCCGCATGCCGATTGGCCGAAAACTTCAAGCCGCAATCCGATTGACCGAAACTTTAAGCCGCAAGCCGATTGGCCGAAACTTTAAGCCGCAAGCCGATTGGCCGAAACTTCAATCTGCAAGCTGATTGGCTGAAACTCCAAGCCTCAAGCCGATTGGCCGAAACTTCAAGCCGTAAGCCGATTGGCCGAAACTTCTAGCCGCAAGTCAATTACCCGAAACTTCAAGCCGCAAGCCGATTGGCCGAAACTTCAAGCCGCAAGCCGATTGGCCGAAACTTCAAGTCGCAAGCCGATTGGCCCAAACTTCAAGCCGCAAGCCGTTTGGCCGAACAAGTCGCAAGCCCATTGGCTGAATATCAAGTCGCAAGCCCTTTGGCTGAATATCAAGTCGCAAGCCCATTGGCTGATCATCAAGTCGCCAAACATGTTTTTTTAGCAAAGACCCTAGAGAATACAATGGCGGTGGTTGCAACTTTGTATCTCGTGTGGTATTTGAGTATTAATTTTTCAAACAAGTTTTATTTTTTAAACAGTTTTGTGCTAAAAAAAGAAAACCAGTAAAGTTAGCCCATTTTTTCGCATAATGTGAAAGATGAAGTTATGTCGAGTAAATAGATACCTAACATGTCACGTTGCAAGCTGACTGGCCGAACAAGTCGCAAGCCGATTGGCCAAAACTTCAAGCCACAAGCCGATTGGCCAAAACTTCAAGCCGCAAGCCGATTGGCCGAAACTTCAATCTGCAAGCCGATTGGCTGAAACTTCAAGCCTCAAGCCGATAGGCCAAAACTTCAAGCCGCAAGCCGATTGGCCGAAACTTCAAGTCACAAGCCGATTGGCCGAAACTTCAAGCCGATTGGCTGAAACTTCAAGCCGCAATCCGATTGG
This sequence comes from Lithobates pipiens, assembly GCF_037356315.1. Classification (NCBI taxonomy): domain Eukaryota; kingdom Metazoa; phylum Chordata; class Amphibia; order Anura; family Ranidae; genus Lithobates; species Lithobates pipiens. Next base: position 69,823,028 of record NW_027507686.1, on the reverse strand, counting down.
CCGAAACTTTAAGCCGCATGCCGATTGGCCGAAAACTTCAAGCCGCAATCCGATTTGCCGAAACTTTAAGCCGCAAGCCGATTGGCCGAAACTTCAATCTGCAAGCTGATTGGCTGAAACTCCAAGCCTCAAGCCGATTGGCCGAAACTTCAAGCCGTAAGCCGATTGGCCGAAACTTCTAGCCGCAAGTCAATTACCCGAAACTTCAAGCCGCAAGCCGATTGGCCGAAACTTCAAGTCGCAAGCCGATTGGCCGAAACTTCAAGCCGCAAGTCGATTACCCGAAACTTCAAGCCGCAAGCCGATTGGCCGAAACTTCAAGCCGCATGCCGATTGGCTGAAACTTTAAGCCGCAAGCCGATTGGCCGAAACTTTAAGCCGCAAGCCGATTGGCCGAAACTTTAAGTCGCAAGCCGATTGGCCGAAACTTTAAGCCGCAAGCCGATTGGCCGAAACTTCAAGCCGATTGGCTGAAACTTCAAGTCGCAAGTCGATTGGCCGAAACTTCAAGTCTCAAGCCGATTGTTCGAAACTTCAAGCCGCAAGCCGATTGGCTGAAACTTTAAGCCGCAAGCCGATTGGCCGAAACTTCAAGTCGCAAGCCGATTGGCCGAAACTTCAAGCCGCAAGCCGATTGGCTGAAACTTCAAGCCGCAAGCCCATTGGCCAAACAATTCGCAAGCCGATTGGCCGAACATCAAGTCGCAAGCCCATTGGCTGAATATCAAGTCGCAAGCCCATTGGCCAAAACTTCAAGTCGCAATTGGCTGATCAAGTCGCCAAACATATGTTTTTTTAGCAAAGATCCTAGAGAATACAATGGCGGTCGTTGAAACTTTGTATCTCGTGCGGTATTTGCGCATCAATTTTTCAAGCAACTTTTCTTTTTTAAACAGTTTTGTGCTAGAAAAAACAAAAAAACAGTAAAGTTAGCCCATTTTTTCGCATAATGTGAAAGATGAAGTTATGCCAAGTAAATAGATAACTAGCATGTCACGTCGCAAGCTGATTGGCCGAAACTTCAAGCCGCAAGCCGACTGACCGAAACTTCAAGCCGATTGGCCGAAACTTCAAGCCACAAGCCGATTGGCCGAAACTTCAAGCCACAAGCCGATTGGCCGAAAACTTCAAGCCGCAAGCTGATTGGCCGAAAACTTCAAGCCGCAAGCCGATTGGCCGAAACTTTAAGCAGCAAGCCGATTGGCCGAAACTCCAAGCCTCAAGCCGATTGGCCGAAACTTCAAGCCATAAGCCGATTGGCCGAAACTTCAAGCCGCAAGCCGATTGGCCGAACAAGTCGCAAGCCCATTGGCTGAATATCAAGTCGCAAGCCCATTGGCTGATCATCAAGTCACCAAACATGTTTTTTTAGCAAAGACCCTAGAGAATACAATGGCGGTGGTTGCAACTTTGTATCTCGTGTGGTATTTGCGTATTCATTTTTCAAACAAGTTTTATTTTTTAAACAGTTTTGTGCTAAAAAAAGAAAACCAGTAAAGTTAGCCCATTTTTTTCGCATAATGTGAAAGATGAAGTTATGCCGAGTAAATAGATACCTAACATGTCACGTTGCAAGCTGACTGGCCGAACAAGTCGCAAGCCGATTGGCCAAAACTTCAAGCCGCAAGCCAATTGGCCGAAACTTCAAGCCGCAAGCCGATTGGCCGAAACTTCAAGCCGCAAGCCGATTGGCTGAAACTTCAAGCCGCAAGCCGATTGGCCGAAACTTCAAGCCGCAAGCCCATTGGCCAAACAATTCACAAGCCCATTGGCCGAACATCAAGTCGCAAGCCCATTGGCTGAATATCAAGTCGCAAGCCCATTGGCCAAAACTTCAAGTCGCAATTGGCTGATCAAGTCGCCAAACATATGTTTTTTTAGCAAAGATCCTAGAGAATACAATGGCGGTCGTTGAAACTTTGTATCTCGTGCGGTATTTGCGCATCAATTTTTCAAGCAACTTTTCTTTTTTAAACAGTTTTGTGCTAGAAAAAACAAAAAAACAGTAAAGTTAGCCCATTTTTTCGCATAATGTGAAAGATGAAGTTATGCCAAGTAAATAGATAACTAGCAACTTTGTATCTCGTGTGGTATTTGCGTATTCATTTTTCAAACAAGTTTTATTTTTTAAACAGTTTTGTGCTAAAAAAAGAAAACCAGTAAAGTTAGCCCATTTTTTTCGCATAATGTGAAAGATGAAGTTATGTCGAGTAAATAGATACCTAACATGTCACGTTGCAAGCTGACTGGCCGAACAAGTCGCAAGCCGATTGGCCAAAACTTCAAGCCACAAGCCGATTGGCCAAAACTTCAAGCCGCAAGCCGATTGGCCGAAACTTCAAGCCGCGAGCAGATTACCCGAAACTTCAAGCCGCAAGCCGATTGGCCGAAACTTCAAGTCGCAAGTTGATTGGCCGAAACTTCAAGTCTCAAGCCGACTGGCCGAAACTTTAAGCCACAAGCCGATTGGCCGAAACTTCAAGTCTCAAGCCGATTGGCCGAAACTTCAAGCCGCAAGCCGATTGGCCAAAACTTTAAGCCACAAGCCGATTGGCCGAAACTTTAAGCCGCAAGCCGATTGGCCGAAACTTCAAGCCGATTGGCTGAAACTTCAAGCCGCAAGCCGATTGGCAGAAACTTTAAGCCGCAAGCCCATTGGCCGAAACTTCAAGCCGATTGGCCGAAACTTCAAGCCGCAAGCCGATTGGCCGAAACTTCAAGCCGCCAAACATATGTGTTTTTAGCAAAGACCCTAGAGAATACAATGGCGGTCGTTGCAACTTTGTATCTCGTGCGGTATTTGCGCATCAATTTTTCAAACAAGTTTTCTTTTTTAAACAGTTTTGTGCTAAAAAAAACAAAAAAACAGTAAAGTTAGCCCATTTTTTCGCATAATATGAAAGATGAAGTTATGCCGAGTAAATAGATAGCATGTCACGTCGCAAGCTGATTGGCCGAACAAATCGCAAGCCGATTGGCCAAAACTTCAACCGCAAGCCGATTGGCCGAAACTTTAAGCCGCAAGCCGATTGGCCGAAACTTCAAGCCGCAAGCCGATTGGCTGAAAACTTCAAGCCGCAAGCTGATTGGCCGAAAACCTCAAGCCGCAAGCCGATTGGCCAAAACTTTAAGCAGCAAGCCGATTGGCCGAAACTCCAAGCCTCAAGCCGATTGGCCGAAACTTCAAGCCATAAGCCGATTGGCCGAAACTTGAAGCCGCAAGTCGCAAGCCCATTGGCTGAATATCAAGTCGCAAGCCCTTTGGCTGAATATCAAGTCGCAAGCCCATTGGCTGATCATCAAGTCGCCAAACATGTTTTTTTAGCAAAGACCCTAGAGAATACAATGGCGGTGGTTGCAACTTTGTATCTCGTGTGGTATTTGAGTATTAATTTTTCAAACAAGTTTTATTTTTTAAACAGTTTTGTGCTAAAAAAAGAAAACCAGTAAAGTTAGCCCATTTTTTCGCATAATGTGAAAGATGAAGTTATGTCGAGTAAATAGATACCTAACATGTCACGTTGCAAGCTGACTGGCCGAACAAGTCGCAAGCCGATTGGCCAAAACTTCAAGCCACAAGCCGATTGGCCAAAACTTCAAGCCGCAAGCCGATTGGCCAAAAACCTCAAGCCGCAAGCCGATTGGCCGAAACTTTAAGCAGCAAGCCGATTGGCCGAAAACTCCAAGCCTCAAGCCGATTGGCCGAAACTTCAAGCCATAAGCCGATTGGCCGAAACTTCAAGCCGCAAGCCGTTTGGCTGAACAAGTCGCAAGCCCATTGGCTGAATATCAAGTCGCAAGCCCATTGGCTGATCATCAAGTCGCCAAACATGTTTTTTTAGCAAAGACCCTAGAGAATACAATGGCGGTGGTTGCAACTTTGTATCTCGTGTGGTATTTGCGTATTAATTTTTCAAACAAGTTTTATTTTTTAAACAGTTTTGTGCTAAAAAAAGAAAACCAGTAAAGTTAGCCCATTTTTTTCGCATAATGTGAAAGATGAAGTTATGCCGAGTTAATAGATACCTAACATGTCACGTTGCAAGCTGACTGGCCGAACAAGTCGCAAGCCGATTGGCCAAAACTTCAAGCCGCAAGCCAATTGGCCGAAACTTCAAGCCGCAAGCCGATTGGCCGAAACTTCAAGCCACAAGCCGATTGGCCGAAACTTTAAGCCGCAAGCCGATTGGCCGAAACTTCAAGCCGATTGGCTGAAACTTCAAGCCGCAAGCCGATTGGCCGAAACTTTAAGCCGCAAGCCGATTGGCCGAAACTTCAAGCCGATTGGCCGAAACTTCAAGCCGCCAAACATATGTGTTTTTAGCAAAGACCCTAGAGAATACAATGGCGGTCATTGCAACTTTGTATCTCGTGCGGTATTTGCGCATCAATTTTTCAAACAAGTTTTCTTTTTTAAACAGTTTTGTGCTAAAAAAAGAAAACCAGTAAAGTTAGCCCATTTTTTTCGCATAATGTGAAAGATGAAGTTATGCCGAGTTAATAGATACCTAACATGTCACGTTGCAAGCTGACTGGCCGAACAAGTCGCAAGCCGATTGGCCAAAACTTCAAGCCGCAAGCCAATTGGCCGAAACTTCAAGCCGCAAGCCGATTGGCCGAAACTTCAAGCCACAAGCCGATTGGCCGAAACTTTAAGCCGCAAGTCGATTGGCCGAAACTTCAAGCCGATTGGCTGAAACTTCAAGCCGCAAGCCGATTGGCCGAAACTTTAAGCCGCAAGCCGATTGGCCGAAACTTCAAGCCGATTGGCCGAAACTTCAAGCCGCCAAACATATGTGTTTTTAGCAAAGACCCTAGAGAATACAATGGCGGTCATTGCAACTTTGTATCTCGTGCGGTATTTGCGCATCAATTTTTCAAACAAGTTTTCTTTTTTAAACAGTTTTGTGCTAAAAAAACAAAAAAACAGTAAAGTTAGCCCATTTTTTTTCGCATAATGTGAAAGATGAAGTTATGCTGAGTAAATAGATAGCATGTCTCGTCGCAAGCTGATTGGCCGAACAAATCGCAAGCCGATTGGCCAAAACTTCAAGTCGCAAGCCAATTGGCCGAAACTTCAAGCCGATTGGCTGAAACTTCAAGCCGCAAGCCGATTGGCTGAAACTTCAAGCCGCAAGCCGATTGGCCGAAACTTCAAGTCGCAAGCCGATTGGCCGAAACTTCAAGCCGATTGGCTGAAACTTCAAGCCGCAAGCCGATTGGCCGAAACTTAAAGCCGCAAGCCGATTGGCCGAAACTTCAAGTCGCAAGCCGATTGGCCGAAACTTCAAGCCGCAAGCCGATTGGCTGAAACTTCAAGCCGCAAGCTGATTGGCCGAAAACCTCAAGCCGATTGGCCGAAACTTCAAGCCGCAAGCCGATTGGCCGAACAAGTCGCAAGCCCATTGGCTGAATATCAAGTCGCAAGCCCATTGGCTGATCATCAAGTCACCAAACATGTTTTTTTAGCAAAGACCCTAGAGAATACAATGGCGGTGGTTGCAACTTTGTATCTCGTGTGGTATTTGCGTATTAATTTTTCAAACAAGTTTTATTTTTTAAACAGTTTTGTGCTAAAAAAAGAAAACCAGTAAAGTTAGCCCATTTTTTTCGCATAATGTGAAAAATGAAGTTATGCCGAGTAAATAGATACCTAACATGTCACGTTGCAAGCTGACTGGCCGAACAAGTCGCAAGCCGATTGGCCAAAACTTCAAGTCGCAAGCCAATTGGCCGAAACTTCAAGCCGCAAGCCGATTGGCCAAAACTTCAAGCCGCAAGCCGATTGGCCGAAACTTCAATCTGCAAGCTGATTGGCCAAAACTTCAAGCCGCAAGCCGATTGGCCGAAACTTCAAGCCGCAAGCCGATTGGCCGAAACTTCAAGTCACAAGCTGATTGGCCGAAACTTCAAGCCGATTGGCTGAAACTTCAAGCCGCAATCCGATTGGCCGAAACTTTAAGCCGCATGCCGATTGGCCGAAAACTTCAAGCCGCAATCCGATTGACCGAAACTTTAAGCCGCAAGCCGATTGGCCGAAACTTTAAGCCGCAAGCCGATTGGCCGAAACTTTAAGCCGCAAGCCGATTGGCCGAAACTTCAATCTGCAAGCTGATTGGCTGAAACTCCAAGCCTCAAGCCGATTGGCCGAAACTTCAAGCCGTAAGCCGATTGGCCGAAACTTCTAGCCGCAAGTCAATTACCCGAAACTTCAAGCCGCAAGCCGATTGGCCGAAACTTCAAGCCGCAAGCCGATTGGCCGAAACTTCAAGTCGCAAGCCGATTGGCCCAAACTTCAAGCCGCAAGCCGTTTGGCCGAACAAGTCGCAAGCCCATTGGCTGAATATCAAGTCGCAAGCCCTTTGGCTGAATATCAAGTCGCAAGCCCATTGGCTGATCATCAAGTCGCCAAACATGTTTTTTTAGCAAAGACCCTAGAGAATACAATGGCGGTGGTTGCAACTTTGTATCTCGTGTGGTATTTGAGTATTAATTTTTCAAACAAGTTTTATTTTTTAAACAGTTTTGTGCTAAAAAAAGAAAACCAGTAAAGTTAGCCCATTTTTTCGCATAATGTGAAAGATGAAGTTATGTCGAGTAAATAGATACCTAACATGTCACGTTGCAAGCTGACTGGCCGAACAAGTCGCAAGCCGATTGGCCAAAACTTCAAGCCACAAGCCGATTGGCCAAAACTTCAAGCCGCAAGCCGATTGGCCGAAACTTCAATCTGCAAGCCGATTGGCTGAAACTTCAAGCCTCAAGCCGATAGGCCAAAACTTCAAGCCGCAAGCCGATTGGCCGAAACTTCAAGTCACAAGCCGATTGGCCGAAACTTCAAGCCGATTGGCTGAAACTTCAAGCCGCAATCCGATTGGCCGAAACTTTAAGCCGCATGCCGATTGGCCGAAAACTTCAAGCCGCAATCCGATTTGCCGAAACTTTAAGCCGCAAGCCGATTGGCCGAAACTTCAATCTGCAAGCTGATTGGCTGAAACTCCAAGCCTCAAGCCGATTGGCCGAAACTTCAAGCCGTAAGCCGATTGGCCGAAACTTCTAGCCGCAAGTCAATTACCCGAAACTTCAAGCCGCAAGCCGATTGGCCGAAACTTCAAGTCGCAAGCCGATTGGCCGAAACTTCAAGCCGCAAGTCGATTACCCGAAACTTCAAGCCGCAAGCCGATTGGCCGAAACTTCAAGCCGCATGCCGATTGGCTGAAACTTTAAGCCGCAAGCCGATTGGCCGAAACTTTAAGCCGCAAGCCGATTGGCCGAAACTTTAAGTCGCAAGCCGATTGGCCGAAACTTTAAGCCGCAAGCCGATTGGCCGAAACTTCAAGCCGATTGGCTGAAACTTCAAGTCGCAAGTCGATTGGCCGAAACTTCAAGTCTCAAGCCGATTGTTCGAAACTTCAAGCCGCAAGCCGATTGGCTGAAACTTTAAGCCGCAAGCCGATTGGCCGAAACTTCAAGTCGCAAGCCGATTGGCCGAAACTTCAAGCCGCAAGCCGATTGGCTGAAACTTCAAGCCGCAAGCCCATTGGCCAAACAATTCGCAAGCCGATTGGCCGAACATCAAGTCGCAAGCCCATTGGCTGAATATCAAGTCGCAAGCCCATTGGCCAAAACTTCAAGTCGCAATTGGCTGATCAAGTCGCCAAACATATGTTTTTTTAGCAAAGATCCTAGAGAATACAATGGCGGTCGTTGAAACTTTGTATCTCGTGCGGTATTTGCGCATCAATTTTTCAAGCAACTTTTCTTTTTTAAACAGTTTTGTGCTAGAAAAAACAAAAAAACAGTAAAGTTAGCCCATTTTTTCGCATAATGTGAAAGATGAAGTTATGCCAAGTAAATAGATAACTAGCATGTCACGTCGCAAGCTGATTGGCCGAAACTTCAAGCCGCAAGCCGACTGACCGAAACTTCAAGCCGATTGGCCGAAACTTCAAGCCGCAAGCCGATTGGCCGAAACTTCAAGCCACAAGCCGATTGGCCGAAAACTTCAAGCCGCAAGCTGATTGGCCGAAAACTTCAAGCCGCAAGCCGATTGGCCGAAACTTTAAGCAGCAAGCCGATTGGCCGAAACTCCAAGCCTCAAGCCGATTGGCCGAAACTTCAAGCCATAAGCCGATTGGCCGAAACTTCAAGCCGCAAGCCGATTGGCCGAACAAGTCGCAAGCCCATTGGCTGAATATCAAGTCGCAAGCCCATTGGCTGATCATCAAGTCACCAAACATGTTTTTTTAGCAAAGACCCTAGAGAATACAATGGCGGTGGTTGCAACTTTGTATCTCGTGTGGTATTTGCGTATTCATTTTTCAAACAAGTTTTATTTTTTAAACAGTTTTGTGCTAAAAAAAGAAAACCAGTAAAGTTAGCCCATTTTTTTCGCATAATGTGAAAGATGAAGTTATGCCGAGTAAATAGATACCTAACATGTCACGTTGCAAGCTGACTGGCCGAACAAGTCGCAAGCCGATTGGCCAAAACTTCAAGCCGCAAGCCAATTGGCCGAAACTTCAAGCCGCAAGCCGATTGGCCGAAACTTCAAGCCGCAAGCCGATTGGCTGAAACTTCAAGCCGCAAGCCGATTGGCCGAAACTTCAAGCCGCAAGCCCATTGGCCAAACAATTCACAAGCCCATTGGCCGAACATCAAGTCGCAAGCCCATTGGCTGAATATCAAGTCGCAAGCCCATTGGCCAAAACTTCAAGTCGCAATTGGCTGATCAAGTCGCCAAACATATGTTTTTTTAGCAAAGATCCTAGAGAATACAATGGCGGTCGTTGAAACTTTGTATCTCGTGCGGTATTTGCGCATCAATTTTTCAAGCAACTTTTCTTTTTTAAACAGTTTTGTGCTAGAAAAAACAAAAAAACAGTAAAGTTAGCCCATTTTTTCGCATAATGTGAAAGATGAAGTTATGCCAAGTAAATAGATAACTAGCAACTTTGTATCTCGTGTGGTATTTGCGTATTCATTTTTCAAACAAGTTTTATTTTTTAAACAGTTTTGTGCTAAAAAAAGAAAACCAGTAAAGTTAGCCCATTTTTTTCGCATAATGTGAAAGATGAAGTTATGTCGAGTAAATAGATACCTAACATGTCACGTTGCAAGCTGACTGGCCGAACAAGTCGCAAGCCGATTGGCCAAAACTTCAAGCCACAAGCCGATTGGCCAAAACTTCAAGCCGCAAGCCGATTGGCCGAAACTTCAAGCCGCGAGCAGATTACCCGAAACTTCAAGCCGCAAGCCGATTGGCCGAAACTTCAAGTCGCAAGTTGATTGGCCGAAACTTCAAGTCTCAAGCCGATTGGCCAAAACTTCAAGCCGCAAGCCGACTGGCCGAAACTTTAAGCCACAAGCCGATTGGCCGAAACTTCAAGTCTCAAGCCGATTGGCCGAAACTTCAAGCCGCAAGCCGATTGGCCAAAACTTTAAGCCACAAGCCGATTGGCCGAAACTTTAAGCCGCAAGCCGATTGGCCGAAACTTCAAGCCGATTGGCTGAAACTTCAAGCCGCAAGCCGATTGGCAGAAACTTTAAGCCGCAAGCCCATTGGCCGAAACTTCAAGCCGATTGGCCGAAACTTCAAGCCGCAAGCCGATTGGCCGAAACTTCAAGCCGCCAAACATATGTGTTTTTAGCAAAGACCCTAGAGAATACAATGGCGGTCGTTGCAACTTTGTATCTCGTGCGGTATTTGCGCATCAATTTTTCAAACAAGTTTTCTTTTTTAAACAGTTTTGTGCTAAAAAAAACAAAAAAACAGTAAAGTTAGCCCATTTTTTCGCATAATATGAAAGATGAAGTTATGCCGAGTAAATAGATAGCATGTCACGTCGCAAGCTGATTGGCCGAACAAATCGCAAGCCGATTGGCCAAAACTTCAACCGCAAGCCGATTGGCCGAAACTTTAAGCCGCAAGCCGATTGGCCGAAACTTCAAGCCGCAAGCCGATTGGCTGAAAACTTCAAGCCGCAAGCTGATTGGCCGAAAACCTCAAGCCGCAAGCCGATTGGCCAAAACTTTAAGCAGCAAGCCGATTGGCCGAAACTCCAAGCCTCAAGCCGATTGGCCGAAACTTCAAGCCATAAGCCGATTGGCCGAAACTTGAAGCCGCAAGTCGCAAGCCCATTGGCTGAATATCAAGTCGCAAGCCCTTTGGCTGAATATCAAGTCGCAAGCCCATTGGCTGATCATCAAGTCGCCAAACATGTTTTTTTAGCAAAGACCCTAGAGAATACAATGGCGGTGGTTGCAACTTTGTATCTCGTGTGGTATTTGAGTATTAATTTTTCAAACAAGTTTTATTTTTTAAACAGTTTTGTGCTAAAAAAAGAAAACCAGTAAAGTTAGCCCATTTTTTCGCATAATGTGAAAGATGAAGTTATGTCGAGTAAATAGATACCTAACATGTCACGTTGCAAGCTGACTGGCCGAACAAGTCGCAAGCCGATTGGCCAAAACTTCAAGCCACAAGCCGATTGGCCAAAACTTCAAGCCGCAAGCCGATTGGCCGAAAACCTCAAGCCGCAAGCCGATTGGCCGAAACTTTAAGCAGCAAGCCGATTGGCCGAAAACTCCAAGCCTCAAGCCGATTGGCCGAAACTTCAAGCCATAAGCCGATTGGCCGAAACTTCAAGCCGCAAGCCGTTTGGCTGAACAAGTCGCAAGCCCATTGGCTGAATATCAAGTCGCAAGCCCATTGGCTGATCATCAAGTCGCCAAACATGTTTTTTTAGCAAAGACCCTAGAGAATACAATGGCGGTGGTTGCAACTTTGTATCTCGTGTGGTATTTGCGTATTAATTTTTCAAACAAGTTTTATTTTTTAAACAGTTTTGTGCTAAAAAAAGAAAACCAGTAAAGTTAGCCCATTTTTTTCGCATAATGTGAAAGATGAAGTTATGCCGAGTTAATAGATACCTAACATGTCACGTTGCAAGCTGACTGGCCGAACAAGTCGCAAGCCGATTGGCCAAAACTTCAAGCCGCAAGCCAATTGGCCGAAACTTCAAGCCGCAAGCCGATTGGCCGAAACTTCAAGCCACAAGCCGATTGGCCGAAACTTTAAGCCGCAAGCCGATTGGCCGAAACTTCAAGCCGATTGGCTGAAACTTCAAGCCGCAAGCCGATTGGCCGAAACTTTAAGCCGCAAGCCGATTGGCCGAAACTTCAAGCCGATTGGCCGAAACTTCAAGCCGCCAAACATATGTGTTTTTAGCAAAGACCCTAGAGAATACAATGGCGGTCATTGCAACTTTGTATCTCGTGCGGTATTTGCGCATCAATTTTTCAAACAAGTTTTCTTTTTTAAACAGTTTTGTGCTAAAAAAAGAAAACCAGTAAAGTTAGCCCATTTTTTTCGCATAATGTGAAAGATGAAGTTATGCCGAGTTAATAGATACCTAACATGTCACGTTGCAAGCTGACTGGCCGAACAAGTCGCAAGCCGATTGGCCAAAACTTCAAGCCGCAAGCCAATTGGCCGAAACTTCAAGCCGCAAGCCGATTGGCCAAAACTTCAAGCCACAAGCCGATTGGCCGAAACTTTAAGCCGCAAGTCGATTGGCCGAAACTTCAAGCCGATTGGCTGAAACTTCAAGCCGCAAGCCGATTGGCCGAAACTTTAAGCCGCAAGCCGATTGGCCGAAACTTCAAGCCGATTGGCCGAAACTTCAAGCCGCCAAACATATGTGTTTTTAGCAAAGACCCTAGAGAATACAATGGCGGTCATTGCAACTTTGTATCTCGTGCGGTATTTGCGCATCAATTTTTCAAACAAGTTTTCTTTTTTAAACAGTTTTGTGCTAAAAAAACAAAAAAACAGTAAAGTTAGCCCATTTTTTTTCGCATAATGTGAAAGATGAAGTTATGCTGAGTAAATAGATAGCATGTCACGTCGCAAGCTGATTGGCCGAACAAATCGCAAGCCGATTGGCCAAAACTTCAAGTCGCAAGCCAATTGGCCGAAACTTCAAGCCGATTGGCTGAAACTTCAAGCCGCAAGCCGATTGGCTGAAACTTCAAGCCGCAAGCCGATTGGCCGAAACTTCAAGTCGCAAGCCGATTGGCCGAAACTTCAAGCCGATTGGCTGAAACTTCAAGCCGCAAGCCGATTGGCCGAAACTTAAAGCCGCAAGCCGATTGGCCGAAACTTCAAGTCGCAAGCCGATTGGCCGAAACTTCAAGCCGCAAGCCGATTGGCTGAAACTTCAAGCCGCAAGCTGATTGGCCGAAAACCTCAAGCCGATTGGCCGAAACTTCAAGCCGCAAGCCGATTGGCCGAACAAGTCGCAAGCCCATTGGCTGAATATCAAGTCGCAAGCCCATTGGCTGATCATCAAGTCACCAAACATGTTTTTTTAGCAAAGACCCTAGAGAATACAATGGCGGTGGTTGCAACTTTGTATCTCGTGTGGTATTTGCGTATTAATTTTTCAAACAAGTTTTATTTTTTAAACAGTTTTGTGCTAAAAAAAGAAAACCAGTAAAGTTAGCCCATTTTTTTCGCATAATGTGAAAAATGAAGTTATGCCGAGTAAATAGATACCTAACATGTCACGTTGCAAGCTGACTGGCCGAACAAGTCGCAAGCCGATTGGCCAAAACTTCAAGTCGCAAGCCAATTGGCCGAAACTTCAAGCCGCAAGCCGATTGGCCAAAACTTCAAGCCGCAAGCCGATTGGCCGAAACTTCAATCTGCAAGCTGATTGGCCAAAACTTCAAGCCGCAAGCCGATTGGCCGAAACTTCAAGCCGCAAGCCGATTGGCCGAAACTTCAAGTCACAAGCTGATTGGCCGAAACTTCAAGCCGATTGGCTGAAACTTCAAGCCGCAATCCGATTGGCCGAAACTTTAAGCCGCATGCCGATTGGCCGAAAACTTCAAGCCGCAATCCGATTGACCGAAACTTTAAGCCGCAAGCCGATTGGCCGAAACTTTAAGCCGCAAGCCGATTGGCCGAAACTTTAAGCCGCAAGCCGATTGGCCGAAACTTCAATCTGCAAGCTGATTGGCTGAAACTCCAAGCCTCAAGCCGATTGGCCGAAACTTCAAGCCGTAAGCCGATTGGCCGAAACTTCTAGCCGCAAGCCAATTACCCGAAACTTCAAGCCGCAAGCCAATTGGCCAAAACTTCAAGCCGCAAGCCGATTGGCCGAAACTTTAAGTCACAAGTCGATTGGTCGAAACTTTAAGCCGCAAGCCGATTGGCCGAAACTTCAAGTCGCATGCCGATTGGCCAAAACTTCAAGCCGCAAGCCGATTGGCCGAAACTTCAAGCCGCAAGCCGATTACCCGAAACTTCAAGCCGCAAGCCGATTGGCCGAAACTTCAAGTTGCAAGTCGATTGGCCGAAACTTCAAGTCGCAAGTCGATTGGCCGAAACTTCAAGTCTCAAGCCGATTGGCCGAAACTTCAAGCCGCAAGCCGACTGGCCGAAACTTTAAGCCACAAGCCGATTGGCCGAAACTTCAAGTCTCAAGCCGATTGGCCGAAACTTCAAGCCGCAAGCCGATTGGCCGAAACTTTAAGCCACAAGCCGATTGGCCGAAACTTTAAGCCGCAAGCCGATTGGCCGAAACTTCAAGCCGATTGGCTGAAACTTCAAGCCGCAAGCCGATTGGCCGAAACTTTAAGCCGCAAGCCGATTGGCCGAAACTTCAAGCCGATTGGCCGAAACTTCGAGCCGCCAAACATATGTGTTTTTAGCAAAGACCCTAGAGAATACAATGGCGGTCATTGCAACTTTGTATCTCGTGCGGTATTTGCGCATCAATTTTTCAAACAAGTTTTCTTTTTTAAACAGTTTTGTGCTAAAAAAACAAAAAAACAGTAAAGTTAGCCCATTATTTTTCGCATAATGTGAAAGATGAAGTTATGCTGAGTAAATAGATAGCATGTCACGTCGCAAGCTGATTGGCCGAACAAATCGCAAGCCGATTGGCCAAAACTTCAAGTCGCAAGCCAATTGGCCGAAACTTCAAGCCGATTGGCTGAAACTTCAAGCCGCAAGCCGATTGGCTGAAACTTCAAGCCGCAAGCCGATTGGCCGAAACTTCAAGTCGCAAGCCGATTGGCCGAAACTTCAAGCCGCAAGCCGTTTGGCCGAACAAGTCGCAAGCCCATTGGCTGAATATCAAGTCGCAAGCCCTTTGGCTGAATATCAAGTCGCAAGCCCATTGGCTGATCATCAAGTCGCCAAACATGTTTTTTTAGCAAAGACCCTAGAGAATACAATGGCGGTGGTTGCAACTTTGTATCTCGTGTGGTATTTGAGTATTAATTTTTCAAACAAGTTTTATTTTTTAAACAGTTTTGTGCTAAAAAAAGAAAACCAGTAAAGTTAGCCCATTTTTTCGCATAATGTGAAAGATGAAGTTATGTCGAGTAAATAGATACCTAACATGTCACGTTGCAAGCTGACTGGCCGAACAAGTCGCAAGCCGATTGGCCAAAACTTCAAGCCACAAGCCGATTGGCCAAAAATTCAAGCCGCAAGCCGATTGGCCGAAACTTCAATCTGCAAGCTGATTGGCTGAAACTTCAAGCCTCAAGCCGATAGGCCAAAACTTCAAGCCGCAAGCCGATTGGCCGAAACTTCAAGTCACAAGCCGATTGGCCGAAACTTCAAGCCGATTGGCTGAAACTTCAAGCCGCAATCCGATTGGCCGAAACTTTAAGCCGCATGCCGATTGGCCGAAAACTTCAAGCCGCAATCCGATTTGCCGAAACTTTAAGCCGCAAGCCGATTGGCCGAAACTTCAATCTGCAAGCTGATTGGCTGAAACTCCAAGCCTCAAGCCGATTGGCCGAAACTTCAAGCCGTAAGCCGATTGGCCGAAACTTCTAGCCGCAAGTCAATTACCCGAAACTTCAAGCCGCAAGCCGATTGGCCGAAACTTCAAGTCGCAAGCCGATTGGCCGAAACTTCAAGCCGCAAGTCGATTACCCGAAACTTCAAGCCGCAAGCCGATTGGCCGAAACTTCAAGCCGCATGCCGATTGGCTGAAACTTTAAGCCGCAAGCCGATTGGCCGAAACTTTAAGCCGCAAGCCGATTGGCCGAAACTTTAAGTCGCAAGCCGATTGGCCGAAACTTTAAGCCGCAAGCCGATTGGCCGAAACTTCAAGCCGATTGGCTGAAACTTCAAGTCGCAAGTCGATTGGCCGAAACTTCAAGTCTCAAGCCGATTGTTCGAAACTTCAAGCCGCAAGCCGATTGGCTGAAACTTTAAGCCGCAAGCCGATTGGCCGAAACTTCAAGTCGCAAGCCGATTGGCCGAAACTTCAAGCCGCAAGCCGATTGGCTGAAACTTCAAGCCACAAGCCCATTGGCCAAACAATTCGCAAGCCGATTGGCCGAACATCAAGTCGCAAGCCCATTGGCTGAATATCAAGTCGCAAGCCCATTGGCCAAAACTTCAAGTCGCAATTGGCTGATCAAGTCGCCAAACATATGTTTTTTTAGCAAAGATCCTAGAGAATACAATGGCGGTCGTTGAAACTTTGTATCTCGTGCGGTATTTGCGCATCAATTTTTCAAGCAACTTTTCTTTTTTAAACAGTTTTGTGCTAGAAAAAACAAAAAAACAGTAAAGTTAGCCCATTTTTTCGCATAATGTGAAAGATGAAGTTATGCCAAGTAAATAGATAACTAGCATGTCACGTCGCAAGCTGATTGGCCGAAACTTCAAGCCGCAAGCCGACTGACCGAAACTTCAAGCCGATTGGCCGAAACTTCAAGCCGCAAGCCGATTGGCCGAAACTTCAAGCCACAAGCCGATTGGCCGAAAACTTCAAGCCGCAAGCTGATTGCCCGAAAACTTCAAACCGCAAGCCGATTGGCCGAAACTTTAAGCAGCAAGCCGATTGGCCGAAACTCCAAGCCTCAAGCCGATTGGCCGAAACTTCAAGCCATAAGCCGATTGGCCGAAACTTCAAGCCGCAAGCCGATTGGCCGAACAAGTCGCAAGCCCATTGGCTGAATATCAAGTCGCAAGCCCATTGGCTGATCATCAAGTCACCAAACATGTTTTTTTAGCAAAGACCCTAGAGAATACAATGGCGGTGGTTGCAACTTTGTATCTCGTGTGGTATTTGCATATTCATTTTTCAAACAAGTTTTATTTTTTAAACAGTTTTGTGCTAAAAAAAGAAAACCAGTAAAGTTAGCCCATTTTTTTCGCATAATGTGAAAGATGAAGTTATGCCGAGTAAATAGATACCTAACATGTCACGTTGCAAGCTGACTGGCCGAACAAGTCGCAAGCCGATTGGCCAAAACTTCAAGCCGCAAGCCAATTGGCCGAAACTTCAAGCCGCAAGCCGATTGGCCGAAACTTCAAGCCGCAAGCCGATTGGCTGAAACTTCAAGCCGCAAGCCGATTGGCCGAAACTTCAAGCCGCAAGCCCATTGGCCAAACAATTCGCAAGCCCATTGGCCGAACATCAAGTCGCAAGCCCATTGGCTGAATATCAAGTCGCAAGCCCATTGGCCAAAACTTCAAGTCGCAATTGGCTGATCAAGTCGCCAAACATATGTTTTTTTAGCAAAGATCCTAGAGAATACAATGGCGGTCGTTGAAACTTTGTATCTCGTGCGGTATTTGCGCATCAATTTTTCAAGCAACTTTTCTTTTTTAAACAGTTTTGTGCTAGAAAAAACAAAAAAACAGTAAAGTTAGCCCATTTTTTCGCATAATGTGAAAGATGAAGTTATGCCAAGTAAATAGATAACTAGCAACTTTGTATCTCGTGTGGTATTTGCGTATTCATTTTTCAAACAAGTTTTATTTTTTAAACAGTTTTGTGCTAAAAAAAGAAAACCAGTAAAGTTAGCCCATTTTTTTCGCATAATGTGAAAGATGAAGTTATGTCGAGTAAATAGATACCTAACATGTCACGTTGCAAGCTGACTGGCCGAACAAGTCGCAAGCCGATTGGCCAAAACTTCAAGCCACAAGCCGATTGGCCAAAACTTCAAGCCGCAAGCCGATTGGCCGAAACTTCAAGCCGCGAGCAGATTACCCGAAACTTCAAGCCGCAAGCCGATTGGCCGAAACTTCAAGTCACAAGTTGATTGGCCGAAACTTCAAGTCTCAAGCCGATTGGCCAAAACTTCAAGCCGCAAGCCGACTGGCCGAAACTTTAAGCCACAAGCCGATTGGCCGAAACTTCAAGTCTCAAGCCGATTGGCCGAAACTTCAAGCCGCAAGCCGATTGGCCAAAACTTTAAGCCACAAGCCGATTGGCCGAAACTTTAAGCCGCAAGCCGATTGGCCGAAACTTCAAGCCGATTGGCTGAAACTTCAAGCCGCAAGCCGATTGGCAGAAACTTTAAGCCGCAAGCCCATTGGCCGAAACTTCAAGCCGATTGGCCGAAACTTCAAGCCGCAAGCCGATTGGCCGAAACTTCAAGCCGCCAAACATATGTGTTTTTAGCAAAGACCCTAGAGAATACAATGGCGGTCGTTGCAACTTTGTATCTCGTGCGGTATTTGCGCATCAATTTTTCAAACAAGTTTTCTTTTTTAAACAGTTTTGTGCTAAAAAAAACAAAAAAACAGTAAAGTTAGCCCATTTTTTCGCATAATATGAAAGATGAAGTTATGCCGAGTAAATAGATAGCATGTCAAGTCGCAAGCTGATTGGCCGAACAAATCGCAAGCCGATTGGCCAAAACTTCAACCGCAAGCCGATTGGCCGAAACTTTAAGCCGCAAGCCGATTGGCCGAAACTTCAAGCCGCAAGCCGATTGGCTGAAAACTTCAAGCCGCAAGCTGATTGGCCGAAAACCTCAAGCCGCAAGCCGATTGGCCAAAACTTTAAGCAGCAAGCCGATTGGCCGAAACTCCAAGCCTCAAGCCGATTGGCCGAAACTTCAAGCCATAAGCCGATTGGCCGAAACTTGAAGCCGCAAGTCGCAAGCCCATTGGCTGAATATCAAGTCGCAAGCCCTTTGGCTGAATATCAAGTCGCAAGCCCATTGGCTGATCATCAAGTCGCCAAACATGTTTTTTTAGCAAAGACCCTAGAGAATACAATGGCGGTGGTTGCAACTTTGTATCTCGTGTGGTATTTGAGTATTAATTTTTCAAACAAGTTTTATTTTTTAAACAGTTTTGTGCTAAAAAAAGAAAACCAGTAAAGTTAGCCCATTTTTTCGCATAATGTGAAAGATGAAGTTATGTCGAGTAAATAGATACCTAACATGTCACGTTGCAAGCTGACTGGCCGAACAAGTCGCAAGCCAATTGGCCAAAACTTCAAGCCACAAGCCGATTGGCCAAAAATTCAAGCCGCAAGCCGATTGGCCGAAACTTCAATCTGCAAGCTGATTGGCTGAAACTTCAAGCCTCAAGCCGATAGGCCAAAACTTCAAGCCGCAAGCCGATTGGCCGAAACTTCAAGTCACAAGCCGATTGGCCGAAACTTCAAGCCGATTGGCTGAAACTTCAAGCCGCAATCCGATTGGCCGAAACTTTAAGCCGCATGCCGATTGGCCGAAAACTTCAAGCCGCAATCCGATTTGCCGAAACTTTAAGCCGCAAGCCGATTGGCCGAAACTTCAATCTGCAAGCTGATTGGCTGAAACTCCAAGCCTCAAGCCGATTGGCCGAAACTTCAAGCCGTAAGCCGATTGGCCGAAACTTCTAGCCGCAAGTCAATTACCCGAAACTTCAAGCCGCAAGCCGATTGGCCGAAACTTCAAGTCGCAAGCCGATTGGCCGAAACTTCAAGCCGCAAGTCGATTACCCGAAACTTCAAGCCGCAAGCCGATTGGCCGAAACTTCAAGCCGCATGCCGATTGGCTGAAACTTTAAGCCGCAAGCCGATTGGCCGAAACTTTAAGCCGCAAGCCGATTGGCCGAAACTTTAAGTCGCAAGCCGATTGGCCGAAACTTTAAGCCGCAAGCCGATTGGCCGAAACTTCAAGCCGATTGGCTGAAACTTCAAGTCGCAAGTCGATTGGCCGAAACTTCAAGTCTCAAGCCGATTGTTCGAAACTTCAAGCCGCAAGCCGATTGGCTGAAACTTTAAGCCGCAAGCCGATTGGCCGAAACTTCAAGTCGCAAGCCGATTGGCCGAAACTTCAAGCCGCAAGCCGATTGGCTGAAACTTCAAGCCGCAAGCCCATTGGCCAAACAATTCGCAAGCCGATTGGCCGAACATCAAGTCGCAAGCCCATTGGCTGAATATCAAGTCGCAAGCCCATTGGCCAAAACTTCAAGTCGCAATTGGCTGATCAAGTCGCCAAACATATGTTTTTTTAGCAAAGATCCTAGAGAATACAATGGCGGTCGTTGAAACTTTGTATCTCGTGCGGTATTTGCGCATCAATTTTTCAAGCAACTTTTCTTTTTTAAACAGTTTTGTGCTAGAAAAAACAAAAAAACAGTAAAGTTAGCCCATTTTTTCGCATAATGTGAAAGATGAAGTTATGCCAAGTAAATAGATAACTAGCATGTCACGTCGCAAGCTGATTGGCCGAAACTTCAAGCCGCAAGCCGACTGACCGAAACTTCAAGCCGATTGGCCGAAACTTCAAGCCGCAAGCCGATTGGCCGAAACTTCAAGCCACAAGCCGATTGGCCGAAAACTTCAAGCCGCAAGCTGATTGGCCGAAAACTTCAAGCCGCAAGCCGATTGGCCGAAACTTTAAGCAGCAAGCCGATTGGCCGAAACTCCAAGCCTCAAGCCGATTGGCCGAAACTTCAAGCCATAAGCCGATTGGCCGAAACTTCAAGCCGCAAGCCGATTGGCCGAACAAGTCGCAAGCCCATTGGCTGAATATCAAGTCGCAAGCCCATTGGCTGATCATCAAGTCACCAAACATGTTTTTTTAGCAAAGACCCTAGAGAATACAATGGCGGTGGTTGCAACTTTGTATCTCGTGTGGTATTTGCGTATTCATTTTTCAAACAAGTTTTATTTTTTAAACAGTTTTGTGCTAAAAAAAGAAAACCAGTAAAGTTAGCCCATTTTTTTCGCATAATGTGAAAGATGAAGTTATGCAGAGTAAATAGATACCTAACATGTCACGTTGCAAGCTGACTGGCCGAACAAGTCGCAAGCCGATTGGCCAAAACTTCAAGCCGCAAGCCAATTGGCCGAAACTTCAAGCCGCAAGCCGATTGGCCGAAACTTCAAGCCGCAAGCCGATTGGCTGAAACTTCAAGCCGCAAGCCGATTGGCCGAAACTTCAAGCCGCAAGCCCATTGGCCAAACAATTCGCAAGCCCATTGGCCGAACATCAAGTCGCAAGCCCATTGGCTGAATATCAAGTCGCAAGCCCATTGGCCAAAACTTCAAGTCGCAATTGGCTGATCAAGTCGCCAAACATATGTTTTTTTAGCAAAGATCCTAGAGAATACAATGGCGGTCGTTGAAACTTTGTATCTCGTGCGGTATTTGCGCATCAATTTTTCAAGCAACTTTTCTTTTTTAAACAGTTTTGTGCTAGAAAAAACAAAAAAACAGTAAAGTTAGCCCATTTTTTCGCATAATGTGAAAGATGAAGTTATGCCAAGTAAATAGATAACTAGCAACTTTGTATCTCGTGTGGTATTTGCGTATTCATTTTTCAAACAAGTTTTATTTTTTAAACAGTTTTGTGCTAAAAAAAGAAAACCAGTAAAGTTAGCCCATTTTTTTCGCATAATGTGAAAGATGAAGTTATGTCGAGTAAATAGATACCTAACATGTCACGTTGCAAGCTGACTGGCCGAACAAGTCGCAAGCCGATTGGCCAAAACTTCAAGCCACAAGCCGATTGGCCAAAACTTCAAGCCGCAAGCCGATTGGCCGAAACTTCAAGCCGCGAGCAGATTACCCGAAACTTCAAGCCGCAAGCCGATTGGCCGAAACTTCAAGTCGCAAGTTGATTGGCCGAAACTTCAAGTCTCAAGCCGATTGGCCAAAACTTCAAGCCGCAAGCCGACTGGCCGAAACTTTAAGCCACAAGCCGATTGGCCGAAACTTCAAGTCTCAAGCCGATTGGCCGAAACTTCAAGCCGCAAGCCGATTGGCCAAAACTTTAAGCCACAAGCCGATTGGCCGAAACTTTAAGCCGCAAGCCGATTGGCCGAAACTTCAAGCCGATTGGCTGAAACTTCAAGCCGCAAGCCGATTGGCAGAAACTTTAAGCCGCAAGCCCATTGGCCGAAACTTCAAGCCGATTGGCCGAAACTTCAAGCCGCAAGCCGATTGGCCGAAACTTCAAGCCGCCAAACATATGTGTTTTTAGCAAAGACCCTAGAGAATACAATGGCGGTCGTTGCAACTTTGTATCTCGTGCGGTATTTGCGCATCAATTTTTCAAACAAGTTTTCTTTTTTAAACAGTTTTGTGCTAAAAAAAACAAAAAAACAGTAAAGTTAGCCCATTTTTTCGCATAATATGAAAGATGAAGTTATGCCGAGTAAATAGATAGCATGTCAAGTCGCAAGCTGATTGGCCGAACAAATCGCAAGCCGATTGGCCAAAACTTCAACCGCAAGCCGATTGGCCGAAACTTTAAGCCGCAAGCCGATTGGCCGAAACTTCAAGCCGCAAGCCGATTGGCTGAAAACTTCAAGCCGCAAGCTGATTGGCCGAAAACCTCAAGCCGCAAGCCGATTGGCCAAAACTTTAAGCAGCAAGCCGATTGGCCGAAACTCCAAGCCTCAAGCCGATTGGCCGAAACTTCAAGCCATAAGCCGATTGGCCGAAACTTGAAGCCGCAAGTCGCAAGCCCATTGGCTGAATATCAAGTCGCAAGCCCTTTGGCTGAATATCAAGTCGCAAGCCCATTGGCTGATCATCAAGTCGCCAAACATGTTTTTTTAGCAAAGACCCTAGAGAATACAATGGCGGTGGTTGCAACTTTGTATCTCGTGTGGTATTTGAGTATTAATTTTTCAAACAAGTTTTATTTTTTAAACAGTTTTGTGCTAAAAAAAGAAAACCAGTAAAGTTAGCCCATTTTTTCGCATAATGTGAAAGATGAAGTTATGTCGAGTAAATAGATACCTAACATGTCACGTTGCAAGCTGACTGGCCGAACAAGTCGCAAGCCGATTGGCCAAAACTTCAAGCCACAAGCCGATTGGCCAAAACTTCAAGCCGCAAGCCGATTGGCCGAAAACCTCAAGCCGCAAGCCGATTGGCCGAAACTTTAAGCAGCAAGCCGATTGGCCGAAAACTCCAAGCCTCAAGCCGATTGGCCGAAACTTCAAGCCATAAGCCGATTGGCCGAAACTTCAAGCCGCAAGCCGTTTGGCTGAACAAGTCGCAAGCCCATTGGCTGAATATCAAGTCGCAAGCCCATTGGCTGATCATCAAGTCGCCAAACATGTTTTTTTAGCAAAGACCCTAGAGAATACAATGGCGGTGGTTGCAACTTTGTATCTCGTGTGGTATTTGCGTATTAATTTTTCAAACAAGTTTTATTTTTTAAACAGTTTTGTGCTAAAAAAAGAAAACCAGTAAAGTTAGCCCATTTTTTTCGCATAATGTAAAAGATGAAGTTATGCCGAGTTAATAGATACCTAACATGTCACGTTGCAAGCTGACTGGCCGAACAAGTCGCAAGCCGATTGGCCAAAACTTCAAGCCGCAAGCCAATTGGCCGAAACTTCAAGCCGCAAGCCGATTGGCCGAAACTTCAAGCCACAAGCCGATTGGCCGAAACTTTAAGCCGCAAGCCGATTGGCCGAAACTTCAAGCCGATTGGCTGAAACTTCAAGCCGCAAGCCGATTGGCCGAAACTTTAAGCCGCAAGCCGATTGGCCGAAACTTCAAGCCGATTGGCCGAAACTTCAAGCCGCCAAACATATGTGTTTTTAGCAAAGACCCTAGAGAATACAATGGCGGTCATTGCAACTTTGTATCTCGTGCGGTATTTGCGCATCAATTTTTCAAACAGGTTTTCTTTTTTAAACAGTTTTGTGCTAAAAAAACAAAAAAACAGTAAAGTTAGCCCATTTTTTTTCGCATAATGTGAAAGATGAAGTTATGCTGAGTAAATAGATAGCATGTCACGTCGCAAGCTGATTGGCCGAACAAATCGCAAGCCGATTGGCCAAAACTTCAAGTCGCAAGCCAATTGGCGGAAACTTCAAGCCGATTGGCTGAAACTTCAAGCCGCAAGCCGATTGACTGAAACTTCAAGCCGCAAGCCGATTGGCCGAAACTTCAAGTCGCAAGCCGATTGGCCGAAACTTCAAGCCGATTGGCTGAAACTTCAAGCCGCAAGCCGATTGGCCGAAACTTAAAGCCGCAAGCCGATTGGCCGAAACTTCAAGTCGCAAGCCGATTGGCCGAAACTTCAAGCCGCAAGCCGATTGGCTGAAACTTCAAGCCGCAAGCTGATTGGCCGAAAACCTCAAGCCGATTGGCCGAAACTTTAAGCAGCAAGCCGATTGGCCGAAACTCCAAGCCTCAAGCCGATTGGCCGAAACTTCAAGCCATAAGCCGATTGGCCGAAACTTCAAGCCGCAAGCCGATTGGCCGAACAAGTCGCAAGCCCATTGGCTGAATATCAAGTCGCAAGCCCATTGGCTGATCATCAAGTCACCAAACATGTTTTTTTAGCAAAGACCCTAGAGAATACAATGGCGGTGGTTGCAACTTTGTATCTCGTGTGGTATTTGCGTATTAATTTTTCAAACAAGTTTTATTTTTTAAACAGTTTTGTGCTAAAAAAAGAAAACCAGTAAAGTTAGCCCATTTTTTTCGCATAATGTAAAAGATGAAGTTATGCCGAGTTAATAGATACCTAACATGTCACGTTGCAAGCTGACTGGCCGAACAAGTCGCAAGCCGATTGGCCAAAACTTCAAGCCGCAAGCCAATTGGCCGAAACTTCAAGCCGCAAGCCGATTGGCCGAAACTTCAAGCCACAAGCCGATTGGCCGAAACTTTAAGCCGCAAGCCGATTGGCCGAAACTTCAAGCCGATTGGCTGAAACTTCAAGCCGCAAGCCGATTGGCCGAAACTTTAAGCCGCAAGCCGATTGGCCGAAACTTCAAGCCGATTGGCCGAAACTTCAAGCCGCCAAACATATGTGTTTTTAGCAAAGACCCTAGAGAATACAATGGCGGTCATTGCAACTTTGTATCTCGTGCGGTATTTGCGCATCAATTTTTCAAACAGGTTTTCTTTTTTAAACAGTTTTGTGCTAAAAAAACAAAAAAACAGTAAAGTTAGCCCATTTTTTTTCGCATAATGTGAAAGATGAAGTTATGCTGAGTAAATAGATAGCATGTCACGTCGCAAGCTGATTGGCCGAACAAATCGCAAGCCGATTGGCCAAAACTTCAAGTCGCAAGCCAATTGGCGGAAACTTCAAGCCGATTGGCTGAAACTTCAAGCCGCAAGCCGATTGACTGAAACTTCAAGCCGCAAGCCGATTGGCCGAAACTTCAAGTCGCAAGCCGATTGGCCGAAACTTCAAGCCGATTGGCTGAAACTTCAAGCCGCAAGCCGATTGGCCGAAACTTAAAGCCGCAAGCCGATTGGCCGAAACTTCAAGTCGCAAGCCGATTGGCCGAAACTTCAAGCCGCAAGCCGATTGGCTGAAACTTCAAGCCGCAAGCTGATTGGCCGAAAACCTCAAGCCGATTGGCCGAAACTTTAAGCAGCAAGCCGATTGGCCGAAACTCCAAGCCTCAAGCCGATTGGCCGAAACTTCAAGCCATAAGCCGATTGGCCGAAACTTCAAGCCGCAAGCCGATTGGCCGAACAAGTCGCAAGCCCATTGGCTGAATATCAAGTCGCAAGCCCATTGGCTGATCATCAAGTCACCAAACATGTTTTTTTAGCAAAGACCCTAGAGAATACAATGGCGGTGGTTGCAACTTTGTATCTCGTGTGGTATTTGCGTATTAATTTTTCAAACAAGTTTTATTTTTTAAACAGTTTTGTGCTAAAAAAAGAAAACCAGTAAAGTTAGCCCATTTTTTTCGCATAATGTGAAAAATGAAGTTATGCCGAGTAAATAGATACCTAACATGTCACGTTGCAAGCTGACTGGCCGAACAAGTCGCAAGCCGATTGGCCAAAACTTCAAGTCGCAAGCCAATTGGCCGAAACTTCAAGCCGCAAGCCGATTGGCCAAAACTTCAAGCCGCAAGCCGATTGGCCGAAACTTCAATCTGCAAGCTGATTGGCCGAAACTTCAAGCCGCAAGCCGATTGGCCGAAACTTCAAGCCGCAAGCCGATTGGCCGAAACTTCAAGTCACAAGCTGATTGGCCGAAACTTCAAGCCGATTGGCTGAAACTTCAAGCCGCAATCCGAATGGCCGAAACTTTAAGCCGCATGCCGATTGGCCGAAAACTTCAAGCCGCAATCCGATTGACCGAAACTTTAAGCCGCAAGCCGATTGGCCGAAACTTTAAGCCGCAAGCCGATTGGCCGAAACTTAAAGCCGCAAGCCGATTGGCCGAAACTTCAATCTGCAAGCTGATTGGCTGAAACTCCAAGCCTCAAGCCGATTGGCTGAAACTTCAAGCCGCAAGCTGATTGGCCGAAAACCTCAAGCCGATTGGCCGAAACTTTAAGCAGCAAGCCGATTGGCCGAAACTCCAAGCCTCAAGCCGATTGGCCGAACAAGTCGCAAGCCCATTGGCTGAATATCAAGTCGCAAGCCCATTGGCTGATCATCAAGTCACCAAACATGTTTTTTTAGCAAAGACCCTAGAGAATACAATGGCGGTGGTTGCAACTTTGTATCTCGTGTGGTATTTGCGTATTAATTTTTCAAACAAGTTTTATTTTTTAAACAGTTTTTTGCTAAAAAAAGAAAACCAGTAAAGTTAGCCCATTTTTTTCGCATAATGTGAAAAATGAAGTTATGCCGAGTAAATAGATACCTAACATGTCACGTTGCAAGCTGACTGGCCGAACAAGTCGCAAGCCGATTGGCCAAAACTTCAAGTCGCAAGCCAATTGGCCGAAACTTCAAGCCGCAAGCCGATTGGCCAAAACTTCAAGCTGCAAGCCGATTGGCCGAAACTTCAATCTGCAAGCTGATTGGCCGAAACTTCAAGCCGCAAGCCGATTGGCCGAAACTTCAAGCCGCAAGCCGATTGGCCGAAACTTCAAGTCACAAGCTGATTGGCCGAAACTTCAAGCCGATTGGCTGAAACTTCAAGCCGCAATCCGAATGGCCGAAACTTTAAGCCGCATGCCGATTGGCCGAAAACTTCAAGCCGCAATCCGATTGACCGAAACTTTAAGCCGCAAGCCGATTGGCCGAAACTTTAAGCCGCAAGCCGATTGGCCGAAACTTAAAGCCGCAAGCCGATTGGCCGAAACTTCAATCTGCAAGCTGATTGGCTGAAACTCCAAGCCTCAAGCCGATTGGCCGAAACTTCAAGCCGTAAGCCGATTGGCCGAAACTTCTAGCCGCAAGCCAATTACCCGAAACTTCAAGCCGCAAGCCAATTGGCCAAAACTTCAAGCCGCAAGCCGATTGGCCGAAACTTCAAGTCACAAGTCGATTGGCCGAAACTTCAAGTCTCAAGCCGATTGGTCGAAACTTCAAGTCGCATGCCGATTGGCCAAAACTTCAAGCCGCAAGCCGATTGGCCGAAAATTCAAGCCGCAAGCCGATTACCCGA
Source organism: Lithobates pipiens (assembly GCF_037356315.1). NCBI lineage: Eukaryota > Metazoa > Chordata > Amphibia > Anura > Ranidae > Lithobates > Lithobates pipiens. The sequence continues at coordinate 69,796,415 of NW_027507686.1, read as the reverse complement.
AACTTCAAGCCGCAAGCCGATTGGCCGAAACTTCAAGTTGCAAGTCGATTGGCCGAAACTTCAAGTCGCAAGTCGATTGGCCGAAACTTCAAGTCTCAAGCCGATTGGCCGAAACTTCAAGCCGCAAGCCGACTGGCCGAAACTTTAAGCCACAAGCCGATTGGCCGAAACTTCAAGTCTCAAGCCGATTGGCTGATCATCAAGTCGCCAAACATGTTTTTTTAGCAAAGACCCTAGAGAATACAATGGCGGTGGTTGCAACTTTGTATCTCGTGTGGTATTTGCGTATTCATTTTTCTAACAAGTTTTATTTTTTAAACAGTTTTGTGCTAAAAAAAGAAAACCAGTAAAGTTAGCCCATTTTTTTCGCATAATGTGAAAGATGAAGTTATGCCGAGTAAATAGATACCTAACATGTCACGTTGCAAGCTGACTGGCCGAACAAGTCGCAAGCCGATTGGCCAAAACTTCAAGCCGCGAGCAGATTACCCGAAACTTCAAGCCGCAAGCCGATTGGCCGAAACTTCAAGCCGCAAGCCGATTGGCCGAAACTTCAAGCCGCGAGCAGATTACCCAAAACTTTAAGCAGCAAGCCGATTGGCCGAAAACTCCAAGCCTCAAGCCGATTGGCCGAAACTTCAAGCCATAAGCCGATTGGCCGAAACTTCAAGCCGCAAGCCGTTTGGCTGAACAAGTCGCAAGCCCATTGGCTGAATATCAAGTCGCAAGCCCATTGGCTGATCATCAAGTCGCCAAACATGTTTTTTTAGCAAAGACCCTAGAGAATACAATGGCGGTGGTTGCAACTTTGTATCTCGTGTGGTATTTGCGTATTCATTTTTCAAACAAGTTTTATTTTTTAAACAGTTTTGTGCTAAAAAAAGAAAACCAGTAAAGTTAGCCCATTTTTTTCGCATAATGTGAAAGATGAAGTTATGCAGAGTAAATAGATACCTAACATGTCACGTTGCAAGCTGACTGGCCGAACAAGTCGCAAGCCGATTGGCCAAAACTTCAAGCCGCAAGCCAATTGGCCGAAACTTCAAGCCGCAAGCCGATTGGCCGAAACTTCAAGCCGCAAGCCGATTGGCTGAAACTTCAAGCCGCAAGCCGATTGGCCGAAACTTCAAGCCGCAAGCCCATTGGCCAAACAATTCGCAAGCCCATTGGCCGAACATCAAGTCGCAAGCCCATTGGCTGAATATCAAGTCGCAAGCCCATTGGCCAAAACTTCAAGTCGCAATTGGCTGATCAAGTCGCCAAACATATGTTTTTTTAGCAAAGATCCTAGAGAATACAATGGCGGTCGTTGAAACTTTGTATCTCGTGCGGTATTTGCGCATCAATTTTTCAAGCAACTTTTCTTTTTTAAACAGTTTTGTGCTAGAAAAAACAAAAAAACAGTAAAGTTAGCCCATTTTTTCGCATAATGTGAAAGATGAAGTTATGCCAAGTAAATAGATAACTAGCAACTTTGTATCTCGTGTGGTATTTGCGTATTCATTTTTCAAACAAGTTTTATTTTTTAAACAGTTTTGTGCTAAAAAAAGAAAACCAGTAAAGTTAGCCCATTTTTTTCGCATAATGTGAAAGATGAAGTTATGTCGAGTAAATAGATACCTAACATGTCACGTTGCAAGCTGACTGGCCGAACAAGTCGCAAGCCGATTGGCCAAAACTTCAAGCCACAAGCCGATTGGCCAAAACTTCAAGCCGCAAGCCGATTGGCCGAAACTTCAAGCCGCGAGCAGATTACCCGAAACTTCAAGCCGCAAGCCGATTGGCCGAAACTTCAAGTCGCAAGTTGATTGGCCGAAACTTCAAGTCTCAAGCCGATTGGCCAAAACTTCAAGCCGCAAGCCGACTGGCCGAAACTTTAAGCCACAAGCCGATTGGCCGAAACTTCAAGTCTCAAGCCGATTGGCCGAAACTTCAAGCCGCAAGCCGATTGGCCAAAACTTTAAGCCACAAGCCGATTGGCCGAAACTTTAAGCCGCAAGCCGATTGGCCGAAACTTCAAGCCGATTGGCTGAAACTTCAAGCCGCAAGCCGATTGGCAGAAACTTTAAGCCGCAAGCCCATTGGCCGAAACTTCAAGCCGATTGGCCGAAACTTCAAGCCGCAAGCCGATTGGCCGAAACTTCAAGCCGCCAAACATATGTGTTTTTAGCAAAGACCCTAGAGAATACAATGGCGGTCGTTGCAACTTTGTATCTCGTGCGGTATTTGCGCATCAATTTTTCAAACAAGTTTTCTTTTTTAAACAGTTTTGTGCTAAAAAAAACAAAAAAACAGTAAAGTTAGCCCATTTTTTCGCATAATATGAAAGATGAAGTTATGCCGAGTAAATAGATAGCATGTCAAGTCGCAAGCTGATTGGCCGAACAAATCGCAAGCCGATTGGCCAAAACTTCAACCGCAAGCCGATTGGCCGAAACTTTAAGCCGCAAGCCGATTGGCCGAAACTTCAAGCCGCAAGCCGATTGGCTGAAAACTTCAAGCCGCAAGCTGATTGGCCGAAAACCTCAAGCCGCAAGCCGATTGGCCAAAACTTTAAGCAGCAAGCCGATTGGCCGAAACTCCAAGCCTCAAGCCGATTGGCCGAAACTTCAAGCCATAAGCCGATTGGCCGAAACTTGAAGCCGCAAGTCGCAAGCCCATTGGCTGAATATCAAGTCGCAAGCCCTTTGGCTGAATATCAAGTCGCAAGCCCATTGGCTGATCATCAAGTCGCCAAACATGTTTTTTTAGCAAAGACCCTAGAGAATACAATGGCGGTGGTTGCAACTTTGTATCTCGTGTGGTATTTGAGTATTAATTTTTCAAACAAGTTTTATTTTTTAAACAGTTTTGTGCTAAAAAAAGAAAACCAGTAAAGTTAGCCCATTTTTTCGCATAATGTGAAAGATGAAGTTATGTCGAGTAAATAGATACCTAACATGTCACGTTGCAAGCTGACTGGCCGAACAAGTCGCAAGCCGATTGGCCAAAACTTCAAGCCACAAGCCGATTGGCCAAAACTTCAAGCCGCAAGCCGATTGGCCGAAAACCTCAAGCCGCAAGCCGATTGGCCGAAACTTTAAGCAGCAAGCCGATTGGCCGAAAACTCCAAGCCTCAAGCCGATTGGCCGAAACTTCAAGCCATAAGCCGATTGGCCGAAACTTCAAGCCGCAAGCCGTTTGGCTGAACAAGTCGCAAGCCCATTGGCTGAATATCAAGTCGCAAGCCCATTGGCTGATCATCAAGTCGCCAAACATGTTTTTTTAGCAAAGACCCTAGAGAATACAATGGCGGTGGTTGCAACTTTGTATCTCGTGTGGTATTTGCGTATTAATTTTTCAAACAAGTTTTATTTTTTAAACAGTTTTGTGCTAAAAAAAGAAAACCAGTAAAGTTAGCCCATTTTTTTCGCATAATGTAAAAGATGAAGTTATGCCGAGTTAATAGATACCTAACATGTCACGTTGCAAGCTGACTGGCCGAACAAGTCGCAAGCCGATTGGCCAAAACTTCAAGCCGCAAGCCAATTGGCCGAAACTTCAAGCCGCAAGCCGATTGGCCGAAACTTCAAGCCACAAGCCGATTGGCCGAAACTTTAAGCCGCAAGCCGATTGGCCGAAACTTCAAGCCGATTGGCTGAAACTTCAAGCCGCAAGCCGATTGGCCGAAACTTTAAGCCGCAAGCCGATTGGCCGAAACTTCAAGCCGATTGGCCGAAACTTCAAGCCGCCAAACATATGTGTTTTTAGCAAAGACCCTAGAGAATACAATGGCGGTCATTGCAACTTTGTATCTCGTGCGGTATTTGCGCATCAATTTTTCAAACAGGTTTTCTTTTTTAAACAGTTTTGTGCTAAAAAAACAAAAAAACAGTAAAGTTAGCCCATTTTTTTTCGCATAATGTGAAAGATGAAGTTATGCTGAGTAAATAGATAGCATGTCACGTCGCAAGCTGATTGGCCGAACAAATCGCAAGCCGATTGGCCAAAACTTCAAGTCGCAAGCCAATTGGCGGAAACTTCAAGCCGATTGGCTGAAACTTCAAGCCGCAAGCCGATTGACTGAAACTTCAAGCCGCAAGCCGATTGGCCGAAACTTCAAGTCGCAAGCCGATTGGCCGAAACTTCAAGCCGATTGGCTGAAACTTCAAGCCGCAAGCCGATTGGCCGAAACTTAAAGCCGCAAGCCGATTGGCCGAAACTTCAAGTCGCAAGCCGATTGGCCGAAACTTCAAGCCGCAAGCCGATTGGCTGAAACTTCAAGCCGCAAGCTGATTGGCCGAAAACCTCAAGCCGATTGGCCGAAACTTTAAGCAGCAAGCCGATTGGCCGAAACTCCAAGCCTCAAGCCGATTGGCCGAAACTCCAAGCCTCAAGCCGATTGGCCGAAACTTCAAGCCGCAAGCCGATTGGCCGAACAAGTCGCAAGCCCATTGGCTGAATATCAAGTCGCAAGCCCATTGGCTGATCATCAAGTCACCAAACATGTTTTTTTAGCAAAGACCCTAGAGAATACAATGGCGGTGGTTGCAACTTTGTATCTCGTGTGGTATTTGCGTATTAATTTTTCAAACAAGTTTTATTTTTTAAACAGTTTTGTGCTAAAAAAAGAAAACCAGTAAAGTTAGCCCATTTTTTTCGCATAATGTAAAAGATGAAGTTATGCCGAGTTAATAGATACCTAACATGTCACGTTGCAAGCTGACTGGCCGAACAAGTCGCAAGCCGATTGGCCAAAACTTCAAGCCGCAAGCCAATTGGCCGAAACTTCAAGCCGCAAGCCGATTGGCCGAAACTTCAAGCCACAAGCCGATTGGCCGAAACTTTAAGCCGCAAGCCGATTGGCCGAAACTTCAAGCCGATTGGCTGAAACTTCAAGCCGCAAGCCGATTGGCCGAAACTTTAAGCCGCAAGCCGATTGGCCGAAACTTCAAGCCGATTGGCCGAAACTTCAAGCCGCCAAACATATGTGTTTTTAGCAAAGACCCTAGAGAATACAATGGCGGTCATTGCAACTTTGTATCTCGTGCGGTATTTGCGCATCAATTTTTCAAACAGGTTTTCTTTTTTAAACAGTTTTGTGCTAAAAAAACAAAAAAACAGTAAAGTTAGCCCATTTTTTTTCGCATAATGTGAAAGATGAAGTTATGCTGAGTAAATAGATAGCATGTCACGTCGCAAGCTGATTGGCCGAACAAATCGCAAGCCGATTGGCCAAAACTTCAAGTCGCAAGCCAATTGGCGGAAACTTCAAGCCGATTGGCTGAAACTTCAAGCCGCAAGCCGATTGACTGAAACTTCAAGCCGCAAGCCGATTGGCCGAAACTTCAAGTCGCAAGCCGATTGGCCGAAACTTCAAGCCGATTGGCTGAAACTTCAAGCCGCAAGCCGATTGGCCGAAACTTAAAGCCGCAAGCCGATTGGCCGAAACTTCAAGTCGCAAGCCGATTGGCCGAAACTTCAAGCCGCAAGCCGATTGGCTGAAACTTCAAGCCGCAAGCTGATTGGCCGAAAACCTCAAGCCGATTGGCCGAAACTTTAAGCAGCAAGCCGATTGGCCGAAACTCCAAGCCTCAAGCCGATTGGCCGAAACTTCAAGCCATAAGCCGATTGGCCGAAACTTCAAGCCGCAAGCCGATTGGCCGAACAAGTCGCAAGCCCATTGGCTGAATATCAAGTCGCAAGCCCATTGGCTGATCATCAAGTCACCAAACATGTTTTTTTAGCAAAGACCCTAGAGAATACAATGGCGGTGGTTGCAACTTTGTATCTCGTGTGGTATTTGCGTATTAATTTTTCAAACAAGTTTTATTTTTTAAACAGTTTTGTGCTAAAAAAAGAAAACCAGTAAAGTTAGCCCATTTTTTTCGCATAATGTGAAAAATGAAGTTATGCCGAGTAAATAGATACCTAACATGTCACGTTGCAAGCTGACTGGCCGAACAAGTCGCAAGCCGATTGGCCAAAACTTCAAGTCGCAAGCCAATTGGCCGAAACTTCAAGCCGCAAGCCGATTGGCCAAAACTTCAAGCCGCAAGCCGATTGGCCGAAACTTCAATCTGCAAGCTGATTGGCCGAAACTTCAAGCCGCAAGCCGATTGGCCGAAACTTCAAGCCGCAAGCCGATTGGCCGAAACTTCAAGTCACAAGCTGATTGGCCGAAACTTCAAGCCGATTGGCTGAAACTTCAAGCCGCAATCCGAATGGCCGAAACTTTAAGCCGCATGCCGATTGGCCGAAAACTTCAAGCCGCAATCCGATTGACCGAAACTTTAAGCCGCAAGCCGATTGGCCGAAACTTTAAGCCGCAAGCCGATTGGCCGAAACTTAAAGCCGCAAGCCGATTGGCCGAAACTTCAATCTGCAAGCTGATTGGCTGAAACTCCAAGCCTCAAGCCGATTGGCTGAAACTTCAAGCCGCAAGCTGATTGGCCGAAAACCTCAAGCCGATTGGCCGAAACTTTAAGCAGCAAGCCGATTGGCCGAAACTCCAAGCCTCAAGCCGATTGGCCGAACAAGTCGCAAGCCCATTGGCTGAATATCAAGTCGCAAGCCCATTGGCTGATCATCAAGTCACCAAACATGTTTTTTTAGCAAAGACCCTAGAGAATACAATGGCGGTGGTTGCAACTTTGTATCTCGTGTGGTATTTGCGTATTAATTTTTCAAACAAGTTTTATTTTTTAAACAGTTTTTTGCTAAAAAAAGAAAACCAGTAAAGTTAGCCCATTTTTTTCGCATAATGTGAAAAATGAAGTTATGCCGAGTAAATAGATACCTAACATGTCACGTTGCAAGCTGACTGGCCGAACAAGTCGCAAGCCGATTGGCCAAAACTTCAAGTCGCAAGCCAATTGGCCGAAACTTCAAGCCGCAAGCCGATTGGCCAAAACTTCAAGCTGCAAGCCGATTGGCCGAAACTTCAATCTGCAAGCTGATTGGCCGAAACTTCAAGCCGCAAGCCGATTGGCCGAAACTTCAAGCCGCAAGCCGATTGGCCGAAACTTCAAGTCACAAGCTGATTGGCCGAAACTTCAAGCCGATTGGCTGAAACTTCAAGCCGCAATCCGAATGGCCGAAACTTTAAGCCGCATGCCGATTGGCCGAAAACTTCAAGCCGCAATCCGATTGACCGAAACTTTAAGCCGCAAGCCGATTGGCCGAAACTTTAAGCCGCAAGCCGATTGGCCGAAACTTAAAGCCGCAAGCCGATTGGCCGAAACTTCAATCTGCAAGCTGATTGGCTGAAACTCCAAGCCTCAAGCCGATTGGCCGAAACTTCAAGCCGTAAGCCGATTGGCCGAAACTTCTAGCCGCAAGCCAATTACCCGAAACTTCAAGCCGCAAGCCAATTGGCCAAAACTTCAAGCCGCAAGCCGATTGGCCGAAACTTCAAGTCACAAGTCGATTGGCCGAAACTTCAAGTCTCAAGCCGATTGGTCGAAACTTCAAGTCGCATGCCGATTGGCCAAAACTTCAAGCCGCAAGCCGATTGGCCGAAAATTCAAGCCGCAAGCCGATTACCCGAAACTTCAAGCCGCAAGCCGATTGGCCGAAACTTCAAGTTGCAAGTCGATTGGCCGAAACTTCAAGTCGCAAGTCGATTGGCCGAAACTTCAAGTCTCAAGCCGATTGGCCGAAACTTCAAGCCGCAAGCCGACTGGCCGAAACTTTAAGCCACAAGCCGATTGGCCGAAACTTCAAGTCTCAAGCCGATTGGCTGATCATCAAGTCGCCAAACATGTTTTTTTAGCAAAGACCCTAGAGAATACAATGGCGGTGGTTGCAACTTTGTATCTCGTGTGGTATTTGCGTATTCATTTTTCTAACAAGTTTTATTTTTTAAACAGTTTTGTGCTAAAAAAAGAAAACCAGTAAAGTTAGCCCATTTTTTTCGCATAATGTGAAAGATGAAGTTATGCCGAGTAAATAGATACCTAACATGTCACGTTGCAAGCTGACTGGCCGAACAAGTCGCAAGCCGATTGGCCAAAACTTCAAGCCGCGAGCAGATTACCCGAAACTTCAAGCCGCAAGCCGATTGGCCGAAACTTCAAGCCGCAAGCCGATTGGCCGAAACTTCAAGCCGCGAGCAGATTACCCAAAACTTTAAGCAGCAAGCCGATTGGCCGAAAACTCCAAGCCTCAAGCCGATTGGCCGAAACTTCAAGCCATAAGCCGATTGGCCGAAACTTCAAGCCGCAAGCCGTTTGGCTGAACAAGTCGCAAGCCCATTGGCTGAATATCAAGTCGCAAGCCCATTGGCTGATCATCAAGTCGCCAAACATGTTTTTTTAGCAAAGACCCTAGAGAATACAATGGCGGTGGTTGCAACTTTGTATCTCGTGTGGTATTTGCGTATTAATTTTTCAAACAAGTTTTATTTTTTAAACAGTTTTGTGCTAAAAAAAGAAAACCAGTAAAGTTAGCCCATTTTTTTCGCATAATGTGAAAGATGAAGTTATGCCGAGTTAATAGATACCTAACATGTCACGTTGCAAGCTGACTGGCCGAACAAGTCGCAAGCCGATTGGCCAAAACTTCAAGCCGCAAGCCAATTGGCCGAAACTTCAAGCCGCAAGCCGATTGGCCGAAACTTCAAGCCACAAGCCGATTGGCCGAAACTTTAAGCCGCAAGCCGATTGGCCGAAACTTCAAGCCGATTGGCTAAAACTTCAAGCCGCAAGCCGATTGGCCGAAACTTTAAGCCGCAAGCCGATTGGCCGAAACTTCAAGCCGATTGGCCGAAACTTCAAGCCGCCAAACATATGTGTTTTTAGCAAAGACCCTAGAGAATACAATGGCGGTCATTGCAACTTTGTATCTCGTGCGGTATTTGCGCATCAATTTTTCAAACAAGTTTTCTTTTTTAAACAGTTTTGTGCTAAAAAAACAAAAAAACAGTAAAGTTAGCCCATTTTTTTTCGCATAATGTGAAAGATGAAGTTATGCTGAGTAAATAGATAGCATGTCACGTCGCAAGCTGATTGGCCGAACAAATCGCAAGCCGATTGGCCAAAACTTCAAGTCGCAAGCCAATTGGCCGAAACTTCAAGCCGATTGGCTGAAACTTCAAGCCGCAAGCCGATTGGCTGAAACTTCAAGCCGCAAGCTGATTGGCCGAAACTTCAAGTCGCAAGCCGATTGGCCGAAACTTCAAGCCGATTGGCTGAAACTTCAAGCCGCAAGCCGATTGGCCGAAACTTAAAGCCGCAAGCCGATTGGCCGAAACTTCAAGTCGCAAGCCGATTGGCCGAAACTTCAAGCCGCAAGCCGATTGGCTGAAGCTTCAAGCCGCAAGCTGATTGGCCGAAAACCTCAAGCCGATTGGCCGAAACTTCAAGCCGCAAGCCGATTGGCCGAACAAGTCGCAAGCCCATTGGCTGAATATCAAGTCGCAAGCCCATTGGCTGATCATCAAGTCACCAAACATGTTTTTTTAGCAAAGACCCTAGAGAATACAATGGCGGTGGTTGCAACTTTGTATCTCGTGTGGTATTTGCGTATTAATTTTTCAAACAAGTTTTATTTTTTAAACAGCTTTGTGCTAAAAAAAGAAAACCAGTAAAGTTAGCCCATTTTTTTCGCATAATGTGAAAAATGAAGTTATGCCGAGTAAATAGATACCTAACATGTCACGTTGCAAGCTGACTGGCCGAACAAGTCGCAAGCCGATTGGCCAAAACTTCAAGTCGCAAGCCAATTGGCCGAAACTTCAAGCCGCAAGCCGATTGGCCAAAACTTCAAGCCGCAAGCCGATTGGCCGAAACTTCAATCTGCAAGCTGATTGGCCAAAACTTCAAGCCGCAAGCCGATTGGCCGAAACTTCAAGCCACAAGCCGATTGGCCGAAACTTCAAGTCACAAGCTGATTGGCCGAAACTTCAAGCCGATTGGCTGAAACTTCAAGCCGCAATCCGATTGGCCGAAACTTTAAGCCGCATGCCGATTGGCCGAAAACTTCAAGCCGCAATCCGATTGACCGAAACTTTAAGCCGCAAGCCGATTGGCCGAAACTTTAAGCCGCAAGCCGATTGGCCGAAACTTCAATCTGCAAGCTGATTGGCTGAAACTCCAAGCCTCAAGCCGATTGGCCGAAACTTCAAGCCGTAAGCCGATTGGCCGAAACTTCTAGCCGCAAGCCAATTACCCGAAACTTCAAGCCGCAAGCCAATTGGCCAAAACTTCAAGCCGCAAGCCGATTGGCCGAAACTTCAAGTCACAAGTCGATTGGTCGAAACTTTAAGCCGCAAGCCGATTGGCCGAAACTTCAAGTCGCATGCCGATTGGCCAAAACTTCAAGCCGCAAGCCGATTGGCCGAAACTTCAAGCCGCAAGCCGATTACCCGAAACTTCAAGCCGCAAGCCGATTGGCCGAAACTTCAAGTTGCAAGTCGATTGGCCGAAACTTCAAGTCGCAAGTCGATTGGCCGAAACTTCAAGTCTCAAGCCGATTGGCCGAAACTTCAAGCCGCAAGCCGACTGGCCGAAACTTTAAGCCACAAGCCGATTGGCCGAAACTTCAAGTCTCAAGCCGATTGGCCGAAACTTCAAGCCGCAAGCCGATTGGCCGAAACTTTAAGCCACAAGCCGATTGGCCGAAACTTTAAGCCGCAAGCCGATTGGCCGAAACTTCAAGCCGATTGGCTGAAACTTCAAGCCGCAAGCCGATTGGCCGAAACTTTAAGCCGCAAGCCGATTGGCCGAAACTTCAAGCCGATTGGCCGAAACTTCGAGCCGCCAAACATATGTGTTTTTAGCAAAGACCCTAGAGAATACAATGGCGGTCATTGCAACTTTGTATCTCGTGCGGTATTTGCGCATCAATTTTTCAAACAAGTTTTCTTTTTTAAACAGTTTTGTGCTAAAAAAACAAAAAAACAGTAAAGTTAGCCCATTATTTTTCGCATAATGTGAAAGATGAAGTTATGCTGAGTAAATAGATAGCATGTCACGTCGCAAGCTGATTGGCCGAACAAATCGCAAGCCGATTGGCCAAAACTTCAAGTCGCAAGCCAATTGGCCGAAACTTCAAGCCGATTGGCTGAAACTTCAAGCCGCAAGCCGATTGGCTGAAACTTCAAGCCGCAAGCCGATTGGCCGAAACTTCAAGTCGCAAGCCGATTGGCCCAAACTTCAAGCCGCAAGCCGTTTGGCCGAACAAGTCGCAAGCCCATTGGCTGAATATCAAGTCGCAAGCCCTTTGGCTGAATATCAAGTCGCAAGCCCATTGGCTGATCATCAAGTCGCCAAACATGTTTTTTTAGCAAAGACCCTAGAGAATACAATGGCGGTGGTTGCAACTTTGTATCTCGTGTGGTATTTGAGTATTAATTTTTCAAACAAGTTTTATTTTTTAAACAGTTTTGTGCTAAAAAAAGAAAACCAGTAAAGTTAGCCCATTTTTTCGCATAATGTGAAAGATGAAGTTATGTCGAGTAAATAGATACCTAACATGTCACGTTGCAAGCTGACTGGCCGAACAAGTCGCAAGCCGATTGGCCAAAACTTCAAGCCACAAGCCGATTGGCCAAAACTTCAAGCCGCAAGCCGATTGGCCGAAACTTCAATCTGCAAGCTGATTGGCTGAAACTTCAAGCCTCAAGCCGATAGGCCAAAACTTCAAGCCGCAAGCCGATTGGCCGAAACTTCAAGTCACAAGCCGATTGGCCGAAACTTCAAGCCGATTGGCTGAAACTTCAAGCCGCAATCCGATTGGCCGAAACTTTAAGCCGCATGCCGATTGGCCGAAAACTTCAAGCCGCAATCCGATTTGCCGAAACTTTAAGCCGCAAGCCGATTGGCCGAAACTTCAATCTGCAAGCTGATTGGCTGAAACTCCAAGCCTCAAGCCGATTGGCCGAAACTTCAAGCCGTAAGCCGATTGGCCGAAACTTCTAGCCGCAAGTCAATTACCCGAAACTTCAAGCCGCAAGCCGATTGGCCGAAACTTCAAGTCGCAAGCCGATTGGCCGAAACTTCAAGCCGCAAGTCGATTACCCGAAACTTCAAGCCGCAAGCCGATTGGCCGAAACTTCAAGCCGCATGCCGATTGGATGAAACTTTAAGCCGCAAGCCGATTGGCTGAAACTTTAAGCCGCAAGCCGATTGGCCGAAACTTTAAGTCGCAAGCCGATTGGCCGAAACTTTAAGCCGCAAGCCGATTGGCCGAAACTTCAAGCCGATTGGCTGAAACTTCAAGTCGCAAGTCGATTGGCCGAAACTTCAAGTCTCAAGCCGATTGTTCGAAACTTCAAGCCGCAAGCCGATTGGCTGAAACTTTAAGCCGCAAGCCGATTGGCCGAAACTTCAAGTCGCAAGCCGATTGGCCGAAACTTCAAGCCGCAAGCCGATTGGCTGAAACTTCAAGCCGCAAGCCCATTGGCCAAACAATTCGCAAGCCGATTGGCCGAACATCAAGTCGCAAGCCCATTGGCTGAATATCAAGTCGCAAGCCCATTGGCCAAAACTTCAAGTCGCAATTGGCTGATCAAGTCGCCAAACATATGTTTTTTTAGCAAAGATCCTAGAGAATACAATGGCGGTCGTTGAAACTTTGTATCTCGTGCGGTATTTGCGCATCAATTTTTCAAGCAACTTTTCTTTTTTAAACAGTTTTGTGCTAGAAAAAACAAAAAAACAGTAAAGTTAGCCCATTTTTTCGCATAATGTGAAAGATGAAGTTATGCCAAGTAAATAGATAACTAGCATGTCACGTCGCAAGCTGATTGGCCGAAACTTCAAGCCGCAAGCCGACTGACCGAAACTTCAAGCCGATTGGCCGAAACTTCAAGCCGCAAGCCGATTGGCCGAAACTTCAAGCCACAAGCCGATTGGCCGAAAACTTCAAGCCGCAAGCTGATTGGCCGAAAACTTCAAGCCGCAAGCCGATTGGCCGAAACTTTAAGCAGCAAGCCGATTGGCCGAAACTCCAAGCCTCAAGCCGATTGGCCGAAACTTCAAGCCATAAGCCGATTGGCCGAAACTTCAAGCCGCAAGCCGTTTGGCCGAACAAGTCGCAAGCCCATTGGCTGAATATCAAGTCGCAAGCCCATTGGCTGATCATCAAGTCACCAAACATGTTTTTTTAGCAAAGACCCTAGAGAATACAATGGCGGTGGTTGCAACTTTGTATCTCGTGTGGTATTTGCGTATTAATTTTTCAAACAAGTTTTATTTTTTAAACAGTTTTGTGCTAAAAATAGAAAACCAGTAAAGTTAGCCCATTTTTTTCGCATAATGTGAAAGATGAAGTTATGCCGAGTAAATAGATACCTAACATGTCACGTTGCAAGCTGACTGGCCGAACAAGTCGCAAGCCGATTGGACGAAACTTTAAGCCGCAAGCCGATTGGCCGAAACTTCAAGTCGCAAGCCGATTGGCCGAAACTTCAAGTCGCATGCCGATTGGCCAAAACTTCAAGCCGCAAGCCGATTGGCCGAAACTTCAAGCCGCAAGACGATTACCCGAAACTTCAAGCCGCAAGCCGATTGGCCGAAACTTCAAGTCTCAAGCCGATTGGTCGAAACTTCAAGCTGCAATCCGATTGGCTGAAACTTTAAGCCGCAAGCCGATTGGCTGAAACTTCAAGCCGATTGGCTGAAACTTCAAGTCGCAAGTCGATTGGCCGAAACTTCAAGTCTCAAGCCGATTGTTCGAAACTTCAAGCCGCAAGCCGATTGGCTGAAACTTTAAGCCGCAAGCCGATTGGCCGAAACTTCAAGTCTCAAGCCGATTGGTCGAAACTTCAAGCCGCAAGCCGATTGGCTGAAACTTTAAGCCGCAAGCCGATTGGCCGAAACTTTAAGCCGCAAGCCGATTGGCCGAAAATTTAAGTCGCAAGCCGATTGGCCGAAACTTTAAGCCGCAAGCCGATTGGCCGAAACTTCAAGCCGATTGGCTGAAACTTCAAGTCGCAAGTCGATTGGCCGAAACTTCAAGTCTCAAGCCGATTGTTCGAAACTTCAAGCCGATTGGCTGAAACTTCAAGTCGCAAGTCGATTGGCCGAAACTTCAAGTCGCAAGCCGATTGGTCGAAACTTCAAGCCACAAGCCGATTGGCTGAAACTTTAAGCCGCAAGCCGATTGGCTGAATATCAAGTCGCAAGCCCATTGGCCAAAACTTCAAGTCGCAATTGGCTGATCAAGTCGCCAAACATATGTTTTTTTAGCAAAGATCCTAGAGAATACAATGGCGGTCGTTGCAACTTTGTATCTCGTGCGGTATTTGCGCATCAATTTTTCAAACAACTTTTCTTTTTAAACAGTTTTGTGCTAAAAAAAAAAAACAGTAAAGTTAGCCCATTTTTTCGCATAATGTGAAAGATGAAGTTATGCCGAGTAAATAGATAACTAGCATGTCACGTCGCAAGCTGATTGGCCGAAACTTCAAGCCGCAAGCCGACTGACCGAAACTTCAAGCCGATTGGCCGAAACTTCAAGCCGCAAGCCGATTGGCCGAAACTTCAAGCCACAAGCCGATTGGCCAAAAACTTCAAGCCGCAAGCTGATTGGCCGAAAACTTCAAGCCGCAAGCCGATTGGCCGAAACTTTAAGCAGCAAGCCGATTGGCCGAAACTCCAAGCCTCAAGCCGATTGGCCGAAACTTTAAGCCGCATGCCGATTGGCCGAAAACTTCAAGCCGCAATCCGATTGGCCGAAACTTTAAGCCGCAAGCCGATTGGCCGAAACTTCAATCTGCAAGCTGATTGGCTGAAACTCCAAGCCTCAAGCCGATTGGCCGAAACTTCAAGCCGTAAGCCGATTGGCCGAAACTTCTAGCCGCAAGCCAATTACCCAAAACTTCAAGCCGCAAGCCGATTGGCCGAAACTTCAAGTCGCAAGCCGATTGGCCGAAACTTCAAGTCGCATGCCGATTGGCTAAAACTTCAAGCCGCAAGCCGATTGGCCGAAACTTCAAGCCGCAAGTCGATTACCCGAAACTTCAAGCCGCAAGCCGATTGGCCGAAACTTCAAGTCGCAAGCCGATTGGCCGAAACTTCAAGTCGCATGCCGATTGGCTAAAACTTCAAGCCGCAAGCCGATTGGCCGAAACTTCAAGCCGCAAGTCGATTACCCGAAACTTCAAGCCGCAAGCCGATTGGCCGAAACTTCAAGTCTCAAGCCGATTGGTCGAAACTTCAAGCCGCAAGCCGATTGGCTGAAACTTTAAGCCGCAAGCCGATTGGCCGAAACTTTAAGCCGCAAGCCGATTGGCCGAAACTTTAAGTCGCAACCCGATTGGCCGAAACTTTAAGCCGCAAGCCGATTGGCCGAAACTTCAAGCCGATTGGCTGAAACTTCAAGTCGCAAGTCGACTGGCCGAAACTTCAAGTCTCAAGCCGATTGTTCGAAACTTCAAGCCGCAAGCCGATTGCCTGAAACTTCAAGTCGCAAGTCGATTGGCCGAAACTTCAAGTCTCAAGCCGATTGGTCGAAACTTCAAGTCGCAAGCCGATTGGTCGAAACTTCAAGCCGCAAGCCGATTGGCTGAAACTTTAAGCCGCAAGCCGATTGGCCGAAACTTCAAGTCGCAAGCCGATTGGCCGAAACTTCAAGCCGCAAGCCGATTGGCTGAAACTTCAAGCCGCAAGCCGATTGGCCGAAACTTCAAGCCGCAAGCCCATTGGCCAAACAATTCGCAAGCCCATTGGCCGAACATCAAGTCGCAAGCCCATTGGCTGAATATCAAGTCGCAAGCCCATTGGCCAAAACTTCAAGTCGCAATTGGCTGATCAAGTCGCCAAACATATGTTTTTTTAGCAAAGATCCTAGAGAATACAATGGCGGTCGTTGCAACTTTGTATCTCGTGCGGTATTTGCGCATCAATTTTTCAAACAACTTTTCTTTTTAAACAGTTTTGTGCTAAAAAAAAAAAAACAGTAAAGTTAGCCCATTTTTTCGCATAATGTGAAAGATGAAGTTATGCCGAGTAAATAGATAACTAGCATGTCACGTCGCAAGCTGATTGGCCGAAACTTCAAGCCGCAAGCCGACTGACCGAAACTTCAAGCCGATTGGCCGAAACTTCAAGCCGCAAGCCGATTGGCCGAAACTTCAAGCCACAAGCCGATTGGCCGAAAACTTCAAGCCGCAAGCTGATTGGCCGAAAACTTCAAGCCGCAAGCCGATTGGCCAAAACTTTAAGCAGCAAGCCGATTGGCCGAAACTCCAAGCCTCAAGCCGATTGGCCGAAACTTCAAGCCGCAAGCCGATTGGCTGAAAACTTCAAGCCGCAAGCCGTTTGGCCGAACAAGTCGCAAGCCCATTGGCTGAATATCAAGTCGCAAGCCCATTGGCTGAATATCAAGTCGCAAGCCCATTGGCTGATCATCAAGTCGCCAAACATGTTTTTTTAGCAAAGACCCTAGAGAATACAATGGCGGTGGTTGCAACTTTGTATCTCGTGTGGTATTTGAGTATTAATTTTTCAAACAAGTTTTATTTTTTAAACAGTTTTGTGCTAAAAAAAGAAAACCAGTAAAGTTAGCCCATTTTTTTCGCATAATGTGAAAGATGAAGTTATGTCGAGTAAATAGATACCTAACATGTCACGTTGCAAGCTGACTGGCCGAACAAGTCGCAAGCCGATTGGCCAAAACTTCAAGCCGCAAGCCGATTGGCCAAAACTTCAAGCCGCAAGCCGATTGGCCGAAACTTCAATCTGCAAGCAGATTGGCTGAAACTTCAAGCCTCAAGCCGATAGGCCGAAACTTCAAGCCGCAAGCCGATTGGCCGAAACTTCAAGCCGCAATCCGATTGGCAGAAACTTTAAGCCGCATGCCGATTGGCCGAAAACTTCAAGCCGCAATCCGATTGGCCGAAACTTTAAGCCGCAAGCCGATTGGCCGAAACTTCAATCTGCAAGCTGATTGGCTGAAACTCCAAGCCTCAAGCCGATTGGCCGAAACTTCAAGCCGTAAGCCGATTGGCCGAAACTTCTAGCCGCAAGCCAATTACCCGAAACTTCAAGCCGCAAGCCGATTGGCCGAAACTTCAAGTCGCAAGCCGATTGGCCGAAACTTCAAGTCGCATGCCGATTGGCTAAAACTTCAAGCCGCAAGTCGATTACCCGAAACTTCAAGCCGCAAGCCAATTGGCCGAAACTTCAAGTCTCAAGCCGATTGGTCGAAACTTCAAGCCGCAAGCCGATTGGCTGTAACTTTAAGCCGCAAGCCAATTGGCCGAAACTTTAAGCCGCAAGCCGATTGGCCGAAACTTTAAGTCGCAAGCCGATTGGCCGAAACTTTAAGCCGCAAGCCGATTGGCCGAAACTTCAAGCCGATTGGCTGAAACTTCAAGTCGCAAGTCGATTGGCCGAAACTTCAAGTCTCAAGCCGATTGTTCGAAACTTCAAGCCGCAAGCCGATTGGCTGAAACTTTAAGCCGCAAGCCGATTGGCCGAAACTTCAAGTCGCAAGCCGATTGGCCGAAACTTCAAGCCGATTGGCTGAAACTTCAAGTCGCAAGTCGATTGGCCGAAACTTCAAGTCGCAAGCCGATTGGCCGAAACTTCAAGCCGATTGCCTGAAACTTCAAGTCGCAAGTCGATTGGCCGAAACTTCAAGTCTCAAGCCGATTGGTCGAAACTTCAAGCCGCAAGCCGATTGGCTGAAACTTTAAGCCGCAAGCCGATTGGCCGAAACTTCAAGCCGCTAGCCGATTGGCTGAAACTTCAAGCCGCAAGCCGATTGGCCGAAACTTCAAGCCGCAAGCCCATTGGCCAAACAATTCGCAAGCCCATTGGCCGAACATCAAGTCGCAAGCCCATTGGCTGAATATCAAGTCGCAAGCCCATTGGCCAAAACTTCAAGTCGCAATTGGCTGATCAAGTCGCCAAACATATGTTTTTTTAGCAAAGATCCTAGAGAATACAATGGCGGTCGTTGCAACTTTGTATCTCGTGCGGTATTTGCGCATCAATTTTTCAAACAACTTTTCTTTTTAAACAGTTTTGTGCTAAAAAAAAACAAAACAGTAAAGTTAGCCCATTTTTTCGCATAATGTGAAAGATGAAGTTATGCCGAGTAAATAGATAACTAGCATGTCACGTCGCAAGCTGATTGGCCGAAACTTCAAGCCGCAAGCCGACTGACCGAAACTTCAAGCCGATTGGCCGAAACTTCAAGCCGCAAGCCGATTGGCCGAAACTTCAAGCCACAAGCCGATTGGCCGAAAACTTCAAGCCGCAAGCTGATTGGCCGAAAACTTCAAGCCGCAAGCCGATTGGCCGAAACTTTAAGCAGCAAGCCGATTGGCCGAAACTCCAAGCCTCAAGCCGATTGGCGGAAACTTCAAGCCGCAAGCCGATTGGCTGAAAACTTCAAGCCGCAAGCTGATTGGCCGAAACTTCAAGCCGCAAGCCGTTTGGCCGAACAAGTCGCAAGCCCATTGGCTGAATATCAAGTCGCAAGCCCATTGGCTGAATATCAAGTCGCAAGCCCATTGGCTGATCATCAAGTCGCCAAACATGTTTTTTTAGCAAAGACCCTAGAGAATACAATGGCGGTGGTTGCAACTTTGTATCTCGTGTGGTATTTGAGTATTAATTTTTCAAACAAGTTTTATTTTTTAAACAGTTTTGTGCTAAAAAAAGAAAACCAGTAAAGTTAGCCCATTTTTTTCGCATAATGTGAAAGATGAAGTTATGTCGAGTAAATAGATACCTAACATGTGACGTTGCAAGCTGACTGGCCGAACAAGTCGCAAGCCGATTGGCCAAAACTTCAAGCCGCAAGCCGATTGGCCAAAACTTCAAGCCGCAAGCCGATTGGCCGAAACTTCAATCTGCAAGCTGATTGGCTGAAACTTCAAGCCTCAAGCCGATAGGCCGAAACTTCAAGCCGCAAGCCGATTGGCCGAAACTTCAAGTCACAAGCCGATTGGCCGAAACTTCAAGCCGATTGGCTGAAACTTCAAGCCGCAATCCGATTGGCCGAAACTTTAAGCCGCATGCCGATTGGCCGAAAACTTCAAGCCGCAATCCGATTGGCCGAAACTTTAAGCCGCAAGCCGATTGGCCGAAACTTCAATCTGCAAGCTGATTGGCTGAAACTCCAAGCCGCAAGCCGATTGGCCGAAACTTCAAGTCGCAAGCCGATTGGCCGAAACTTCAAGTCGCATGCCGATTGGCTAAAACTTCAAGCCGCAAGGCGATTGGCCGAAACTTCAAGCCGCAAGTCGATTACCCGAAACTTCAAGCCGCAAGCCGATTGGCCGAAACTTCAAGTCTCAAGCCGATTGGCCGAAACTTCAAGCCGCAAGCCGATTGGCTGAAAACTTCAAGCCGCAAGCTGATTGGCCGAAAACCTCAAGCCGCAAGCCGATTGGCCGAAACTCCAAGCCTCAAGCCGATTGGCCGAAACTTCAAGCCATAAGCCGATTGGCCGAAACTTCAAGCCGCAAGCCGTTTGGCCGAACAAGTCGCAAGCCCATTGGCTGAATATCAAGTCGCAAGCCCATTGGCTGAATATCAAGTCGCAAGCTTATTGGCTGATCATCAAGTCGCCAAACATGTTTTTTTAGCAAAGACCCTAGAGAATACAATGGCGGTGGTTGCAACTTTGTATCTCGTGTGGTATTTGAGTATTAATTTTTCAAACAAGTTTTATTTTTTAAACAGTTTTGTGCTAAAAAAAGAAAACCAGTAAAGTTAGCCCATTTTTTTCGCATAATGTGAAAGATGAAGTTATGTCGAATAAATAGATACCTAACATGTCACGTTGCAAGCTGACTGGCCGAACAAGTCGCAAGCCGATTGGCCAAAACTTCAAGCCGCAAGCCGATTGGCCAAAACTTCAAGCCGCAAGCCGATTGGCCGAAACTTCAATCTGCAAGCTGATTGGCTGAAACTTCAAGCCTCAAGCCGATAGGCCGAAACTTCAAGCCGCAAGCCGATTGGCCGAAACTTCAAGTCACAAGCCGATTGGCCGAAACTTCAAGCCGATTGGCTGAAACTTCAAGCCGCAATCCGATTGGCCGAAACTTTAAGCCGCATGCCGATTGGCCGAAGACTTCAAGCCGCAATCCGATTGGCTGAAACTTTAAGCCGCAAGCCGATTGGCCGATACTTCAATCTGCAAGCTGATTGGCTGAAACTCCAAGCCTCAAGCCGATTGGCCGAAACTTCAAGCCGTAAGCCAATTGGCCGAAACTTCAAGTCTCAAGCCGATTGGCCGAAACTTCAAGCCGATTGGCTGAAACTTCAAGTCGCAAGTCGATTGGCCGAAACTTCAAGTCTCAAGCCGATTGGTCGAAACTTCAAGCCGCAAGCCGATTGGCTGAAACTTTAAGCCGCAAGCCGATTGGCCGAAACTTCAAGTCGCAAGCCGATTGGCCGAAACTTCAAGCCGCTAGCCGATTGGCTGAAACTTCAAGCCGCAAGCCGATTGGCCGAAACTTCAAGCCGCAAGCCCATTGGCCAAACAATTCGCAAGCCCATTGGCCGAACATCAAGTCGCAAGCCCATTGGCTGAATATCAAGTCGCAAGGCCATTGGCCAAAACTTCAAGTCGCAATTGGCTGATCAAGTCGCCAAACATATGTTTTTTTAGCAAAGATCCTAGAGAATACAATGGCGGTCGTTGCAACTTTGTATCTCGTGCGGTATTTGCGCATCAATTTTTCAAACAACTTTTCTTTTTAAACAGTTTTGTGCTAAAAAAAAAAAAACAGTAAAGTTAGCCCATTTTTTCGCATAATGTGAAAGATGAAGTTATGCCGAGTAAATAGATAACTAGCATGTCACGTCGCAAGCTGATTGGCCGAAACTTCAAGCCGCAAGCCGACTGACCGAAACTTCAAGCCGATTGGCCGAAACTTCAAGCCGCAAGCCGATTGGCGGAAACTTCAAGCCACAAGCCGATTGGCCGAAAACTTCAAGCCGCAAGCTGATTGGCCGAAAACTTCAAGCCGCAAGCCGATTGGCCGAAACTTTAAGCAGCAAGCCGATTGGCCAAAACTCCAAGCCTCAAGCCGATTGGCCGAAACTTCAAGCCGCAAGCCGATTGGCTGAAAACTTCAAGCCGCAAGCTGATTGGCCGAAACTTCAAGCCGCAAGCCGTTTGGCCGAACAAGTCGCAAGCCCATTGGCTGAATATCAAGTCGCAAGCCCATTGGCTGATCATCAAGTCGCCAAACATGTTTTTTTAGCAAAGACCCTAGAGAATACAATGGCGGTGGTTGCAACTTTGTATCTCGTGTGGTATTTGAGTATTAATTTTTCAAACAAGTTTTATTTTTTAAACAGTTTTGTGCTAAAAAAAGAAAACCAGTAAAGTTAGCCCATTTTTTTCGCATAATGTGAAAGATGAAGTTATGTCGAGTAAATAGATACCTAACATGTCACGTTGCAAGCTGACTGGCCGAACAAGTCGCAAGCCGATTGGCCAAAACTTCAAGCCGCAAGCCGATTGGCCAAAACTTCAAGCCGCAAGCCGATTGGCCGAAACTTCAATCTGCAAGCTGATTGGCTGAAACTTCAAGCCTCAAGCCGATAGGCCGAAACTTCAAGCCGCAAGCCGATTGGCCGAAACTTCAAGTCACAAGCCGATTGGCCGAAACTTCAAGCCGATTGGCTGAAACTTCAAGCCGCAATCCGATTGGCCGAAACTTTAAGCCGCATGCCGATTGGCCGAAAACTTCAAACCGCAATCCGATTGGCCGAAACTTTAAGCCGCAAGCCGATTGGCCGAAACTTCAATCTGCAAGCTGATTGGCTGAAACTCCAAGCCTCAAGCCGATTGGCCGAAACTTCAAGCCGTAAGCCGATTGGCCGAAACTTCAAGTCGCAAGCCGATTGGCCGAAACTTCAAGTCGCATGCCGATTGGCTAAAACTTCAAGCCGCAAGCCCATTGGCCAAACAATTCGCAAGCCCATTGGCCGAACATCAAGTCGCAAGCCCATTGGCTGAATATCAAGTCGCAAGCCCATTGGCCAAAACTTCAAGTCGCAATTGGCTGATCAAGTCGCCAAACATATGTTTTTTTTTTCGCATAATGTGAAAGATGAAGTTATGTCGAGTAAATAGATACCTAACATGTCACGTTGCAAGCTGACTGGCCGAACAAGTCGCAAGCCGATTGGCCAAAACTTCAAGCCGCAAGCCGATTGGCCAAAACTTCAAGCCGCAAGCCGATTGGCCGAAACTTCAATCTGCAAGCTGATTGGCTGAAACTTCAAGCCTCAAGCCGATAGGCCGAAACTTCAAGCCGCAAGCCGATTGGCCGAAACTTCAAGTCACAAGCCGATTGGCCGAAACTTCAAGCCGATTGGCTGAAACTTCAAGCCGCAATCCGATTGGCCGAAACTTTAAGCCGCATGCCGATTGGCCGAAAACTTCAAGCCGCAATCCGATTGGCCGAAACTTTAAGCCG
This sequence comes from Lithobates pipiens, assembly GCF_037356315.1. Classification (NCBI taxonomy): domain Eukaryota; kingdom Metazoa; phylum Chordata; class Amphibia; order Anura; family Ranidae; genus Lithobates; species Lithobates pipiens. Next base: position 69,774,040 of record NW_027507686.1, on the reverse strand, counting down.
CAAGCCGATTGGCCGAAACTTCAATCTGCAAGCTGATTGGCTGAAACTCCAAGCCGCAAGCCGATTGGCCGAAACTTCAAGTCGCAAGCCGATTGGCCGAAACTTCAAGTCGCATGCCGATTGGCTAAAACTTCAAGCCGCAAGGCGATTGGCCGAAACTTCAAGCCGCAAGTCGATTACCCGAAACTTCAAGCCGCAAGCCGATTGGCCGAAACTTCAAGTCTCAAGCCGATTGGCCGAAACTTCAAGCCGCAAGCCGATTGGCTGAAAACTTCAAGCCGCAAGCTGATTGGCCGAAAACCTCAAGCCGCAAGCCGATTGGCCAAAACTTTAAGCAGCAAGCCGATTGGCCGAAACTCCAAGCCTCAAGCCGATTGGCCGAAACTTCAAGCCATAAGCCGATTGGCCGAAACTTCAAGCCGCAAGCCGTTTGGCCGAACAAGTCGCAAGCCCATTGGCTGAATATCAAGTCGCAAGCCCATTGGCTGAATATCAAGTCGCAAGCCCATTGGCTGATCATCAAGTCGCCAAACATGTTTTTTTAGCAAAGACCCTAGAGAATACAATGGCGGTGGTTGCAACTTTGTATCTCGTGTGGTATTTGAGTATTAATTTTTCAAACAAGTTTTATTTTTTACACAGTTTTGTGCTAAAAAAAGAAAACCAGTAAAGTTAGCCCATTTTTTTCGCATAATGTGAAAGATGAAGTTATGTCGAGTAAATAGATACCTAACATGTCACGTTGCAAGCTGACTGGCCGAACAAGTCGCAAGCCGATTGGCCAAAACTTCAAGCCGCAAGCCGATTGGCCAAAACTTCAAGCCGCAAGCCGATTGGCCGAAACTTCAATCTGCAAGCTGATTGGCTGAAACTTCAAGCCTCAAGCCGATAGGCCGAAACTTCAAGCCGCAAGCCGATTGGCCAAAACTTCAAGTCACAAGCCGATTGGCCGAAACTTCAAGCCGATTGGCTGAAACTTCAAGCCGCAATCCGATTGGCCGAAACTTTAAGCCGCATGCCGATTGGCCGAAGACTTCAAGCCGCAATCCGATTGGCTGAAACTTTAAGCCGCAAGCCGATTGGCCGAAACTTCAATCTGCAAGCTGATTGGCTGAAACTCCAAGCCTCAAGCCGATTGGCCGAAACTTCAAGCCGTAAGCCGATTGGCCGAAACTTCAAGTCACAAGCCGATTGGCCGAAACTTCAAGTCGCATGCCGATTGGCTAAAACTTCAAGCCGCAAGCCCATTGGCCAAACAATTCGCAAGCCCATTGGCCGAACATCAAGTCGCAAGCCCATTGGCTGAATATCAAGTCGCAAGCCCATTGGCCAAAACTTCAAGTCGCAATTGGCTGATCAAGTCGCCAAACATATGTTTTTTTAGCAAAGATCCTAGAGAATACAATGGCGGTCGTTGCAACTTTGTATCTCGTGCGGTATTTGCGCATCAATTTTTCAAACAACTTTTCTTTTTAAACAGTTTTGTGCAAAAAAAAAAAAACAGTAAAGTTAGCACATTTTTTCACATAATGTGAAAGATGAAGTTATGCCGAGTAAATAGATAACTAGCATGTCACGTCGCAAGCTGATTGGCCGAAACTTCAAGCCGTAAGCCGACTGACCGAAACTTCAAGCCAATTGGCCGAAACTTCAAGCCGCAAGCCGATTGCCCGAAACTTCAAGCCGCAAGCCGATTGGCCGAAACTTCAAGCCACAAGCCGATTGTCCGAAAACTTCAAGCCGCAAGCTGATTGGCCGAAAACTTCAAGCCGCAAGCCGATTGGCCGAAACTTTAAGCAGCAAGCCGATTGGCCGAAACTCCAAGCCTCAAGCCGATTGGCCGAAAACTTCAAGCCGCAAGCTGATTGGCCGAAAACTTCAAGCCGCAAGCCGATTGGCCGAAACTTTAAGCAGCAAGCCGATTGGCCGAAACTCCAAGCCTCAAGCCGATTGGCCGAAACTTCAAGCCGCAAGCCGATTGGCTGAAAACTTCAAGCCGCAAGCTGATTGGCCGAAACTTCAAGTCGCATGCCGATTTGCTAAAACTTCAAGCCGCAAGCCCATTGGCCAAACAATTCGCAAGCCCATTGGCCGAACATCAAGTCGCAAGCCCATTGGCTGAATATCAAGTCGCAAGCCCATTGGCCAAAACTTCAAGTCGCAATTGGCTGATCAAGTCGCCAAATATATGTTTTTTTAGCAAAGATCCTAGAGAATACAATGGCGGTCGTTGCAACTTTGTATCTCGTGCGGTATTTGCGCATCAATTTTTCAAACAACTTTTCTTTTTAAACAGTTTTGTGCTAAAAAAAAAAAAAACAGTAAAGTTAGCCCATTTTTTCACATAATGTGAAAGATGAAGTTATGCCGAGTAAATAGATAACTAGCATGTCACGTCGCAAGCTGATTGGCCGAAACTTCAAGCCGTAAGCCGACTGACCGAAACTTCAAGCCGCAAGCCGATTGGCCGAAACTTCAAGCCGCAAGCCGATTGGCCGAAACTTCAAGCCACAAGCCGATTGTCCGAAAACTTCAAGCCGCAAGCTGATTGGCCGAAAACTTCAAGCCGCAAGCCGATTGGCCGAAACTTTAAGCAGCAAGCCGATTGGCCGAAACTCCAAGCCTCAAGCCGATTGGCCGAAACTTCAAGCCGCAAGCCGATTGGCTGAAAACTTCAAGCCACAAGCTGATTGGCCGAAAACCTCAAGCCGCAAGCCGATTGGCCAAAACTTTAAGCAGCAAGCCGATTGGCCGAAACTCCAAGCCTCAAGCCGATTGGCCGAAACTTCAAGCCATAAGCCGATTGGCCGAAACTTCAAGCCGCAAGCCGTTTGGCCGAACAAGTCGCAAGCCCATTGGCTGAATATCAAGTCGCAAGCCCATTGGCTGAATATCAAGTCGCAAGCCCATTGGCTGATCATCAAGTCGCCAAACATGTTTTTTTAGCAAAGACCCTAGAGAATACAATGGCGGTGGTTGCAACTTTGTATCTCCTGTGGTATTTGAGTATTAATTTTTCAAACAAGTTTTATTTTTTAAACAGTTTTGTGCTAAAAAAAGAAAACCAGTAAAGTTAGCCCATTTTTTTCGCATAATGTGAAAGATGAAGTTATGTCGAGTAAATAGATACCTAACATGTCACGTTGCAAGCTGACTGGCCGAACAAGTCGCAAGCCGATTGGCCAAAACTTCAAGCCGCAAGCCGATTGGCCAAAACTTCAAGCCGCAAGCCGATTGGCCGAAACTTCAATCTGCAAGCTGATTGGCTGAAACTTCAAGCCTCAAGCCGATAGGCCGAAACTTCAAGCAGCAAGCCGATTGGCCGAAACTTCAAGTCACAAGCCGATTGGCCGAAACTTCAAGCCGATTGGCTGAAACTTCAAGCCGCAATCCGATTGGCCGAAACTTTAAGCCGCATGCCGATTGGCCGAAAACTTCAAGCCGCAATCCGATTGGCCGAAACTTTAAGCCGCAAGCCGATTGGCCGAAACTCCAAGCCTCAAGCCGATTGGCCGAAACTTCAAGCCGCAAGCCGATTGGCTGAAAACTTCAAGCCACAAGCTGATTGGCCGAAAACCTCAAGCCGCAAGCCGATTGGCCAAAACTTTAAGCAGCAAGCCGATTGGCCGAAACTCCAAGCCTCAAGCCGATTGGCCGAAACTTCAAGCCATAAGCCGATTGGCCGAAACTTCAAGCCGCAAGCCGTTTGGCCGAACAAGTCGCAAGCCCATTGGCTGAATATCAAGTCGCAAGCCCATTGGCTGAATATCAAGTCGCAAGCCCATTGGCTGATCATCAAGTCGCCAAACATGTTTTTTTAGCAAAGACCCTAGAGAATACAATGGCGGTGGTTGCAACTTTGTATCTCCTGTGGTATTTGAGTATTAATTTTTCAAACAAGTTTTATTTTTTAAACAGTTTTGTGCTAAAAAAAGAAAACCAGTAAAGTTAGCCCATTTTTTTCGCATAATGTGAAAGATGAAGTTATGTCGAGTAAATAGATACCTAACATGTCACGTTGCAAGCTGACTGGCCGAACAAGTCGCAAGCCGATTGGCCAAAACTTCAAGCCGCAAGCCGATTGGCCAAAACTTCAAGCCGCAAGCCGATTGGCCGAAACTTCAATCTGCAAGCTGATTGGCTGAAACTTCAAGCCTCAAGCCGATAGGCCGAAACTTCAAGCAGCAAGCCGATTGGCCGAAACTTCAAGTCACAAGCCGATTGGCCGAAACTTCAAGCCGATTGGCTGAAACTTCAAGCCGCAATCCGATTGGCCGAAACTTTAAGCCGCATGCCGATTGGCCGAAAACTTCAAGCCGCAATCCGATTGGCCGAAACTTTAAGCCGCAAGCCGATTGGCCGAAACTTCAATCTGCAAGCTGATTGGCTGAAACTCCAAGCCTCAAGCCGATTGGCTGAAACTTCAAGCCGTAAGCCGATTGGCCGAAACTTCAAGCCGATTGGCTGAAACTTCAAGCCGCAAGCCGATTGGCCGAAACTTAAAGCCGCAAGCCGATTGGCCGAAACTTCAAGTCGCAAGCCGATTGGCCGAAACTTTAAGCTGCAAGCCGATTGGGCGAAACTTCAAGCCGCAAGCCGATTGGCTGAAACTTCAAGCCGCAAGCTGATTGGCCGAAAACCTCAAGCCGCAAGCCGATTGGCCGAAACTTTAAGCAGCAAGCCGATTGGCCGAAACTCCAAGCCTCAAGCCGATTGGCCGAAACTTCAAGCCATAAGCCGATTGGCCGAAACTTCAAGCCGCAAGCCGATTGGCCGAACAAGTCGCAAGCCCATTGGCTGAATATCAAGTCACAAGCCCATTGGCTGATCATCAAGTCGCCAAACATGTTTTTTTAGCAAAGACCCTAGAGAATACAATGGCGGTGGTTGCAACTTTGTATCTCGTGTGGTATTTGCGTATTAATTTTTCAAACAAGTTTTATTTTTTAAACAGTTTTGTGCTAAAAAAAGAAAACCAGTAAAGTTAGCCCATTTTTTTCGCATAATGTGAAAAATGAAGTTATGCCGAGTAAATAGATACCTAACATGTCACGTTGCAAGCTGACTGGCCGAAGAAGTCGCAAGCCGATTGGCCAAAACTTCACGTCGCAAGCCAATTGGCCGAAACTTCAAGCCGCAAGCCGATTGGCCAAAACTTCAAGCCGCAAGCCGATTGGCCGAAACTTCAATCTGCAAGCTGATTGGCCAAAACTTCAAGCCGCAAGCCGATTGGTCGAAACTTCAAGCCGCAAGCCGATTGGCCGAAACTTCAAGTCACAAGCTGATTGGCCGAAACTTCAAGCCGATTGGCTGAAACTCCAAGCCTCAAGCCGATTGGCCGAAACTTCAAGCAGTAAGCCGATTGGCCGAAACTTCTAGCCGCAAGCCAATTACCCGAAACTTCAAGCCGCAAGCCGATTGGCCGAAACTTCAAGTCGCAAGCCGATTGGCCGAAACTTCAAGTCGCATGCCGATTGGCCAAAACTTCAAGCCGCAAGCCGATTGGCCGAAACTTCAAGCCGCATGCCGATTGGCCGAAACTTCAAGCCGATTGGCTGAAACTTCAAGTCGCAAGTCGATTGGCCGAAACTTCAAGTCGCATGCCGATTGGCCAAAACTTCAAGCCGCAAGCCGATTGGCCAAAACTTCAAGCCGCAAGCCGATTGGCCGAAACTTCAATCTGCAAGCTGATTGGCCAAAACTTCAAGCCGCAAGCCGATTGGCCGAAACTTCAAGCCGATTGGCTGAAACTTCAAGCCGCAATCCGATTGGCCGAAACTTTAAGCTGCATGCCGATTGGCCGAAAACTTCAAGCCGCAATCCGATTGGCCGAAACTTTAAGCCGCAAGCCGATTGGCCGAAACTTCAATCTGCAAGCTGATTGGCTGAAACTCCAAGCCGCAAGCCGATTGGCCGAAACTTCAAGTCGCAAGCCGATTGGCCGAAACTTCAAGTCGCATGCCGATTGGCTAAAACTTCAAGCCGCAAGGCGATTGGCCGAAACTTCAAGCCGCAAGTCGGTTACCCGAAACTTCAAGCCGCAAGCCGATTGGCCGAAACTTCAAGTCTCAAGCCGATTGGCCGAAACTTCAAGCCGCAAGCCGATTGGCTGAAAACTTCAAGCCGCAAGCTGATTGGCCGAAAACCTCAAGCCGCAAGCCGATTGGCCAAAACTTTAAGCAGCAAGCCGATTGGCCAAAACTCCAAGCCTCAAGCCGATTGGCCGAAACTTCAAGCCATAAGCCGATTGGCCGAAACTTCAAGCCGCAAGCCGTTTGGCCGAACAAGTCGCAAGCCCATTGGCTGAATATCAAGTCGCAAGCCCATTGGCTGAATATCAAGTCGCAAGCCCATTGGCTGATCATCAAGTCGCCAAACATGTTTTTTTAGCAAAGACCCTAGAGAATACAATGGCGGTGGTTGCAACTTTGTATCTCGTGTGGTATTTGAGTATTAATTTTTCAAACAAGTTTTATTTTTTAAACAGTTTTGTGCTAAAAAAAGAAAACCAGTAAAGTTAGCCCATTTTTTTCGCATAATGTGAAAGATGAAGTTATGTCGAGTAAATAGATACCTAACATGTCACGTTGCAAGCTGACTGGCCGAACAAGTCGCAAGCCGATTGGCCAAAACTTCAAGCCGCAAGCCGATTGGCCAAAACTTCAAGCCGCAAGCCGATTGGCCGAAACTTCAATCTGCAAGCTGATTGGCTGAAACTTCAAGCCTCAAGCCGATAGGCCGAAACTTCAAGCCGCAAGCCGATTGGCCGAAACTTCAAGTCACAAGCCGATTGGCCGAAACTTCAAGCCGATTGGCTGAAACTTCAAGCCGCAATCCGATTGGCCGAAACTTTAAGCCGCATGCCGATTGGCCGAAGACTTCAAGCCGCAATCCGATTGGCTGAAACTTTAAGCCGCAAGCCGATTGGCCGAAACTTCAATCTGCAAGCTGATTGGCTGAAACTCCAAGCCTCAAGCCGATTGGCCGAAACTTCAAGCCGTAAGCCAATTGGCCGAAACTTCAAGTCGCATGCCGATTGGCTAAAACTTCAAGCCGCAAGTCGATTACCCGAAACTTCAAGCCGCAAGCCAATTGGCCGAAACTTCAAGTCTCAAGCCGATTGGTCGAAACTTCAAGCCGCAAGACGATTGGCTGTAACTTTAAGCCGCAAGCCGATTGGCCGAAACTTTAAGCCGCAAGCCGATTGGCCGAAACTTTAAGTCGCAAGCCGATTGGCCGAAACTTTAAGCCGCAAGCCGATTGGCCGAAACTTCAAGCCGATTGGCTGAAACTTCAAGTCGCAAGTCGATTGGCCGAAACTTCAAGTCTCAAGCCGATTGTTCGAAACTTCAAGCCGCAAGCCGATTGGCTGAAACTTTAAGCCGCAAGCCGATTGGCCGAAACTTCAAGTCGCAAGCCGATTGGCCGAAACTTCAAGCCGATTGGCTGAAACTTCAAGTCGCAAGTCGATTGGCCGAAACTTCAAGTCGCAAGCCGATTGGCCGAAACTTCAAGCCGATTGCCTGAAACTTCAAGTCGCAAGTCGATTGGCCGAAACTTCAAGTCTCAAGCCGATTGGTCGAAACTTCAAGCCGCAAGCCGATTGGCTGAAACTTTAAGCCGCAAGCCGATTGGCCGAAACTTCAAGTCGCAAGCCGATTGGCCGAAACTTCAAGCCGCTAGCCGATTGGCTGAAACTTCAAGCCGCAAGCCGATTGGCCGAAACTTCAAGCCGCAAGCCCATTGGCCAAACAATTCGCAAGCCCATTGGCCGAACATCAAGTCGCAAGCCCATTGGCTGAATATCAAGTCGCAAGCCCATTGGCCAAAACTTCAAGTCGCAATTGGCTGATCAAGTCGCCAAACATATGTTTTTTTAGCAAAGATCCTAGAGAATACAATGGCGGTCGTTGCAACTTTGTATCTCGTGCGGTATTTGCGCATCAATTTTTCAAACAACTTTTCTTTTTAAACAGTTTTGTGCTAAAAAAAAAAAAACAGTAAAGTTAGCCCATTTTTTCGCATAATGTGAAAGATGAAGTTATGCCGAGTAAATAGATAACTAGCATGTCACGTCGCAAGCTGATTGGCCGAAACTTCAAGCCGCAAGCCGACTGACCGAAACTTCAAGCCGATTGGCCGAAACTTCAAGCCGCAAGCCGATTGGCGGAAACTTCAAGCCACAAGCCGATTGGCCGAAAACTTCAAGCCGCAAGCTGATTGGCCGAAAACTTCAAGCCGCAAGCCGATTGGCCGAAACTTTAAGCCGCAAGCCGATTGGCCGAAACTTCAAGCCGCATGCCGATTGGCCGAAACTTCAAGCCGATTGGCTGAAACTTCAAGTCGCAAGTCGATTGGCCGAAACTTCAAGTCGCATGCCGATTGGCCGAAACTTCAATCTGCAAGCTGATTGGCCAAAACTTCAAGCCGCAAGCCGATTGGCCGAAACTTCAAGCCGCAAGCCGATTGGCCAAAACTTCAAGCCGCAAGCCGATTGGCCGAAACTTCAATCTGCAAGCTGATTGGCCAAAACTTCAAGCCGCAAGCCGATTGGCCGAAACTTCAAGCCGCAAGCCGATTGGCTGAAACTTCAAGTCACAAGCCGATTGGCCGAAACTTCAAGCCGATTGGCTGAAACTTCAAGCCGCAATCCGATTGGCCGAAACTTTAAGCCGCATGCCGATTGGCCGAAGACTTCAAGCCGCAATCCGATTGGCTGAAACTTTAAGCCGCGAGCCGATTGGCCGAAACTTCAATCTGCAAGCTGATTGGCTGAAACTCCAAGCCTCAAGCCGATTGGCCGAAACTTCAAGCCGTAAGCCGATTGGCCGAAACTTCAAGTCGCAAGCCGATTGGCCGAAACTTCAAGTCGCATGCCGATTGGCTAAAACTTCAAGCCGCAAGCCCATTGGCCAAACAATTCGCAAGCCCATTGGCCGAACATCAAGTCGCAAGCCCATTGGCTGAATATCAAGTCGCAAGCCCATTGGCCAAAACTTCAAGTCGCAATTGGCTGATCAAGTCGCCAAACATATGTTTTTTTAGCAAAGATCCTAGAGAATACAATGGCGGTCGTTGCAACTTTGTATCTCGTGCGGTATTTGCGCATCAATTTTTCAAACAACTTTTCTTTTTAAACAGTTTTGTGCAAAAAAAAAAAAAAACAGTAAAGTTAGCACATTTTTTCACATAATGTGAAAGATGAAGTTATGCCGATTAAATAGATAACTAGCATGTCACGTCGCAAGCTGATTGGCCGAAACTTCAAGCCGTAAGCCGACTGACCGAAACTTCAAGCCAATTGGCCGAAACTTCAAGCCGCAAGCCGATTGCCCGAAACTTCAAGCCGCAAGCCGATTGGCCGAAACTTCAAGCCACAAGCCGATTGTCCGAAAACTTCAAGCCGCAAGCTGATTGGCCGAAAACTTCAAGCCGCAAGCCGATTGGCCGAAACTTTAAGCAGCAAGCCGATTGGCCGAAACTCCAAGCCTCAAGCCGATTGGCCGAAAACTTCAAGCCGCAAGCTGATTGGCCGAAAACTTCAAGCCGCAAGCCGATTGGCCGAAACTTTAAGCAGCAAGCCGATTGGCCGAAACTCCAAGCCTCAAGCCGATTGGCCGAAACTTCAAGCCGCAAGCCGATTGGCTGAAAACTTCAAGCCGCAAGCTGATTGGCCGAAACTTCAAGTCGCATGCCGATTGGCTAAAACTTCAAGCCGCAAGCCCATTGGCCAAACAATTCGCAAGCCCATTGGCCGAACATCAAGTCGCAAGCCCATTGGCTGAATATCAAGTCGCAAGCCCATTGGCCAAAACTTCAAGTCGCAATTGGCTGATCAAGTCGCCAAACATATGTTTTTTTAGCAAAGATCCTAGAGAATACAATGGCGGTCGTTGCAACTTTGTATCTCGTGCGGTATTTGCGCATCAATTTTTCAAACAACTTTTCTTTTTAAACAGTTTTGTGCTAAAAAAAAAAAAACAGTAAAGTTAGCCCATTTTTTCACATAATGTGAAAGATGAAGTTATGCCGAGTAAATAGATAACTAGCATGTCACGTCGCAAGCTGATTGGCCGAAACTTCAAGCCGTAAGCCGACTGACCGAAACTTCAAGCCAATTGGCCGAAACTTCAAGCCGCAAGCCGATTGGCCGAAACTTCAAGCCGCAAGCCGATTGGCCGAAACTTCAAGCCACAAGCCGATTGTCCGAAAACTTCAAGCCGCAAGCTGATTGGCCGAAAACTTCAAGCCGCAAGCCGATTGGCCGAAACTTTAAGCAGCAAGCCGATTGGCCGAAACTCCAAGCCTCAAGCCGATTGGCCGAAACTTTAAGCCGCAAGCCGATTGGCTGAAAACTTCAAGCCGCAAGCTGATTGGCCGAAAACCTCAAGCCGCAAGCCGATTGGCCAAAACTTTAAGCAGCAAGCCGATTGGCCGAAACTCCAAGCCTCAAGCCGATTGGCCGAAACTTCAAGCCATAAGCCGATTGGCCGAAACTTCAAGCCGCAAGCCGTTTGGCCGAACAAGTCGCAAGCCCATTGGCTGAATATCAAGTCGCAAGCCCATTGGCTGAATATCAAGTCGCAAGCCCATTGGCTGATCATCAAGTCGCCAAACATGTTTTTTTAGCAAAGACCCTAGAGAATACAATGGCGGTGGTTGCAACTTTGTATCTCGTGTGGTATTTGAGTATTAATTTTTCAAACAAGTTTTATTTTTTAAACAGTTTTGTGCTAAAAAAAGAAAACCAGTAAAGTTAGCCCATTTTTTTCGCATAATGTGAAAGATGAAGTTATGTCGAGTAAATAGATACCTAACATGTCACGTTGCAAGCTGACTGGCCGAACAAGTCGCAAGCCGATTGGCCAAAACTTCAAGCCGCAAGCCGATTGGCCAAAACTTCAAGCCGCAAGCCGATTGGCCGAAACTTCAATCTGCAAGCTGATTGGCTGAAACTTCAAGCCTCAAGCCGATAGGCCAAAACTTCAAGCAGCAAGCCGATTGGCCGAAACTTCAAGTCACAAGCCGATTGGCCGAAACTTCAAGCCGATTGGCTGAAACTTCAAGCCGCAATCCGATTGGCCGAAACTTTAAGCCGCATGCCGATTGGCCGAAAACTTCAAGCCGCAATCCGATTGGCAGAAACTTTAAGCCGCAAGCCGATTGGCCGAAACTTCAATCTGCAAGCTGATTGGCTGAAACTCCAAGCCTCAAGCCGATTGGCTGAAACTTCAAGCCGTAAGCCGATTGGCCGAAACTTCAAGTCGCAAGCCGATTGGCCGAAACTTCAAGCCGATTGGCTGAAACTTCAAGCCGCAAGCCGATTGGCCGAAACTTAAAGCCGCAAGCCGATTGGCCGAAACTTCAAGTCGCAAGCCGATTGGCCGAAACTTTAAGCTGCAAGCCGATTGGGCGAAACTTCAAGCCGCAAGCCGATTGGCTGAAACTTCAAGCCGCAAGCTGATTGGCCGAAAACCTCAAGCCGCAGGCCGATTGGCCGAAACTTTAAGCAGCAAGCCGATTGGCCGAAACTCCAAGCCTCAAGCCGATTGGCCGAAACTTCAAGCCATAAGCCGATTGGCCGAAACTTCAAGCCGCAAGCCGTTTGGCCGAACAAGTCGCAAGCCCATTGGCTGAATATCAAGTCGCAAGCCCATTGGCTGATCATCAAGTCGCCAAACATGTTTTTTTAGCAAAGACCCTAGAGAATACAATGGCGGTGGTTGCAACTTTGTATCTCGTGTGGTATTTGCGTATTAATTTTTCAAACAAGTTTTATTTTTTAAACAGTTTTGTGCTAAAAAAAGAAAACCAGTAAAGTTAGCCCATTTTTTTCGCATAATGTGAAAAATGAAGTTATGCCGAGTAAATAGATACCTAACATGTCACGTTGCAAGCTGACTGGCCGAAGAAGTCGCAAGCCGATTGGCCAAAACTTCACGTCGCAAGCCAATTGGCCGAAACTTCAAGCCGCAAGCCGATTGGCCAAAACTTCAAGCCGCAAGCCGATTGGCCGAAACTTCAATCTGCAAGCTGATTGGCCAAAACTTCAAGCCGCAAGCCGATTGGTCGAAACTTCAAGCCGCAAGCCGATTGGCCGAAACTTCAAGTCACAAGCTGATTGGCCGAAACTTCAAGCCGATTGGCTGAAACTCCAAGCCTCAAGCCGATTGGCCGAAACTTCAAGCCGTAAGCCGATTGGCCGAAACTTCTAGCCGCAAGCCAATTACCCGAAACTTCAAGCCGCAAGCCGATTGGCCGAAACTTCAAGTCGCAAGCCGATTGGCCGAAACTTCAAGTCGCATGCCGATTGGCCAAAACTTCAAGCCGCAAGCCGATTGGCCGAAACTTCAAGCCGCATGCCGATTGGCCGAAACTTCAAGCCGATTGGCTGAAACTTCAAGTCGCAAGTCGATTGGCCGAAACTTCAAGTCGCATGCCGATTGGCCAAAACTTCAAGCCGCAAGCCGATTGGCCGAAACTTCAAGCCGCGAGTCGATTACCCGAAACTTCAAGCCGCAAGCCGATTGGCCGAAACTTCAAGTCGCAAGTCGATTGGCCGAAACTTAAAGTCGCAAGCCGATTGGCCGAAACTTCAAGCCGATTGGCCGAAACTTCAAGTCGCAAGCCGATTGGCCGAAACTTCAAGCTGATTGGCTGAAACTTCAAGCTGATTGGCCAAAACTTCAAGCCGCAAGCCGATTGGCCGAAACTTCAAGCCGCAAGCCGATTGGCCGAAACTTCAAGTCACAAGCTGATTGGCCGAAACTTCAAGCCGATTGGCTGAAACTCCAAGCCTCAAGCCGATTGGCCGAAACTTCAAGCCGTAAGCCGATTGGCCGAAACTTCTAGCCGCAAGCCAATTACCCGAAACTTCAATCCGCAAGCCGATTGGCCGAAACTTCAAGCCGATTGGCCGAAACTTCAAGTCGCAAGCCGATTGGCCGAAACTTCAAGCTGATTGGCCGAAACTTCAAGCTGATTGGCCAAAACTTCAAGCCGCAAGCCGATTGGCCGAAACTTCAAGCCGCAAGCCGATTGGCCGAAACTTCAAGTCACAAGCTGATTGGCCGAAACTTCAAGCCGATTGGCTGAAACTCCAAGCCTCAAGCCGATTGGCCGAAACTTCAAGCCGTAAGCCGATTGGCCGAAACTTCTAGCCGCAAGCCAATTACCCGAAACTTCAATCCGCAAGCCGATTGGCCGAAACTTCAAGTCGCAAGCCGATTGGCCGAAACTTCAAGTCGCATGCCGATTGGCCAAAACTTCAAGCCGCAAGCCGATTGGCCGAAACTTCAAGCCGCATGCCGATTGGCCGAAACTTCAAGCCGATTGGCTGAAACTTCGAGTCGCAAGTCGATTGGCCGAAACTTCAAGTCGCATGCCGATTGGCCAAAACTTCAAGCCGCAAGCCGATTGGCCGAAACTTCAAGCCGCGAGTCGATTACCCGAAACTTCAAGCCGCAAGCCGATTGGCCGAAACTTCAAGTCGCAAGTCGATTGGCCGAAACTTCAAGTCGCAAGCCAATTGGCCGAAACTTCAAGCCGCAAGCCGATTGGCCAAAACTTCAAGCCGCAAGCCGATTGGCCGAAACTTCAATCTGCAAGCTGATTGGCCAAAACTTCAAGCCGCAAGCCGATTGGCCGAAACTTCAAGCCGCAAGCCGATTGGCCGAAACTTCAAGTCACAAGCTGATTGGCCGAAACTTCAAGCCGATTGGCTGAAACTCCAAGCCTCAAGCCAATTGGCCGAAACTTCAAGCCGTAAGCCGATTGGCCGAAACTTCTAGCCGCAAGCCAATTACCCGAAACTTCAAGCCGCAAGCCGATTGGCCGAAACTTCAAGTCGCAAGCCGATTGGCCGAAACTTCAAGTCGCATGCCGATTGGCCAAAACTTCAAGCCGCAAGCCGATTGGCCGAAACTTCAAGCCGCATGCCGATTGGCCGAAACTTCAAGCCGATTGGCTGAAACTTCAAGTCGCAAGTCGATTTGCCGAAACTTCAAGTCGCATGCCGATTGGCCAAAACTTCAAGCCGCAAGCCGATTGGCCGAAACTTCAAGCCGCGAGTCGATTACCCGAAACTTTAAGCCGCAAGCCGATTGGCCGAAACTTCAAGTCGCAAGTCGATTGGCCGAAACTTCAATTCTCAAGCCGATTGGTCGAAACTTCAAGCCACAAGCCGATTGGCTGAAACTTTAAGCCGCAAGCCGATTGGCCGAAACTTCAAGTCGCAAGCCGATTGGCCGAAACTTCAAGCCGATTGGCTGAAACTTCAAGTCGCAAGTCGATTGGCCGAAACTTCAAGTCGCAAGCCGATTGGCCAAAACTTTAAGCCGCAAGCCGATTGGCCGAAACTTTAAGCAGCAAGCCAATTGGCCGAAACTTCAAGTCGCAAGCCGATTGGCCGAAACTTCAAGCTGATTGGCTGAAACTTCAAGCCGCACGCTGATTGGCCAAAACTTCAAGCCGCCGTTGGCTGATCAAGTCGCCAAACATATGTGTTTTTAGCAAAGACCCTAGAGAATACAATGGCGGTCGTTGCAACTTTGTATCTCGTGCGGTATTTGCGCATCAATTTTTCAAACAAGTTTTCTTTTTTAAACAGTTTTGTGCTAAAAAAAAAAAAACAGTAAAGTTAGCCCATTTTTTTGCATAATGTGAAAGATGAAGTTATGCCGAGCAAATAGATAACTAGCATGTCACGTCGCAAGCTGATTGGCCGAAACTTCAAGCCGCAAGCCGACTGACCGAAACTTCAAGCCGATTGGCCGAAACTTCAAGCCGCAAGCCGATTGGCCGAAACTTCAAGCCACAAGCCGATTGGCCGAAAACTTCAAGCCGCAAGCTGATTGGCCGAAAACTTCAAGCCGCAAGCCGATTGGCCGAAACTTTAAGCAGCAAGCCGATTGGCCGAAACTCCAAGCCTCAAGCCGATTGGCCGAAACTTCAAGCCATAAGCCGATTGGCCGAAACTTCAAGCCGCAAGCCGATTGGCCGAACAAGTCGCAAGCCCATTGGCTGAATATCAAGTCGCAAGCCCATTGGCTGATCATCAAGTCGCCAAACATGTTTTTTTAGCAAAGACCCTAGAGAATACAATGGCGGTGGTTGCAACTTTGTATCTCGTGTGGTATTTGCGTATTAATTTTTCAAACAAGTTTTATTTTTTAAACAGTTTTGTGCTAAAAAAAGAAAACCAGTAAAGTTAGCCCATTTTTTTCGCATAATGTGAAAAATGAAGTTATGCCGAGTAAATAGATACCTAACATGTCACGTTGCAAGCTGACTGGCCGAACAAGTCGCAAGCCGATTGGCCAAAACTTCAAGTCGCAAGCCAATTGGCCGAAACTTCAAGCTGCAAGCCGATTGGCCAAAACTTCAAGCCGCAAGCCGATTGGCCAAAACTTCAAGCCGCAAGCCAATTGGCCGAAACTTCAAGCCGCAAGCCGATTGGCCGAAACTTCAAGCCGCAAGCCGATTGGCTGAAACTTCAAGCCGCAAGCCGATTGGCCGAAACTTCAAGCCGCAAGCCCATTGGCCAAACAATTCGCAAGCCCATTGGCCGAACATCAAGTCGCAAGCCCATTGGCTGAATATCAAGTCGCAAGCCCATTGGCCAAAACTTCAAGTCGCAATTGGCTGATCAAGTCGCCAAACATATGTTTTTTTAGCAAAGATCCTAGAGAATACAATGGCGGTCGTTGCAACTTTGTATCTCGTGTGGTATTTGCGTATTCATTTTTCAAACAAGTTTTATTTTTTAAACAGTTTTGTGCTAAAAAAAGAAAACCAGTAAAGTTAGCCCATTTTTTTCGCATAATGTGAAAGATGAAGTTATGCCGAGTAAATAGATACCTAACATGTCACGTTGCAAGCTGACTGGCCGAACAAGTCGCAAGCCGATTGGCCAAAACTTCAAGCCGCAAGCCAATTGGCCGAAACTTCAAGCCGCAAGCCGATTGGCCGAAACTTCAATCAGCAAGCCGATTGGCCGAAACTTCAAGCCGCAAGCCGATTGGCCGAAACTTCAAGCCGCGAGCAGATTACCCGAAACTTCAAGCCGCAAGCCGATTGGCCGAAACTTCAAGTCGCAAGTTGATTGGCCGAAACTTCAAGTCTCAAGCCGATTGGCCAAAACTTCAAGCCGCAAGCCGACTGGCCGAAACTTTAAGCCACAAGCCGATTGGCCGAAACTTCAAGTCTCAAGCCGATTGGCCGAAACTTCAAGCCGCAAGCCGATTGGCCGAAACTTTAAGCCACAAGCCGATTGGCCGAAACTTTAAGCCGCAAGCCGATTGGCCGAAACTTCAAGCCGATTGGCTGAAACTTCAAGCCGCAAGCCGATTGGCCGAAACTTTAAGCCGCAAGCCGATTGGCCGAAACTTCAAGCCGATTGGCCGAAACTTCAAGCCGCAAGCCGATTGGCCGAAACTTCAAGCCGCCAAACATATGTGTTTTTAGCAAAGACCCTAGAGAATACAATGGCGGTCGTTGCAACTTTGTATCTCGTGCGGTATTTGCGCATCAATTTTTCAAACAAGTTTTCTTTTTTAAACAGTTTTGTGCTAAAAAAAACAAAAAAACAGTAAAGTTAGCCCATTTTTTTCGCATAATGTGAAAAATGAAGTTATGCCGAGTAAATAGATACCTAACATGTCACGTTGCAAGCTGACTGGCCGAACAAGTCGCAAGCCGATTGGCCAAAACTTCAAGTCGCAAGCCAATTGGCCGAAACTTCAAGCTGCAAGCCGATTGGCCAAAACTTCAAGCCGCAAGCCGATTGGCCAAAACTTCAAGCCGCAAGCCAATTGGCCGAAACTTAAAGCCGCAAGCCGATTGGCCGAAACTTCAAGCCGCAAGCCGATTGGCTGAAACTTCAAGCCGCAAGCCGATTGGCCGAAACTTCAAGCCGCAAGCCCATTGGCCAAACAATTCGCAAGCCCATTGGCCGAACATCAAGTCGCAAGCCCATTGGCTGAATATCAAGTCGCAAGCCCATTGGCCAAAACTTCAAGTCGCAATTGGCTGATCAAGTCGCCAAACATATGTTTTTTTAGCAAAGATCCTAGAGAATACAATGGCGGTCGTTGCAACTTTGTATCTCGTGTGGTATTTGCGTATTCATTTTTCAAACAAGTTTTATTTTTTAAACAGTTTTGTGCTAAAAAAAGAAAACCAGTAAAGTTAGCCCATTTTTTTCGCATAATGTGAAAGATGAAGTTATGCCGAGTAAATAGATACCTAACATGTCACGTTGCAAGCTGACTGGCCGAACAAGTCGCAAGCCGATTGGCCAAAACTTCAAGCCGCAAGCCAATTGGCCGAAACTTCAAGCCGCAAGCCGATTGGCCGAAACTTCAATCAGCAAGCCGATTGGCCGAAACTTCAAGCCGCAAGCCGATTGGCCGAAACTTCAAGCCGCGAGCAGATTACCCGAAACTTCAAGCCGCAAGCCGATTGGCCGAAACTTCAAGTCGCAAGTTGATTGGCCGAAACTTCAAGTCTCAAGCCGATTGGCCAAAACTTCAAGCCGCAAGCCGACTGGCCGAAACTTTAAGCCACAAGCCGATTGGCCGAAACTTCAAGTCTCAAGCCGATTGGCCGAAACTTCAAGCCGCAAGCCGATTGGCCGAAACTTTAAGCCACAAGCCGATTGGCCGAAACTTTAAGCCGCAAGCCGATTGGCCGAAACTTCAAGCCGATTGGCTGAAACTTCAAGCCGCAAGCCGATTGGCCGAAACTTTAAGCCGCAAGCCGATTGGCCGAAACTTCAAGCCGATTGGCCGAAACTTCAAGCCGCAAGCCGATTGGCCGAAACTTCAAGCCGCCAAACATATGTGTTTTTAGCAAAGACCCTAGAGAATACAATGGCGGTCGTTGCAACTTTGTATCTCGTGCGGTATTTGCGCATCAATTTTTCAAACAAGTTTTCTTTTTTAAACAGTTTTGTGCTAAAAAAAACAAAAAAACAGTAAAGTTAGCCCATTTTTTTTCGCATAATGTGAAAGATGAAGTTATGCCGAGTAAATAGATAGCATGTCACGTCGCAAGCTGATTGGCCGAACAAATCGCAAGCCGATTGGCCAAAACTTCAACCGCAAGCCGATTGGCCGAAACTTTAAGCCGCAAGCCGATTGGCCGAAACTTCAAGCCGCAAGCCGATTGGCTGAAAACTTCAAGCCGCAAGCTGATTGGCCCGAAAACCTCAAGCCGCAAGCCGATTGGCCAAAACTTTAAGCAGCAAGCCGATTGGCCGAAACTCCAAGCCTCAAGCCGATTGGCCGAAACTTCAAGCCATAAGCCGATTGGCCGAAACTTCAAGCCGCAAGCCGTTTGGCCGAACAAGTCGCAAGCCCATTGGCTGAATATCAAGTCGCAAGCCCTTTGGCTGAATATCAAGTCGCAAGCCCATTGGCTGATCATCAAGCCGCCAAACATATGTGTTTTTAGCAAAGACCCTAGAGAATACAATGGCGGTCGTTGCAACTTTGTATCTCGTGCGGTATTTGCGCATCAATTTTTCAAACAAGTTTTCTTTTTTAAACAGTTTTGTGCTAAAAAAAACAAAAAAACAGTAAAGTTAGCCCATTTTTTTTCGCATAATGTGAAAGATGAAGTTATGCCGAGTAAATAGATAACTAGCATGTCACGTCGCAAGCTGATTGGCCGAAACTTCAAGCCGCAAGCCGACTGACCGAAACTTCAAGCCGATTGGCCGAAACTTCAAGCCACAAGCCGATTGGCCGAAAACTTCAAGCCGCAAGCTGATTGGCCGAAAACTTCAAGCCGCAAGCCGTTTGGCCGAAACTTTAAGCAGCAAGCCGATTGGCCGAAACTCCAAGCCTCAAGCCAATTGGCCGAAACTTCAAGCCATAAGCCGATTGGCCGAAACTTCAAGCCATAAGCCGATTGGCCGAAACTTCAAGCCGCAAGCCGATTGGCCGAACAAGTCGCAAGCCCATTGGCTGAATATCAAGTCGCAAGCCCATTGGCTGATCATCAAGTCGCCAAACATGTTTTTTTAGCAAAGATCCTAGAGAATACAATGGCGGTGGTTGCAACTTTGTATCTCGTGTGGTATTTGCGTATTCATTTTTCTAACAAGTTTTATTTTTTAAACAGTTTTGTGCTAAAAAAAGAAAACCAGTAAAGTTAGCCCATTTTTTTCGCATAATGTGAAAGATGAAGTTATGCCGAGTAAATAGATACCTAACATGTCACGTTGCAAGCTGACTGGCCGAACAAGTCGCAAGCCGATTGGCCAAAACTTCAAGCCGCGAGCAGATTACCCGAAACTTCAAGCCGCAAGCCGATTGGCCGAAACTTCAAGCCGCAAGCCGATTGGCCAAAACTTCAAGCCGCAAGCAGATTACCCGAAACTTCAAGCCGCAAGCCGATTGGCCGAAACTTCAAGTCGCAAGTCGATTGGCCGAAACTTCAAGTCTCAAGCCGATTGGCCGAAACTTAAAGCCGCAAGCCGACTGGCCGAAACTTTAAGCCACAAGCCGATTGGCCGAAACTTCAAGTCGCAAGTCGATTGGCCGAAACTTCAAGTCTCAAGCCGATTGGCCGAAACTTCAAGCCGCAAGCCGATTGGCCGAAACTTTAAGCCACAAGCCGATTGGCCGAAACTTTAAGCCGCAAGCCGATTGGCCGAAACTTCAAGCCGATTGGCTGAAACTTCAAGCCGCAAGCCGATTGGCCGAAACTTCAAGCCGATTGGCCGAATCTTCAAGCCGCCAAACATATGTGTTTTTAGCAAAGACCCTAGAGAATACAATGGCGGTCGTTGCAACTTTGTATCTCGTGCGGTATTTGCGCATCAATTTTTCAAACAAGTTTTCTTTTTTAAACAGTTTTGTGCTAAAAAAACAAAAAAACAGTAAAGTTAGCCCATTTTTTTTCGCATAATGTGAAAGATGAAGTTATGCTGAGTAAATAGATAGCATGTCACGTCGCAAGCTGATTGGCCGAACAAATCGCATGCCGATTGGCCAAAACTTCAACCGCAAGCCGATTGGCCGAAACTTTAAGCCGCAAGCCGATTGGCCAAAACTTTAAGCCGCAAGCCGATTGGCCGAAACTTCAAGCCGCAAGCCGATTGGCCGAAACTTCAAGTCGCAAGCCGATTGGCCGAAACTTCAAGCCGATTGGCTGAAACTTCAAGCCGCAAGCCGATTGGCCGAAACTTAAAGCCGCAAGCCGAATGGCCGAAACTTCAAGTCGCAAGCCGATTGGCCGAAACTTTAAGCTGCAAGCCGATTGGGCGAAACTTCAAGCCGCAAGCCGATTGGCTGAAACTTCAAGCCGCAAGCTGATTGGCCGAAAACCTCGTGTGGTATTTGCGTATTAATTTTTCAAACAAGTTTTATTTTTTAAACAGTTTTGTGCTAAAAATAGAAAACCAGTAAAGTTAGCCCATTTTTTTCGCATAATGTGAAAGATGAAGTTATGCCGAGTAAATAGATACCTAACATGTCACGTTGCAAGCTGACTGGCCGAACAAGTCGCAAGCCGATTGGCCGAAACTTTAAGCCGCAAGCCGATTGGCCGAAACTTCAAGTCGCAAGCCGATTGGCCGAAACTTCAAGTCGCATGCCGATTGGCCAAAACTTCAAGCCGCAAGCCGATTGGCCGAAACTTCAAGCCGCAAGTCGATTACCCGAAACTTCAAGCCACAAGCCGATTGGCCGAAACTTCAAGTCTCAAGCCGATTGGTCGAAACTTCAAGCCGCAAGCCGATTGGCTGAAACTTTAAGCCGCAAGCCGATTGGCCGAAACTTCAAGCCGATTGGCTGAAACTTCAAGTCGCAAGTCGATTGGCCGAAACTTCAAGTCTCAAGCCGATTGTTCGAAACTTCAAGCCGCAAGCCGATTGGCTGAAACTTTAAGCCGCAAGCCGATTGGCCGAAACTTCAAGTCTCAAGCCGATTGGTCGAAACTTCAAGCCGCAAGCCGATTGGCTGAAACTTTAAGCCGCAAGCCGATTGGCCGAAACTTTAAGCCGCAAGCCGATTGGCCGAAACTTTAAGTCGCAAGCCGATTGGCCGAAACTTTAAGCCGCAAGCCGATTGGCCGAAACTTCATGCCGATTGGCTGAAACTTCAAGTCGCAAGTCGATTGGCCGAAACTTCAAGTCTCAAGCCGATTGTTCGAAACTTCAAGCCGCAAGCCGATTGGCTGAAACTTTAGGCCGCAAGCCGATTGGCCGAAACTTCAAGTCGCAAGCCGATTGGCCGAAACTTCAAGCCGATTGGCTGAAACTTCAAGTCGCAAGTTGATTGGCCGAAACTTCAAGTCACAAGCCGATTGGTCGAAACTTCAAGCCGCAAGCCGATTGGCTGAAACTTTAAGCCGCAAGCCGATTGGCCGAAACTTCAAGTCGCAAGCCGATTGGCCGAAACTTCAAGCCGCAAGCCGATTGGCTGAAACTTCAAGCCGCAAGCCGATTGGCCGAAACTTCAAGCCGCAAGCCCATTGGCCAAACAATTCGCAAGCCCATTGGCCGAACATCAAGTCGCAAGCCCATTGGCTGAATATCAAGTCGCAAGCCTATTGGCCAAAAGTTCAAGTCGCAATTGGCTGATCAAGTCGCCAAACATATGTTTTTTTAGCAAAGATCCTAGAGAATACAATGGCGGTCGTTGCAACTTTGTATCTCGTGTGGTATTTGCGCATCAATTTTTCAAACAACTTTTCTTTTTAAACAGTTTTGTGCTAAAAAAAAAAAAACAGTAAAGTTAGCCCATTTTTTCGCATAATGTGAAAGATGAAGTTATGCCGAGTAAATAGATAACTAGCATGTCACGTCGCAAGCTGATTGGCCGAAACTTCAAGCCGCAAGCCGACTGACCGAAACTTCAAGCCGATTGGCCGAAACTTCAAGCCGCAAGCCGATTGGCTGAAAACTTCAAACCGCAAGCTGATTGGCCGAAAACCTCAAGCCGCAAGCCGATTGGCCGAAACTTTAAGCAGCAAGCCGATTGGCCGAAACTCCAAGCCTCAAGCCGATTGGCCGAAACTTCAAGCCATAAGCCGATTGGCCGAAACTTCAAGCCGCAAGCCGTTTGGCCGAACAAGTCGCAAGCCCATTGGCTGAATATCAAGTCGCAAGCCCATTGGCTGATCATCAAGTCACCAAACATGTTTTTTTAGCAAAGACCCTAGAGAATACAATGGCGGTGGTTGCAACTTTGTATCTCGTGTGGTATTTGCGTATTAATTTTTCAAACAAGTTTTATTTTTTAAACAGTTTTGTGCTAAAAATAGAAAACCAGTAAAGTTAGCCCATTTTTTTCGCATAATGTGAAAGATGAAGTTATGCCGAGTAAATAGATACCTAACATGTCACGTTGCAAGCTGACTGGCCGAACAAGTCGCAAGCCGATTGGCCGAAACTTTAAGCCGCAAGCCGATTGGCCGAAACTTCAAGTCGCAAGCCGATTGGCCGAAACTTCAAGTCGCATGCCGATTGGCCAAAACTTCAAGCCGCAAGCCGATTGGCCGAAACTTCAAGCCGCAAGTCGATTACCCGAAACTTCAAGCCACAAGCCGATTGGCCGAAACTTCAAGTCTCAAGCCGATTGGTCGAAACTTCAAGCCGCAAGCCGATTGGCTGAAACTTTAAGCCGCAAGCCGATTGGCCGAAACTTCAAGCCGATTGGCTGAAACTTCAAGTCGCAAGTCGATTGGCCGAAACTTCAAGTCTCAAGCCGATTGTTCGAAACTTCAAGCCGCAAGCCGATTGGCTGAAACTTTAAGCCGCAAGCCGATTGGCCGAAACTTCAAGTCTCAAGCCGATTGGTCGAAACTTCAAGCCGCAAGCCGATTGGCTGAAACTTTAAGCCGCAAGCCGATTGGCCGAAACTTTAAGCCGCAAGCCGATTGGCCGAAACTTTAAGTCGCAAGCCGATTGGCCGAAACTTTAAGCCGCAAGCCGATTGGCCGAAACTTCATGCCGATTGGCTGAAACTTCAAGTCGCAAGTCGATTGGCCGAAACTTCAAGTCTCAAGCCGATTGTTCGAAACTTCAAGCCGCAAGCCGATTGGCTGAAACTTTAGGCCGCAAGCCGATTGGCCGAAACTTCAAGTCGCAAGCCGATTGGCCGAAACTTCAAGCCGATTGGCTGAAACTTCAAGTCGCAAGTTGATTGGCCGAAACTTCAAGTCACAAGCCGATTGGTCGAAACTTCAAGCCGCAAGCCGATTGGCTGAAACTTTAAGCCGCAAGCCGATTGGCCGAAACTTCAAGTCGCAAGCCGATTGGCCGAAACTTCAAGCCGCAAGCCGATTGGCTGAAACTTCAAGCCGCAAGCCGATTGGCCGAAACTTCAAGCCGCAAGCCCATTGGCCAAACAATTCGCAAGCCCATTGGCCGAACATCAAGTCGCAAGCCCATTGGCTGAATATCAAGTCGCAAGCCTATTGGCCAAAAGTTCAAGTCGCAATTGGCTGATCAAGTCGCCAAACATATGTTTTTTTAGCAAAGATCCTAGAGAATACAATGGCGGTCGTTGCAACTTTGTATCTCGTGTGGTATTTGCGCATCAATTTTTCAAACAACTTTTCTTTTTAAACAGTTTTGTGCTAAAAAAAAAAAAACAGTAAAGTTAGCCCATTTTTTCGCATAATGTGAAAGATGAAGTTATGCCGAGTAAATAGATAACTAGCATGTCACGTCGCAAGCTGATTGGCCGAAACTTCAAGCCGCAAGCCGACTGACCGAAACTTCAAGCCGATTGGCCGAAACTCCAAGCCTCAAGCCGATTGGCCGAAACTTCAAGCCGCAAGCCGATTGGCTGAGAACTTCAAGCCGCAAGCTGATTGGCCGAAAACCTCAAGCCGCAAGCCGATTGGCCAAAACTTTAAGCAGCAAGCCGATTGGCCGAAACTCCAAGCCTCAAGCCGATTGGCCGAAACTTCAAGCCATAAGCCGATTGGCCGAAACTTCAAGCCGCAAGCCGTTTGGCCGAACAAGTCGCAAGCCCATTGGCTGAATATCAAGTCGCAAGCCCATTGGCTGAATATCAAGTCGCAAGCCCATTGGCTGATCATCAAGTCGCCAAACATGTTTTTTTAGCAAAGACCCTAGAGAATACAATGGCGGTGGTTGCAACTTTGTATCTCGTGTGGTATTTGAGTATTAATTTTTCAAACAAGTTTTATTTTTTAAACAGTTTTGTGCTAAAAAAGAAAACCAGTAAAGTTAGCCCATTTTTTTCGCATAATGTGAAAGATGAAGTTATGTCGAGTAAATAGATACCTAACATGTCACGTTGCAAGCTGACTGGCCGAACAAGTCGCAAGCCGATTGGCCAAAACTTCAAGCCGCAAGCCGATTGGCCAAAACTTCAAGCCGCAAGCCGATTGGCCGAAACTTCAATCTGCAAGCTGATTGGCTGAAACTTCAAGCCTCAAGCCGATAGGCCGAAACTTCAAGCCGCAAGCCGATTGGCCGAAACTTCAAGTCACAAGCCGATTGGCCGAAACTTCAAGCCGATTGGCTGAAACTTCAAGCCGCAATCCGATTGGCCGAAACTTTAAACCGCATGCCGATTGGCCGAAAACTTCAAGCCGCAATCCGATTGGCCGAAACTTTAAGCCGCAAGCCGATTGGCCGAAACTTCAATCTGCAAGCTGATTGGCTGAAACTCCAAGCCTCAAGCCGATTGGCCGAAACTTCAAGCCGTAAGCCGATTGGCCGAAACTTCTAGCCACAAGCCAATTACCCGAAACTTCAAGCCGCAAGCCGATTGGCCGAAACTTCAAGTCGCAAGCCGATTGGCCGAAACTTCAAGTCGCATGCCGATTGGCTAAAACTTCAAGCCGCAAGCCGATTGGCCGAAACTTTAAGCCGCAAGCCGATTGGCCGAAACTTTAAGCCGCAAGCCGATTGGCCGAAACTTCAAGCCGATTGGCTGAAACTTCAAGCCGCAAGCCGATTGGCCGAAACTTCAAGTCGCATGCCGATTGGCCGAAACTTCAAGCCGATTGGCTGAAACTTCAAGCCACAATCCGATTGGCCAAAACTTTAAGCCGCAAGCCGATTGGCCGAAAACTTCAAGCCGCAAGCCGATTGGCCGAAAACTTCAAGCCGCAATCCGATTGGCCGAAACTTTAAGCCGCAAGCCGATTGGCCGAAACTTTAAGCCGCAAGCCGATTGGCCGAAACTTCAAGCCGCAAGCCGATTGGCCGAAACTTCAAGCCGATTGGCTGAAACTTCAAGCCGCAAGCCGACTGACCAAAACTTCAAGCCGCAAGCCGATTGGCCGAAACTTCAAGCCGCGAGCAGATTACCCGAAACTTCAAGCCGCAAGCCGATTTGCCGAAAATTCAAGTCGCAAGCCGATTGGCCGAAACTTCAAGCCACAAGCCGATTGGCCGAAAACTTCAAGCCGCAAGCTGATTGGCCGAAAAAACTTCAAGCCGCAAGCCGATTGGCCGAAACTTTAAGCAGCAAGCCGATTGGCCGAAACTCCAAGCCTCAAGCCGATTGGCCGAAACTTCAAGCCGCAAGCCGATTGGCTGAAAACTTCAAGCCGCAAGCTGATTGGCCGAAAACCTCAAGCCGCAAGCCGATTGGCCAAAACTTTAAGCAGCAAGCCGATTGGCCGAAACTCCAAGCCTCAAGCCGATTGGCCGAAACTTCAAGCCATAAGCCGATTGGCCGAAACTTCAAGCCACAAGTCGTTTGGCCAAACAAGTCGCAAGCCCATTGGCTGAATATCAAGTCGCAAGCCCATTGGCTGAATATCAAGTCGCAAGCCCATTGGCTGATCATCAAGTCGCCAAACATGTTTTTTTAGCAAAGACCCTAGAGAATACAATGGCGGTGGTTGCAACTTTGTATCTCCATTGGTATTTGAGTATTAATTTTTCAAACAAGTTTTATTTTTTAAACAGTTTTGTGCTAAAAAAAGAAAACCAGTAAAGTTAGCCCATTTTTTTCGCATAATGTGAAAGATGAAGTTATGTCGAGTAAATAGATACCTAACATGTCACGTTGCAAGCTGACTGGCCGAACAAGTCGCAAGCCGATTGGCCAAAACTTCAAGCCGCAAGCCGATTGGCCAAAACTTCAAGCCGCAAGCCGATTGGCCGAAACTTCAATCTGCAAGCTGATTGGCTGAAACTTCAAGCCTCAAGCCGATAGGCCGAAACTTCAAGCCGCAAGCCGATTGGCCGAAACTTCAAGTCACAAGCCGATTGGCCGAAACTTCAAGCCGATTGGCTGAAACTTCAAGCCGCAATCCGATTGGCCGAAACTTTAAGCCGCATGCCGATTGGCCGAAAACTTCAAGCCGCAATCCGATTGGCCGAAACTTTAAGCCGCAAGCCGATTGGCCGAAACTTCAATCTGCAAGCTGATTGGCTGAAACTCCAAGCCTCAAGCCGATTGGCCGAAACTTCAAGCCGTAAGCCGATTGGCCGAAACTTCTAGCCGCAAGCCAATTACCCGAAACTTCAAGCCGCAAGCCGATTGGCCGAAACTTCAAGTCGCAAGCCGATTGGCCGAAACTTCAAGTCGCATGCCGATTGGCTAAAACTTCAAGCCGCAAGCCGATTGGCCGAAACTTCAAGCCGCAAGTCGATTACCCGAAACTTCAAGCCGCAAGCCGATTGGCCGAAACTTCAACTCTCAAGCCGATTGGTCGAAACTTCAAGCCGCAAGCCGATTGGCTGAAACTTTAAGCCGCAAGCCGATTGGCCGAAACTTCAAGTCGCAAGTCGATTGGCCGAAACTTCAAGTCTCAAGCCGATTGGTCGAAACTTCAAGCCGCAAGCCGATTGGCTGAAACTTTAAGCCGCAAGCCGATTGGCCGAAACTTTAAGCCGCAAGCCGATTGGCCGAAACTTTAAGTCGCAAGCCGATTGGCCGAAACTTTAAGCCGCAAGCCGATTGGCCGAAACTTTAAGCCGCAAGCCGATTGGCCGAAACTTCAAGCCGATTGGCTGAAACTTCAAGCCGCAAGCCGATTGGCCGAAACTTCAAGTCGCATGCCGATTGGCCGAAACTTCAAGCCGATTGGCTGAAACTTCAAGCCACAATCCGATTGGCCAAAACTTTAAGCCGCAAGCCGATTGGCCGAAAACTTCAAGCCGCAAGCCGATTGGCCGAAAACTTCAAGCCGCAATCCGATTGGCCGAAACTTTAAGCCGCAAGCCGATTGGCCGAAACTTTAAGCCGCAAGCCGATTGGCCGAAACTTCAAGCCGCAAGCCGATTGGCCGAAACTTCAAGCCGATTGGCTGAAACTTCAAGCCGCAAGCCGACTGACCAAAACTTCAAGCCGCAAGCCGATTGGCCGAAACTTCAAGCCGCGAGCAGATTACCCGAAACTTCAAGCCGCAAGCCGATTGGCCGAAACTTCAAGTCGCAAGCCGATTGGCCGAAACTTCAAGCCACAAGCCGATTGGCCGAAAACTTCAAGCCGCAAGCTGATTGGCCGAAAACTTCAAGCCGCAAGCCGATTGGCCGAAACTTTAAGCAGCAAGCCGATTGGCCGAAACTCCAAGCCTCAAGCCGATTGGCCGAAACTTCAAGCCGCAAGCCGATTGGCTGAAAACTTCAAACCGCAAGCTGATTGGCCGAAAACCTCAAGCCGCAAGCCGATTGGCCAAAACTTTAAGCAGCAAGCCGATTGGCCGAAACTCCAAGCCTCAAGCCGATTGGCCGAAACTTCAAGCCATAAGCCGATTGGCCGAAACTTCAAGCCGCAAGTCGTTTGGCCGAACAAGTCGCAAGCCCATTGGCTGAATATCAAGTCGCAAGCCCATTGGCTGAATATCAAGTCGCAAGCCCATTGGCTGATCATCAAGTCGCCAAACATGTTTTTTTAGCAAAGACCCTAGAGAATACAATGGCGGTGGTTGCAACTTTGTATCTCCTGTGGTATTTGAGTATTAATTTTTCAAACAAGTTTTATTTTTTAAACAGTTTTGTGCTAAAAAAAGAAAACCAGTAAGGTTAGCCCATTTTTTTCGCATAATGTGAAAGATGAAGTTATGTCGAGTAAATAGATACCTAACATGTCACGTTGCAAGCTGACTGGCCGAACAAGTCGCAAGCCGATTGGCCAAAACTTCAAGCCGCAAGCCGATTGGCCAAAACTTCAAGCCGCAAGCCGATTGGCCGAAACTTCAATCTGCAAGCTGATTGGCTGAAACTTCAAGCCTCAAGCCGATAGGCCGAAACTTTAAGCCGCAAGCCGATTGGCCGAAACTTCAAGTCACAAGCCGATTGGCCGAAACTTCAAGCCGATTGGCTGAAACTTCAAGCCGCAATCCGATTGGCCGAAACTTTAAGCCGCATGCCGATTGGCCGAAAACTTCAAGCCGCAATCCGATTGGCCGAAACTTTAAGCCGCAAGCCGATTGGCCGAAACTTCAATCTGCAAGCTGATTGGCTGAAACTCCAAGCCTCAAGCCGATTGGCCGAAACTTCAAGCCGTAAGCCGATTGGCCGAAACTTCTAGCCGCAAGCCAATTACCCGAAACTTCAAGCCGCAAGCCGATTGGCCGAAACTTCAAGTCGCAAGCCGATTGGCCGAAACTTCAAGTCGCATGCCGATTGGCTAAAACTTCAAGCCGCAAGCCGATTGGCCGAAACTTCAAGCCGCAAGTCGATTACCCGAAACTTCAAGCCGCAAGCCGATTGGCCGAAACTTCAACTCTCAAGCCGATTGGTCGAAACTTCAAGCCGCAAGCCGATTGGCTGAAACTTTAAGCCGCAAGCCGATTGGCCGAAACTTCAAGTCGCAAGTCGATTGGCCGAAACTTCAAGTCTCAAGCCGATTGGTCGAAACTTCAAGCCGCAAGCCGATTGGCTGAAACTTTAAGCCGCAAGCCGATTGGCCGAAACTTTAAGCCGCAAGCCGATTGGCCGAAACTTTAAGTCGCAAGCCGATTGGCCGAAACTTTAAGCCGCAAGCCGATTGGCCGAAACTTCAAGCCGATTGGCTGAAACTTCAAGCCGCAAGCCGATTGGCCGAAACTTCAAGTCGCATGCCGATTGGCCGAAACTTCAAGCCGATTGGCTGAAACTTCAAGCCACAATCCGATTGGCCAAAACTTTAAGCCGCAAGCCGATTGGCCGAAAACTTCAAGCCGCAAGCCGATTGGCCGAAAACTTCAAGCCGCAATCCGATTGGCCGAAACTTTAAGCCGCAAGCCGATTGGCCGAAACTTTAAGCCGCAAGCCGATTGGCCGAAACTTCAAGCCGCAAGCCGATTGGCCGAAACTTCAAGCCGATTGGCTGAAACTTCAAGCCGCAAGCCGACTGACCAAAACTTCAAGCCGCAAGCCGATTGGCCGAAACTTCAAGCCGCGAGCAGATTACCCGAAACTTCAAGCCGCAAGCCGATTGGCCGAAACTTCAAGTCGCAAGTCGATTGGCCGAAACTTCAAGTCTCAAGCCGATTGGCCCAAACTTCAAGCCGCAATCCGATTGGCCGAAACTTTAAGCCATAAGCCGATTGGCCGAAACTTTAAGCCGCAAGCCGATTGGCCGAAACTTCAAGCCGCAAGCCGATTGGCCGAAACTTCAACCTGCCAAACATATGTGTTTTTAGCAAAGACCCTAGAGAATACAATGGCGGTCGTTGCAACTTTGTATCTCGTGCGGTATTTGCGCATCAATTTTTCAAACAAGTTTTCTTTTTTAAACAGTTTTTTGCTAAAAAAAAAAAAAAAAACAGTAAAGTTAGCCCATTTTTTCGCATAATGTGAAAGATGAAGTTATGCCGAGCAAATAGATAACTAGCATGTCACGTCGCAAGCTGATTGGCCGAACAAGTCGCAAGCTGATTGGCCGAACAAGTTGCAAGCCTATTGGCCAAAACTTCAAGCCGCAAGCCGATTGGCCGAAAACTTCAAGCCGCAAGCCGATTGGCCGAAACTTTAAGCCGCAAGCCGATTTGCCGAAACTTCAATCTGCAAGCTGATTGGCTGAAACTTCAAGTCGCAAGCCGATTGGCCGAAACTTCAAGCCGATTGGCTGAAACTTCAAGCCGCAAGCCGATTGGCCGAAAACTTCAAGCCGCAAGCCGATTGGCCGAAACTTTAAGCCGCAAGCCGATTTGCCGAAACTTCAATCTGCAAGCTGATTGGCTGAAACTTCAAGTCGCAAGCCGATTGGCCGAAACTTCAAGCCGATTGGCTGAAACTTCAAGCCGCAAGCCGATTGGCCGAAACTTAAAGCCGCAAGCCGATTGGCCAAAACTTCAAGCCGCAAGCCGATTGGCCGAAACTTTAAGCTGATTGGCTGAAACTTCAAGCCGCAAGCCGATTGGCCGAAACTTCAAGCCGCAAGCCGATTGCCCGAAACTTCAAGCCGCAAGCCGATTGGCCTAAACTTCAAGTCGCAAGCCAATTGCCGAAACTTCAAGCCGCAAGCCGATTGGCCAAAACTTCAAGCCGCAAGCCGATTGGCCGAAACTTCAATCTGCAAGCCGATTGGCCAAAACTTCAAGCCGCAAGCCGATTGGCCGAAACTTCAAGCCGCAAGCCGATTGGCCGAAACTTCAAGTCACAAGCTGATTGGCCGAAACTTCAAGCCGATTGGCTGAAACTTCAAGCAGCAATCCGATTGGCCGAAACTTTAAGCCGCATGCCGATTGGCCGAAAACTTCAAGCCGCAATCCAATTGACCGAAACTTTAAGCCGCAAGCCGATTGGCCGAAACTTCAAGCCGCAAGCCGATTGGCCGAAACTTCAACCTGCCAAACATATGTGTTTTTAGCAAAGACCCTAGAGAATACAATGGCGGTCGTTGCAACTTTGTATCTCGTGCGGTATTTGCGCATCAATTTTTCAAACAAGTTTTCTTTTTTAAACAGTTTTTTGCTAAAAAAAAAAAAAAAAACAGTAAAGTTAGCCCATTTTTTCGCATAATGTGAAAGATGAAGTTATGCCGAGCAAATAGATAACTAGCATGTCACGTCGCAAGCTGATTGGCCGAACAAGTCGCAAGCTGATTGGCCGAACAAGTTGCAAGCCTATTGGCCAAAACTTCAAGCCGCAAGCCGATTGGCCGAAAACTTCAAGCCGCAAGCCGATTGGCCGAAACTTTAAGCCGCAAGCCGATTTGCCGAAACTTCAATCTGCAAGCTGATTGGCTGAAACTTCAAGTCGCAAGCCGATTGGCCGAAACTTCAAGCCGATTGGCTGAAACTTCAAGCCGCAAGCCGATTGGCCGAAAACTTCAAGCCGCAAGCCGATTGGCCGAAACTTTAAGCCGCAAGCCGATTTGCCGAAACTTCAATCTGCAAGCTGATTGGCTGAAACTTCAAGTCGCAAGCCGATTGGCCGAAACTTCAAGCCGATTGGCTGAAACTTCAAGCCGCAAGCCGATTGGCCGAAACTTAAAGCCGCAAGCCGATTGGCCAAAACTTCAAGCCGCAAGCCGATTGGCCGAAACTTTAAGCTGATTGGCTGAAACTTCAAGCCGCAAGCCGATTGGCCGAAACTTCAAGCCGCAAGCCGATTGCCCGAAACTTCAAGCCGCAAGCCGATTGGCCTAAACTTCAAGTCGCAAGCCAATTGCCGAAACTTCAAGCCGCAAGCCGATTGGCCAAAACTTCAAGCCGCAAGCCGATTGGCCGAAACTTCAATCTGCAAGCCGATTGGCCAAAACTTCAAGCCGCAAGCCGATTGGCCGAAACTTCAAGCCGCAAGCCGATTGGCCGAAACTTCAAGTCACAAGCTGATTGGCCGAAACTTCAAGCCGATTGGCTGAAACTTCAAGCAGCAATCCGATTGGCCGAAACTTTAAGCCGCATGCCGATTGGCCGAAAACTTCAAGCCGCAATCCAATTGACCGAAACTTTAAGCCGCAAGCCGATTGGCCGAAACTTCAAGCCGCAAGCCGATTGGCCGAAACTTTTAGCCGCAAGCCGATTTGCCGAAACTTCAATCTGCAAGCTGATTGGCTGAAACTTCAAGTCGCAAGCCGATTGGCCGAAACTTCAAGCCGATTGGCTGAAACTTCAAGCCGCAAGCCGATTGGCCGAAACTTAAAGCCGCAAGCCGATTGGCCGAAACTTCAAGTCGCAAGCCGATTGGCTGAAACTTCAAGCCGCAAGCCGATTGGCTGAAACTTCAAGCCGCAAGCCGATTGGCCGAAACTTCAAGCCGCAAGCCCATTGGCCAAACAATTCGCAAGCCCATTGGCCGAACATCAAGTCGCAAGCCCATTGGCTGAATATCAAGTCGCAAGCCCATTGGCCATAACTTCAAGTCGCAATTGGCTGATCAAGTCGCCAAACATATGTTTTTTTAGCAAAGATCCTAGAGAATACAATGGCGGTCGTTGCAACTTTGTATCTCGTGCGGTATTTGCGCATCAATTTTTCAAGCAACTTTTCTTTTTTAAACAGTTTTGTGCTAAAAAAAACAAAAAAACAGTAAAGTTAGCCCATTTTTTCGCATAATGTGAAAGATGAAGTTATGCCGAGTAAATAGATAACTAGCATGTCACGTCGCAAGCTGATTGGCCGAAACTTAAAGCCGCAAGCCGACTGACCGAAACTTCAAGCCGATTGGCCGAAACTTCAAGCCGCAAGCCGATTGGCCGAAACTTCAAGTCGCATGCCGATTGGCCGAAACTTCAAGCCGATTGGCTGAAACTTCAAGCCACAATCCGATTGGCCAAAACTTTAAGCCGCAAGCCGATTGGCCGAAAACTTCAAGCCGCAAGCCGATTGGCCGAAAACTTCAAGCCGCAATCCGATTGGCCGAAACTTTAAGCCGCAAGCCGATTGGCCGAAACTTTAAGCCGCAAGCCGATTGGCCGAAACTTCAAGCCGCAAGCCGATTGGCCGAAACTTCAAGCCGATTGGCTGAAACTTCAAGCCGCAAGCCGACTGACCAAAACTTCAAGCCGCAAGCCGATTGGCCGAAACTTCAAGCCGCGAGCAGATTACCCGAAACTTCAAGCCGCAAGCCGATTGGCCGAAACTTCAAGTCGCAAGTCGATTGGCCGAAACTTCAAGTCTCAAGCCGATTGGCCCAAACTTCAAGCCGCAATCCGATTGGCCGAAACTTTAAGCCATAAGCCGATTGGCCGAAACTTTAAGCCGCAAGCCGATTGGCCGAAACTTCAAGCCGCAAGCCGATTGGCCGAAACTTCAAGCCGCCAAACATATGTGTTTTTAGCAAAGACCCTAGAGAATACAATGGCGGTCGTTGCAACTTTGTATCTCGTGCGGTATTTGCGCATCAATTTTTCAAACAAGTTTTCTTTTTTAAACAGTTTTTTGCTAAAAAAAAAAAAAAAACAGTAAAGTTAGCCCATTTTTTCGCATAATGTGAAAGATGAAGTTATGCCGAGCAAATAGATAACTAGCATGTCACGTCGCAAGCTGATTGGCCGAACAAGTCGCAAGCTGATTGGCCGAACAAGTTGCAAGCCTATTGGCCAAAACTTCAAGACGCAAGCCGATTGGCCGAAAACTTCAAGCCGCAAGCCGATTGGCCGAAACTTTAAGCCGCAAGCCGATTTGCCGAAACTTCAATCTGCAAGCTGATTGGCTGAAACTTCAAGTCGCAAGCCGATTGGCCGAAACTTCAAGCCGATTGGCTGAAACTTCAAGCCGCAAGCCGATTGGCCGAAAACTTCAAGCCGCAAGCCGATTGGCCGAAACTTTAAGCCGCAAGCCGATTTGCCGAAACTTCAATCTGCAAGCTGATTGGCTGAAACTTCAAGTCGCAAGCCGATTGGCCGAAACTTCAAGCCGATTGGCTGAAACTTCAAGCCGCAAGCCGATTGGCCGAAACTTAAAGCCGCAAGCCGATTGGCCGAAACTTCAAGCCGCAAGCCGATTGGCCGAAACTTTAAGCTGATTGGCTGAAACTTCAAGCCGCAAGCCGATTGGCCGAAACTTCAAGCCGCAAGCCGATTGCCCGAAACTTCAAGCCGCAAGCCGATTGGCCTAAACTTCAAGTCGCAAGCCAATTGCCGAAACTTCAAGCCGCAAGCCGATTGGCCAAAACTTCAAGCCGCAAGCCGATTGGCCGAAACTTCAATCTGCAAGCCGATTGGCCAAAACTTCAAGCCGCAAGCCGATTGGCCGAAACTTCAAGCCGCAAGCCGATTGGCCGAAACTTCAAGTCACAAGCTGATTGGCCGAAACTTCAAGCCGATTGGCTGAAACTTCAAGCAGCAATCCGATTGGCCGAAACTTTAAGCCGCATGCCGATTGGCCGAAAACTTCAAGCCGCAATCCAATTGACCGAAACTTTAAGCCGCAAGCCGATTGGCCGAAACTTCAAGCCGCAAGCCGATTGGCCGAAACTTTTAGCCGCAAGCCGATTTGCCGAAACTTCAATCTGCAAGCTGATTGGCTGAAACTTCAAGTCGCAAGCCGATTGGCCGAAACTTCAAGCCGATTGGCTGAAACTTCAAGCCGCAAGCCGATTGGCCGAAACTTAAAGCCGCAAGCCGATTGGCCGAAACTTCAAGTCGCAAGCCGATTGGCTGAAACTTCAAGCCGCAAGCCGATTGGCTGAAACTTCAAGCCGCAAGCCGATTGGCCGAAACTTCAAGCCGCAAGCCCATTGGCCAAACAATTCGCAAGCCCATTGGCCGAACATCAAGTCGCAAGCCCATTGGCTGAATATCAAGTCGCAAGCCCATTGGCCATAACTTCAAGTCGCAATTGGCTGATCAAGTCGCCAAACATATGTTTTTTTAGCAAAGATCCTAGAGAATACAATGGCGGTCGTTGCAACTTTGTATCTCGTGCGGTATTTGCGCATCAATTTTTCAAGCAACTTTTCTTTTTTAAACAGTTTTGTGCTAAAAAAAACAAAAAAACAGTAAAGTTAGCCCATTTTTTCGCATAATGTGAAAGATGAAGTTATGCCGAGTAAATAGATAACTAGCATGTCACGTCGCAAGCTGATTGGCCGAAACTTAAAGCCGCAAGCCGACTGACCGAAACTTCAAGCCGATTGGCCGAAACTTCAAGCCGCAAGCCGATTGGCCGAAACTTCAAGCCACAAGCCGATTGGCCGAAAACTTCAAGCCGCAAGCTGATTGGCCGAAAACTTCAAGCCGCAAGCCGATTGGCCGAAACTTTAAGCAGCAAGCCGATTGGCCGAAACTCCAAGCCGATTGGCCGAAACTTCAAGCCATAAGCCGATTGGCCGAAACTTCAAGCCGCAAGCCGTTTGGCCGAACAAGTCGCAAGCCCATTGGCTGAATATCAAGTCGCAAGCCCATTGGCTGATCATCAAGTCACCAAACATGTTTTTTTAGCAAAGACCCTAGAGAATACAATGGCGGTGGTTGCAACTTTGTATCTCGTGTGGTATTTGCGTATTAATTTTTCAAACAAGTTTTATTTTTTAAACAGTTTTGTGCTAAAAAAAGAAAACCAGTAAAGTTAGCCCATTTTTTTCGCATAATGTGAAAAATGAAGTTATGCCGAGTAAATAGATACCTAACATGTCACGTTGCAAGCTGACTGGCCGAACAAGTCGCAAGCCGATTGGCCAAAACTTCAAGTCGCAAGCCAATTGGCCGAAACTTCAAGCCGCAAGCCGATTGGCCAAAACTTCAAGCCGCAAGCCGATTGGCCGAAACTTCAATCTGCAAGCTGATTGGCCAAAACTTCAAGCCGCAAGCCGATTGGCCGAAACTTCAAGCCGCAAGCCGATTGGCCGAAACTTCAAGTCACAAGCTGATTGGCCGAAACTTCAAGCCGATTGGCTGAAACTTCAAGCCGCAATCCGATTGACCGAAACTTTAAGCCGCAAGCCGATTGGCCGAAACTTTAAGTCGCAAGCCGATTGGCGAAACTTCAATCTGCAAGCTGATTGGCTGAAACTCCAAGCCTCAAGCCGATTGGCCGAAACTTCAAGCCGTAAGCCGATTGGCCAAAACTTCTAGCCGCAAGCCAATTACCCGAAACTTCAAGCCGCAAGCCGATTGGCCGAAACTTCAAGCCGCAAGCCGATTGGCCGAAACTTCAAGCCGCAAGCCGACTGACCGAAACTTCTAGTCGCAAGCCGATTGGCCGAAACTTCAAGCCGATTCGCTGAAACTTCAAGCCGCAAGCCGATTGGCCGAAACTTCAAGCCGCAAGGCGATTGGCTGAAACTTCAAGCCGCAAGGCGATTGGCCGAAACTTCAAGCCGCAAGCCGACTGACCGAGACTTCAAGCTGCAAGCCGATTGGCCGAAACTTCAAGCCGATTGGGGGCGTGGCTTGGCGCGCGACGGAGATGGCCGCCTGAAAGAGGAGCTCCGTGCAGCCTGAAGCCCTAAGCACCTCTCTGCCCAGCACCCAGCGAGGATGAACAAGCAATTTCGCGGATCACAGCACTCACGATCCCGCCGATCCACCGCGGTATCTGCTAGCAGGAATATCTCTGATATATTCCAGAAACAGGCGATGGCACAGCGGGCCCTGGAACGAGGCAAGATGGCGCCGGTTCCCACTGACGGCGATCTCAGCGAGGACTCCCAATCCGCTACGGAGGATAACGGTAGGAGAATGGCTCGACCTGACCATCCCCTCACATATGCAGACATGTCAGGTTTTGCTGCTGACATCAAGGCATCATTTTCAGCGGCCATTACAGACTTGAAAACTAACCTGCTTGTGCTCACTGAAAAGATGGCTACCGCCGAAACAGCAGGGAAACTTAGAGACAAAGCAATACTCCGCTTAGACAATGTCACCTCAACACATGCTCAGCACTTTATTGAGTTGAACAGGCACATGGAGGACCTCGACAACAGAGGAAGGAGGAACAACATAAGAGTCAGGGGGGTGCCAGAGTCAGTGACCGCTGAGCAGATAGTTCCAGCTCTCCAAAGGGTCTTTAATAGTGTACTGGAGAGGCCAGAAGATTCTGCTATTGAATTCGTCCGGGCCCACAGGGCTCTCCGAGCTAGAGGCCCTGATACCTTGCCTCCGCGTGACATAATATGCTGCTTGCAGAACTTTTCCCTAAAGGAGGAAATCATGCTTAAGGCACGTAGAAACGAACTGATCGTGTTTAACGGCGAGAACATTAAACTGTTTCAAGATCTCTCGCAAATAACCCTTAAAAATCGCAGAGCCCTGCGCCCTTTGCTGGAGATACTGCGGGCCAGAGACCTCCGTTACACGTGGCGCTTCCCCTTCGCCCTCCTGGTGTCTCACAATGGCAAGCAATA
This sequence comes from Lithobates pipiens, assembly GCF_037356315.1. NCBI lineage: Eukaryota > Metazoa > Chordata > Amphibia > Anura > Ranidae > Lithobates > Lithobates pipiens. The sequence goes on along the minus strand of NW_027507686.1, from coordinate 69,736,872 downwards.
CACGCTCCGCACGCCGAATGATCTCCCAGAATTTTGCAACGCTTTGCACCTAGATCCTGTGGACTTACCGGATTGGTACCAGGAGTATGCACTGCCACCCAGGGAGAGGAGTCCGCCCCATTCCCCCGTGTCAACGCCCGACAAGCGCCATCCTAAAAAGCAACGTTCGGCCTGGCAGGAGAGCCCTGGTGCGGGCACGCCTCGCAGAAGAGCACACTCCTCACGGTCCCAGCCTGAGGACTAGAGTTTGACATGTTGGATCACTACGCACAAGTTCCTAGTTTTTGTGGTTCGCCCTCACCACTTCTTTCCTGGGCAAACAATTGCTAATGTTCCTGCGCTTCAGTATCACTGTGGATGTCCTAAGACATACTTGACCTCAGAGACTAATGCCTTTCCTAGTTTGATGTGCAATGCTGTCTCACCATTTGACCCCTCAGGTTTATTGTTTTTGGGGGCGCTGGGAGGGTCGTAACGGGCTATTGCCCTATAACCGCAGGTCCCTGCAGACATTTGTATCACTTGAACAGCTATGGGTCCTAGGATGGTTTGGGGTGGGCCATGGGGTATTCCACAGCATACCTGTGAGGGGGGTGGTGTGTGGTGGTGGAGGGGGGAGGTTGCCCTTTCTTCCTGCCCGCACCTCTGTCGGCGGTGCCCCCTGATGCTGGCTTTAATGTTTAACAGGTTTGATTCTCAGTTCTTATGCCCGGATTTAGTTTAATATGTTCACCCGTTTAAGAGATATGTTTTATACATCTCTTATGGCAGAGAGGATTCTATAGTTAGTTATGTACGCTACAAGGGCTGGGGCTCGGCTCCCTCTGATTTATTGTGGTTTTTTTTTCCCTCCTTTGCTGGTGTACCCTTTGCGTTTTGGCATTTTCAACTTTTTGCTTATGCCATTGCGCACAGGATAGTGACCGCGGCTCCGTTTGGGTGCCTCCCTTGTCCCCACAAACAGTTGGGGGTCTGGACGGTGCTTCTGTTGCCGCCCGGGCTCCAGATTTTTTGTCCTGCTTGGACGACTTATTAGTCCAGGTGGGTTGTTACCTCTACCTCCTACTCTACATCTGACTCTCTTTTGCCTTCTTTCTTTCTCTGTTTCCTTTCCCCATTCCCTATCTGCTTCTCTTGGCCTCCCTTTTGGTGGAATCGGTGGGGGTGGAATAATTTCTAGGTTTCTAGGGTGTAATTTTTGTTCTCCACAGGTGGGGCTTTTGGACACGGCTCGACATCTCTCTCTGACCTGGACCGATGGCTTACTCGGCACTGGGCACTGCGCCTACGCTGGTGTCCCACAATGTGAAAGGGTTAAACATCCCTGAGAAGCGCTCAACCTTGCTGAGGGAGTTGAAAAAAGGTAGGCCAAAGATCGTCTTCCTACAGGAGACTCATTTTAGAACGGGCCAGGTCCCTAGGCTCACCGACTCCTACTTCACAGAAGCACACCACTCAACTAATGATGTCTCTAAGTCAAAAGGGGTTTCCATCCTACTGAGTAAGGGGGCAAACTTTGAGCTTTCTGACCAACTAGTGGACCCAAACGGGAGATTTATCTTCTTAAAGGGGACCTTGGCGGGAATACCTACTACATTGGCGAATGTATATTTCCCTAATACTTCCCATCTAGCCTTCTGTAGGGGGATGATAAAAGAAATTGAGAGCTTTGGGTCGGGATGCTTGGTCCTAGGTGGGGATTTTAATATCCCGCTCAACCCCTTACTGGACACTTCTACTGGGAAGACTCTTGTCTCCTTTCAGACCTTGAAAACAATAAAAACTCTTCTCCACACTTTAGACTTGATAGACACGTGGCGTTACTTACACCCAGCTGATAAAGACTTTTCATTTTATTCTATCCCGCACGACAGACACTCGCGGATCGACTACCTATTTGTTTCCCAAAGAGACCTACACTTAGTACATGCGGCTCATATAGGAATTCAAACTATTTCTGACCATGCCCCGGTGTCGCTCAGTCTCGACTTGGTGCCTACCACTAAAACGTCCCCCATGTGGAGACTGAACTCCTCACTCCTGACGGATCCTTTACTGTTCCCAAAAATTGAAGCTGCCGTAAAAGATTTTTTTGAGCATAACGTAACCCCTGATATTGACCCTTTAGTGCTCTGGGAAGCCCATAAATGCACCGTTAGGGGGACTCTGATGGCGATGGGAGCTCAAAGGAAGAGGGAAAGAGAGGACGAAATTTGACGACTGACTCACACCATTCGTCGTCTAGAAACCCTCCATAAGCAGTCTTTGTCCGAACGCTCTGCTGCAACATTACTAGAGACGCGACGGACCCTTAAACAGCTCTTTGACTCAAAAACCAAGCGGCTTCTGTTTCTTCGGAAAAAGATGTATTATGAACAGGGAGACAAGGCTGGACGTTTGCTCGCTAGAGCCCTGAGGGACCTCACAAATAATACCAACATACCAGGTATTCGCAACAAAGACGGTCACGTTGACAGGACGACTGACAAAATAGCCCAACACTTCCACGATTTTTATACTAAGCTTTATAACCTCCCGCCCCAACACAAACCCCCAGACATACAGAGTGTTAGAACACAAGCGATACGGGAATACCTACATGACTCGGGACTCCCCACACTTACACAGGAAGACTCTATTGCTCTTGACGCCCCCATAACCCAAGCAGAACTCAACTTGGCAATCAAGGAACTTAAGACAGGCAAAAGCCCGGGCCCGGACGGATACACAGCCATATACTACAAGACATTCCGAGACATACTGACCCCACATCTTCTGGCCGCTTTGAATTCTTTGACGGGGGGAGGGCAGGTCCCACCGGATTTTCTATCTGCTTACATTGCAGTTATTTTGAAACCGGACAAGGACCCAGTAAACTGCGCTAGTTATAGGCCGATCTCGCTGTTAAACCTAGATGCCAAACTGCTAGCGAAGATTATAGCTACGAGACTGTTACCTTTTCTTCCCAAACTGATAGGCCCGAGTCAGGCGGGTTTTATGCCGGGAAAGGAGGCCAGAGATAACGTTACTAAGGCCCTGGACCTGATACATGCGGCCCGTGAGCGAAAGATCGAGGGCCTTCTCCTGTCAACCGATGCGGAGAAGGCCTTCGATAGAGTAGCTTGGGACTACATGTTTGAGACTTGTAGATATGTGGGACTGGGACCCGGCATGCTGAACTTGATAGCATCCCTGTACCAAGATCCCTCAGCTAGGCTAAAGATTAACGGCGTGCTGTCTAACAGAGTAAGCATAAGGAATGGCACTCGACAGGGTTGTCCCCTGTCCCCCTTGCTATTCATCCTTACACTTGAACCTTTCATTAGAAAGATCATGACCAACAGGTCGGTGAGAGGTTTCTGTCAGTACTAGAATCCCTTTAGGACCCAGCACAACTCACCTGACACAGCCTGTGTCTGGGAAACAACAGTGATTGGCCAGCTCACGTTTAAATCACCTGTATCAGCATTCAGTCAGCGCTCGTGTTAGAGTTCACTTGTGTTTGATCCAGCTGATATTTGCTCTGTGACTTTCTTGTTTGACCCGGCTTGTTTGACCTTCCTTGCTTGCTTCTGATTCTGTACCGTTTGGATTCTGATCTACCTGTGTATGACCCAGCTTGCCTAGACTACGCTTTGCCTGATTCTACTAGTACCCACATCTGCAGCAGTGAACCACAAGGTCCAGCAATCATCTATCCTCATCTACAACAGTGAACTACAAGGTCCAGCACTCATCTACCCTCATCTACAGCAGTGAACTACAAGGTCCAGCAATCACCTACCTTCGTCTGCAGCGGTGTACTACAAGTCCCAGCTGACCTGCTCTGCTTAGACCTGCTCATGGTATGTGCTTTGAACTCTTTGTATAATCAGCACACCTGAACTGTTACTTGTTATCTGCACCTAGCCTGACATTAACACGAGCCAATACATAAAGGGAAACCTATCATGAATCCTGAACCGGCTCAGTTGTTTACACAAGAACTTTGCCGTTTATCGCATCAAGTTCAGGAAATGGCCACAGAGCTCACCAAGGTGCAATCTCCTTCTACTACCACCATTACTAAAACTCCATCTGAACCAAAAATTCCTTTGCCCGACCGGTTTTCTGGTGACCGTAAAGCGTTTTGCAACTTTAAAAACAGCTGCAAATTATATTTCAAGTTGAGGCCATCCTCGTCTGGCCCTGAAACTCAGAGGGTTCAAATCATTATCTCTCTACTACAGGGTGACCCCCAGGCTTGGGCCTTTAACCTGGAACCTAACCATCCAGCCTTACTAACAGTAGATGCCTTCTTTGAAGCCCTTGGGTTGCTATATGATGATCCAGATCGTGCTGCTACTGCAGAATCGACCCTGCGTAACTTAAAACAAGGAACTACCACAGCTGAAATGTATTGCTCAGAGTTTCGCAGGTGGGCCCCGGAATCTGGCTGGAATGATGCAGCTCTCCGCAGCCAGTTTAGAATTGGCCTTTCAGATGCGATTAAAGACGCTCTGGTCAACTTCTCCTATCCAGCCTCACTGGAGGAGGCTATGTGTCTAGCTATTAGAATTGACCGCCGCCAGCGAGAGAGGAGGCGAGAACAAACGATGGCTGTGGCAAACTGTATACCTTCCTTACCACCTGATTATTCCATCTCCAGTGCCAAATCTGAGGAAGAACCTATGCAGTTAGGCTCCACCCGGTTATCGGCCCAGGAACACAAACGCAGGCGTAATATGGGACTCTGCTTATACTGTGGCCTCAAGGGTCATATGCTCCGTTCGTGCCCTACACGTCCGGGAAACGCCAGGACCTAGGTGATTGCGGGGAGGTCACCTTAGGTCTACTCTCATCTCCCCAGGGGGACAATCGTATACTTTTACCCGCTGTCATTCACTTTGGGACAGGGGCTCATGAACTGCTGGCCTTGGTGGATTCTGGAGCAGCTGAGAATTTTATTGATAAAACTCTGATCACCTCTTTGTCCCTGGAAACTCATGCTCTAGATTGTCCAGTCCGCCTGATCTCTGTGGATAATCGGCCTCTCTCACAAGACCTAGTGCTCCAATCCACCAACCCTTTCCAGTTACAATTAGGGGCTTTGCATTGGGAGAAGATTTCTTGTCTTGTCATTGACTCTCCATCCACTCCTTTGATCCTAGGCCTTCCTTGGCTTCAGAAGCACAATCCTGTAATTGACTGGCCAACAAGAGATATTCTGGCTTGGTCCAATCAGTGTAAAAAGAGCTGCATCCAGCACCCTGTTCGACTTGATACCTGTCAAGTGGGAATAGAACAGATTCCACTTTGTTATAAGGACTTTCGGGATGTGTTTTCTAAAGGAATTGCTGACACTTTACCTCCTCATCGCAGTTATGATTGTCCCATTGACCTCTTGCCTGACACTACACCTCCTCGAGGGAGAGTCTTTCCACTGTCTGAACCAGAGAATCTTGCTTTGCAAGAATACATCCAGGAAAACCTAGCTAAGGGTTTCATCCGTCCCTCCACTTCTCCCGCAGGAGCAGGATGCTTCTTTGTCCCGAAGAAGGATGGAGGACTGCGACTTTGTGTTGATTACAGAGGCCTAAATAAAATAACCATTCCCAATCGGTATCCTCTCCCTCTCATCACAGAGTTGTTCTCTCAAATCCAGGGAGCCAAAATCTTCTCCAAACTGGATTTAAGGGGAGCCTATAATCTGGTGCGAATCCGTGCAGGCGATGAATGGAAGACGGCCTTTAACACCAAGGATGGTCATTATGAATGTCTTGTCATGCCTTTCGGCCTCAGGAATGCACCAGCCGTCTTTCAGAACTTCATGAATGACATTTTCCGTGACATGATGGGTCGCTTCATGCTTGTTTATTTAGACGATATTTTGATTTACTCTCCCAATCTTGAAACACATCAGAAGCATGTCTGCTCGGTATTAGCCCGACTAAAGACTCACTCCCTTTTTGTAAAGCCTGAAAAATGTCTTTTCCATGTTAAACAAGTACCTTTCCTGGGTTATCTAATTTCTGACACAGGCCTCACCATGGACCCAGCCAAGGTTCAAGCCATTCTAGACTGGGCACCACCTTCAGACCTGAAGGCAGTTCAACGCTTCCTGGGCTTTGCAAATTTCTATCGAAAATTCATTAAGAACTTTGCCACCATTGCACATCCCATCACCTCTCTCACCAGGAAGACTCCTAGTACATTTAAATGGACTACTGAAGCCCAGGCAGCCTTCACCCAGTTAAAGAAAGCCTTTACCTCTGCACCAATTCTACGCCATCCTGTTCCTGAGCTACCTTTTATTGTAGAGGTAGATGCATCTGAAGTAGGAGTGGGGGCGCTTTTGTCACAAAAAGATCCTGTAAGTGCTGCCATCCACCCTTGTGCCTTCTTGTCCCGTAAATATTCCCCAGCAGAACGCAATTACGATAAAGGCACCAGAATATAAAGTTGGTGACAAAGTGTGGTTATCATCTCGGAATCTGTCCCTGCATGTTCTATCTAAAAAGCTTGGCCCAAAATTCATCGGGCCTTATGAAATCTCGGAGATTGTTAATCCTGTGTCCTACAGATTAAAACTGCCCCCATCCATGCGCATTCCAAATGTCTTTCATGTTTCATTGTTGAAACCTGTTCATTCCAGCCTCCTAGTAAATGAACCAGAACCTGTGGATGTGTTGGACAGTCAAGAATATGAAGTGGCATTTATTCTTGATTCCAGACGAGTGCGCAATTCCTTACAATATCTTGTTCATTGGAAAGGGTTCGGCCCAGAGGATCGATCTTGGGTACCAGCTCGTGATCTTCATGCTGATCGACTTAAGAAGAAGTTCCATCTCCGTTATCCAAGTAAGCCTGGGGGTGCAGGAGCAACCCCTCGAGAAAGGGGGGGTACTGTCAGTACTAGAATCCCTTTAGGACCCAGCACAACTCACCTGACACAGCCTGTGTCTGGGAAACAACAGTGATTGGCCAGCTCACGTTTAAATCACCTGTATCAGCATTCAGTCAGCGCTCGTGTTAGAGTTCACTTGTGTTTGATCCAGCTGATATTTGCTCTGTGACTTTCTTGTTTGACCCGGCTTGTTTGACCTTCCTTGCTTGCTTCTGATTCTGTACCGTTTGGATTCTGATCTACCTGTGTATGACCCAGCTTGCCTAGACTACGCTTTGCCTGATTCTACTAGTACCCACATCTGCAGCAGTGAACCACAAGGTCCAGCAATCATCTATCCTCATCTACAACAGTGAACTACAAGGTCCAGCACTCATCTACCCTCATCTACAGCAGTGAACTACAAGGTCCAGCAATCACCTACCTTCGTCTGCAGCGGTGTACTACAAGTCCCAGCTGACCTGCTCTGCTTAGACCTGCTCATGGTATGTGCTTTGAACTCTTTGTATAATCAGCACACCTGAACTGTTACTTGTTATCTGCACCTAGCCTGACAGTTTCGAGGTCGGGGAGAGGGAGTTTAAGGTGGCCGGTTACGCTGACGATCTCCTATTTTTTGTCACCGAACCACACATAACAGTGCCATCCCTTTTAAAGGAATTCACAACGTATGGTTACCTATCTAACCTTAAAATAAACTACTCCAAGTCGGAAGCGATGAACGTATCATTGCCGGCACAGAAATTGCAACAAATCATGGACAATAGTACCTTCAGTTGGGTCACGCATGCCATTAAATATCTGGGGGTTTGGTTAACTCCCAAGGTTGACTCTATTTTCACACATAACTTTGTGCCCCTCCTCCGGTCAATTGAGAAGGACTTGCAAAATTGGCATGCCAAGCTCTTCTCATGGTTTGGTAGGGCTGCTATTTGTAAAATGAATGTCCTGCCTAGGGTACTATACCTAATTCGCGCCCTCCCTGTCAGGATTCCCCAAAGTTTCTTTAGGTCCATGCAGGCATTGCTGCTGAAATTCTTGTGGGCGCAAAAAACGCTTCGTATTAGATTCGCTCTATTAATGAGACCTAAACATCTGGGAGGGTTGGGGGTGCCAAACTTCAAGACCTACTACCATGCCTCCCACATCGCCCGCATTATTGACTGGCACTGTCATGCCGATACAAAGGAGTGGGTGGTGCTGGAAGAGGAGTCTGCCCCAATACCCCTGCTCTTTTCCCCCTGGATCCCGAGATCCGTGTACCCTTCGCACCTAAAAAAACATCCCTTAATAGGGACAACATTGGACGTTTTCCACTTACTATCTAAACAAGACAGATTTACCACACCCTTAGGTCCCCTCACGCCCTTACAAAACAATCCAGAATTCACCCCAGGGTTGGGGAACCAATTATTAAGATCCAACAACAAACAACACCCCCTCCTTGCACTTCACTGTTTCAATGAGGGAGTTATGAAGGACTTTTTCAGACCTGAAAACTGACAACGATATACCCGACATGCCCCTGTGGACGTATTTCCAAATACGTTCTTATGTTAATCGACAGTCTAGTAAGCATTTTTTTGCTAGAGACCTCACGGAGTTGGAATCGGTGTGCCTCAAGGGGGACAGGGTTCTAAAAACAACCTCTACGGCCTACGAGTGGCTACAGCACCTAAAAGTAATAACGAGCGACCGGTTCAGAGAGAGATGGTCGGAAGGCCTGAATGTAAACATTTCTGATGTCCAATGGGAGAGGGCTTGCTCACTGGCTCATAAGTGTTCCATCAGTACAAGGATGCAGGAGACAGCGTACAAGGTACTTACCCGTTGGTATGCTACACCCGACAGAATACACAGGTGGTATCCTCTGTCGAGCGACTTATGTTGGCGTTGTCAAAAGGATAAGGGTACTATATTACATATTTGGTGGACGTGCGAAAAGATAAGGCCATACTGGGATGCAGTGATTGGGCTGGTGCGTCAAATCACGGAGACCAGGCTTACTTTAGATGCTGCGTGCTGTTTACTCAACATTACCAACTTCTCTATGAAAAAGTACAAAAACTCCTTATCTAGACACTTAATCAATGCGGCTCGGTCACTTGTTCCTCTACACTGGAAGACCACTCGCACTCCCTCCCTGAAAGAATGGTTACTCAAAATTTCTTACATTGGTGAGCTGGAAGACACCAAAGCACAATCGGAGGAAAACATTGAACGCTACCATAAGACCTGGTCTCCCTGGTTTGAGTACCGGCTCTCGCCGGAATTCAGGTCTTTGGTCGGGTGACCTGGAGTTTGATCTGGCAGAAATGCAAAGTTACCGTTGACTGGATTGATGACCCTCCAATATGATACTTATTACATGCTGTATACAATGTCCTTAGTCCACCGGATCCCCCACCGTTATTCCTGCTGACTCAACTTTCTCTTTCCTTTTTGTTCTCCTTTTTTCCCCAATCGTCTTTCAGGACAGCCACCTTAGAGAGACACCGGCTCCTCCCCTCTGAGGAAACACCGCCTTCAATTTCATAATTTAAGCCTCCTCCTCCCTTCGTTCCTCAGTTATGGTGTTTCCTCCGGCGGGGAGACATCGCCAAGGAACCTTAAGGCTAAATTCGGTTGGTGAAACTGAAGCCATCCGAGCGGAGCCCTGGCCCCGTTCGGCTATCCGACCGTTCATCGGTCGGTCCAGGACAGTCCTATCAGCGGGGAGCTGAAGTGTTCGTACTGTCCATATACCCTAAACTCCGCTTGGGGAAAGCGGGAAGTTTATGGGGTCGTCCGTTCGTTCACCCGCGGGGGTTTCAACGGAACAAACAGTCCAGTCGGCTGGGGAAGCTGAATACTCGACTGACCTTACACGCACTCCAATCTTCGCTTGGGGAAAGCAGGAAGTCTTTGGAGAGGTTCATCCCTGCGTTTTGCCCAGTGGGGTGCTGAACGAAGGCGTCCAGGGCCCCCCTGTGTACGCAGCCGGCTGGGAGCTGGAAGCCGGACCGGTAGGCGGGCGACGTCAGTTCCGGTGGGGGCGGACCCCTTCGTTCGATCCGCGTCTTCCGGTTCCGGACGCGGCACGTGAAAGGGAACCTAGCGTTCGGCTGGTGCAGCCTCTCTTTTCACAGTTGCACAGGTAGCTGTTAGAGGCGCGTTCGTACCACGCTTCCTCAACGGGAGAATGTCCGAGGCAGAGGCTTCAAAAACTCCTGGAGATAATAGCACCAGCCACTCGAAGGTAAGAGGAAACCTGGGGAGGTGTTCCCTTACTTGTATCCAGTAGCTCCACTGGTGTTCCTCCTTGGTGGTCGGGGGGAAGGGTAGTGTGTCTGGGATCCTGGTGATGGTTGATCCTAGGGGGGGCACTCCCGGTGGTCCTCTATGTAGCGCTGGTGTTGCTGTTTTTTAGGCTCATGCTGCCCCTTCCTGTGTTTTGTGTCTTTCAGAAAGCCACGAGCAAGTCCCCCCATGGTTCTAAGAAGAAGTGCCCTTCATGTAGAACGTCTATGGGAGACTCTTGGTCTAAAGCTATTTGCAAACAATGTATTGAGGATTTACTTAAGGAACAGGCAGTAGAGCAGGGTGCAGATCTGGTAGCTTCTATGAAGGAACTCTCTGGTACCTTTCAGTCCTTCCAAAACTTTTTTTCCAGTTTTCAGTGGCCCCAGCCTCCGAGCACTCCTACACCAGCGCAGCAGAGTGTACCATCCAGCCCTGTGGATGTTCCTCCTGCAAGGGGAGAGAATTCAGAGGGTCCCAGGGAAGAGGCTGAGGAGGAAATTGACAGTGTCGTTTCAGACTCCCAGGGGGAGTCTGACGCAGAGGTGTTGGATGGGGAATCCAGCAGAATCTCGCGGTATAAGCTTTCCCTGGAGGATGTGGATGAGCTCTTGGGAGCGATTCATACCACTTTAGGCATTCAAGAAGAAACTAAGACATTGTCACTCCATGATCGGATGTACAAGGGCATGGGGGAACAAAAGAAGCGGGTGTTCCCAGTGCATAACGTCTTGATCGATACCATCAAGAAGGAATGGCGGGATCCCAAAAGGAAACCTTTCTTTTCTGGGGCATTAAGACGTAGGTTTCCTTTTTCGGAGGAAGAGACTCTCGTCTGGAATAAATCTCCCAGACTAGACGCTGCTTTTTCCCAGGTGTCCAGACACACTGATCTATCCTTTGAGGATATGGGGGTACTGTCTAACCCTATGGATCGAAGGATGGATTACCTTCTTAAGAAGGCCTGGGATTCGTCACAGGGAAATCTTAAGCCAGCCATGGCAACCACGGTGGTGGCCCGCAACATGGAGTATTGGCTCACCCAGATTAGCGCACACATTGAAGCAGGGACAGCAAAGGAGACTATTCTATCCTCCTTTCCCATGCTTCTTAAAGGGATAGCCTACATAGCGGACGCTTCGGCGGAATCCGTGAGGATGTCGGCAAGGTCCTTGGCCCTGACCAACTCTGCCAGGAGAGCCTTATGGTTGAAGACCTGGCCTGGAGACAATGCATCCAAACTTAAACTTTGTGGAATCCCCTTTACAGGAGATCTACTGTTTGGACCAGGTCTTGAAACAGTGCTAGATCGCACAGCAGACAAAAGAAAGGCCTTTCCTGTTAAAAGGAAAATTGGGGAACAAGCCAAAAGAAAGACTCGTCCCCAGAAAAGGGTTGTACCAACCTGTACGGTTCAGCAGAAGAAAAGTTGGGGACTCAAAAGCAAGGGCCCCGGGGGAGCAATTTTTCGCCCTCCTGAACAGCCCAAAAAATCTCAGTGACAGGGTCACGGTGGGAGGAAGATTGGGGGCCTTCCTCCCACAGTGGGAAATGATTTCCTCCAATCAATTTGTCTTGGGGATCGTCAGAGGAGGTTACCATTTGGAGTTTTCGGAACTCCCTCCTCTGAGGTTCCTTGTCACCGAGCTGCCAAAGTGCGCAGAAAAATCATCTGCCCTTCTTTCCTCTCTTCAGGAGTTGGAAGAACAGGAGGTGGTAGTACGGGTTCCAGTAGGAGAGACAAGCAGAGGCTTCTACTCTCACGTCTTCGTGATTCGCAAGCCTTCGGGAAAGTTCAGGCTCATCCTGAACCTGAAGCCCCTGAATGTCTCAGTTACCTACAGAAGGTTTCGGATGGATTCGGTTTACTCAGTAAAAGCACTCCTACCTCCGAACTGCTTCATGGCATCAATAGATCTGAAAGATGCATACCTGCATATTCCAATCGCAGAGTCCCACCAGCGTTTTCTCAGACTGGCAGTGAGAACCCCAATGGAAGTACTACACCTTCAGTTCAGAGCGCTTCCTTTCGGACTATCCTCTTCCCCCCGAATCTTCACCAAAGTGATGGCAGAAGTTCTGGCATTTCTGCGTCTCAGGGGAATCTCGGTGATCGCATATCTCGACGATCTCCTTCTGTTTGCCCCTTCCCCAGCACAATTAATTCAGGATTTACAGGTCACAAGAAACCTGTTAGTAAGCCTGGGTTGGCTCCTGAACCTGGAGAAATCCAACTTAATCCCTTCCCAGAGGGTCACTTTCCTAGGGTACGAGTTGGACTCAACAGTACAAAGGGTCTTTCTTCCTTTGGAAAAAATTCAAAAGATAGACAGGGCTCTGTTGTTTCTTCAGGGCAACCACCAGATCTCCATAAGGAAGATCATGTCAGCGCTAGGGTTGCTGACATCCGCTCTTCCAGCGGTTCAGTGGGCAGGGTTACATTACCGCCCTCTACAATTATTTGTGCTGAAGGTTTGGGATCACAGCCAGGAATCTTTGGATTCTCTGGTTTCGATTCCAGATCAGGTAAAGAGGTCCCTCTGGTGGTGGAGGAAGGGAGCAAATTTGTCCCAAGGTCTAGAGGGGGTCTTGCCAACCTCCAGGGTGGTCACGACCGATGCAAGCAGCTCAGGTTGGGGGGCACACCTAGACTCCCAATTAATACAGGGTATTTGGGAAAAGAGGGACTCGAGGAGATCCTCGAATTGGAGGGAGCTGAGGGCAGTAGATCTAGCTCTCAGAACCTTTCAGAAGGAGCTCCGGGGGAATCACGTAAGGGTAAGGTCGGACAACTCCTCGGTGGTAGCTTACATCAACAGACAGGGGGGCACCAGGAGCAAGTCCTTATGGGCCCTAGCGGAAGCCATCCTCAGATGGGCCGAAGCAAATATCCTGTCCCTTTCAGCAATCCACTTGAAGGGAGAACAAAATCAGGTGGCAGATTTTCTCAGCAGGAGAACTCTGAGAGAAGGCAATTGGGTTCTCAAGCAGGAAATATTCGAAATGATCACCCGGAGATGGGGGATTCCTGCAATAGATCTCTTTGCCGCAAGGGAAAACGCGAAGGTAGCAACGTTCTTCTCCATAAACAGGGGGGACGGGGCATTGGCGGTGGACGCACTAGCACAGAGTTGGGGTTTCTCCAGGTGCTATGCTTTCCCCCCTCCAGTGCTCATTCCAGCAGTATTAAGGAAATTTCAAGTGGAGAATACTACCCTCATTCTAATTGCACCTCACTGGCCCAGGAGGCCGTGGTTCTCGATCTTGAAGGGCCTGTCTGTAGAACCCCCCTGGATTCTCCCAGTGCAGGAGGATCTCCTGTCTCAAGGTCCGGTGTTCTGCCCTCAGGTAGGACGATGGAACCTGGCAGCGTGGCTTCTGAGGAAGAATTGCTAAAAGCCAAGGGCTTCTCAGACCGGTTGGTAGCCACTCTTCTAAACTGTAGGAAAAAGGAAACCCAGTCCATTTACTTAAAGGTATGGAAACGGTTTAACAGCTGGTGTTCAGAGGGTTCCTTCAACGTGCATAGCCCTATAGCCGTTCTAGAGTTCCTACAGGCAGGGGCGGATAAGGGGTTAGCGCTTGGAACACTAAAAGCTCAGGTTTCCGCTTTGAGCGTGTTTTTAGAGAAACATCTAGCGTCAGATCCTTGGGTCGTAAGGTTCTTCAGGGCCCTAGGTAGGCAAAGACCAGCTTCAAGCTCCCCCTTCCCGGTTTGGGATCTTTCTTTAGTTTTACAGGTTCTCACAGGGGAACCTTTTGAGCCGTTAGAATCTTGCTCATTAAAGCTGATCACTCTCAAAACGGTGTTTTTGGTGGCGATCACTACAGCAAGAAGAGTAAGTGAACTCGAAGCCCTTTCTGTCAGGGCTCCCTTTTTTCAGGTTTTCCCGGATCGTCTGGTTTTGAAGATAGATCCGGCCTTTTTGCCTAAGGTAGCCTCTAGTTTCCACAGGATGCAGGAGATTGTGCTACCTACATTTTGTTCAAATCCAGTTAGAGAACAGGAACACATGTTTCACAGACTAGATGTTAGAAGATGTGTTCTTTATTATTTAGACTGCACAAGTCAGTTCAGAAAGACAGATTCACTTTTTGTTTTATTTTCAGGGGCCAGGAAGGGTTCCAAAGCCTCTAGACGTACCATAGCTAGATGGTTAAGGTTAGCCATTGGGCAGGCATACGTGGCAGGGGGATTAGATCCTCCAGCTGGCATTAGAGCACACTCAACCAGGGCCGTGGCAACTTCTCAGGCAGAGTGGGCTGGTGCGTCTCCGGAACAGATCTGTAGAGCTGCAACGTGGTCCAGTTTTTCTACGTTTGTGAGACACTATAGACTGGATCTTCTGTCAGCCAAAGACCAAGCCTTTGGTCGTAAGGTGCTACAGGCAGTAGTCCCACCCTAAGGTAATATACTCGCTTATCCTCTCTAAGGTGGCTGTCCTGAAAGACGATTGGGGAAAAATGGAATTACGTACCGGTAATGTCCTTTTCCAGGAGTCTTTCAGGACAGCACCGGTTCCCACCCAAATTGTTGCAGATCATCGGGAACTCATTACATGAGATCGTCAGGTAAGACTTAAAAAGTTTATTTGTTTGACGTGTTCTTGTGTCTCCCCAGTTTGGCCGGAGGTACTCTGGAAGAACTGAGGAACGAAGGGAGGAGGAGGCTTAAATTATGAAATTGAAGGCGGTGTTTCCTCAGAGGGGAGGAGCCGGTGTCTCTCTAAGGTGGCTGTCCTGAAAGACTCCTGGAAAAGGACATTACCGGTACGTAATTCCATTTTTCCTGTTTCTTCTTATTCTCCTTTATCTCACGAAGTATAGAGATTTTACGCTGCTCATTGTTAGCCACAATCTGTGTGGCCAATTAGCTGTGCTGCTAACCCTGGTTTACAGTCCTGTTCAGTTTTGAGCTGATAGATAATTCTTGTTTTGGACATAACCTGATGCACTTATTGATTGGTAATTTGTATTCTTATGCCTTATTTTTGTCTAACTCCACTCCGAGTCTGTACTTTACCCCTGTACTGTTTCTACCTTTCAATAAATATATTTCTTGAATGTAAAAAAAAAAACTTCAAGCCGATTGGCTGAAACTTCAAGCCGCAAGCCGATTGGCCGAAACTTCAAGCCACCAAACATATGTGTTTTTAGCAAAGACCCTAGAGAATACAATGGCGGTCGTTGCAACTTTGTATCTCGTGCGGTATTTGCGCATCAATTTTTCAAACAAGTTTTATTTTTTAAACAGTTTTGTGCTAAAAAAAGAAAACCAGTAAAGTTAGCCCATTTTTATCGCATAATGTGAAAGATGAAGTTATGCCGAGTAAATAAATACCTAACATGTCACGTTGCAAGCTGACTGGCCGAACAAGTCGCAAGCCGATTGGCCAAAACTTCAACCGCAAGCCGATTGGCCGAAAACTTCAAGCCGCAAGCCGATTGGCCAAAACTTTAAGCCGCAAGCCGATTGGCCGAAACTTTAAGCAGCAAGCCGATTGGCCGAAACTCCAAGCCTCAAGCCGATTGGCCGAAACTTCAAGCCGATTGGTCGAAACTTTAAGCCGCAAGCCAATTGGCTGAAACTTTAAGCCGCAAGCCGATTGGCCGAAACTTCAAGTCGCAAGCCGATTGGCCAAAACTTCAAGCTGATTGGCTGAAACTTCAAGCCGCAAGCTGATTGGCCAAAACTTCAAGCCGCCATTGGCTGATCAAGTCGCCAAACATATGTGTTTTTAGCAAAGACCCTAGAGAATACAATGGCGGTCGTTGCAACTTTGTATCTCGTGCGGTATTTGCGCATCAATTTTTCAAACAAGTTTTCTTTTTTAAACAGTTTTGTGCTAAAAAAAAAAAAACAGTAAAGTTAGCCCATTTTTTCGCATAATGTGAAAGATGAAGTTATGCCGAGCAAATAGATAACTAGCATGTCACGTCGCAAGCTGATTGGCCGAACAAGTCGCAAGCTGATTGGCCGAACAAGTTGCAAGCCGATTGGCCAAAACTTCAAGCCGATTGGCTGAAACTTCAAGCCGATTGGCCGAAACTTAAAGCCGCAAGCCGATTGGCCGAAACTTCAAGTCGCAAGCCGATTGGCCGAAACTTTAAGCTGCAAGCCGATTGGCCGAAACTTCAAGCCGCAAGCCGATTGGCTGAAACTTCAAGCCGCAAGCCGATTGGCCGAAACTTCAAGTCGCAAGCCGATTGGCCGAAACTTTAAGCTGCAAGCCGATTGGCCGAAACTTCAAGCCGCAAGCCGATTGGCTGAAACTTCAAGCCGCAAGCCGATTGGCCGAAACTTCAAGCCGCAAGCCCATTGGCCAAACAATTCGCAAGCCCATTGGCCGAACATCAATTCACAAGCCCATTGGCCAAAACTTCAAGTCGCAATTGGCTGATCAAGTCGCCAAACATATGTTTTTTTAGCAAAGATCCTAGAGAATACAATGGCGGCCGTTGCAACTTTGTATCTCATGCGGTATTTGCGCATCAATTTTTCAAACAACTTTTCTTTTTTAAACAGTTTTGTGCTAAAAAAACAAAAAGACAGTAAAGTTAGCCCATTTTTTCGCATAATGTGAAAGATGAAGTTATGCCGAGTAAATAGATAACTAGCATGTCACGTCGCAAGCTGATTGGCCGAAACTTAAAGCCATAAGCCGATTGGCCGAAAACTTCAAGCCGCAAGCTGATTGGCTGAAAACCTCAAGCCGCAAGCCGATTGGCCGAAACTTTAAGCAGCAAGCCGATTGGCCGAAACTCCAAGCCTCAAGCCGATTGGCCGAAACTCCAAGCCTCAAGCCAATTGGCCGAAACTTCAAGCCATAAGCCGATTGGCCGAAACTTCAAGCCGCAAGCCGATTGGCCGAACAAGTCGCAAGCCCATTGGCTGAATATCAAGTCGCAAGCCCATTGGCTGATCATCAAGTCGCCAAACATGTTTTTTTAGCAAAGACCCTAGAGAATACAATGGCGGTGGTTGCCATTTTGTATCTCGTGTGGTATTTGCGTATTAATTTTTCAAACAAATTTTATTTTTTAAACAGTTTTGTGCTAAAAAAAGAAAACCAGTAAAGTTAGCCCATTTTTTTCGCATAATGTGAAAGATGAAGTTATGCCGAGTAAATAGATACCTAACATGTCACGTTGCAAGCTGACTGGCCAAACAAGTCGCAAGCCGATTGGCCAAAACTTCAAGCCGCAAGCCGATTGGCCAAAACTTCAAGCCGCAAGCTGATTGGCCGAAACTTTAAGCCGCAAGCCGATTGGCCGAAACTTTAAGCCGCAAGCCGATTGGCCGAAACTTCAATCTGCAAGCTGATTGGCTGAAACTCCAAGCCTCAAGCCGATTGGCCGAAACTTCAAGCCGTAAGCCGATTGGCCGAAACTTCTAGCCGCAAGCCAATTACCCAAAACTTCAAGCCGCAAGCCGATTGGCCGAAACTTCAAGTCGCAAGCCGATTGGCCGAAACTTCAAGTCGCATGCCGATTGGCCAAAACTTCAAGCCGCAAGCCGATTGGCCGAAACTTCAAGCCGCGAGTCGATTACCCGAAACTTCAAGCCGCAAGCCGATTGGCCGAAAACTTCAAGCCACAATCCGATTGGCCGAAACTTTAAGCCGCAAGCCGATTGGCCGAAACTTTAAGCCGCAAGCCGATTGGCCGAAACTTCAAGCCGCAAGCCGAATGACGAAACTTCAAGTCGCAAGCCGATTGGCCAAAACTTCAAGCCGATTACCCGAAACTTCAAGCCGCAAGCCGATTGGCCGAAACTTCAAGACGCAAGCCGATTGGCCGAAAACTTCAAGTCTCAAGCCGATTGGTCGGAACTTCAAGCCGCAAGCCGATTGGCTGAAACTTTAAGCCGCAAGCCGATTGGCCGAAACTTTAAGCCGCAAGCCGATTGGCCGAAACTTTAAGTCGCAAGCCGATTGGCCGAAACTTTAAGCCGCAAGCCGATTGGCCGAAACTTCAAGTTGGCCAAAACTTCAAGCCGCAAGCCAATTGGCTGAAACTTCAAGCCGCAAGCCGATTGGCCGTAACTTCAAGCCGTAAGCCGATTGGCCGAAACTTCAAGCCGCAAGCCGATTGTCTGAAACTTTAAGCCGCAAGCCGATTGGCCGAAACTTTAAGCCGCAAGCCGATTGGCCGAAACTTTAAGCCGCAAGCCGATTGGCCGAAACTTTAAGCCGCAAGCCGATTGGCCGAAACTTCAATCTGCAAGCTGATTGGCTGAAACTCCAAGCCTCAAGCCGATTGGCCGAAACTTCAAGCCGTAAGCCGATTGGCCCAAACTTCAAGTCACAAGCCGATTGGCCGAAACTTCAAGCCGATTGGCTGAAACTTCAAGCCGCAATCCGATTGGCCGAAACTTTAAGCCGCAAGCCGATTGGCCGAAAACTTCAAGCCGATTGGCCGAAAACTTCAAGCCGCAAGCCGATTGGCCGAAACTTTAAGCCGCAAGCCGATTGGCCAAAACTTTAAGCCGCAAGCCGATTGGCCGAAACTTCAAGCCGCAAGCCGACTGACGAAACTTCAAGCCGCAAGCCGATTGGCCGAAACTTCAAGTCACAAGCCGATTGGCCGAAACTTCAAGCCGATTGGCTGAAACTTCAAGCCGCAATCCGATTGGCCGAAACTTTAAGCCGCAACCCGATTGGCCGAAACTTCAAGTCGCAATTGGCTGATCAAGTCGCCAAACATATGTTTTTTTAGCAAAGATCCTAGAGAATACAATGGCGGTCGTTGCAACTTTGTATCTCGTGCGGTATTTGCGCATCAATTTTTCAAACAAGTTTTCTTTTTTAAACAGTTTTGTGCTAAAAAAAACAAAAAAACAGTAAAGTTAGCCCATTTTTTCGCATAATGTGAAAGATGAAGTTATGCCGAGTAAATAGATAACTAGCATGTCACGTCGCAAGCTGATTGGCCGAAACTTCAAGCCGACTGACCGAAACTTCAAGCCGATTGGCCGAAACTTCAAGCCGCAAGCCGATTGGCCGAAACTTCAAGCCACAAGCCGATTGGCCGAAAACTTCAAGCCGCAAGCTGATTGGCCGAAAACTTCAAGCCGCAAGCCGATTGGCCGAAACTTTAAGCAGCAAGCCGATTGGCCGAAACTCCAAGCCGATTGGCCGAAACTTCAAGCCGCAAGCCGATTGGCCGAACAAGTCGCAAGCCCATTGGCTGAATATCAAGTCGCAAGCCCATTGGCTGATCATCAAGTCGCCAAACATGTTTTTTTAGCAAAGACCCTAGAGAATACAATGGCGGTGGTTGCAACTTTGTATCTCGTGTGGTATTTGCGTATTAATTTTTCAAACAAGTTTTATTTTTTAAACAGTTTTGTGCTAAAAAAAAAAAACCAGTAAAGTTAGCCCATTTTTTTCGCATAATGTGAAAGATGAAGTTATGCCGAGTAAATAGATACCTAACATGTCACGTTGCAAGCTGACTGGCCGAACAAGTCGCAAGCCGATTGGCCAAAACTTCAAGCCGCAAGCCAATTGGCCGAAACTTCAAGCCGCAAGCCAATTGGCCGAAACTTCAAGCCGCAAGCCGATTGGCCGAAACTTCAAGCAGCAAGCCGATTGGCCGAAACTTCAATCTGCAAGCTGATTGGCTGAAACTCCAAGCCTCAAGCCGATTGGTCGAAACTTCAAGCCGTAAGCCGATTGGCCGAAACTTCTAGCCGCAAGCCAATTACCCGAAACTTCAAGCCGCAAGCCGATTGGCCGAAACTTCAAGTCGCAAGCCGATTGGCCGAAACTTCAAGTCGCAAGCCGATTGGCCGAAACTTCTTCTTTTTTTTTTTTTTTTTTTTTTTTTTCTTCCCCCCTCACTCGGTCCTTACCCAGAGAGTTTTCCTAACATTCAAGCAAGTTCAAATAGCTTTCAGATTTTCGAAATTGTATCCAGGGTCGCCATTTATTCTGATATCTCTCTTCCAAATTGTCCAATTTAAACATTGTCTCTTCAATCTTTCGTATACTTTCTAATCTTTCTACCCACTCTTTCATGAATGGAGGGTCGGGATTCCTCCACCTTCTCGGGATCAGAGCCTTAGCAGAGTTCAATAAACCAGGGACCAGAGACTGCGCATACTCTCTCTCTCCTTTTTCCGGGTCGTGGAATAAACATACCCAGGGGTCTCTCCTAATCCCTTCTCCTGTTATTTCAAAAATCGCTTTTATAATTTTCTCCCAGAAAAGCTGGATCTTGGGGCATTCCCACCATAGATGAGCAAAAGTACCCACCACTGGACAGCCTCTCCAACACGTTGAGGGGGTCTCACTCCTAATTTTATTTCCTTGCTGTGGGGTTATATACCACCTTGTTAAAAGTTTATATGACATCTCTCTAGTTTGTGAATCTTTAGCTACCGAGTAGGTCCGTCTAATAATCCTATTTCTATGGAGGTCGTTATCTAAAGATCCAATTTCCCTTTCCCACTTCTCCAGATATGGGGGGTACTCTTGCTCACCTACATCTGTTAGGATTTCATATATTTTTGAGATCCTTTTTACCAGGCAATGGCAGTTCTCTACCAACTTCTCTAGTGGTCTTAGGTGCTCCTTACCCCGTAGTGGTTGTGTTAAAGACTGAGTAAAGTAGTGCAGCTGTGAATATCTCCATTTGTCTAGTGGCTTGTGTCCCCACTTCCCTATAATTTCCTCATATGTGCACAACCTATTCCCTTCCATAACATCCTGTAGCTTAATATTGTCTTTTTTAGCCCAGCTACTATAATATATGTGTTCCTCTTGACCTGGTAAAAAAAATTTAGTGTCCAGTAGTGGGATTAGTGGTGAGTTGTGTTCCCAGTTATGTCTCTTATTTATTGTGTCCCAAATTCGAAATAAACCTTTTGTCAGTAAATTTGTGCTATTCCCTAATTCTCTATATTTTGCAGGTATCCATATTATCCCCCCTAATTCCCTTCTACTCAACTTTATTTCTAGTTCCACCCAGTCCTTCCCCTTTTTATTGTGTATCCAATCTGTGATTCGAGAAATTGCTATAGCCTCATAGTATCTTTTAAAATCGGACATTGCTAACCCTCCTCTATCTTTGCTTCTTGTCAGGATATTAAGAGCCACCCTCGCAGCTTTTTTTTTCCATATGAATCTTTTAATCATAGTTCTTAATTTATTTAAATAGCCCTGTGGTAACAGTATGGGGACCATTTGGCATGTGTATATAAACATTGGTAGAATAAACATTTTAACTACGTTTATTCTCCCTATCCATGATAGCGCTTTATATTGGATCTTATCCAGTTGCTGTTTAATTTTATTTAATAAGGGGATATAATTGACCTCGAACAGATCGCCCAACGCTGCCGTCAACCTTATTCCCAAATAGACTAGCTCCCTCCTACACCACCTAAAAGGGAATTTAGCTTGGAGAATTCTCTGCTCTTCTGCTGGTATATTTAAGTTTAAGATTTCAGATTTGGTTGCATTAACCTTAAAATTTGAGACTTCCCCAAATTTTAACAGTTCTTCCGTAATCGCCGGTATGGAGGTTTCAGGGCTAGAGATATAAAGCAGGAGGTCATCTGCAAAAGCAGCGGCCTTGTATTCCCTCCCTTCAACTCGTATTCCATGGATATTTTGATTCTTCCTAATTGCCGACATGAGGGGTTCTAATGACAATATGAATAATAGTGGGGAAAGCGGGCAGCCCTGTCTTGTCCCGTTGCACAATTCCAGGGGACAGGACAGGGCCCCGTTTATTCTAATTTTCGCTTTAGGTTGAGTGTACAACGCTTCTATCCAGCCTCTCATCCTCTCCCCTATTCCATATCGTTCCAACACTTCAAATAGGAACCCCCAGCTAACCCTGTCAAATGCCTTTTCAGCATCTATAGACATGAGTATCGTGGGGGTGCCCTGCCTTATGGTTTCCTGGCTTAACATAATGGTCTTTAATACGTTGTCTCGCCCTTCTCTCCCTTGAATAAATCCAACCTGGTCCTGCTGTATCCATTCTGGCACATGAGGTCCTAATCGTTCAGATTGATTTTTGCGAAAAGTTTAATATCTGAATTTAGCAAGGAAATTGGTCTATAACTTTCCACCGCAAGCGGATCCTTTGCCTCTTTCAGTATCAGGACCACATGTGCCAGTAATGTCTCATCTCGAAATTTTCCATCTCTCCCCACTGCATTAAAATAGTCGCATAATTTTGGGACCAGCTGTTTTTGAAATTGCTTATAATATAAGATCGGAAAGCCGTCTGGTCCCGGGCAACCCCCCTTGGCTGTATTTTTAATCGCCCACTCAATTTCCGCCTTTGATATTGGGGCTTCTAATGCTTCCATTTCTATGTGTTTAGCCCTGGGGATGTCTACCCCTTTCAAGTAATCTTTTATGTTTTCCCTTCCGCTATTCCCTATGTTGTCTTGTTGTTGAATATTATAAAGGGCCCTATAGTATATATAGATCGTGTTCACTATGTCCTCAGGCATATTTTGTATATCCCCACTATCATTTCTCACTTTTGGGATAAAGGTTTTACTTTTTTTTTCCTTGACCCTCCTGGCCAGCCATTTGCCTGATTTATTTCCCCATTGATATTTCTCTGTTCCCAGGATGTGGTAAGCGGCCTCCCTGTCCTGCTCTAGGCAATCTTCTAGTTCTCTTTTTTTTATTACTAAGTCCTGAGTATCTTGGAGTCCCCTTGGTCTACTACTCAATTCCAGTCTCTGGATTTCTTCGTACAGTAGGGTTTTCCTCCTCTCTCTCTCACGCTTTTTCCCCGCTCCAATCCCTATTAATATTCCTCTTATAACTGCTTTGTGCGTTTCCCATAATATAGGGCTGGAGATTCCTGGTGTGTCATTTAATCTAAAAAATTGTTCCAATTCTCTCTCAATCTTACTTACAGAGTCCTTGTCCTGTAACAGTGATTCATTCAATCTGCAGTTCATCCTCGGTCCCTGGTCCTCCCCTACCTCCAACTGAATCTTAACTGGCGCATGATCAGACACTGTTCTTATTTTTATTTCCGCTTTCTTAAGGGCCGTCAAAAATGAGTGTTCCAAAAAAATATAATCTATGCGAGAGTAGGAACCGTGGACCGAGGAGAAGCATGTATAATCCCTGCCCTTTGGGTGCAATACTCTCCAGGTATCCTGTAGCTGGAATGCAGCTAGGGCCCTTAAAAACAATCTCTGCTTGTATTCAGATGTCCTAGATCCCCCTGCTGTGGTGTCTATTTTAGGGTTCATACTCCAGTTGAAATCCCCAGCCAGGATTAATTTCCCCTCTTTAAAATCTTCTATTTTGTTCAATACTTTTTTCAAGAATGTACCAGCATTTTCATCGATTGGCCGAAACTTCAAGTCGCATGCCGATTGGCCAAAACTTCAAGCCGCAAGCCGATTGGCCGAAACTTCAAGACGCAAGCCGATTGGCCGAAAACTTCAAGTCTCAAGCCGATTGGTCGAAACTTCAAGCCGCAAGCCGATTGGCTGAAACTTTAAGCCGCAAGCCGATTGGCCGAAACTTTAAGCCGCAAGCCGATTGGCCGAAACTTCAAGTCGCAATTGGCTGATCAAGTCACCAAACATATGTTTTTTTAGCAAAGATCCTAGAGAATACAATGGTGGTCGTTGCAACTTTGTATCTCGTGCGGTATTTGCGCATCAATTTTTCAAACAAGTTTTCTTTTTTAAACAGTTTTGTGCTAAAAAAAACAAAAAAACAGTAAAGTTAGCCAATTTTTTCGCATAATGTGAAAGATGAAGTTATGCCGAGTAAATAGATAACTAGCATGTCACGTCGCAAGCTGATTGGCCGAAACTTCAAGCCGCAAGCCGACTGACCGAAACTTCAAGCCGATTGGCCGAAACTTCAAGCCACAAGCCGATTGGCCGAAAACTTCAAGCCGCAAGCTGATTGGCCGAAAACTTCAAGCCGCAAGCCGATTGGCCGAAACTTTAAGCAGCAAGCCGATTGGCCGAAACTTCAAGCCATAAGCCGATTGGCCGAAACTTCAAGCCGCAAGCCGATTGGCCGAACAAGTCGCAAGCCCATTGGCTGAATATCAAGTCGCAAGCCCATTGGCTGATCATCAAGTCGCCAAACATGTTTTTTTAGCAAAGACCCTAGAGAATACAATGGCGGTGGTTGCAACTTTGTATCTCGTGTGGTATTTGCGTATTAATTTTTCAAACAAGTTTTATTTTTTAAACAGTTTTGTGCTAAAAAAAGAAAACCAGTAAAGTTAGCCCATTTTTTTCGCATAATGTGAAAGATGAAGTTATGCCGAGTAAATAGATACCTAACATGTCACGTTGCAAGCTGACTGGCCGAACAAGTCGCAAGCCGATTGGCCAAAACTTCAAGCCGCAAGCCAATTGGCCGAAACTTCAAGCCGCAAGCCAATTGGCCGAAACTTCAAGCCGCAAGCCGATTGGCCGAAACTTCAAGCAGCAAGCCGATTGGCCGAAACTTCAAGCCGATTGGCCGAAACTTTAAGCCGCAAGCCGATTGGCCGAAAACTTCAAGCCGCAAGCCGATTGGCCGAAAACTTCAAGCCGATTGGCCGAAAACTTCAAGCCGCAATCCGATTGGCCGAAACTTTAAGCCGCAAGCCGATTGGCCGAAACTTTAAGCCGCAAGCCGATTGGCCGAAACTTCAAGCCGCAAGCCGATTGGCCGAAACTTTAAGCCACAAGCCGATTGGCCGAAACTTTAAGCCGCAAGCCGATTGGCCGAAACTTCAAGCCGATTGGCTGAAACTTCAAGCCGCAAGCCGATTGGCCGAAACTTCAAGCCGCCAAACATATGTGTTTTTAGCAAAGACCCTAGAGAATACAATGGCGGTCGTTGCAACTTTGTATCTCGTGCGGTATTTGCGCATCAATTTTTCAAACAAGTTTTCTTTTTTAAACAGTTTTGTGCTAAAAAAACAAAAAAACAGTAAAGTTAGCCCATTTTTTTCGCATAATGTGAAAGATGAAGTTATGCTGAGTAAATAGATAGCATGTCACGTCGCAAGCTGATTGGCCGAACAAATCGCAAGCCGATTGGCCAAAACTTCAACCGCAAGCCGATTGGCCGAAACTTTAAGCCGCAAGCCGATTGGCCGAAACTTCAAGTCGCAAGCCGATTGGCCGAAACTTCAAGCCGATTGGCTGAAACTTCAAGCCGCAAGCCGATTGGCCGAAACTTAAAGCCATAAGCCGATTGGCCGAAACTTCAAGCCGCAAGCCGTTTGGCCGAACAAGTCGTAAGCCCATTGGCTGAATATCAAGTCGCAAGCCCATTGGCTGATCATCAAGTCGCCAAACATGTTTTTTTAGCAAAGACCCTAGAGAATACAATGGCGGTGGTTGCAACTTTGTATCTCGTGTGGTATTTGCGTATTAATTTTTCAAACAAGTTTTATTTTTTAAACAGTTTTGTGCTAAAAAAAGAAAACCAGTAAAGTTAGCCCATTTTTTTCGCATAATGTGAAAAATGAAGTTATGCCGAGTAAATAGATACCTAACATGTCACGTTGCAAGCTGACTGGCCGAACAAGTCGCAAGCCGATTGGCCAAAACTTCAAGTTGCAAGCCAATTGGCCGAAACTTCAAGCCGCAAGCCGATTGGCCGAAACTTCAATCTGCAAGCTGATTGGCCAAAACTTCAAGCCACAAGCCGATTGGCCGAAACTTCAAGCCGATTGGCCGAAACTTCAAATCACAAGCTGATTTGCCGAAACTTCAAGCCGATTGGCTGAAACTTCAAGCCGCAATCCGATTGGCCGAAACTTTAAGCCGCATGCCGATTGGCCGAAAACTTCAAGCCGCAATCCGATTGACCGAAACTTTAAGCCGCAAGCCGATTGGCCGAAACTTTAAGCCGCAAGCCGATTGGCCGAAACTTCAATCTGCAAGCTGATTGGCTGAAACTCCAAGCCTCAAGCCGATTGGCCGAAACTTCAAGCCGTAAGCCGATTGGCCGAAACTTCTAGCCGCAAGCCAATTACCCGAAACTTCAAGCCGCAAGCCGATTGGCCGAAACTTCAAGTCGCAAGCCGATTGGCCGAAACTTCAAGTCGCATGCCGATTGGCCAAAACTTCAAGCCGATTGGCCGAAACTTCAAGCCGCGAGTCGATTGGCCGAAACTTCAAGCCGATTGGCTGAAACTTGAAGCCGCAAGCCGATTGGCCGAAACTTCAAGCCGCAAGCCGATTGGCCGAAACTTCAAGCCACATAAGCCGATTGGCCGAAACTTCAAGCCGCAAGCCGTCTGGCCGAACAAGTCGCAAGCCCATTGGCTGAATATCAAGTCGCAAGCCCATTGGCTGATCATCAAGTCGCCAAACATGTTTTTTTAGCAAAGACCCTAGAGAATACAATGGCGGTGGTTGCAACTTTGTATCTCGTGTGGTATTTGCGTATTAATTTTTCAAACAAGTTTTATTTTTTAAACAGTTTTGTGCTAAAAAAAGAAAACCAGTAAAGTTAGCCCATTTTTTTCGCATAATGTGAAAAATGAAGTTATGCCGAGTAAATAGATACCTAACATGTCACGTTGCAAGCTGACTGGCCGAACAAGTCGCAAGCCGATTGGCCAAAACTTCAAGTCGCAAGCCAATTGGCCGAAACTTCAAGCCGCAAGCCGATTGGCCAAAACTTCAAGCCGCAAGCCGATTGGCCGAAACTTCAATCTGCAAGCTGATTGGCCAAAACTTCAAGCCGCAAGCCGATTGGCCGAAACTTCAAGCCGCAAGCCGATTGGCCGAAACTTCAAGTCACAAGCTGATTGGCCGAAACTTCAAGCCGATTGGCTGAAACTTCAAGCCGCAATCCGATTGGCCGAAAACTTCAAGCCGCAATCCGATTGACCGAAACTTTAAGCCGCAAGCCGATTGGCCGAAACTTTAAGCCGCAAGCCGATTGGCCGAAACTTTAAGCCGCAAGCCGATTGGCCGAAACTTCAATCTGCAAGCTGATTGGCTGAAACTCCAAGCCTCAAGCCGATTGGCCGAAACTTCAAGCCGTAAGCCGATTGGCCGAAACTTCTAGCCGCAAGCCAATTACCCGAAACTTCAAGCCGCAAGCCGATTGGCCAAAACTTCAAGCCGCAAGCCGATTGGCCGAAACTTCAAGTCGCAAGTCGATTGGCCGAAAACTTCAAGTCTCAAGCCGATTGGTCGAAACTTTAAGCCGCAAGCCGATTGGCCAAAACTTCAAGCCGCAAGCCGATTGGCCGAAACTTCAAGTCGCATGCCGATTGGCCAAAACTTCAAGCCGCAAGCCGATTGGCCGAAACTTCAAGCCGCAAGCCGATTACCCGAAACTTCAAGCCGCAAGCCGATTGGCCGAAACTTCAAGTCGCAAGTCGATTGGCCGAAACTTCAAGTCTCAAGCCGATTGGTCGAAACTTCAAGCTGCAAGCCGATTGGCTGAAACTTTAAGCCGCAAGCCGATTGGCCGAAACTTCAAGTCGCAAGCCGATTGGCCGAAACTTCAAGCCGATTGGCTGAAACTTCAAGTCGCAAGTCGATTGGCCGAAACTTTAAGCCGCAAGCCGATTAGCCGAAACTTTAAGCAGCAAGCCGATTGGCCGAAACTTCAAGTTGCAAGCCGATTGGCGGAATCTTCAAGCTGATTGGCTGAAACTTCAAGCCGCAAGCTGATTGGCCAAAACTTCAAGCCGCCATTGGCTGATGAAGTCGCCAAACATATGTGTTTTTAGCAAAGACCCTAGAGAATACAATGGCGGTCGTTGCAACTTTGTATCTCGTGCGGTATTTGGGCATCAATTTTTCAAACAAGTTTTCTTTTTTAAACAGTTTTGTGCTAAAAAAAAAAAAAACAGTAAAGTTAGCCCATTTTTTCGCATAATGTGAAAGATGAAGTTATGCCGAGCAAATAGATAACTAGCATGTCACGTCGCAAGCTGATTGGCCGAACAAGTCGCAAGCTGATTGGCCGAACAAGTTGCAAGCCGATTGGCCAAAACTTCAAGCCGCAAGCCGATTGGCCGAAAACTTCAAGCCGCAAGCCGATTGGCCGAAAACTTCAAGCCGCAAGCCCATTGGCTGAATATCAAGTCGCAAGCCCATTGGCCAAAACTTCAAGTCGCAATTGGCTGATCAAGTCAAAGTAAAGTTAGCCCATTTTTTCGCATAATGTGAAAGATGAATTTATGCCGAGTAAATAGATAACTAGCATGTCACGTCGCAAGCTGATTGGCCGAAACTTCAAGCCGCAAGCCGATTGGCCGAACAAGTCGCAAGCCCATTGGCTGAATATCAAGTCGCAAGCCCATTGGCTGATCATCAAGTCGCCAAACATGTTTTTTTAGCAAAGACCCTAGAGAATACAATGGCGGTGGTTGCAACTTTGTATCTCGTGTGGTATTTGCGTATTAATTTTTCAAACAAGTTTTATTTTTTAAACAGTTTTGTGCTAAAAAAAGAAAACCAGTAAAGTTAGCCCATTTTTTTCGCATAATGTGAAAGATGAAGTTATGCCGAGTAAATAGATACCTAACATGTCACGTTGCAAGCTGACTGGCCGAACAAGTCGCAAGCCGATTGGCCAAATCTTCAAGTCGCAAGCCAATTGGCCGAAACTTCAAGCCGCAAGCCGATTACCCGAAACTTCAAGCCGCAAGCTGATTGGCCGAAACTTCAAGTCGCAAGTCGATTGGCTGAAACTTCAAGTCTCAAGCCGATTGGCCGAAACTTTAAGCCGCAAGCCGATTGGCCGAAACTTCAAGCCGCAAGCCGATTGGCCGAAACTTTAAGCCGCAAGCCGATTGGCCGAAACTTCAATCTGCAAGCTGATTGGCTGAAACTCCAAGCCTCAAGCCGATTGGCCGAAACTTCAAGCCGTAAGCCGATTGGCCGAAACTTCAAGTCACAAGCCGATTGGCCGAAACTTCAAGCCGATTGGCTGAAACTTCAAGCCACAATCCGATTGGCCAAAACTTTAAGCCGCAAGCCGATTGGCCGAACACTTCAAGCCGCAAGCCGATTGGCCGAAAACTTTAAGTCGCAAGCCGATTGGCCGAAAACTTCAAGCCGCAATCCGATTGGCCGAAACTTTAAGCCGCAAGCCGATTGGCCGAAACTTCAAGCCGCGAGCAGATTACCCGAAACTTCAAGCCGCAAGCCGATTGGCCGAAACTTCAAGTCGCAAGTCGATTGGCCGAAACATCAAGTCTCAAGCTGATTGGCCGAAACTTCAAGCCGCAAGCCGATTGGCCGAAACTTTAAGCCACAAGCCGATTGGCCGAAACTTTAAGCCGCAAGCCGATTGGCCGAAACTTCAAGCCGCCAAACATATGTGTTTTTAGCAAAGACCCTAGAGAATACAATGGCGGTCGTTGCAACTTTGTATCTCGTGCGGTATTTGCGCATTTTTCAAACAAGTTTTCTTTTTTAAACAGTTTTGTGCTAAAAAAAAAAAAAACAGTAAAGTTAGCCCATTTTTTCGCATAATGTGAAAGATGAAGTTATGCCGAGCAAATAGATAACTAGCATGTCACGTCACAAGCTGATTGGCCGAACAAGTCGCAAGCTGATTGGCCGAACAAGTTGCAAGCCGATTGGCCAAAACTTCAAGCCGCAAGCCGATTGGCCGAAAACTTCAAGCCGCAAGCCGATTGGCCGAAACTTTTAGCCGCAAGCCGATTTGCCGAAACTTCAATCTGCAAGCCGATTGGCCGAAACTTCAAGCCGATTGGCTGAAACTTCAAGCCGCAAGCCGATTGGCCGAAACTTAAAGCCGCAAGCCGATTGGCCGAAACTTCAAGTCGCAAGCCGATTGGCCGAAACTTCAAGCCGCAAGCCGATTGGCTGAAACTTCAAGCCGCAAGCCGATTGGCCGAAACTTCAAGCCGCAAGCCCATTGGCCAAACAATTCGCAAGCCCATTGGCTGAATATCAAGTCGCAAGCCCATTAGCCAAAACTTCAAGTCGCAATTGGCTGATCAAGTCGCCAAACATATGTTTTTTTAGCAAAGATCCTAGAGAATACAATGGCGGTCGTTGCAACTTTGTATCTCGAGCGGTATTTGCGCATCAATTTTTCAAGCAACTTTTCTTTTTTTAACAGTTTTGTGCTAGAAAAAACAAAAAAACAGTAAAGTTAGCCCATTTTTTCGCATAATGTGAAAGATGAAGTTATGCCGAGTAAATAGATAACTAGCATGTCACGTCGCAAGCTGATTGGCCGAAACTTCAAGCCGCAAGCCGACTGACCGAAACTTCAAGCCGATTGGCCGAAACTTCAAGCCGCAAGCCGATTGGCTGAAACTTCAAGCCACAAGCCGATTGGCCGAAAACTTCAAGCCGCAAGCTGATTGGCCGAAAACTTCAAGCCGCAAGCCGATTGGCCGAAACTTTAAGCAGCAAGCCGATTGGCCGAAACTCCAAGCCGATTGGCCGAAACTTCAAGCCATAAGCCGATTGGCCGAAACTTCAAGCCGCAAGCCGATTGGCCGAACAAGTCGCAAGCCCATTGGCTGAATATCAAGTCGCAAGCCCATTGGCTGATCATCAAGTCGCCAAACATGTTTTTTTAGCAAAGACCCTAGAGAATACAATGGCGGTGGTTGCAACTTTGTATCTCGTGTGGTATTTGCGTATTCATTTTTCAAACAAGTTTTATTTTTTAAACAGTTTTGTGCTAAAAAAAGAAAACCAGTAAAGTTAGCCCATTTTTTTTCGCATAATGTGAAAAATGAAGTTATGCCGAGTAAATAGATACCTAACATGTCACGTTGCAAGCTGACTGGCCGAACAAGTCGCAAGCCGATTGGCCAAAACTTCAAGTTGCAAGCCAATTGGCCGAAACTTCAAGCCGCAAGCCGATTGGCCAAAACTTCAAGCCGCAAGCCGATTGGCCGAAACTTCAATCTGCAAGCTGATTGGCCAAAACTTCAAGCCGCAAGCCGATTGGCCGAAACTTCAAGCCGCAAGCCGATTGGCCGAAACTTCAAGTCACAAGCTGATTGGCCGAAACTTCAAGCCGATTGGCTGAAACTCCAAGCCTCAAGCCGATTGGCCGAAACTTCAAGCCGTAAGCCGATTGGCCGAAACTTCTAGCCGCAAGCCAATTACCCGAAACTTCAAGCCGCAAGCCGATTGGCCGAAACTTCAAGTCGCAAGCCGATTGGCCGAAACTTCAAGTCGCATGCCGATTGGCCAAAACTTCAAGCCGCGAGTCGATTACCCGAAACTTCAAGCCGCAAGCCGATTGGCCGAAACTTCAAGTCGCAAGCCGATTGGCCGAAACTTCAAGTCTCAAGCCGATTGTTCGAAACTTCAAGCCGCAAGCCGATTGGCTAAAACTTTAAGCCGCAAGCCGATTGGCCGAAACTTCAAGTCGCATGCCGATTGGCCAAAACTTCAAGCCGCAAGCCGATTGGCCGAAGCTTCAAGTCGCGAGTCGATTACCCGAAACTTCAAGCCGCAAGCCGATTGGCCGAAACTTCAAGTCGCAAGTCGATTGGCCGAAACTTCAAGTCTCAAGCCGAAAGGTCGAAACTTTAAGCCGATTGGCTGAATCTTCAAGTCGCAAGTCGATTGGCCGAAACTTCAAGCCGCAAGCCGATTGGCCGAAACTTCAAGTCGCATGCCGATTGGCCGAAACTTCAAGCCGATTGGCTGAATCTTCAAGTCGCAAGTCGATTGGCCTAAACTTCAAGTCGCATGCCGATTGGCCAAAACTTCAAGCCGCAAGCCGATTGGCCGAAACTTCAAGCCGCGAGTCGATTACCCGAAACTTCAAGCCGCAAGCCGATTGGCCGAAACTTCAAGCCGATTGGCTGAATCTTCAAGTCGCAAGTCGATTGGCCGAAACTTCAAGTCTCAAGCCGATTGGTCGAAACTTCAAGCCGCAAGCCGATTGGCCGAAACTTCAAGCCGCAAGCCCATTGGCCAAACAATTCGCAAGCCCATTGGCTGAATATCAAGTCGCAAGCCCATTGGCCAAAACTTCAAGTCGCAATTGGCTGATCAAGTCGCCAAACATATGTTTTTTTAGCAAAGATCCTAGAGAATACAATGGCGGTCGTTGCAACTTTGTATCTCGTGCGGTATTTGCGCATCAATTTTTCAAGCAACTTTTCTTTTTTAAACAGTTTTGTGCTAGAAAAAACAAAAAAACAGTAAAGTTAGCCCATTTTTTCGCATAATGTGAAAGATGAAGTTATGCCGAGTAAATAGATAACTAGCATGTCACGTCGCAAGCTGATTGGCCGAAACTTCAAGCCGCAAGCCGACTGACCGAAACTTCAAGCCGCAAGCCGATTGGCTGAAACTTTAAGCCGCAAGCCGATTGGCCGAAACTTCAAGCCGCCAAACATATGTGTTTTTAGCAAAGACCCTAGAGAATACAATGGCGGTCGTTGCAACTTTGTATCTCGTGCGGTATTTGCGCAGCAATTTTTCAAACAAGTTTTCTTTTTTAAACAGTTTTGTGCTAAAAAAACAAAAAAACAGTAAAGTTAGCCCATTTTTTTTCGCATAATGTGAAAGATGAAGTTATGCTGAGTAAATAGATAGCATGTCACGTCGCAAGCTGATTGGCCGAACAAATCGCAAGCCGATTGGCCAAAACTTCAACCGCAAGCCGATTGGCCGAAACTTTAAGCCGCAAGCCGATTGGCCAAAACTTTAAGCCGCAAGCCGATTGGCCGAAACTTAAAGCCGCAAGCCGATTGGCCAAAACTTCAAGTCGCAAGCCGATTGGCCGAAACTTTAAGCTGCAAGCCAATTGGGCGAAACTTCAAGCCGCAAGCCGATTGGCTGAAACTTCAAGCCGCAAGCTGATTGGCCGAAAACCTCAAGCCGCAATCCGATTGGCCGAAACTTTAAGCAGCAAGCCGATTGGCCGAAACTCCAAGCCTCAAGCCGATTGGCCGAAACTTCAAGCCTCAAGCCGTTTGGCCGAACAAGTCGCAAGCCCATTGGCTGATTATTAAGTCGCAAGCCCATTGGCTGATCATCAAGTCGCCAAACATGTTTTTTTAGCAAAGACCCTAGAGAATACAATGGCGGTGGTTGCAACTTTGTATCTCGTGTGGTATTTGCGTATTAATTTTTCAAACAAGTTTTATTTTTTAAACAGTTTTGTGCTAAAAAAAGAAAACCAGTAAAGTTAGCCCATTTTTTTCGCATAATGTGAAAAATGAAGTTATGCCGAGTAAATAGATACCTAACATGTCACGTTGCAAGCTGACTGGCCGAACAAGTCGCAAGCCGATTGGCCAAAACTTCAAGTCGCAAGCCAATTGGCCGAAACTTCAAGCCGCAAGCCGATTGGCCGAAACTTCAATCTGCAAGCTGATTGGCCAAAACTTCAAGCCGCAAGCCGATTGGCCGAAACTTCAAGCCGCAAGCCGATTGGCCGAAACTTCAAGTCACAAGCTGATTGGCCGAAACTTCAAGCCGATTGGCTGAAACTCCAAGCCTCAAGCCGATTGGCCGAAACTTCAAGCCGTAAGCCGATTGGCCGAAACTTCTAGCCTCAAGCTGATTGGCCGAAAACTTCAAGCCGCAAGCCGATTGGCCGAAACTTTAAGCAGCAAGCCGATTGGCCGAAACTCCAAGCCTCAAGCCGAGATTGGCCGAAACTTCAAGCCATAAGCCGATTGGCCGAAACTTCAAGCCGCAAGCCGATTGGCTGAACAAGTCGCAAGCCCATTGGCTGAATATCAAGTCGCAAGCCCATTGGCTGATCATCAAGTCGCCAAACATGTTTTTTTAGCAAAGACCCTAGAGAATACAATGGCGGTGGTTGCAACTTTGTATCTCGTGTGGTATTTGCGTATTCATTTTTCAAACAAGTTTTATTTTTTAAACAGTTTTGTGCTAAAAAAAAAACAGTAAAGTTAGCCCATTTTTTTCGCATAATGTGAAAGATGAAGTTATGCCGAGTAAATAGATACCTAACATGTCACGTTGCAAGCTGACTGGCCGAACAAGTCGCAAGCCGATTGGCCAAAACTTCAAGCCGCAAGCCAATTGGCCGAAACTTCAAGCCGCAAGCCGATTGGCCGAAACTTCAAGCAGCAAGCCGATTGGCCGAAACTTCAAGCCGCAAGCCGATTGGCCGAAACTTCAAGCCGCAAGCCGATTGGCCGAAACTTCAAGCCGATTGGCTGAAACTTCAAGCCGATTGGCCGAAACTTCAAGCCGATTGGCTGAAACTTCAAGCCGATTGGCCGAAACTTCAAGCCGCAAGCCGATTGGCCGAAACTTCAAGCCGATTGGCCAAAACTTCAAGCCGATTGGCCGAAACTTCAAGCCGCAAGCCGATTGGCCGAAACTTCAAGTCGCAAGCCGATTGGCCGAAACTTCAAGCCGATTGGCTGAAACTTCAAGCCGCAAGCCGATTGGCCGAAACTTAAGCCGCAAGCCGATTGGCCGAAACTTCAAGTCGCAAGCCGATTGGCCGAAACTTCAAGCCGCAAGCCGATTGGCTGAAACTTCAAGCCGCAAGCTGATTGGCCGAAAACCTCAAGCCGCAAGCCGATTGGCCGAAACTTTAAGCAGCAAGCCGATTGGCCGAAACTCCAAGCCTCAAGCCGATTGGCCGAAACTTCAAGCCATAAGCCGATTGGCCGAAACTTCAAGCCGCAAGCCGATTGGCCGAACAAGTCGCAAGCCCATTGGCTGAATATCAAGTCGCAAGCCCATTGGCTGATCATCAAGTCGCCAAACATGTTTTTTTAGCAAAGACCCTAGAGAATACAATGGCGGTGGTTGCAACTTTGTATCTCGTGTGGTATTTGCGTATTCATTTTTCAAACAAGTTTTATTTTTTAAACAGTTTTGTGCTAAAAAAAGAAAACCAGTAAAGTTAGCCCATTTTTTTCGCATAATGTGAAAGATGAAGTTATGCCGAGTAAATAGATACCTAACATGTCACGTTGCAAGCTGACTGGCCGAACAAGTCGCAAGCCGATTGGCCGAAACTTTAAGCCGCAAGCCGATTGGCCGAAACTTCAAGTCGCATGCCGATTGGCCAAAACTTCAAGCCGCAAGCCGATTGGCCGAAACTTTAAGCCGCAAGCCGATTGGCCGAAACTTCAAGTCTCAAGCCGATTGGTCGAAACTTCAAGCCGCAAGCCGATTGGCTGAAACTTTAAGCCGCAAGCCGATTGGCCGAAACTTTAAGCCGATTGGCCGAAACTTTAAGTCGCAAGCCGATTGGCCGAAACTTTAAGCCGCAAGCCGATTGGCCGAAACTTCAAGTCGCAAGTCGATTGGCCGAAACTTCAAGTCTCAAGCCGATTGTTCGAAACTTCAAGCCGCAAGCCGATTGGCTGAAACTTTAAGCCGCAAGCCGATTGGCCGAAACTTCAAGTCGCAAGCCGATTGGCCGAAACTTCAAGCCGATTGGCTGAAACTTCAAGTCGCAAGTCGATTGGCCGAAACTTCAAGTCGCAAGCCGATTGGCCGAAACTTCAATCCGATTGCCTGAAACTTCAAGTCGCAAGTCGATTGGCCGAAACTTCAAGTCTCAAGCCGATTGGTCGAAACTTCAAGCCGCAAGCCAATTGGCTGAAACTTTAAGCCGCAAGCCGATTGGCCGAAACTTTAAGCTGCAAGCCGATTGGCCGAAACTTCAAGCCGCAAGCCGATTGGCTGAAACTTCAAGCCGCAAGCCGATTGGCCGAAACTTCAAGCCGCAAGCCCATTGGCCAAACAATTCGCAAGCCCATTGGCTGATCATCAAGTCGCCAAACATTTTTTTTAGCAAAGACCCTAGAGAATACAATGGCGGTCGTTGCAACTTTGTATCTCGTGCGGTATTTGCGCATCAATTTTTCAAACAAGTTTTCTTTTTTAAACAGTTTTGTGCTAAAAAAAAAAACAGTAAAGTTAGCCCATTTTTTCGCATAATGTGAAAGATGAAGTTATGCCGAGCAAATAGATAACTAGCATGTCACGTCGCAAGCTGATTGGCCGAACAAGTCGCAAGCTGATTGGCCGAACAAGTTGCAAGCCGATTGGCCGAAAACTTCAAGCCGCAAGCCGATTGGCCGAAACTTTAAGCCGCAAGCCGATTTGCCGAAACTTCAATCTGCAAGCTGATTGGCCGAAACTTCAAGCCGCAAGCCGATTGGCCGAAACTTCAAGCCGCAAGCCGATTGGCCGAAACTTCAAGCCGCAAGCCGATTGGCCGAAACTTCAAGCAGCAAGCCGATTGGCCGAAACTTCAAGCCGCAAGCCGATTGGCCGAATTTTCAAGCCGCGAGCAGATTACCCGAAACTTCAAGCCGCAAGCCGATTGGCCGAAACTTCAAGTCGCAAGTCGATTGGCCGAAACTTCAAGTCTCAAGCCGATTGGCCGAAACTTCAAGCCGCAAGCCGACTGGCCGAAACTTCAAGCCGCAAGCCGATTGGCCGAAACTTCAAGTCGCAAGTCGATTGGCCGAAACTTCAAGCCTCAAGCCGATTGGCCGAAACTTTAAGCCGCAAGCCGATTGGCCGAAACTTCAAGCCGCAAGCCGATTGGCCGAAACTTCAAGTCGCAAGCCGATTGGCCGAAACTTCAAGCCGATTGGCTGAAACTTCAAGCCGCAAGCCGATTGGCCGAAACTTAAGCCGCAAGCCGATTGGCCGAAACTTCAAGCCGCAAGCCGATTGGCCGAAACTTCAAGCCGCAAGCCGATTGGCTGAAACTTCAAGCCGCAAGCTGATTGGCCGAAAACCTCAAGCCGCAAACCGATTGGCCGAAACTTTAAGCAGCAAGCCGATTGGCCGAAACTCCAAGCCTCAAGCCGATTGGCCGAAACTTCAAGCCATAAGCTGATTGGCCGAAACTTCAAGCCGCAAGCCGATTGGCCGAACAAGTCGCAAGCCCATTGGCTGAATATCAAGTCGCAAGCCCATTGGCTGATCATCAAGTCGCCAAACATGTTTTTTTAGCAAAGACCCTAGAGAATACAATGGCGGTGGTTGCAACTTTGTATCTCGTGTGGTATTTGCGTATTCATTTTTCAAACAAGTTTTATTTTTTAAACAGTTTTGTGCTAAAAAAAGAAAACCAGTAAAGTTAGCCCATTTTTTTCGCATAATGTGAAAGATGAAGTTATGCCGAGTAAATAGATACCTAACATGTCACGTTGCAAGCTGACTGGCCGAACAAGTCGCAAGCCGATTGGCCGAAACTTTAAGCCGCAAGCCGATTGGCCGAAACTTCAAGTCGCATGCCGATTGGCCAAAACTTCAAGCCGCAAGCCGATTGGCCGAAACTTCAAGCCGCAAGTCGATTACCCGAAACTTCAAGCCGCAAGCCGATTGGCCGAAACTTCAAGTCTCAAGCCGATTGGTCGAAACTTCAAGCCGCAAGCCGATTGGCTGAAACTTTAAGCCGCAAGCCGATTGGCCGAAACTTTAAGCCGCAAGCCGATTGGCCGAAACTTTAAGTCGCAAGCCGATTGGCCCAAACTTTAAGCCGCAAGCCGATTGGCCGAAACTTCAAGCCGATTGGCTGAAACTTCAAGTCGCAAGTCGATTGGCCGAAACTTCAAGTCTCAAGCCGATTGTTCGAAACTTCAAGCCGCAAGCCGATTGGCTGAAACTTTAAGCCGCAAGCCGATTGGCCGAAACTTCAAGTCGCAAGCCGATTGGCCGAAACTTCAAGCCGATTGGCTGAAACTTCAAGTCGCAAGTCGATTGGCCGAAACTTCAAGTCGCAAGCCGATTGGCCAAAACTTCAATCCGATTGCCTGAAACTTCAAGTCGCAAGTCGATTGGCCGAAACTTCAAGTCTCAAGCCGATTGGTCGAAACTTCAAGCCGCAAGCCAATTGGCTGAAACTTTAAGCCGCAAGCCGATTTGCCGAAACTTTAAGCTGCAAGCCGATTGGCCGAAACTTCAAGCCGCAAGCCGATTGGCTGAAACTTCATGCCGCAAGCCGATTGGCCGAAACTTCAAGCCGCAAGCCCATTGGCCAAACAATTCGCAAGCCCATTGGCTGATCATCAAGTCGCCAAATATTTTTTTTAGCAAAGACCCTAGAGAATACAATGGCGGTCGTTGCAACTTTGTATCTCGTGCGGTATTTGCGCATCAATTTTTCAAACAAGTTTTCTTTTTTAAACAGTTTTGTGCTAAAAAAAAAAACAGTAAAGTTAGCCCATTTTTTCGCATAATGTGAAAGATGAAGTTATGCCGAGCAAATAGATAACTAGCATGTCACGTCGCAAGCTGATTGGCCGAACAAGTCGCAAGCTGATTGGCCGAACAAGTTGCAAGCCGATTGGCCGAAAACTTCAAGCCGCAAGCCGATTGGCCGAAACTTTAAGCCGCAAGCCGATTTGCCGAAACTTCAATCTGCAAGCTGATTGGCTGAAACTTCAAGCCTCAAGCCGATTGGCCGAAACTTCAAGCCATAAGCCGATTGGCCGAAACTTCAAGCCGCAAGCCGATTGGCCGAACAAGTCGCAAGCCCATTGGCTGAATATCAAGTCGCAAGCCCATTGGCTGATCATCAAGTCGCCAAACATGTTTTTTTAGCAAAGACCCTAGAGAATACAATGGCGGTGGTTGCAACTTTGTATCTCGTGTGGTATTTGCGTATTAATTTTTCAAACAAGTTTTATTTTTTAAACAGTTCTGTGCTAAAAAAAGAAAACCAGTAAAGTTAGCCCATTTTTTTCGCATAATGTGAAAGATGAAGTTATGCCGAGTAAATAGATACCTAACATGTCACGTTGCAAGCTGACTGGCCAAACAAGTCGCAAGCCGATTGGCCAAAACTTCAAGTCGCAAGCCAATTGGCCGAAACTTCAAGCCGCAAGCCGACTGACCGAAACTTCTAGTCGCAAGCCGATTGGCCGAAACTTCAAGCCGATTGGCTGAAACTTCAAGCCGCAAGCCGATTGGCCGAAACTTCAAGCCGCAAGGCGATTGGCCGAAACTTCAAGCCGCAAGGCGATTGGCCGAAACTTCAAGCCGCAAGCCGACTGACCGAGACTTCAAGCCGCAAGCCGATTGGCCGAAACTTCAAGCCGATTGGGGGCGTGGCTTGGCGCGCGACGGAGATGGCCGCCTGAAAGAGGAGCTCCGTGCAGCCTGAAGCCGTAAGCACCTCTCTGCCCAGCACCCAGCGAGGATGAACAAGCAATTTCGCGGATCACAGCACTCACGATCCCGCCGATCCACCGCGGTATCTGCTAGCAGGAATATCTCTGACATATTCCAGAAACAGGCGATGGCACAGCGGGCCCCGGAACGAGGCAAGATGGCGCCGGTTCCCACTGACGGCGATCTCAGCGAGGACTCCCAATCCGCTACGGAGGATAACGGTAGGAGAATGGCTCGACCTGACCATCCCCTCACATATGCAGACATGTCAGGTTTTGCTGCTGACATCAAGGCATCATTTTCAGCGGCCATTACAGACTTGAAAACTAACCTGCTTGTGCTCACTGAAAAGATGGCTACCGCCGAAACAGCAGGGAAACTTAGAGACAAAGCAATACTCCGCTTAGACAATGTCACCTCCACACATGCTCAGCACTTTATTGAGTTGAACAGGCACATGGAGGACCTCGACAACAGAGGAAGGAGGAACAACATAAGAGTCAGGGGGGTGCCAGAGTCAGTGACCGCTGAGCAGATAGTTCCAGCTCTCCAAAGGGTCTTTAATAGTGTACTGGAGAGGCCAGAAGATTCTGCTATTGAATTCGTCCGGGCCCACAGGGCTCTCCGAGCTAGAGGCCCTGATACCTTGCCTCCGCGTGACATAATATGCTGCTTGCAGAACTTTTCCCTAAAGGAGGAAATCATGCTTAAGGCACGTAGAAACGAACTGATCGTGTTTAACGGCGAGAACATTAAACTGTTTCAAGATCTCTCGCAAATAACCCTTAAAAATCGCAGAGCCCTGCGCCCTTTGCTGGAGATACTGCGGGCCAGAGACCTCCGTTACACGTGGCGCTTCCCCTTCGCCCTCCTGGTGTCTCACAATGGCAAGCAATACACGCTCCGCACGCCGAATGATCTCCCAGAATTTTGCAACGCTTTGCACCTAGATCCTGTGGACTTACCGGATTGGTACCAGGAGTATGCACTGCCACCCAGGGAGAGGAGTCCGCCCCATTCCCCGTGTCAACGCCCGACAAGCGCCATCCTAAAAAGCAATGTTCGGCCTGGCAGGAGAGCCCTGGTGCGGGCACGCCTCGCAGAAGAGCACACTCCTCACGGTCCCAGCCTGAGGACTAGAGTTTGACATGTTGGATCACTACGCACAAGTTCCTAGTTTTTGTGGTTCGCCCTCACCACTTCTTTCCTGGGCAAACAATTGCTAATGTTCCTGCGCTTCAGTATCACTGTGGATGTCCTAAGACATACTTGACCTCAGAGACTAATGCCTTTCCTAGTTTGATGTGCAATGCTGTCTCACCATTTGACCCCTCAGGTTTATTGTTTTTGGGGGCGCTGGGAGGGTCGTAACGGGCTATTGCCCTATAACCGCAGGTCCCTGCAGACATTTGTATTACTTGAACAGCTATGGGTCCTAGGATGGTTTGGGGTGGGCCATGGGGTATTCCACAGCGTACCTGTGAGGGGGGTGGTGTGTGGTGGTGGAGGGGGGAGGTTGCCCGTTCTTCCTGCCCGCACCTCTGTCGGCGGTGCCCCCTGATGCTGGCTTTAATGTTTAACAGGTTTGATTCTCAGTTCTTATGCCCGGATTTAGTTTAATATGTTCACCTGTTTAAGAGATATGTTTTATACATCTCTTATGGCAGAGAGGATTCTATAGTTAGTTATGTACGCTACAAGGGCTGGGGCTCGGCTCCCTCTGATTTATTGTGGGGGTTTTTTTCCCTCCTTTGCTGGTGTACCCTTTGCGTTTTGGCATTTTCAACTTTTTGCTTATGCCATTGCGCACAGGATAGTGACCGCGGCTCCGTTTGGGTGCCTCCCTTGTCCCCACAAACAGTTGGGGGTCTGGACGGTGCTTCTGTTGCCGCCCGGGCTCCAGATTTTTTGTCCTGCTTGGACGACTTATTAGTCCAGGTGGGTCGTTACCTCTACCTCCTACTCTACATCTGACTCTCTTTTGCCTTCTTTCTTTCTCTGTTTCCTTTCCCCATTCCCTATCTGCTTCTCTTGGCCTCCCTTTTGGTGGAATCGGTGGGGGTGGAATAATTTCTAGGTTTGTAATTTTTGTTCTCCACAGGTGGGGCTTTTGGACACGGCTCGACATCTCTCTCTGACCTGGACCGATGGCTTACTCGGCACTGGGCACTGCGCCTACGCTGGTGTCCCACAATGTGAAAGGGTTAAACATCCCTGAGAAGCGCTCAACCTTGCTGAGGGAGTTGAAAAAAGGTAGGCCAAAGATCGTCTTCCTACAGGAGACTCATTTTAGAACGGGCCAGGTCCCTAGGCTCACCGACTCCTACTTCACAGAAGCACACCACTCAACTAATGATGTCTCTAAGTCAAAAGGGGTTTCCATCCTACTGAGTAAGGGGGCAAACTTTGAGCTTTCTGACCAACTAGTGGACCCAAACGGGAGATTTATCTTCTTAAAGGGGACCTTGGCGGGAATACCTACTACATTGGCGAATGTATATTTCCCTAAT
This sequence comes from Lithobates pipiens, assembly GCF_037356315.1. NCBI lineage: Eukaryota > Metazoa > Chordata > Amphibia > Anura > Ranidae > Lithobates > Lithobates pipiens. The sequence goes on along the minus strand of NW_027507686.1, from coordinate 69,695,135 downwards.
ACTTCCCATCTAGCCTTCTGTAGGGGGATGATAAAAGAACTTGAGAGCTTTGGGTCGGGATGCTTGGTCCTAGGTGGGGATTTTAATATCCCGCTCAACCCCTTACTGGACACTTCTACTGGGAAGACTCTTGTCTCCTTTCAGACCTTGAAAACAATAAAAACTCTTCTCCACACTTTAGACTTGATAGACACGTGGCGTTACTTACACCCAGCTGATAAAGACTTTTCATTTTATTCTATCCCGCACGACAGACACTCACGGATCGACTACCTATTTGTTTCCCAAAGAGACCTACACTTAGTACATGCGGCTCATATAGGAATTCAAACTATTTCTGACCATGCCCCGGTGTCGCTCAGTCTCGACTTGGTGCCTACCACTAAAACGTCCCCCATGTGGAGACTGAACTCCTCACTCCTGACGGATCCTTTACTGTTCCCAAAAATTGAAGCTGCCGTAAAAGATTTTTTTGAGCATAACGTAACCCCTGATATTGACCCTTTAGGGCTCTGGGAAGCCCATAAATGCACCGTTAGGGGGACTCTGATGGCGATGGGAGCTCAAAGGAAGAGGGAAAGAGAGGACGAAATTCGACGACTGACTCACACCATTCGTCGTCTAGAAACCCTCCATAAGCAGTCTTTGTCCGAACGCTCTGCTGCAACATTACTAGAGACGCGACGGACCCTTAAACAGCTCTTTGACTCAAAAACCAAGCGGCTTCTGTTTCTTCGGAAAAAGATGTATTATGAACAGGGAGACAAGGCTGGACGTTTGCTCGCTAGAGCCCTGAGGGACCTCACAAATAATACCAACATACCAGGTATTCGCAACAAAGACGGTCACGTTGACAGGACGACTGACAAAATAGCCCAACACTTCCACGATTTTTATACTAAGCTTTATAACCTCCCGCCCCAACACAAACCCCCAGACATACAGAGTGTTAGAACACAAGCGATACGGGAAAACCTACATGACTCGGGACTCCCCGCACTTACACAGGAAGACTCTATTGCTCTTGACGCCCCCATAACCCAAGCAGAACTCAACTTGGCAATCAAGGAACTTAAGACAGGCAAAAGCCCGGGCCCGGACGGATACACAGCCATATACTACAAGACATTCCGAGACATACTGACCCCACATCTTCTGGCCGCTTTGAATTCTTTGACGGGGGAGGGCAGGTCCCACCGGATTTTCTATCTGCTTACATTGCAGTTATTTTGAAACCGGACAAGGACCCAGTAAACTGCGCTAGTTATAGGCCGATCTCGCTGTTAAACCTAGATGCCAAACTGCTAGCGAAGATTATAGCTACGAGACTGTTACCTTTTCTTCCCAAACTGATAGGCCCGAGTCAGGCGGGTTTTATGCCGGGAAAGGAGGCCAGAGATAACGTTACTAAGGCCCTGGACCTGATACATGCGGCCCGTGAGCGAAAGATCGAGGGCCTTCTCCTGTCAACCGATGCGGAGAAGGCCTTCAATAGAGTAGCTTGGGACTACATGTTTGAGACTTGTAGATATGTGGGACTGGGACCCGGCATGCTGAACTTGATAGCATCCCTGTACCAAGATCCCTCAGCTAGGCTAAAGATTAACGGCGTGCTGTCTAACAGAGTAAGCATAAGGAATGGCACTCGACAGGGTTGTCCCCTGTCCCCCTTGCTATTCATCCTTACACTTGAACCTTTCATTAGAAAGATCATGACCAACAGGTCGGTGAGAGGTTTCGAGGTCGGGGAGAGGGAGTTTAAGGTGGCCGGTTACGCTGACGATCTCCTATTTTTTGTCACCGAACCACACATAACAGTGCCATCCCTTTTAAAGGAATTCACAACGTATGGTTACCTATCTAACCTTAAAATAAACTACTCCAAGTCGGAAGCGATGAACGTATCATTGCCGGCACAGAAATTGCAACAAATCATGGACAATAGTACCTTCAGATGGGTCACGCATGCCATTAAATATCTGGGGGTTTGGTTAACTCCCAAGGTTGACTCTATTTTCACACATAACTTTGTGCCCCTCCTCCGGTCAATTGAGAAGGACTTGCAAAATTGGCATGCCAAGCTCTTCTCATGGTTTGGTAGGGCTGCTATTTGTAAAATGAATGTCCTGCCTAGGGTACTATACCTAATTCGCGCCCTCCCTGTCAGGATTCCCCAAAGTTTCTTTAGGTCCATGCAGGCATTGCTGCTGAAATTCTTGTGGGCGCAAAAAACGCCTCGTATTAGATTCACTCTATTAATGAGACCTAAACATCTGGGAGGGTTGGGGGTGCCAAACTTCAAGACCTACTACCATGCCTCCCACATCGCCCGCATTATTGACTGGCACTGTCATGCCGATACAAAGGAGTGGGTGGTGCTGGATGAGGAGTCTGCCCCAATACCCCTGCTCTTTTCCCCCTGGATCCCGAGATCCGTGTACCCTTCGCACCTAAAAAAACATCCCTTAATAGGGACAACATTGGACGTTTTCCACTTACTATCTAAACAAGACAGATTTACCACACCCTTAGGTCCCCTCACGCCCTTACAAAACAATCCAGAATTCACCCCAGGGTTGGGGAACCAATTATTAAGATCCAACAACAAACAACACCCCCTCCTTGCACTTCACTGTTTCAATGAGGGAGTTATGAAGGACTTTTCAGACCTGAAAACTGACAACGATATACCCGACATGCCCCTGTGGACGTATTTCCAAATACGTTCTTATGTTAATCGACAGTCTAGTAAGCATTTTTTTGATAGAGACCTCACGGAGTTGGAATCGGTGTGCCTCAAGGGGGACAGGGTTCTAAAAACAACCTCTGCGGCCTACGAGTGGCTACAGCACCTAAAAGTAATAACGAGCGACCGGTTCAGAGAGAGATGGTCGGAAGACCTGAATGTAAACATTTCTGATGTCCAATGGGAGAGGGCTTGCTCACTGGCTCATAAGTGTTCCATCAGTACAAGGATGCAGGAGACAGCGTACAAGGTACTTACCCGTTGGTATGCTACACCCGACAGAATACACAGGTGGTATCCTCTGTCGAGCAACTTATGTTGGCGTTGTCAAAAGGATAAGGGTACTATATTACATATTTGGTGGACGTGCGAAAAGATAAGGCCATACTGGGATGCAGTGATTGGGCTGGTGCGTCAAATCACAGAGACCAGGCTTACTTTAGATGCTGCGTGCTGTTTACTCAACATTACCAACTTCTCTATGAAAAAGTACAAAAACTCCTTATCTAGACACTTAATCAATGCGGCTCGGTCACTTGTTCCTCTACACTGGAAGACCACTCGCACTCCCTCCCTGAAAGAATGGTTACTCAAAATTTCTTACATTGGTGAGCTGGAAGACACCAAAGCACAATCGGAGGAAAACATTGAACGCTACCATAAGACCTGGTCTCCCTGGTTTGAGTACCGGCTCTCGCCGGAATTCAGGTCTTTGGTCGGGTGACCTGGAGTTTGATCTGGCAGAAATGCAAAGTTACCGTTGACTGGATTGATGACCCTCCACTATGATACTTATTACATGCTGTATACAATGTCCTTAGTCCACCGGATCCCCCACCGTTATTCCTGCTGACTCAACTTTCTCTTTCCTTTTTGTTCTCCTTTTTTCCTGTTTCTTCTTATTCTCCTTTATCTCACGAAGTATAGAGATTTTACGCTGCTCATTGTTAGCCACAATCTGTGTGGCCAATTAGCTGTGCTGCTAACCCTGGTTTACAGTCCTGTTCAGTTTTGAGCTGATAGATAATTCTTGTTTTGGACATAACCTGATGCACTTATTGATTGGTAATTTGTATTCTTATGCCTTTTTTTTGTCTAACTCCACTCCGAGTCTGTACTTTACCCCTGTACTGTTTCTACCTTTCAATAAATATATTTCTTGAATGTAAAAAAAAAAACTTCAAGCCGATTGGCTGAAACTTCAAGCCGCAAGCCGATTGGCCGAAACTTCAAGCCACCAAACATATGTGTTTTTAGCAAAGACCCTAGAGAATACAATGGCGGTCGTTGCAACTTTGTATCTCGTGCGGTATTTGCGCATTAATTTTTCAAACAAGTTTTATTTTTTAAACAGTTTTGTGCTAAAAAAAGAAAACCAGTAAAGTTAGCCCATTTTTTTCGCATAATGTGAAAGATGAAGTTATGCCGAGTAAATAAATACCTAACATGTCACGTTGCAAGCTGACTGGCCGAACAAGCCGCAATCCGATTGGCCGAAACTTTAAGCCGCAAGCCGATTGGCCGAAACTTTAAGCAGCAAGCCGATTGGCCGAAACTCCAAGCCTCAAGCCGATTGGTCGAAACTTCAAGTCTCAAGCCGATTGGCCGAAACTTCAAGCCGCAAGCCGATTGGCCGAAACTTTAAGCCGCAAGCCAATTGGCTGAAACTTTAAGCCGCAAGCCGATTGGCCGAAACTTCAAGTCGCAAGCCGATTGGCCAAAACTTCAAGCTGATTGGCTGAAACTTCAAGCCGCAAGCTGATTGGCCAAAACTTCAAGCCGCCATTGGCTGATCAAGTCGCCAAACATATGTGTTTTTAGCAAAGACCCTAGAGAATACAATGGCGGTCGTTGCAACTTTGTATCTCGTGCGGTATTTGCGCATCAATTTTTCAAACAAGTTTTCTTTTTTAAACAGTTTTGTGCTAAAAAAAAACAAACAGTAAAGTTAGCCCATTTTTTCGCATAATGTGAAAGATGAAGTTATGCCGAGCAAATAGATAACTAGCATGTCACGTCGCAAGCTGATTGGCCGAACAAGTCGCAAGCTGATTGGCCGAACAAGTTGCAAGCCGATTGGCCAAAACTTCAAGCCGCAAGCCGATTGGCCGAAAACTTCAAGCCGCAAGCCGATTGGCCGAAACTTTAAGCCGCAAGCCGATTTGCCGAAACTTCAATCTGCAAGCTGATTGGCTGAAACTTCAAGCCTCAAGCCGATAGGCCGAAACTTCAAGCCGTGAGCCGATTGGCCGAAACTTCAAGTCGCAAGCCGATTGGCCGAAACTTCAAGCCGATTGGCTGAAACTTCAAGCCGCAAGCCGATTGGCCAAAACTTAAAGCCGCAAGCCGATTGGCCGAAACTTCAAGTCGCAAGCCGATTGGCCGAAACTTTAAGCTGCAAGCCGATTGGCCGAAACTTCAAGCCGCAAGCCGATTGGCTGAAACTTCAAGCCGCAAGCCGATTGGCCGAAACTTCAAGCCGCAAGCCCATTGGCCAAACAATTCGCAAGCCCATTGGCCGAACATCAATTCGCAAGCCCATTGGCTGAATATCAAGTCGCAAGCCCATTGGCCAAAACTTCAAGTCGCAATTGGCTGATCAAGTCGCCAAACATATGTTTTTTTAGCAAAGATCCTAGAGAATACAATGGCGGTCGTTGCAACTTTGTATCTCGTGCGGTATTTGCGCATCAATTTTTCAAACAACTTTTCTTTTTTAAACAGTTTTGTGCTAAAAAAAACAAAAAAACAGTAAAGTTAGCCCATTTTTTCGCATAATGTGAAAGATGAAGTTATGCCGAGTAAATAGATAACTAGCATGTCACGTCGCAAGCTGATTGGCCGAAACTTCAAGCCGCAAGCCGACTGACCGAAACTTCAAGCCGATTGGCCGAAACTTCAAGCCGCAAGCCGATTGGCCGAAACTTCAAGCCACAAGCCGATTGGCCGAAAACTTCAAGCCGCAAGCTGATTGGCCGAAAACCTCAAGCCGCAAGCCGATTGGCCGAAACTTTAAGCAGCAAGCCGATTGGCCGAAACTCCAAGCCTCAAGCCGATTGGCCGAAACTTCAAGCCATAAGCCGATTGGCCGAAAACTTCAAGCCGCAAGCTGATTGGCCGAAAACCTCAAGCCGCAAGCCGATTGGCCGAAACTTTAAGCAGCAAGCCGATTGGCCGAAACTCCAAGCCTCAAGCCGATTGGCCGAAACTCCAAGCCTCAAGCCGATTGGCCGAAACTTCAAGCCATAAGCCGATTGGCCGAAAACTTCAAGCCGCAAGCTGATTGGCCGAAAACCTCAAGCCGCAAGCCGATTGGCCGAAACTTTAAGCAGCAAGCCGATTGGCCGAAACTCCAAGCCTCAAGCCGATTGGCCGAAACTCCAAGCCTCAAGCCAATTGGCCGAAACTTCAAGCCATAAGCCGATTGGCCGAAACTTCAAGCCGCAAGCCGATTGGCCGAACAAGTCGCAAGCCCATTGGCTGAATATCAAGTCGCAAGCCCATTGGCTGATCATCAAGTCGCCAAACATGTTTTTTTAGCAAAGACCCTAGAGAATACAATGGCGGTGGTTGCAACTTTGTATCTCATGTGGTATTTGCGTATTAATTTTTCAAACAAGTTTTATTTTTTAAACAGTTCTGTGCTAAAAAAAGAAAACCAGTAAAGTTAGCCCATTTTTTTCGCATAATGTGAAAGATGAAGTTATGCCAAGTAAATAGATACCTAACATGTCACGTTGCAAGCTGACTGGCCGAACAAGTCGCAAGCCGATTGGCCAAAACTTCAAGCTGCAAGCCGATTGGCCGAAACTTCAAGCCGCAAGCCGATTGGCCGAACAAGTCGCAAGCCCATTGGCTGAATATCAAGTCGCAAGCCCATTGGCTGATCATCAAGTCGCCAAACATGTTTTTTTAGCAAAGACCCTAGAGAATACAATGGCGGTGGTTGCAACTTTGTATCTCGTGCGGTATTTGCGTATTAATTTTTCAAACAAGTTTTATTTTTTAAACAGTTCTGTGCTAAAAAAAGAAAACCAGTAAAGTTAGCCCATTTTTTTCGCATAATGTGAAAGATGAAGTTATGCCAAGTAAATAGATACCTAACATGTCACGTTGCAAGCTGACTGGCCGAACAAGTCGCAAGCCGATTGGCCAAAACTTCAAGCTGCAAGCCGATTGGCCGAAACTTCAAGCCGCGAGTCGATTACCCGAAACTTCAAGCCGCAAGCCGATTGGCCGAAATTTCAAGTCGCAAGTCGATTGGCCGAAACTTCAAGTCTCAAGCCGATTGATCGAAACTTCAAGCCGCAAGCCGATTGGCTGAAACTTTAAGCCGCAAGCCGATTGGCCGAAACTTTAAGCCGCAAGCCGATTGGCCGAAACTTTAAGCCGCAAGCCGATTGGCCGAAACTTCAAGTCGCAAGCCGATTGGCCGAAACTTCAAGCCGATTGGCTGAAACTTCAAGTCGCAAGTCGATTGGCCGAAACTTCAAGTCGCAAGCCGATTGGCCTAAACTTCAAGCCGATTGGCTGAAACTTCAAGTCCCAAGCCGATTGGCCGAAACTTCAAGCCGATTGGCCGAAACTTCAAGCCGATTGGCTGAAACTTCAAGCCGCAAGCCGATTGGCCGAAACTTCAAGCCGCAAGGCGATTTGCCGAAACTTCAAGCCATGAGCCGATTACCCGAAACTTCAAGCCGCAAGCCGATTGGCCGAAACTTCAAGTCGCAAGTCGATTGGCCGAAACTTCAAGTCTCAAGCAGATTGGCCGAAACTTTAAGCCGCAAGCCGATTGGCCGAAACTTCAAGCCGCAAGCCGATTGGCCAAAACTTCAAGCCGCCAAACATATGTGTTTTTAGCAAAGACCCTAGAGAATACAATGGCGGTCGTTGCAACTTTGTATCTCGTGTGGTATTTGCGCATCAATTTTTCAAACAAGTTTTCTTTTTTAAACAGTTTTGTGCTAAAAAAAACAAAAAAACAGTAAAGTTAGCCCATTTTTTTCGCATAATGTGAAAGATGAAGTTATGTCGAGTAAATAGATAGCATGTCACGTCGCAAGCTGATTGGCCGAAAAAATCGCAAGCTGATTGGCCAAAACTTCAACCGCAAGCCGATTGGCCGAAACTTTAAGACGCAAGCCAATTGGCCGAAACTTTAAGCCGCAAGCCGATTGGCCGAAACTTCAAGCCGATTGGCTGAAACTTCAAGCTGCAAGCCGATTGGCCGAAACTTCAAGTCGCAAGCCGATTGGCCGAAACTTCAACCCGATTGGCTGAAACTTCAAGCCGCAAGGCGATTGGCCGAAACTTCAAGCCGCAAGCCGATTGGCCGAAACTTCAAGTCGCAAGCCGATTGGCCGAAACTGTAAGCTGCAAGCCGATTGGCTGAAACTTCAAGCCGCAAGCCGATTGGCCGAAACTTCAAGCCGCCAGCCCATTGGCCAAACATTTCGCAAGCCCATTGGCCAAACATCAAGTCGCAAGCCCATTGGCTGAATATCAAGTCGCAAGCCCATTGGCCAAAACTTCAAGTCGCAATTGGCTGATCAAGTCGCCAAACATATGTTTTTTTAGCCAATATCCTAGAGAATACAATGGCGGTCGTTGCAACTTTGTATCTCGTGCGGTATTTGCGCATCAATTTTTCAAACAACTTTTCTTTTTTAAACAGTTTTGTGCTAAAAAAAACAAAAAAACAGTAAAGTTAGCCCATTTTTTCGCATAATGTGAAAGATGAAGTTATGCCGAGTAAATAGATAACTAGCATGTCACGTCGCAAGCTGATTGGCCAAAACTTCAAGCCGCAAGCCGACTGACCGAAACTTCAAGCCGATTGGCCGAAACTTCAAGCCGCAAGCCGATTGGCCGAAACTCCAAGCCTCAAGCCGATTGGCCGAAACTTCAAGCCGTAAGCCGATTGGCCGAAACTTCAAACCGCAAGCCGATTGGCTGAACAAGTCGCAAGCCCATTGGCTGAATATCAAGTTGCAAGCCCATTGGCTGATCATCAAGTCGCCAAACATGTTTTTTTAGCAAAGACCCTAGAGAATACAATGGCGGTGGTTGCAACTTTGCATCTCGTGTGGTATTTGTTCATTGATTTTTCAAACAAGTTTTATTTTTTAAACAGTTTTGTGCTAAAAAGAAAACCAGTAAAGTTAGACCATTTTTTTCGCATAATGTGAAAGATGAAGTTATGCCGAGTAAATAGATACCTAACATGTCACGTTGCAAGCTGACTGGCCGAACAAGTCGCAAGCCGATTGGCCAAAACTTCAACCGCAAGCCGATTGGCTGAAACTTCAAGCCGCAAGCCGATTGGCCGAAACTTCAAGCCGCAAGCCGATTGGCCGAAAACTTCAAGCCACAAGCCGATTGGCCGAAACTTCAAGTCGCAAGCCGATTGGCCGAAACTTCAAGCCGATTGGCTGAAACTTCAAGCCGCAAGCCGATTGGCCGAAACTTCAAGCCGCGAGCCGATTACCCGAAACTTCAAGTCTCAAGCCGATTGGCCGAAACTTCAAGCCGCAAGCCGATTGGCCGAAACTTCAAGCCGATTGGCTGAAACTTCAAGCCGCAAGCCGATTGGCCCAAACTTCAAGCCGCAAGCCGATTGGCCGAAAACTTCAAGCCGCAAGCCGATTGGCCGAAACTTTAAGCTGCAAGCCGATTGGCCGAAACTTCAAGCCGCAAGCCGATTGGCCGAAACTTCAAGTCGCAAGTCGATTGGCCAAAGCTTCAAGTCGCAAGCCGATTGGCCGAAACTTCAATCCGCAAGCCGATTGGCCGAAACTTCAAGCCGCAAGCCAACTGACCGAAAACTTCAAGCCGCAAGCCGATTGGCCAAAAACTTCAAGCCGCAAGCCGATTGGCTGAAACTTTAAGCCGCAAGCCGATTGGCCGAAACTTCAAGCCGCAAGCCGACTGACCGAAACTTCAAGTCGCAAGCCGATTGGCCGAAACTTCAATCCGATTGGCTGAAACTTCAAGCCGCAAGCCGATTGGACGAAACTTCAAGCCGCAAGGCGATTGGCCGAAACTTCAAGCCGCAAGCCGATTGGCTGAAACTTCAAGCCGCAAGCCGATTGGCCGAAACTTCAAGCCGCAAGCCCATTGGCCAAACAATTCGCAAGCCCATTGGCCGAACATCAAGTCGCAAGCCCATTGGCTGAATATCAAGTCGCAAGCCCATTGGCCAAAACATCAAGTCGCAATTGGCTGATCATGTCGCCAAACATATGTTTTTTTAGCAAATATCCTAGAGAATACAATGGCGGTCGTTGCAACTTTGTATCTCGTGCGGTATTTGCGCATCAATTTTTCAAACAACTTTTCTTTTTTAAACAGTTTTGTGCTAAAAAAAACAAAAAAACAGTAAAGTTAGCCCATTTTTTCGCATAATGTGAAAGATGAAGTTATGCCGAGTAAATAGATAACTAGCATGTCACGTCGCAAGCTGATTGGCCGATACTTCAAGCCGCAAGCCGACTGACCGAAACTTCAAGCCGATTGGCCGAAACTTCAAGCCACAAACCGATTGGCCGAAAACTTCAAGCTGCAAGCTGATTGGCCGAAAACCTCAAGCCGCAAGCCTATTGGCTGAAACTTTAAGCAGCAAGCCGATTGGCCGAAACTCCAAGCCTCAAGCCGATTGGCCGAAACTCCAAGCCTCAAGCCGATTAGCCGAAACTTCAAGCCATAAGCCGATTGGCCAAAACTCCAAGCCTCAAGCCGATTAGCCGAAACTTCAAGCCATAAGCCGATTGGCCGAAACTTCAAGCCGCAAGCCGATTGGCCGAAACTTCAAGTCGCAAGCCGATTGGCCGAAACTGTAAGCTGCAAGCCGATTGGCCGAAACTTCAAGCCGCAAGCCGATTGGCTGAAACTTCAAGCCGCAAGCCGATTGGCCGAAACTTCAAGCCGCCAGCCCATTGGCCAAACAATTCGCAAGCCCATTGGCCAAACATCAAGTCGCAAGCCCATTGGCTGAATATCAAGTCGCAAGCCCATTGGCCAAAACTTCAAGTCGCAATTGGCTGATCAAGTCGCCAAACATATGTTTTTTTAGCCAATATCCTAGAGAATACAATGGCGGTCGTTGCAACTTTGTATCTCGTGCGGTATTTGCGCATCAATTTTTCAAACAACTTTGCTTTTTTAAACAGTTTTGTGCTAAAAAAAACAAAAAAACAGTAAAGTTAGCCCATTTTTTCGCATAATGTGAAAGATGAAGTTATGCCGAGTAAATAGATAACTAGCATGTCACGTCGCAAGCTGATTGGCCGAAACTTCAAGCCGCAAGCCGACTGACCGAAACTTCAAGCCGATTGGCCGAAACTTCAAGCCGCAAGCCGATTGGCCGAAACTCCAAGCCTCAAGCCGATTGGCCGAAACTTCAAGCCGTAAGCCGATTGGCCGAAACTTCAAACCGCAAGCCGATTGGCTGAACAAGTCGCAAGCCCATTGGCTGAATATCAAGTTGCAAGCCCATTGGCTGATCATCAAGTCGCCAAACATGTTTTTTTAGCAAAGACCCTAGAGAATACAATGGCGGTGGTTGCAACTTTGCATCTCGTGTGGTATTTGTTCATTGATTTTTCAAACAAGTTTTATTTTTTAAACAGTTTTGTGCTAAAAAAAGAAAACCAGTAAAGTTAGACCATTTTTTTCGCATAATGTGAAAGATGAAGTTATGCCGAGTAAATAGATACCTAACATGTCACGTTGCAAGCTGACTGGCCGAACAAGTCGCAAGCCGATTGGCCAAAACTTCAACCGCAAGCCGATTGGCCGAAAACTTCAAGCCGCAAGCCGATTGGCCAAAACTTTAAGCCGCAAGCCGATTGGCCGAAACTTTAAGCAGCAAGCCGATTGGCCGAAACTCCAAGCCTCAAGCCGATTGGCCGAAACTTCAAGTCTCAAGCCGATTGGCCGAAACTTCAAGCCGCAAGCCGATTGGTCGAAACTTTAAGCCGCAAGCCAATTGGCTGAAACTTTAAGCCGCAAGCCGATTGGCCGAAACTTCAAGTCGCAAGCCGATTGGCCAAAACGTCAAGCTGATTGGCTGAAACTTCAAGCCGCAAGCTGATTGGCCAAAACTTCAAGCCGCCATTGGCTGATCAAGTCGCCAAACATATGTGTTTTTAGCAAAGACAATAGAGAATACAATGGCAGTAGTTGCAACTTTGTATCTCGTGCGGTATTTGCGCATCAATTTTTCAAACAAGTTTTCTTTTTTAAACAGTTTTGTGCTAAAAAAAAAAAACAGGAAAGTTAGCCCATTTTTTCGCATAATGTGAAAGATGAAGTTATGCCGAGCAAATAGATAACTAGCATGTCACGTCGCAAGCTGATTGGCCGAACAAGTCGCAAGCTGATTGGCCGAACAAGTTGCAAGCCGATTGGCCAAAACTTCAAGCCGCAAGCCGATTGGCCGAAAACTTCAACCCGCAAGCCGATTGGCTGAATATCAAGTCGCAAGCCCATTGGCCAAAACTTCAAGTCGCAATTGGCTGATCAAGTCGCCAAACATATGTTTTTTTAGCAAAGATCCTAGAGAATACAATGGCGGTCGTTGCAACTTTGTATCTCATGCGGTATTTGCGCATCAATTTTTCAAACAACTTTTCTTTTTTAAACAGTTTTGTGCTAAAAAAAAACAAAAAACAGTAAAGTTAGCCCATTTTTTCGCATAATGTGAAAGATGAAGTTATGCCGAGTAAATAGATAACTAGCATGTCACGTCGCAAGCTGATTGGCCGAAACTTAAAGCCATAAGCCGATTGGCCGAAAACTTCAAGCTGCAAGCTGATTGGCTGAAAACCTCAAGCCGCAAGCCGATTGGCCGAAACTTTAAGCAGCAAGCCGATTGGCCGAAACTCCAAGCCTCAAGCCGATTGGCCGAAACTCCAAGCCTCAAGCCAATTGGCCGAAACTTCAAGCCATAAGCCGATTGGCCGAAACTTCAAGCCGCAAGCCGATTGGCCGAACAAGTCGCAAGCCCATTGGCTGAATATCAAGTCGCAAGCCCATTGGCTGATCATCAAGTCGCCAAACATGTTTTTTTAGCAAAGACCCTAGAGAATACAATGGCGGTGGTTGCCATTTTGTATCTCGTGTGGTATTTGCGTATTAATTTTTCAAACAAATTTTATTTTTTAAACAGTTTTGTGCTAAAAAAAGAAAACCAGTAAAGTTAGCCCATTTTTTTCGCATAATGTGAAAGATGAAGTTATGCCGAGTAAATAGATACCTAACATGTCACGTTGCAAGCTGACTGGCCGAACAAGTCGCAAGCCGATTGGCCAAAACTTCAAGTCGCAAGCCAATTGGCCGAAACTTCAAGCCGCAAGCCGATTGGCCAAAACTTCAAGCCGCAAGCCGATTGGCCGAAACTTTAAGCCGCAAGCCGATTGGCCGAAACTTCAAGCCGTAAGCCGATTGGCCGAAACTTCAAGCCGCAAGCCAATTACCCGAAACTTCAAGCCGCAAGCCGATTGGCCGAAACTTCAAGTCGCAAGCCGATTGGCCGAAACTTCAAGTCGCATGCCGATTGGCCAAAACTTCAAGCCGCAAGCCGACTGACCAAAACTTCAAGCCACAAGCCGATTGGCCGAAACTTCAAGCCGCGAGCAGATTACCCGAAACTTCAAGCCGCAAGCCGATTGGCCGAAACTTCAAGTCTCAAGCCGATTGGCCGAAACTTCAAGCCGCAAGCCGATTGGCCGAAACTTTAAGCCACAAGCCGATTGGCCGAAACTTTAAGCCGCAAGCCGATTGGCCGAAACTTCAAGCCGATTGGCTGAAACTTCAAGCCGCAAGCCGATTGGCCGAAACTTCAAGCCGCCAAACATATGTGTTTTTAGCAAAGACCCTAGAGAATACAATGGCGGTCGTTGCAACTTTGTATCTCGTGCGGTATTTGCGCATCAATTTTTCAAACAAGTTTTCTTTTTTAAACAGTTTTGTGCTAAAAAAAAAAAAACAGTAAAGTTAGCCCATTTTTTCGCATAATGTGAAAGATGAAGTTATGCCGAGCAAATAGATAACTAGCATGTCACGTCGCAAGCTGATTGGCCGAACAAGTCGCAAGCTGATTGGCCGAACAAGTTGCAAGCCGATTGGCCAAAACTTCAAGCCGCAAGCCGATTGGCCGAAAACTTCAAGCCGCAAGCCGATTGGCCGAAAACTTCAAGCCGCAAGCCCATTGGCTGAATATCAAGTCGCAAGCCCATTGGCCAAAACTTCAAGTCGCAATTGGCTGATCAAGTCAAAGTAAAGTTAGCCCATTTTTTCGCATAATGTGAAAGATGAAGTTATGCCGAGTAAATAGATAACTAGCATGTCACATCGCAAGCTGATTGGCCGAAACTTCAAGCCGCAAGCCGATTGGCCGAACAAGTCGCAAGCCCATTGGCTGAATATCAAGTCGCAAGCCCATTGGCTGATCATCAAGTCGCCAAACATGTTTTTTTAGCAAAGACCCTAGAGAATACAATGGCGGTGGTTTCAACTTTGTATCTCGTGTGGTATTTGCGTATTAATTTTTCAAACAAGTTTTATTTTTTAAACAGTTTTGTGCTAAAAAAAGAAAACCAGTAAAGTTAGCCCATTTTTTTCGCATAATGTGAAAGATGAAGTTATGCCGAGTAAATAGATACCTAACATGTCACGTTGCAAGCTGACTGGCCGAACAAGTCGCAAGCCGATTGGCCAAAACTTCAAGTCGCAAGCCAATTGGCCGAAACTTCAAGCCACAAGCCGATTACCCGAAACTTCAAGCCGCAAGCTGATTGGCCGAAACTTCAAGCCGCAAGCTGATTGGCCGAAACTTCAAGTCGCAAGTCGATTGGCCGAAACTTCAAGTCTCAAGCCGATTGGCCGAAACTTTAAGCCGCAAGCCGATTGGCCGAAACTTCAAGCCGCAAGCCGATTGGCCGAAACATTAAGCCGCAAGCCGATTGGCCGAAACTTCAATCTGCAAGCTAATTGGCTGAAACTCCAAGCCTCAAGCCGATTGGCCGAAACTTCAAGCCGTAAGCCGATTGGCCTAAACTTCAAGTCACAAGCCGATTGGCCGAAACTTCAAGCCGATTGGCTGAAACTTCAAGCCACAATCCGATTGGCCAAAACTTTAAGCCGCAGCCGATTGGCCGAAAACTTCAAGCCGCAAGCCGAATGGCCGAAAACTTTAAGTCGCAAGCCGATTGGCCGAAAACTTCAAGCCGCAATCCGATTGGCCGAAACTTTAAGCCGCAAGCCGATTGGCCGAAACTTTAAGCCGCAAGCCGATTGGCTGAAACTTCAAGCCGCAAGCCGATTGGCCGAAACTTCAAGCCGCGAGCAGATTACCCGAAACTTCAAGCCGCAAGCCGATTGGCCGAAACTTCAAGTCGCAAGTCGATTGGCCGAAACTTCAAGTCTCAAGCCGATTGGCTGAAACTTCAAGCCGCAAGCCGATTGGCCGAAACTTCAAGCCGCAAGCCCATTGGCCAAACAATTCGCAAGCCCATTGGCCGAACATCGTCGCAAGCCCATTGTCTGAATATCAAGTCGCAAGCCCATTGGCCAAAACTTCAAGTCGCAATTGGCTGATCAAGTCGCCAAACATATGTTTTTTTAGCAAAGATCCTAGAGAATACAATGGCGGTCGTTGCAACTTTGTATCTCGTGCGGTATTTGCGCATCAATTTTTCAAGCAACTTTTCTTTTTTAAACAGTTTTGTGCTAAAAAAAACAAAAAAACAGTAAAGTTAGCCCATTTTTTCGCATAATGTGAAAGATGAAGTTATGCCGAGTAAATAGATACCTAACATGTCACGTTGCAAGCTGACTGGCCGAACAAGTCGCAAGCCGATTGGCCAAAACTTCAAGCCATAAGCCGATTGGCCGAAACTTCAAGCCGCAAGCCGATTGGCCGAACAAGTCGCAAGCCCATTGGCTGAATATCAAGACGCAAGCCCATTGGCTGATCATCAAGTCGCCAAACATGTTTTTTTAGCAAAGACCCTAGAGAATACAATGGCGGTGGTTGCAACTTTGTATCTCGTGTGGTATTTGCGTATTAATTTTTCAAACAAGTTTTATTTTTTAAACAGTTTTGTGCTAAAAAAAGAAAACCAGTAAAGTTAGCCCATTTTTTTCGCATAATGTGAAAGATGAAGTTATGCCGAGTAAATAGATACCTAACATGTCACGTTGCAAGCTGACTGGCCGAACAAGTCGCAAGCCGATTGGCCAAAACTTCAAGCCGCAAGCCGACTGACCGAAATTTCAAGCCGCAAACAGATTACCCGAAACTTCAAGCCGCAAGCCGATTGGCCGAAACTTCAAGTCTCAAGCCGATTGGCCGAAACTTCAAGCCGATTGGCTGAAACTTCAAGCCGCAAGCCGATTGGCCGAAACTTCAAGCCGCAAAGCGATTGGCCGAAACTTCAAGCCGCAAGCCGATTGGCCGAAACTTCAAGCCGCAAGCCGACTGCCCGAAACTTCAAGCCGCAAGCCGATTGGCCGAAACTTCAAGCCGCGAGCAGATTACCCGAAACTTCAAGCCGCAAGCCGATTGGCCGAAACTTCAAGTCTCAAGCCGATTGGCTGAAACTTCAAGCCGATTGGCTGAAACTTCAAGCCGCAAGCCGATTGGCCGAAACTTCAAGCCGCAAGGCGATTGGCCGAAACTTCAAGCCGCAAGCCGATTGGCCGAAACTTCAAGCCGCAAGCCGACTGACCGAAACTTCAAGCCGCAAGCCGATTGGCCGAAACTTTAAGCCACAAGCCGATTGGCCGAAACTTTAAGCCGCAAGCCGATTGGCCGAAACTTTAAGCCGCAAGCCGATTGGCCGAAACTTCAAGCCGATTGGCTGAAACTTCAAGCCGCAAGCCGATTGGCCAAAACTTCAAGCCGCCAAACATATGTGTTTTTAGCAAAGACCCTAGAGAATACAATGGCGGTCGTTGCAACTTTGTATCTCGTGCGGTATTTGCGCATCAATTTTTCAAACAAGTTTTCTTTTTTAAACAGTTTTGTGCTAAAAAAACAAAAAAACAGTAAAGTTAGCCCATTTTTTTCCGCATAATGTGAAAGATGAAGTTATGCTGAGTAAATAGATAGCATGTCACGTCGCAAGCTGATTGGCCGAACAAATCGCAAGCCGATTGGCCAAAACTTCAACCGCAAGCCGATTGGCCGAAACTTTAAGCCGCAAGCCGATTGGCCAAAACTTTAAGCCGCAAGCCGATTGGCCGAAACTTCAAGCCGCAAGCCGATTGGCCGAAACTTCAAGTCGCAAGCCGATTGGCCGAAACTTCAAGCCTCAAGCCGATTGGCCGAAACTTCAAGCTATAAGCCGATTGGCCGAAACTTCAAGCCGCAAGCCGATTGGCCGAACAAGTCGCAAGCCCATTGGCTGAATATCAAGTCGCAAGCCCATTGGCTGATCATCAAGTCGCCAAACATGTTTTTTTAGCAAAGACCCTAGAGAATACAATGGCGGTGGTTGCAACTTTGTATCTCGTGTGGTATTTGCGTATTAATTTTTCAAACAAGTTTTATTTTTTAAACAGTTTTGTGCTAAAAAAAGAAAACCAGTAAAGTTAGCCCATTTTTTTCGCATAATGTGAAAGATGAAGTTATGCCGAGTAAATAGATACCTAACATGTCACGTTGCAAGCTGACTGGCCGAACAAGTCGCAAGCCGATTGGCCGAAACTTCAAGTCTCAAGCCGATTGGTCGAAACTTCAAGCCGCAAGCCGATTGGCTGAAACTTTAAGCCGCAAGCCGATTGGCCGAAACTTCAAGTCGCAAGCCGATTGGCCGAAACTTCAAGCCGATTGGCTGAAACTTCAAGTCGCAAGTCGATTGGCCGAAACTTTAAGCCGCAAGCCGATTGGCCGAAACTTTAAGCAGCAAGCCGATTGGCCGAAACTTCAAGTCGCAAGCCGATTGGCCGAAACTTCAAGCTGATTGGCTGAAACTTCAAGCCGCAAGCTGATTGGCCAAAACTTCAAGCCGCCATTGGCTGATCAAGTCGCCAAACATATGTGTTTTTAGCAAAGACCCTAGAGAATACAATGGCGGTCGTTGCAACTTTGTATCTCGTGCGGTATTTGCGCATCAATTTTTCAAACAAGTTTTCTTTTTTAAACAGTTTTGTGCTAAAAAAAAAAAAAAAAACAGTAAAGTTAGCCCATTTTTTCGCATAATGTGAAAGATGAAGTTATGCCGAGCAAATAGATAACTAGCATGTCACGTCGCAAGCTGATTGGCCGAACAAGTCGCAAGCTGATTGGCCGAACAAGTTGCAAGCCGATTGGCCAAAACTTCAAGCCGCAAGCCGATTGGCCAAAAACTTCAAGCCGCAAGCCGATTGGCCGAAAACTTCAAGCCGCAAGCCCATTGGCTGAATATCAAGTCGCAAGCCCATTGGCCAAAACTTCAAGTCGCAATTGGCTGATCAAGTCAAAGTAAAGTTAGCCCATTTTTTCGCATAATGTGAAAGATGAAGTTATGCCGAGTAAATAGATAACTAGCATGTCACGTCGCAAGCTGATTGGCCGAAACTTCAAGCCGCAAGCCGATTGGCCGAACAAGTCGCAAGCCCATTGGCTGAATATCAAGTCGCAAGCCCATTGGCTGATCATCAAGTCGCCAAACATGTTTTTTTAGCAAAGACCCTAGAGAATACAATGGCGGTGGTTGCAACTTTGTATCTCGTGTGGTATTTGCGTATTAATTTTTCAAACAAGTTTTATTTTTTAAACAGTTTTGTGCTAAAAAAAGAAAACCAGTAAAGTTAGCCCATTTTTTCGCATAATGTGAAAGATGAAGTTATGCCGAGCAAATAGATAACTAGCATGTCACGTCGCAAGCTGATTGGCCGAACAAGTCGCAAGCTGATTGGCCGAACAAGTTGCAAGCCGATTGGCCAAAACTTCAAGCCGCAAGCCGATTGGCCGAAAACTTCAAGCCGCAAGCCGATTGGCCGAAAACTTCAAGCCGCAAGCCCATTGGCTGAATATCAAGTCGCAAGCCCATTGGCCAAAACTTCAAGTCGCAATTGGCTGATCAAGTCAAAGTAAAGTTAGCCCATTTTTTCGCATAATGTGAAAGATGAAGTTATGCCGAGTAAATAGATAACTAGCATGTCACGTCGCAAGCTGATTGGCCGAAACTTCAAGCCGCAAGCCGATTGGCCGAACAAGTCGCAAGCCCATTGGCTGAATATCAAGTCGCAAGCCCATTGGCTGATCATCAAGTCGCCAAACATGTTTTTTTAGCAAAGACCCTAGAGAATACAATGGCGGTGGTTGCAACTTTGTATCTCGTGTGGTATTTGCGTATTAATTTTTCAAACAAGTTTTATTTTTTAAACAGTTTTGTGCCAAAAAAAGAAAACCAGTAAAGTTAGCCCATTTTTTTCGCATAATGTGAAAGATGAAGTTATGCCGAGTAAATAGATACCTAACATGTCACGTTGCAAGCTGACTGGCCGAACAAGTCGCAAGCCGATTGGCCAAAACTTCAAGTCGCAAGCCAATTGGCCGAAACTTCAAGCCGCAAGCCGATTACCCGAAACTTCAAGCCGCAAGCTGATTGGCCGAAACTTCAAGTCGCAAGTCGATTGGCCTAAACTTCAAATCTCAAGCCGATTGGCCGAAACTTTAAGCCGCAAGCCGATTGGCCGAAACTTCAAGCCGCAAGCCGATTGGCTGAAACTTTAAGCCGCAAGCCGATTGGCCGAAACTTCAATCTGCAAGCTGATTGGCTGAAACTTCAAGCCGTAAGCCGATTGGCCGAAACTTCAAGCCGTAAGCCGATTGGCCGAAACTTCAAGTCACAAGCCGATTGGCCGAAACTTCAAGCCGATTGGCTGAAACTTCAAGCCACAATCCGATTGGCCAAAACTTTAAGCCGCAAGCCGATTGGCCGAAAACTTCAAGCCGCAAGCCGATTGGCCGAAAACTTTAAGTCGCAAGCCGATTGGCCGAAAACTTCAAGCCGCAATCCGATTGGCCGAAACTTTAAGCCGCAAGCCAATTGGCCGAAACTTTAAGCCGCAAGCCGATTGGCCGAAACTTCAAGCCGCAAGCCGATTGGCCGAAACTTCAAGCCGATTGGCTGAAACTTCAAGCCGCAAGCCGACTGACCAAAACTTCAAGCCGCAAGCCGATTGGCCGAAACTTCAAGCCGCGAGCAGATTACCCGAAACTTCAAGCCGCAAGCCGATTGGCCGAAACTTCAAGTCTCAAGCCGATTGGCCGAAACTTCAAGCCGCAAGCCGATTGGCCGAAACTTTAAGCCACAAGCCGATTGGCCGAAACTTTAAGCCGCAAGCCGATTGGCCGAAACTTCAAGCCGATTGGCTGAAACTTCAAGCCGCAAGCCGATTGGCCGAAACTTCAAGCCGCCAAACATATGTGTTTTTAGCAAAGACCCTAGAGAATACAATGGCGGTCGTTGCAACTTTGTATCTCGTGCGGTATTTGCGCATCAATTTTTCAAACAAGTTTTCTTTTTTAAACAGTTTTGTGCTAAAAAAAAAAAAAACAGTAAAGTTAGCCCATTTTTTCGCATAATGTGAAAGATGAAGTTATGCCGAGCAAATAGATAACTAGCATGTCACGTCGCAAGCTGATTGGCCGAACAAGTCGCAAGCTGATTGGCCGAACAAGTTGCAAGCCGATTGGCCAAAACTTCAAGCCGCAAGCCGATTGGCCGAAAACTTCAAGCCGCAAGCCGATTGGCCGAAAACTTCAAGCCGCAAGCCCATTGGCTGAATATCAAGTCGCAAGCCCATTGGCCAAAACTTCAAGTCGCAATTGGCTGATCAAGTCAAAGTAAAGTTAGCCCATTTTTTCGCATAATGTGAAAGATGAAGTTATGCCGAGTAAATAGATAACTAGCATGTCACATCGCAAGCTGATTGGCCGAAACTTCAAGCCGCAAGCCGATTGGCCGAACAAGTCGCAAGCCCATTGGCTGAATATCAAGTCGCAAGCCCATTGGCTGATCATCAAGTCGCCAAACATGTTTTTTTAGCAAAGACCCTAGAGAATACAATGGCGGTGGTTTCAACTTTGTATCTCGTGTGGTATTTGCGTATTAATTTTTCAAACAAGTTTTATTTTTTAAACAGTTTTGTGCTAAAAAAAGAAAACCAGTAAAGTTAGCCCATTTTTTTCGCATAATGTGAAAGATGAAGTTATGCCGAGTAAATAGATACCTAACATGTCACGTTGCAAGCTGACTGGCCGAACAAGTCGCAAGCCGATTGGCCAAAACTTCAAGTCGCAAGCCAATTGGCCGAAACTTCAAGCCGCAAGCCGATTACCCAAAACTTCAAGCCGCAAGCTGATTGGCCGAAACTTCAAGTCGCAAGTCGATTGGCCGAAACTTCAAGTCTCAAGCCGATTGGCCGAAACTTTAAGCCGCAAGCCGATTGGCCGAAACTTCAAGCCGCAAGCCGATTGGCCGAAACATTAAGCCGCAAGCCGATTGGCCGAAACTTCAATCTGGAAGCTGATTGGCTGAAACTCCAAGCCTCAAGCCGATTGGCCGAAACTTCAAGCCGTAAGCCGATTGGCCTAAACTTCAAGTCACAAGCCGATTGGCCGAAACTTCAAGCCGATTGGCTGAAACTTCAAGCCACAATCCGATTGGCCAAAACTTTAAGCCGCAGCCGATTGGCCGAAAACTTCAAGCCGCAAGCCGAATGGCCGAAAACTTTAAGTCGCAAGCCGATTGGCCGAAAACTTCAAGCCGCAATCCGATTGGCCGAAACTTTAAGCCGCAAGCCGATTGGCCGAAACTTTAAGCCGCAAGCCGATTGGCTGAAACTTCAAGCCGATTGGCCGAAACTTCAAGCCGCGAGCAGATTACCCGAAACTTCAAGCCGCAAGCCGATTGGCCGAAACTTCAAGTCGCAAGTCGATTGGCCGAAACTTCAAGTCTCAAGCCGATTGGCCGAAACTTCAAGCCGATTGGCTGAAACTTCAAGCCGCAAGCCGAATGGCCGAAACTTAAAGCCGCAAGCCGATTGGCCGAAACTTCAAGTCGCAAGCCGATTGGCCGAAACTTCAAGCCGCAAGCCGATTGGCTGAAACTTCAAGCCGCAAGCCGATTGGCCGAAACTTCAAGCCGCAAGCCCATTGGCCAAACAATTCGCAAGCCCATTGGCCGAACATCAAGTCGCAAGCCCATTGGCTGAATATCAAGTCGCAAGCCCATTGGCCAAAACTTCAAGTCGCAATTGGCTGATCAAGTCGCCAAACATATGTTTTTTTAGCAAAGATCCTAGAGAATACAATGGCGGTCGTTGCAACTTTGTATCTCGTGCGGTATTTGCGCATCAATTTTTCAAGCAACTTTTCTTTTTTAAACAGTTTTGTGCTAAAAAAAACAAAAAAACAGTAAAGTTAGCCCATTTTTTCGCATAATGTGAAAGATGAAGTTATGCCGAGTAAATAGATACCTAACATGTCACGTTGCAAGCTGACTGGCCGAACAAGTCGCAAGCCGATTGGCCAAAACTTCAAGCCATAAGCCGATTGGCCGAAACTTCAAGCCGCAAGCCGATTGGCCGAACAAGTCGCAAGCCCATTGGCTGAATATCAAGACGCAAGCCCATTGGCTGATCATCAAGTCGCCAAACATGTTTTTTTAGCAAAGACCCTAGAGAATACAATGGCGGTGGTTGCATCTTTGTATCTCGTGTGGTATTTGCGTATTAATTTTTCAAACAAGTTTTATTTTTTAAACAGTTTTGTGCTAAAAAAAGAAAACCAGTAAAGTTAGCCCATTTTTTTCGCATAATGTGAAAGATGAAGTTATGCCGAGTAAATAGATACCTAACATGTCACGTTGCAAGCTGACTGGCCGAACAAGTCGCAAGCCGATTGGCCAAAACTTCAAGCCGCAAGCCGACTGACCGAAACTTCAAGCCGCAAACAGATTACCCGAAACTTCAAGCCGCAAGCCGATTGGCCGAAACTTCAAGTCTCAAGCCGATTGGCCGAAACTTCAAGCCGATTGGCTGAAACTTCAAGCCGCAAGCCGATTGGCCGAAACTTCAAGCCGCAAAGCGATTGGCCGAAACTTCAAGCCGCAAGCCGATTGGCCGAAACTTCAAGCCGCAAGCCGACTGCCCGAAACTTCAAGCCGCAAGCCGATTGGCCGAAACTTCAAGCCGCGAGCAGATTACCCGAAACTTCAAGCCGCAAGCCGATTGGCCGAAACTTCAAGTCTCAAGCCGATTGGCTGAAACTTCAAGCCGATTGGCTGAAACTTCAAGCCGCAAGCCGATTGGCCGAAACTTCAAGCCGCAAGGCGATTGGCCGAAACTTCAAGCCGCAAGCCGATTGGCCGAAACTTCAAGCCGCAAGCCGACTGACCGAAACTTCAAGCCGCAAGCCGATTGGCTGAAACTTTAAGCCACAAGCCGATTGGCCGAAACTTTAAGCCGCAAGCCGATTGGCCGAAACTTCAAGCCGATTGGCTGAAACTTCAAGCCGCAAGCCGATTGGCCAAAACTTCAAGCCGCCAAACATATGTGTTTTTAGCAAAGACCCTAGAGAATACAATGGCGGTCGTTGCAACTTTGTATCTCGTGCGGTATTTGCGCATCAATTTTTCAAACAAGTTTTCTTTTTTAAACAGTTTTGTGCTAAAAAAACAAAAAAACAGTAAAGTTAGCCCATTTTTTTCCGCATAATGTGAAAGATGAAGTTATGCTGAGTAAATAGATAGCATGTCACGTCGCAAGCTGATTGGCCGAACAAATCGCAAGCCGATTGGCCAAAACTTCAACCGCAAGCCGATTGGCCGAAACTTTAAGCCGCAAGCCGATTGGCCAAAACTTTAAGCCGCAAGCCGATTGGCCGAAACTTCAAGCCGCAAGCCGATTGGCCGAAACTTCAAGTCGCAAGCCGATTGGCCGAAACTTCAAGCCTCAAGCCGATTGGCCGAAACTTCAAGCTATAAGCCGATTGGCCGAAACTTCAAGCCGCAAGCCGATTGGCCGAACAAGTCGCAAGCCCATTGGCTGAATATCAAGTCGCAAGCCCATTGGCTGATCATCAAGTCGCCAAACATGTTTTTTTAGCAAAGACCCTAGAGAATACAATGGCGGTGGTTGCAACTTTGTATCTCGTGTGGTATTTGCGTATTAATTTTTCAAACAAGTTTTATTTTTTAAACAGTTTTGTGCTAAAAAAAGAAAACCAGTAAAGTTAGCCCATTTTTTTCGCATAATGTGAAAGATGAAGTTATGCCGAGTAAATAGATACCTAACATGTCACGTTGCAAGCTGACTGGCCGAACAAGTCGCAAGCCGATTGGCCGAAACTTCAAGTCTCAAGCCGATTGGTCGAAACTTCAAGCCGCAAGCCGATTGGCTGAAACTTTAAGCCGCAAGCCGATTGGCCGAAACTTCAAGTCGCAAGCCGATTGGCCGAAACTTCAAGCCGATTGGCTGAAACTTCAAGTCGCAAGTCGATTGGCCGAAACTTTAAGCCGCAAGCCGATTGGCCGAAACTTTAAGCAGCAAGCCGATTGGCCGAAACTTCAAGTCGCAAGCCGATTGGCCGAAACTTCAAGCTGATTGGCTGAAACTTCAAGCCGCAAGCTGATTGGCCAAAACTTCAAACCGCCATTGGCTGATCAAGTCGCCAAACATATGTGTTTTTAGCAAAGACCCTAGAGAATACAATGGCGGTCGTTGCAACTTTGTATCTCGTGCGGTATTTGCGCATCAATTTTTCAAACAAGTTTTCTTTTTTAAACAGTTTTGTGCTAAAAAAAAAAAAAAACAGTAAAGTTAGCCCATTTTTTCGCATAATGTGAAAGATGAAGTTATGCCGAGCAAATAGATAACTAGCATGTCACGTCGCAAGCTGATTGGCCGAACAAGTCGCAAGCTGATTGGCCGAACAAGTTGCAAGCCGATTGGCCAAAACTCAAAGCCGCAAGCCGATTGGCCAAAAACTTCAAGCCGCAAGCCGATTGGCCGAAAACTTCAAGCCGCAAGCCCATTGGCTGAATATCAAGTCGCAAGCCCATTGGCCAAAACTTCAAGTCGCAATTGGCTGATCAAGTCAAAGTAAAGTTAGCCCATTTTTTCGCATAATGTGAAAGATGAAGTTATGCCGAGTAAATAGATAACTAGCATGTCACGTCGCAAGCTGATTGGCCGAAACTTCAAGCCGCAAGCCGATTGGCTGAACAAGTCGCAAGCCCATTGGCTGAATATCAAGTCGCAAGCCCATTGGCTGATCATCAAGTCGCCAAACATGTTTTTTTAGCAAAGACCCTAGAGAATACAATGGCGGTGGTTGCAACTTTGTATCTCGTGTGGTATTTGCGTATTAATTTTTCAAACAAGTTTTATTTTTTAAACAGTTTTGTGCTAAAAAAAGAAAACCAGTAAAGTTAGCCCATTTTTTCGCATAATGTGAAAGATGAAGTTATGCCGAGCAAATAGATAACTAGCATGTCACGTCGCAAGCTGATTGGCCGAACAAGTCGCAAGCTGATTGGCCGAACAAGTTGCAAGCCGATTGGCCAAAACTTCAAGCCGCAAGCCGATTGGCCGAAAACTTCAAGCCGCAAGCCGATTGGCCGAAAACTTCAAGCCGCAAGCCCATTGGCTGAATATCAAGTCGCAAGCCCATTGGCCAAAACTTCAAGTCGCAATTGGCTGATCAAGTCAAAGTAAAGTTAGCCCATTTTTTCGCATAATGTGAAAGATGAAGTTATGCCGAGTAAATAGATAACTAGCATGTCACGTCGCAAGCTGATTGGCCGAAACTTCAAGCCGCAAGCCGATTGGCCGAACAAGTCGCAAGCCCATTGGCTGAATATCAAGTCGCAAGCCCATTGGCTGATCATCAAGTCGCCAAACATGTTTTTTTAGCAAAGACCCTAGAGAATACAATGGCGGTAGTTGCAACTTTGTATCTCATGTGGTATTTGCGTATTAATTTTTCAAACAAGTTTTATTTTTTAAACAGTTTTGTGCCAAAAAAAGAAAACCAGTAAAGTTAGCCCATTTTTTTCGCATAATGTGAAAGATGAAGTTATGCCGAGTAAATAGATACCTAACATGTCACGTTGCAAGCTGACTGGCCGAACAAGTCGCAAGCCGATTGGCCAAAACTTCAAGTGGCAAGCCAATTGGCCGAAACTTCAAGCCGCAAGCCGATTACCCGAAACTTCAAGCCGCAAGCTGATTGGCCGAAACTTCAAGTCGCAAGTCGATTGGCCTAAACTTCAAATCTCAAGCCGATTGGCCGAAACTTTAAGCCGCAAGCCGATTGGCCGAAACTTCAAGCCGCAAGCCGATTGGCCGAAAGTTTAAGCCGCAAGCCGATTGGCCGAAACTTCAATCTGCAAGCTGATTGGCTGAAACTTCAAGCCGTAAGCCGATTGGCCGAAACTTCAAGCCGTAAGCCGATTGGCCGAAACTTCAAGTCACAAGCCGATTGGCCGAAACTTCAAGCCGATTGGCTGAAACTTCAAGCCACAATCCGATTGGCCAAAACTTTAAGCCGCAAGCCGATTGGCCGAAAACTTCAAGCCGCAAGCCGATTGGCCGAAAACTTTAAGTCGCAAGCCGATTGGCCGAAAACTTCAAGCCGCAATCCGATTGGCCGAAACTTTAAGCCGCAAGCCAATTGGCCGAAACTTTAAGCCGCAAGCCGATTGGCCGAAACTTCAAGCCGCAAGCCGATTGGCCGAAACTTCAAGCCGATTGGCTGAAACTTCAAGCCGCAAGCCGACTGACCAAAACTTCAAGCCGCAAGCCGATTGGCCGAAACTTCAAGCCGCGAGCAGATTACCCGAAACTTCAAGCCGCAATCCGATTGGCCGAAACTTTAAGCCGCAAGCCAATTGGCCGAAACTTTAAGCCGCAAGCCGATTGGCCGAAACTTCAAGCCGCAAGCCGATTGGCCGAAACTTCAAGCCGATTGGCTGAAACTTCAAGCCGCAAGCCGACTGACCAAAACTTCAAGCCGCAAGCCGATTGGCCGAAACTTCAAGCCGCGAGCAGATTACCCGAAACTTCAAGCCGCAAGCCGATTGGCCGAAACTTCAAGTCTCAAGCCGATTGGCCGAAACTTCAAGCCGCAAGCCGATTGGCCGAAACTTTAAGCCACAAGCCGATTGGCCGAAACTTTAAGCCGCAAGCCGATTGGCCGAAACTTCAAGCCGATTGGCTGAAACTTCAAGCCGCAAGCCGATTGGCCGAAACTTCAAGCCGCCAAACATATGTGTTTTTAGCAAAGACCCTAGAGAATACGATGGCGGTCGTTGCAACTTTGTATCTCGTGCGGTATTTGCGCATCAATTTTTCAAACAAGTTTTCTTTTTTAAACAGTTTTGTGCTAAAAAAAAAAAAACAGTAAAGTTAGCCCATTTTTTCGCATAATGTGAAAGATGAAGTTATGCCGAGCAAATAGATAACTAGCATGTCACGTCACAAGCTGATTGGCCGAACAAGTCGCAAGCTGATTGGCCGAACAAGTTGCAAGCCGATTGGCTAAAACTTCAAGCCGCAAGCCGATTGGCCGAAAACTTCAAGCCGCAAGCCGATTTGCCGAAACTTCAATCTGCAAGCTGATTGGCTGAAACTTCATGTCGCAAGCCGATTGGCCGAAACTTCAAGCCGATTGGCTGAAACTTCAAGCCACAAGCCGATTGGCCGAAACTTAAAGCCGCAAGCCGATTGGCCGAAACTTCAAGTCGCAAGCCGATTTGCCGAAACTTCAATCTGCAAGCTGATTGGCTGAAACTTCAAGTCGCAAGCCGATTGGCCGAAACTTCAAGCCGATTGGCTGAAACTTCAAGCCACAAGCCGATTGGCCGAAACTTAAAGCCGCAAGCCGATTGGCCGAAACTTCAAGTCGCAAGCCGATTGGCCGAAACTTCAAGCCGCAAGCCGATTGGCTGAAACTTCAAGCTGCAAGCCGATTGGCCGAAACTTCAAGCCGCAAGCCCATTGGCCAAACAATTCGCAAGCCCATTGGCTGAATATCAAGTCGCAAGCCCATTGGCCAAAACTTCAAGTCGCAATTGGCTGATCAAGTCGCCAAACATATGTTTTTTTAGCAAAGATCCTAGAGAATACAATGGCGGTCGTTGCAACTTTGTATCTCGTGCGGTATTTGCGCATCAATTTTTCAAGCAACTTTTCTTTTTTAAACAGTTTTGTGCTAGAAAAAACAAAAAAACAGTAAAGTTAGCCCATTTTTTCGCATAATGTGAAAGATGAAGTTATGCCGAGTAAATAGATAACTAGCATGTCACGTCGCAAGCTGATTGGCCGAAACTTCAAGCCGCAAGCCGACTGACCGAAACTTCAAGCCGATTGGCCGAAACTTCAAGCCGCAAGCCGATTGGCCGAAACTTCAAGCCACAAGCCGATTGGCCGAAAACTTCAAGCCGCAAGCTGATTGGCCGAAAACCTCAAGCCGCAAGCCGATTGGCCGAAACTTTAAGCAGCAAGCCGATTGGCCGAAACTCCAAGCCGATTGGCCAAAACTTCAAGCCATAAGCCGATTGGCCGAAACTTCAAGCCGCAAGCCGATTGGCCGAACAAGTCGCAAGCCCATTGGCTGAATATCAAGTCGCAAGCCCATTGGCTGATCATCAAGTCGCCAAACATGTTTTTTTAGCAAAGACCCTAGAGAATACAATGGCGGTGATTGCAACTTTGTATCTTGTGTGGTATTTGCGTATTAATTTTTCAAACAAGTTTTATTTTTTAAACAGTTTTGTGCTAAAAAAAGAAAACCAGTAAAGTTAGCCCATTTTTTTCGCATAATGTGAAAGATGAAGTTATGCCGAGTAAATAGATACCTAACATGTCACGTTGCAAGCTGACTGGCCGAACAAGTCGCAAGCCGATTGGCCAAAACTTCAAGCCGCAAGCCAATTAGCCGAAACTTCAAGCCGCAAGCCGATTGGCCGAAACTTTAAGCCGCAAGCCGGTTGGCCAAAAACTTCAAGCCGCAAGCCGATTGGCCGAAAACTTCAAGCCGCAAGCCGATTGGCCGAAAACTTCAAGCCGCAATCCGATTGGCCGAAACTTTAAGCCGCAAGCCGATTGGCCGAAACTTTAAGCTGCAAGCCGATTGGGCGAAACTTCAAGCCGCAAGCCGATTGGCTGAAACTTCAAGCCGCAAGCTGATTGGCCGAAAACCTCAAGCCGCAAGCCGATTGGCCGAAATTTTAAGCAGCAAGCCGATTGGCCGAAACTCCAAGCCTCAAGCCGATTGGCCGAAACTTCAAGCCATAAGCCGATTGGCCGAAACTTCAAGCCGCAAGCCGTTTGGCCGAACAATTCGCAAGCCCATTGGCTGAATATCAAGTCGCAAGCCCATTGGCTGATCATCAAGTCGCCAAACATGTTTTTTTAGCAAAGACCCTAGAGAATACAATGGCGGTGGTTGCAACTTTGTATCTCGTGTGGTATTTGCGTATTAATTTTTCAAACGAGTTTTATTTTTTAAACAGTTTTGTGCTAAAAAAAGAAAACCAGTAAAGTTAGCCCATTTTTTTCGCATAATGTGAAAAATGAAGTTATGCCGAGTAAATAGATACCTAACATGTCACGTTGCAAGCTGACTGGCCGAACAAGTCGCAAGCCGATTGGCCAAAACTTCAACCGCAAGCCGATTGGCCGAAACTTCAAGTCACAAGCTGATTGGCCGAAACTTCAAGCCGATTGGCTGAAACTTCAAGCCGCAATCCGATTGGCCGAAACTTTAAGCCGCATGCCGATTGGCCGAAACTTTAAGCCGCAAGCCGATTGGCCGAAACTTCAATCTGCAAGCTGATTGGCTGAAACTCCAAGCCTCAAGCCGATTGGCCGAAACTTCAAGCCGCAAGCCGATTGGCCGAAACTTCAAGTCGCAAGTCGATTAGCCGACACTTCAAGTCTCAAGCCGATTGGTCGAAACTTTAAGCCGCAAGCCGATTGGCCGAAACTTCAAGTCGCAAGCCGATTGGCCGAAACTTCAAGCAGATTGGCTGAAACTTCAAGTCGCAAGTCGATTGGCCGAAACTTCAAGTCGCAAGCCGATTGGCCGAAACTTTAAGCCGCAAGCCGATTGGCCGAAACTTTAAGCAGCAAGCCGATTGGCCGAAACTTCAAGTTGCAAGCCGATTGGCCGAAACTTCAAGCTGATTGGCTGAAACTTCAAGCCGCAAGCCGATTGGCCAAAACTTCAAGCCGCAAGCCGATTGGCCGAAAACTTCAAGCCGCAAGCCGATTGGCCGAAACTTTAAGCCGCAAGCCGATTTGCCGAAACTTCAATCTGCAAGCTGATTGGCTGAAACTTCAAGTCGCAAGCCGATTGGCCGAAACTTCATGCCGATTGGCTGAAACTTCAAGCCGCAAGCCGATTGGCCGAAAACTTCAAGCCGCAAGCCGATTGGCCGAAACTTTAAGCCGCAAGCCGATTTGCTGAAACTTCAATCTGCAAGCTGATTGGCTGAAACTTCAAGTCGCAAGCCGATTGGCCGAAACTTCAAGCCGATTGGCTGAAACTTCAAGCCGCAAGCCGATTGGCCGAAACTTAAAGCTGCAAGCCGATTGGCCGAAACTTCAAGTCGCAAGCCGATTGGCCGAAACTTCAAGCCGCAAGCCGATTGGCTGAAACTTCAAGCCGCAAGCCGATTGGCCGAAACTTCAAGCCGCAAGCCCATTGGCCAAACAATTCGCAAGCCCATTGGCCGAACATCAAGTCGCAAGCCCATTGGCTGAATATCAAGTCGCAAGCCCATTGGCCAAAACTTCAAGTCGCAATTGGCTGATCAAGTCGCCAAACATATGTTTTTTTAGCAAAGATCCTAGAGAATACAATGGCGGTCGTTGCAACTTTGTATCTCGTGCGGTATTTGCGCATCAATTTTTCAAACAACTTTTCTTTTTTAAACAGTTTTGTGCTAAAAAAAAAAAAAACAGTAAAGTTAGCCCATTTTTTCGCATAATGTGAAAGATGAAGTTATGCCGAGCAAATAGATAACTAGCATGTCACGTCGCAAGCTGATTGGCCGAAACTTCAAGCCGCAAGCCGACTGACCGAAACTTCAAGCCGATTGGCCGAAACTTCAAGCCGCAAGCCGATTGGCCGAAACTTCAAGCCGCAAGCTGATTGGCCGAAAACTTCAAGCCGCAAGCCGATTGGCCGAAACTTTAAGCAGCAAGCCGATTGGCCGAAACTCCAAGCCTCAAGCCGATTGGCCAAAACTTCAAGCCATAAGCCGATTGGTCGAAACTTCAAGCCGCAAGCCGATTGGCTGAAACTTTAAGCCGCAAGCCGATTGGCCGAAACTTCAAGTCGCAAGCCGATTGGCCGAAACTTCAAGCCGATTGGCTGAAACTTCAAGTCGCAAGTCGATTGGCCGAAACTTTAAGCCGCAAGCCGATTGGCCGAAACTTTAAGCAGCAAGCCGATTGGCCGAAACTTCAAGTCGCAAGCCGATTGGCCGAAACTTCAAGCTGATTGGCTGAAACTTCAAGCCGCAAGCTGATTGGCCAAAACTTCAAGCCGCCATTGGCTGATCAAGTCGCCAAACATATGTGTTTTTAGCAAAGACCCTAGAGAATACAATGGCGGTCGTTGCAACTTTGTATCTCGTGCGGTATTTGCGCATCAATTTTTCAAACAAGTTTTCTTTTTTAAACAGTTTTGTGCTAAAAAAAAAAAAAAAACAGTAAAGTTAGCCCATTTTTTCGCATAATGTGAAAGATGAAGTTATGCCGAGCAAATAGATAACTAGCATGTCACGTCGCAAGCTGATTGGCCGAACAAGTCGCAAGCTGATTGGCCGAACAAGTTGCAAGCCGATTGGCCAAAACTTCAAGCCGCAAGCCGATTGGCCAAAAACTTCAAGCCGCAAGCCGATTGGCCGAAAACTTCAAGCCGCAAGCCCATTGGCTGAATATCAAGTCGCAAGCCCATTGGCCAAAACTTCAAGTCGCAATTGGCTGATCAAGTCAAAGTAAAGTTAGCCCATTTTTTCGCATAATGTGAAAGATGAAGTTATGCCGAGTAAATAGATAACTAGCATGTCACGTCGCAAGCTGATTGGCCGAAACTTCAAGCCGCAAGCCGATTGGCCGAACAAGTCGCAAGCCCATTGGCTGAATATCAAGTCGCAAGCCCATTGGCTGATCATCAAGTCGCCAAACATGTTTTTTTAGCAAAGACCCTAGAGAATACAATGGCGGTGGTTGCAACTTTGTATCTCGTGTGGTATTTGCGTATTAATTTTTCAAACAAGTTTTATTTTTTAAACAGTTTTGTGCTAAAAAAAGAAAACCAGTAAAGTTAGCCCATTTTTTCGCATAATGTGAAAGATGAAGTTATGCCGAGCAAATAGATAACTAGCATGTCACGTCGCAAGCTGATTGGCCGAACAAGTCGCAAGCTGATTGGCCGAACAAGTTGCAAGCCGATTGGCCAAAACTTCAAGCCGCAAGCCGATTGGCCGAAAACTTCAAGCCGCAAGCCGATTGGCCGAAAACTTCAAGCCGCAAGCCCATTGGCTGAATATCAAGTCGCAAGCCCATTGGCCAAAACTTCAAGTCGCAATTGGCTGATCAAGTCAAAGTAAAGTTAGCCCATTTTTTCGCATAATGTGAAAGATGAAGTTATGCCGAGTAAATAGATAACTAGCATGTCACGTCGCAAGCTGATTGGCCGAAACTTCAAGCCGCAAGCCGATTGGCCGAACAAGTCGCAAGCCCATTGGCTGAATATCAAGTCGCAAGCCCATTGGCTGATCATCAAGTCGCCAAACATGTTTTTTTAGCAAAGACCCTAGAGAATACAATGGCGGTGGTTGCAACTTTGTATCTCATGTGGTATTTGCGTATTAATTTTTCAAACAAGTTTTATTTTTTAAACAGTTTTGTGCCAAAAAAAGAAAACCAGTAAAGTTAGCCCATTTTTTTCGCATAATGTGAAAGATGAAGTTATGCCGAGTAAATAGATACCTAACATGTCACGTTGCAAGCTGACTGGCCGAACAAGTCGCAAGCCGATTGGCCAAAACTTCAAGTGGCAAGCCAATTGGCCGAAACTTCAAGCCGCAAGCCGATTACCCGAAACTTCAAGCCGCAAGCTGATTGGCCGAAACTTCAAGTCGCAAGTCGATTGGCCTAAACTTCAAATCTCAAGCCGATTGGCCGAAACTTTAAGCCGCAAGCCGATTGGCCGAAACTTCAAGCCGCAAGCCGATTGGCCGAAAGTTTAAGCCGCAAGCCGATTGGCCGAAACTTCAATCTGCAAGCTGATTGGCTGAAACTTCAAGCCGTAAGCCGATTGGCCGAAACTTCAAGCCGTAAGCCGATTGGCCGAAACTTCAAGTCACAAGCCGATTGGCCGAAACTTCAAGCCGATTGGCTGAAACTTCAAGCCACAATCCGATTGGCCAAAACTTTAAGCCGCAAGCCGATTGGCCGAAAACTTCAAGCCGCAAGCCGATTGGCCGAAAACTTTAAGTCGCAAGCCGATTGGCCGAAAACTTCAAGCCGCAATCCGATTGGCCGAAACTTTAAGCCGCAAGCCAATTGGCCGAAACTTTAAGCCGCAAGCCGATTGGCCGAAACTTCAAGCCGCAAGCCGATTGGCCGAAACTTCAAGCCGATTGGCTGAAACTTCAAGCCGCAAGCCGACTGACCAAAACTTCAAGCCGCAAGCCGATTGGCCGAAACTTCAAGCCGCGAGCAGATTACCCGAAACTTCAAGCCGCAATCCGATTGGCCGAAACTTTAAGCCGCAAGCCAATTGGCCGAAACTTTAAGCCGCAAGCCGATTGGCCGAAACTTCAAGCCGCAAGCCGATTGGCCGAAACTTCAAGCCGATTGGCTGAAACTTCAAGCCGCAAGCCGACTGACCAAAACTTCAAGCCGCAAGCCGATTGGCCGAAACTTCAAGCCGCGAGCAGATTACCCGAAACTTCAAGCCGCAAGCCGATTGGCCGAAACTTCAAGTCTCAAGCCGATTGGCCGAAACTTCAAGCCGCAAGCCGATTGGCCGAAACTTTAAGCCACAAGCCGATTGGCCGAAACTTTAAGCCGCAAGCCGATTGGCCGAAACTTCAAGCCGATTGGCTGAAACTTCAAGCCGCAAGCCGATTGGCCGAAACTTCAAGCCGCCAAACATATGTGTTTTTAGCAAAGACCCTAGAGAATACGATGGCGGTCGTTGCAACTTTGTATCTCGTGCGGTATTTGCGCATCAATTTTTCAAACAAGTTTTCTTTTTTAAACAGTTTTGTGCTAAAAAAAAAAAAACAGTAAAGTTAGCCCATTTTTTCGCATAATGTGAAAGATGAAGTTATGCCGAGCAAATAGATAACTAGCATGTCACGTCACAAGCTGATTGGCCGAACAAGTCGCAAGCTGATTGGCCGAACAAGTTGCAAGCCGATTGGCCAAAACTTCAAGCCGCAAGCCGATTGGCCGAAAACTTCAAGCCGCAAGCCGATTTGCCGAAACTTCAATCTGCAAGCTGATTGGCTGAAACTTCATGTCGCAAGCCGATTGGCCGAAACTTCAAGCCGATTGGCTGAAACTTCAAGCCACAAGCCGATTGGCCGAAACTTAAAGCCGCAAGCCGATTGGCCGAAACTTCAAGTCGCAAGCCGATTTACCGAAACTTCAATCTGCAAGCTGATTGGCTGAAACTTCAAGTCGCAAGCCGATTGGCCGAAACTTCAAGCCGATTGGCTGAAACTTCAAGCCACAAGCCGATTGGCCGAAACTTAAAGCCGCAAGCCGATTGGCCGAAACTTCAAGTCGCAAGCCGATTGGCCGAAACTTCAAGCCGCAAGCCGATTGGCTGAAACTTCAAGCTGCAAGCCGATTGGCCGAAACTTCAAGCCGCAAGCCCATTGGCCAAACAATTCGCAAGCCCATTGGCTGAATATCAAGTCGCAAGCCCATTGGCCAAAACTTCAAGTCGCAATTGGCTGATCAAGTCGC
Source organism: Lithobates pipiens (assembly GCF_037356315.1). Lineage (NCBI taxonomy): Eukaryota > Metazoa > Chordata > Amphibia > Anura > Ranidae > Lithobates > Lithobates pipiens. The sequence goes on along the minus strand of NW_027507686.1, from coordinate 69,660,394 downwards.
CAAACATATGTTTTTTTAGCAAAGATCCTAGAGAATACAATGGCGGTCGTTGCAACTTTGTATCTCGTGCGGTATTTGCGCATCAATTTTTCAAGCAACTTTTCTTTTTTAAACAGTTTTGTGCTAGAAAAAACAAAAAAACAGTAAAGTTAGCCCATTTTTTCGCATAATGTGAAAGATGAAGTTATGCCGAGTAAATAGATAACTAGCATGTCACGTCGCAAGCTGATTGGCCGAAACTTCAAGCCGCAAGCCGACTGACCGAAACTTCAAGCCGATTGGCCGAAACTTCAAGCCGCAAGCCGATTGGCCGAAACTTCAAGCCACAAGCCGATTGGCCGAAAACTTCAAGCCGCAAGCTGATTGGCCGAAAACCTCAAGCCGCAAGCCGATTGGCCGAAACTTTAAGCAGCAAGCCGATTGGCCGAAACTCCAAGCCGATTGGCCAAAACTTCAAGCCATAAGCCGATTGGCCGAAACTTCAAGCCGCAAGCCGATTGGCCGAACAAGTCGCAAGCCCATTGGCTGAATATCAAGTCGCAAGCCCATTGGCTGATCATCAAGTCGCCAAACATGTTTTTTTAGCAAAGACCCTAGAGAATACAATGGCGGTGATTGCAACTTTGTATCTTGTGTGGTATTTGCGTATTAATTTTTCAAACAAGTTTTATTTTTTAAACAGTTTTGTGCTAAAAAAAGAAAACCAGTAAAGTTAGCCCATTTTTTTCGCATAATGTGAAAGATGAAGTTATGCCGAGTAAATAGATACCTAACATGTCACGTTGCAAGCTGACTGGCCGAACAAGTCGCAAGCCGATTTGCCAAAACTTCAAGCCGCAAGCCAATTAGCCGAAACTTCAAGCCGCAAGCCGATTGGCCGAAACTTTAAGCCGCAAGCCGGTTGGCCAAAAACTTCAAGCCGCAAGCCGATTGGCCGAAAACTTCAAGCCGCAAGCCGATTGGCCGAAAACTTCAAGCCGCAATCCGATTGGCCGAAACTTTAAGCCGCAAGCCGATTGGCCGAAACTTTAAGCTGCAAGCCGATTGGGCGAAACTTCAAGCCGCAAGCCGATTGGCTGAAACTTCAAGCCGCAAGCTGATTGGCCGAAAACCTCAAGCCGCAAGCCGATTGGCCGAAATTTTAAGCAGCAAGCCGATTGGCCGAAACTCCAAGCCTCAAGCCGATTGGCCGAAACTTCAAGCCATAAGCCGATTGGCCGAAACTTCAAGCCGCAAGCCGTTTGGCCGAACAATTCGCAAGCCCATTGGCTGAATATCAAGTCGCAAGCCCATTGGCTGATCATCAAGTCGCCAAACATGTTTTTTTAGCAAAGACCCTAGAGAATACAATGGCGGTGGTTGCAACTTTGTATCTCGTGTGGTATTTGCGTATTAATTTTTCAAACGAGTTTTATTTTTTAAACAGTTTTGTGCTAAAAAAAGAAAACCAGTAAAGTTAGCCCATTTTTTTCGCATAATGTGAAAAATGAAGTTATGCCGAGTAAATAGATACCTAACATGTCACGTTGCAAGCTGACTGGCCGAACAAGTCGCAAGCCGATTGGCCAAAACTTCAACCGCAAGCCGATTGGCCGAAACTTCAAGTCACAAGCTGATTGGCCGAAACTTCAAGCCGATTGGCTGAAACTTCAAGCCGCAATCCGATTGGCCGAAACTTTAAGCCGCATGCCGATTGGCCGAAACTTTAAGCCGCAAGCCGATTGGCCGAAACTTCAATCTGCAAGCTGATTGGCTGAAACTCCAAGCCTCAAGCCGATTGGCCGAAACTTCAAGCCGCAAGCCGATTGGCCGAAACTTCAAGTCGCAAGTCGATTAGCCGACACTTCAAGTCTCAAGCCGATTGGTCGAAACTTTAAGCCGCAAGCCGATTGGCCGAAACTTCAAGTCGCAAGCCGATTGGCCGAAACTTCAAGCAGATTGGCTGAAACTTCAAGTCGCAAGTCGATTGGCCGAAACTTCAAGTCGCAAGCCGATTGGCCGAAACTTTAAGCCGCAAGCCGATTGGCCGAAACTTTAAGCAGCAAGCCGATTGGCCGAAACTTCAAGTTGCAAGCCGATTGGCCGAAACTTCAAGCTGATTGGCTGAAACTTCAAGCCGCAAGCCGATTGGCCAAAACTTCAAGCCGCAAGCCGATTGGCCGAAAACTTCAAGCCGCAAGCCGATTGGCCGAAACTTTAAGCCGCAAGCCGATTTGCCGAAACTTCAATCTGCAAGCTGATTGGCTGAAACTTCAAGTCGCAAGCCGATTGGCCGAAACTTCATGCCGATTGGCTGAAACTTCAAGCCGCAAGCCGATTGGCCGAAAACTTCAAGCCGCAAGCCGATTGGCCGAAACTTTAAGCCGCAAGCCGATTTGCTGAAACTTCAATCTGCAAGCTGATTGGCTGAAACTTCAAGTCGCAAGCCGATTGGCCGAAACTTCAAGCCGATTGGCTGAAACTTCAAGCCGCAAGCCGATTGGCCGAAACTTAAAGCCGCAAGCCGATTGGCCGAAACTTCAAGTCGCAAGCCGATTGGCCGAAACTTCAAGCCGCAAGCCGATTGGCTGAAACTTCAAGCCGCAAGCCGATTGGCCGAAACTTCAAGCCGCAAGCCCATTGGCCAAACAATTCGCAAGCCCATTGGCCGAACATCAAGTCGCAAGCCCATTGGCTGAATATCAAGTCGCAAGCCCATTGGCCAAAACTTCAAGTCGCAATTGGCTGATCAAGTCGCCAAACATATGTTTTTTTAGCAAAGATCCTAGAGAATACAATGGCGGTCGTTGCAACTTTGTATCTCGTGCGGTATTTGCGCATCAATTTTTCAAACAACTTTTCTTTTTTAAACAGTTTTGTGCTAAAAAAAAAAAAACAGTAAAGTTAGCCCATTTTTTCGCATAATGTGAAAGATGAAGTTATGCCGAGCAAATAGATAACTAGCATGTCACGTCGCAAGCTGATTGGCCGAAACTTCAAGCCGCAAGCCGACTGACCGAAACTTCAAGCCGATTGGCCGAAACTTCAAGCCGCAAGCCGATTGGCCGAAACTTCAAGCCGCAAGCTGATTGGCCGAAAACTTCAAGCCGCAAGCCGATTGGCCGAAACTTTAAGCAGCAAGCCGATTGGCCGAAACTCCAAGCCTCAAGCCGATTGGCCAAAACTTCAAGCCATAAGCCGATTGGCCGAAACTTCAAGCCGCAAGCCGATTGGCCGAACAAGTCGCAAGCCCATTGGCTGAATATCAAGTCGCAAGCCCATTGGCTGATCATCAAGTCGCCAAACATGTTTTTTTAGCAAAGACCCTAGAGAATCCAATGGCGGTGGTTGCAACTTTGTATCTTGTGTGGTATTTGCGTATTAATTTTTCAAACAAGTTTTATTTTTTAAACAGTTTTGTGCTAAAAAAAGAAAACCAGTAAAGTTAGCCCATTTTTTTCGCATAATGTGAAAAATGAAGTTATGCCGAGTAAATAGATACCTAACATGTCACGTTGCAAGCTGACTGGCCGAACAAGTCGCAAGCCGATTGGCCAAAACTTCAAGTCGCAAGCCAATTGGCCGAAACTTCAAGCCGCAAGCCGATTGGCCAAAACTTCAAGCCGCAAGCCGATTGGCCGAAACTTCAATCTGCAAGCTGATTGGCCGAAACTTCAAGCCGCAAGCCGATTGGCCGAAACTTCAAGTCACAAGCCGATTGGCTGAAACTCCAAGCCTCAAGCCGATTGGCCGAAACTTCAAGCCATAAGCCGATTGGCCGAAACTTCTAGCCGCAAGCCAATTACCCGAAACTTCAAGCCGCAAGCCGATTGGCCGAAACTTCAAGTTGCAAGCCGATTGGCCGAAACTTCAAGTCGCATGCCGATTGGCCAAAACTTCAAGCCGCGAGTCGATTACCCGAAACTTCAAGCCGCAAGCCGATTGGCCGAAACTTCAAGTCGCAAGTCGATTGGCCGAAACTTCAAGTCTCAAGCCGATTGTTCGAAACTTCAAGCCGCAAGCCGATTGGCTAAAACTTTAAGCCGCAAGCCGATTGGCCGAAACTTCAAGTCGCATGCCGATTGGCCAAAACTTCAAGCCGCAAGCCGATTGGCCGAAACTTCAAGCCGCAAGCCGATTGGCCGAAACTTCAAGTCGCAAGCCGATTGGCCGAAACTTCAAGTCGCAAGCCGATTGGCCGAAACTTCAAGTCGCATGCCGATTGGCCAAAACTTCAAGCCGCAAGCCGATTGGCCAAAACTTCAAGCCGCAAGTCGATTACCCGAAACTTCAAGCCGCAAGCCGATTGGCCGAAACTTCAAGCCGCAAGTCGATTACCCGAAACTTCAAGCCGCAAGCCGATTGGCCGAAACTTCAAGTCTCAAGCCGATTGGTCGAAACTTCAAGCCGCAAGCCGATTGGCTGAAACTTTAAGCCGCAAGCCGATTGGCCGAAACTTTAAGCCGCAAGCCGATTGGCCGAAACTTTAAGTCGCAAGCCGATTGGCCGAAACTTTAAGCCGCAAGCCGATTGGCCGAAACTTCAAGCCGATTGGCTGAAACTTCAAGTCGCAAGTCGATTGGCCGAAACTTCAAGTCTCAAGCCGATTGTTCGAAACTTCAAGCCGCAAGCCGATTGGCTGAAACTTTAAGCCGCAAGCCGATTGGCCGAAACTTCAAGTCGCAAGCCGATTGGCCGAAACTTCAAGCCGATTGGCTGAAACTTCAAGTCGCAAGTCGATTGGCCGAAAATTCAAGTCGCAAGCCGATTGGCCGAAACTTCAAGCCGATTGCCTGAAACTTCAAGTCGCAAGTCGATTGGCCGAAACTTCAAGTCTCAAGCCGACTGGTCGAAACTTCAAGCCGCAAGCCGATTGGCCGAAACTTCAAGCCGCAAGCCGATTGGCTGAAACTGCAAGCCGCAAGCCGATTGGCCGAAACTTCAAGCCGCAAGCCCATTGGCCAAACAAGTCGCAAGCCCATTGGCTGAATATCAAGTCGCAAGCCCATTGGCCAAAACTTCAAGTCGCAATTGGCTGATCAAGTCGCCAAACATATGTTTTTTTAGCAAAGATCATAGAGAATACAATGGCGGTCGTTGCAACTTTGTATCTCGTGCGGTATTTGCGCATCAATTTTTCAAACAACTTTTCTTTTTTAAACAGTTTTGTGCTAAAAAAAAAAAAAAACTGTAAAGTTAGCCCATTTTTTCGCATAATGTGAAAGATGAAGTTATGCCGAGTAAATAGATAACTAGCATGTCACGTCGCAAGCTGATTGGCCGAAACTTCAAGCCGCAAGCCGATTGACCGAAACTTCAAGCCGATTGGCCGAAACTTCAAGCCGCAAGCCGATTGGCTGAAACTTTAAGCCGCAAGCCGATTGGCCGAAACTTCAAGTCGCAAGCCGATTGGCCGAAACTTCAAGCCGATTGGCTGAAACTTCAAGTCGCAAGTCGATTGGCCGAAAATTCAAGTCGCAAGCCGATTGGCCGAAACTTCAAGCCGATTGCCTGAAACTTCAAGTCGCAAGTTGATTGGCCGAAACTTCAAGTCTCAAGCCGACTGGTCGAAACTTCAAGCCGCAAGCCGATTGGCCGAAACTTCAAGCCGCAAGCCGATTGGCTGAAACTTCAAGCCGCAAGCCGATTGGCCGAAACTTCAAGCCGCAAGCCCATTGGCCAAACAATTCGCAAGCCCATTGGCCGAACATCAAGTCGCAAGCCCATTGGCTGAATATCAAGTCGCAAGCCCATTGGCCAAAACTTCAAGTCGCAATTGGCTGATCAAGTCGCCAAACATATGTTTTTTTGGCAAAGATCCTAGAGAATACAATGGCGGTCGTTGCAACTTTGTATCTCGTGCGGTATTTGCGCATCAATTTTTCAAACAACTTTTCTTTTTTAAACAGTTTTGTGCTAAAAAAAAAAAAACAGTAAAGTTAGCCCATTTTTTCGCATAATGTGAAAGATGAAGTTATGCCGAGTAAATAGATAACTAGCATGTCACGTCGCAAGCTGATTGGCCGAAACTTCAAGCCGCAAGCCGACTGACCGAAACTTCAAGCCGATTGGCCGAAACTTCAAGCCGCAAGCCGATTGGCCGAAACTTCAAGCCACAAGCCGATTGGCCGAAAACTTCACGCCGCAAGCTGATTGGCCGAAAACTTCAAGCCGCAAGCCGATTGGCCGAAACTTTAAGCAGCAAGCCGATTGGCCGAAACTCCAAGCCTCAAGCCGATTGGCCGAAACTTCAAGCCATAAGCCGATTGGCCGAAACTTCAAGCCGATTGGCCGAACAAGTCGCAAGCCCATTGGCTGAATATCAAGTCGCAAGCCCATTGGCTGATCATCAAGTCGCCAAACATGTTTTTTTAGCAAAGACCCTAGAGAATACAATGGCGGTGGTTGCAACTTTGTATCTCGTGTGGTATTTGCGTATTAATTTTTCAAACAAGTTTTATTTTTTAAACAGTTTTGTGCTAAAAAAAGAAAACCAGTAAAGTTAGCCCATTTTTTTCGCATAATGTGAAAAATGAAGTTATGCCGAGTAAATAGATACCTAACATGTCACGTTGCAAGCTGACTGGCCGAACAAGTCGCAAGCCGATTGGCCAAAACTTCAAGTCGCAAGCCAATTGGCCGAAACTTCAAGCCGCAAGCCGATTGGCCAAAACTTCAAGCCGCAAGCCGATTGGCCGAAACTTCAATCTGGAAGCTGATTGGCCAAAACTTCAAGCCGCAAGCCGATTGGCCGAAACTTCAAGCCGCAAGCCGATTGGCCGAAACTTCAAGTCACAAGCTGATTGGCCGAAACTTCAAGCCGATTGGCTGAAACTTCAAGCCGCAATCTGATTGGCCGAAACTTTAAGCCGCATGCCGATTGGCCGAAAACTTCAAGCCGCAATCCGATTGACCGAAACTTTAAGCCGCAAGCCGATTGGCCGAAACTTTAAGCCGCAAGCCGATTGGCCGAAACTTTAAGCCGCAAGCCGATTGGCCGAAACTTCAAGTCGCGAGTCGATTGGCCGAAACTTCAAGTCTCAAGCCGATTGGTCGAAACTTCAAGCCATAAGCCGATTGGCCGAAACTTCAAGCCGCAAGCCGTTTGGCCGAACAAGTCACAAGCCCATTGGCTGAATATCAAGTCGCAAGCCCATTGGCTGATCATCAAGTCGCCAAACATGTTTTTTTTAGCAAAGACCCTAGAGAATACAATGGCGGTGGTTGCAACTTTGTATCTCGTGTGGTATTTGCGTATTAATTTTTCAAACAAGTTTTATTTTTTAAACAGTTTTGTGCTAAAAAAGAAAACCAGTAAAGTTAGCCCATTTTTTTCGCATAATGTGAAAAATGAAGTTATGCCGAGTAAATAGATACCTAACATGTCACGTTGCAAGCTGACTGGCCGAACAAGTCGCAAGCCGATTGGCCAAAACTTCAACCGCAAGCCGATTGGCCGAAACTTCAAGTCACAAGCTGATTGGCCGAAACTTCAAGCCGATTGGCTGAAACTTCAAGCCGCAATCCGATTGGCCGAAACTTTAAGCCGCATGCCGATTGGCTGAAACTTCAATCTGCAAGCTGATTGGCTGAAACTCCAAGCCTCAAGCCGATTGGCCGAAACTTCAAGCCGCAAGCCGATTGGCCGAAACTTCAAGTCGCAAGTCGATTGGCCGACACTTCAAGTCTCAAGCCAATTGGTCGAAACTTTAAGCCGCAAGCCGATTGGCCGAAACTTCAAGTCGCAAGCCGATTGGCCGAAACTTCAAGCCGATTGGCTGAAACTTCAAGTCGCAAGTCGATTGGCCGAAACTTCAAGTCGCAAGCCGATTGGCCGAAACTTTAAGCCGCAAGCCGATTGGCCGAAACTTTAAGCCGCAAGCCGATTGGCCGAAACTTCAAGTCGCAAGCCGATTGGCCGAAACTTCAAGCTGATTGGCTGAAACTTCAAGCCGCAAGCTGATTGGCCAAAACTTCAAGCCGCCATTGGCTGATCAAGTCGCCAAACATATGTGTTTTTAGCAAAGACCCTAGAGAATACAATGGCGGTCGTTGCAACTTTGTATCTCGTGCGGTATTTGCGCATCAATTTTTCAAACAAGTTTTCTTTTTTAAACAGTTTTGTGCTAAAAAAAAAAAAACTGTAAAGTTAGCCCATTTTTTCGCATAATGTGAAAGATGAAGTTATGCCGAGTAAATAGATAACTAGCATGTCACGTCGCAAGCTGATTGGCCGAAACTTCAAGCCGCAAGCCGATTGACCGAAACTTCAAGCCGATTGGCCGAAACTTCAAGCCGCAAGCCGATTGGCTGAAACTTTAAGCCGCAAGCCGATTGGCCGAAACTTCAAGTCGCAAGCCGATTGGCCGAAACTTCAAGCCGATTGGCTGAAACTTCAAGTCGCAAGTCGATTGGCCGAAAATTCAAGTCGCAAGCCGATTGGCCGAAACTTCAAGCCGATTGCCTGAAACTTCAAGTCGCAAGTTGATTGGCCGAAACTTCAAGTCTCAAGCCGACTGGTCGAAACTTCAAGCCGCAAGCCGATTGGCCGAAACTTCAAGCCGCAAGCCGATTGGCTGAAACTTCAAGCCGCAAGCCGATTGGCCGAAACTTCAAGCCGCAAGCCCATTGGCCAAACAATTCGCAAGCCCATTGGCCGAACATCAAGTCGCAAGCCCATTGGCTGAATATCAAGTCGCAAGCCCATTGGCCAAAACTTCAAGTCGCAATTGGCTGATCAAGTCGCCAAACATATGTTTTTTTGGCAAAGATCCTAGAGAATACAATGGCGGTCGTTGCAACTTTGTATCTCGTGCGGTATTTGCGCATCAATTTTTCAAACAACTTTTCTTTTTTAAACAGTTTTGTGCTAAAAAAAAAAAAACAGTAAAGTTAGCCCATTTTTTCGCATAATGTGAAAGATGAAGTTATGCCGAGTAAATAGATAACTAGCATGTCACGTCGCAAGCTGATTGGCCGAAACTTCAAGCCGCAAGCCGACTGACCGAAACTTCAAGCCGATTGGCCGAAACTTCAAGCCGCAAGCCGATTGGCCGAAACTTCAAGCCACAAGCCGATTGGCCGAAAACTTCACGCCGCAAGCTGATTGGCCGAAAACTTCAAGCCGCAAGCCGATTGGCCGAAACTTTAAGCAGCAAGCCGATTGGCCGAAACTCCAAGCCTCAAGCCGATTGGCCGAAACTTCAAGCCATAAGCCGATTGGCCGAAACTTCAAGCCGATTGGCCGAACAAGTCGCAAGCCCATTGGCTGAATATCAAGTCGCAAGCCCATTGGCTGATCATCAAGTCGCCAAACATGTTTTTTTAGCAAAGACCCTAGAGAATACAATGGCGGTGGTTGCAACTTTGTATCTTGTGTGGTATTTGCGTATTAATTTTTCAAACAAGTTTTATTTTTTAAACAGTTTTGTGCTAAAAAAAGAAAACCAGTAAAGTTAGCCCATTTTTTTCGCATAATGTGAAAGATGAAGTTATGCCGAGTAAATAGATACCTAACATGTCACGTTGCAAGCTGACTGGCCGAACAAGTCGCAAGCCGATTGGCCAAAACTTCAAGCCGCAAGCCAATTAGCCGAAACTTCAAGCCGCAAGCCGATTGGCCGAAACTTTAAGCCGCAAGCCGATTGGCCGAAAACTTCAAGCCGCAAGCCGATTGGCCGAAAACTTCAAGCCGCAATCCGATTGGCCGAAACTTTAAGCCGCAAGCCGATTGGCCGAAACTTTAAGCTGCAAGCCGATTGGGCGAAACTTCAAGCCGCAAGCCGATTGGCTGAAACTTCAAGCCGCAAGCTGATTGGCCGAAAACCTCAAGCCGCAAGCCGATTGGCCGAAACTTTAAGCAGCAAGCCGATTGGCCGAAACTCCAAGCCTCAAGCCGATTGGCCGAAACTTCAAGCCATAAGCCGTTTGGCCGAACAATTCGCAAGCCCATTGGCTGAATATCAAGTCGCAAGCCCATTGGCTGATCATCAAGTCGCCAAACATGTTTTTTTAGCAAAGACCCTAGAGAATACAATGGCGGTGGTTGCAACTTTGTATCTCGTGTGGTATTTGCGTATTAATTTTTCAAACAAGTTTTATTTTTTAAACAGTTTTGTGCTAAAAAAAGAAAACCAGTAAAGTTAGCCCATTTTTTTCGCATAATGTGAAAAATGAAGTTATGCCGAGTAAATAGATACCTAACATGTCACGTTGCAAGCTGACTGGCCGAACAAGTCGCAAGCCGATTGGCCAAAACTTCAAGTCGCAAGCCAATTGGCCGAAACTTCAAGCCGCAAGCCGATTGGCCAAAACTTCAAGCCGCAAGCCGATTGGCCGAAACTTCAATCTGGAAGCTGATTGGCCAAAACTTCAAGCCGCAAGCCGATTGGCCGAAACTTCAAGCCGCAAGCCGATTGGCCGAAACTTCAAGTCACAAGCTGATTGGCCGAAACTTCAAGCCGATTGGCTGAAACTTCAAGCCGCAATCTGATTGGCCGAAACTTTAAGCCGCATGCCGATTGGCCGAAAACTTCAAGCCGCAATCCGATTGACCGAAACTTTAAGCCGCAAGCCGATTGGCCGAAACTTTAAGCCGCAAGCCGATTGGCCGAAACTTTAAGCCGCAAGCCGATTGGCCGAAACTTCAAGTCGCGAGTCGATTGGCCGAAACTTCAAGTCTCAAGCCGATTGGTCGAAACTTCAAGCCATAAGCCGATTGGCCGAAACTTCAAGCCGCAAGCCGTTTGGCCGAACAAGTCACAAGCCCATTGGCTGAATATCAAGTCGCAAGCCCATTGGCTGATCATCAAGTCGCCAAACATGTTTTTTTTAGCAAAGACCCTAGAGAATACAATGGCGGTGGTTGCAACTTTGTATCTCGTGTGGTATTTGCGTATTAATTTTTCAAACAAGTTTTATTTTTTAAACAGTTTTGTGCTAAAAAAGAAAACCAGTAAAGTTAGCCCATTTTTTTCGCATAATGTGAAAAATGAAGTTATGCCGAGTAAATAGATACCTAACATGTCACGTTGCAAGCTGACTGGCCGAACAAGTCGCAAGCCGATTGGCCAAAACTTCAACCGCAAGCCGATTGGCCGAAACTTCAAGTCACAAGCTGATTGGCCGAAACTTCAAGCCGATTGGCTGAAACTTCAAGCCGCAATCCGATTGGCCGAAACTTTAAGCCGCATGCCGATTGGCTGAAACTTCAATCTGCAAGCTGATTGGCTGAAACTCCAAGCCTCAAGCCGATTGGCCGAAACTTCAAGTCGCAAGTCGATTGGCCGACACTTCAAGTCTCAAGCCAATTGGTCGAAACTTTAAGCCGCAAGCCGATTGGCCGAAACTTCAAGTCGCAAGCCGATTGGCCGAAACTTCAAGCCGATTGGCTGAAACTTCAAGTCGCAAGTCGATTGGCCGAAACTTCAAGTCGCAAGCCGATTGGCCGAAACTTTAAGCCGCAAGCCGATTGGCCGAAACTTTAAGCCGCAAGCCGATTGGCCGAAACTTCAAGTCGCAAGCCGATTGGCCGAAACTTCAAGCTGATTGGCTGAAACTTCAAGCCGCAAGCTGATTGGCCAAAACTTCAAGCCGCCATTGGCTGATCAAGTCGCCAAACATATGTGTTTTTAGCAAAGACCCTAGAGAATACAATGGCGGTCGTTGCAACTTTGTATCTCGTGCGGTATTTGCGCATCAATTTTTCAAACAAGTTTTCTTTTTTAAACAGTTTTGTGCTAAAAAAAAAAAAACAGTAAAGTTAGCCCATTTTTTCGCATAATGTGAAAGATGAAGTTATGCCGAGCAAATAGATAACTAGCATGTCACGTCGCAAGCTGATTGGCCGAACAAGTCGCAAGCCGATTGGCCAAAACTTCAAGTCGCAAGCTAATTGGCCGAAACTTCAAGCCGCAAGCCGATTGGCCAAAACTTCAAGCCGCAAGCCGATTGGCCGAAACTTCAATCTGCAAGCTGATTGGCCAAAACTTCAAGCCGCAAGCCGATTGGCCGAAACTTCAAGCCGCAAGCCGATTGGCCGAAACTTCAAGTCAAAAGCTGATTGGCCGAAACTTCAAGCCGATTGGCTGAAACTTCAAGCCGCAATCCGATTGGCCGAAACTTTAAGCCGCAAGCCGATTGGCCGAAACTTTAAGCCGCATGCCGATTGGCCGAAAACTTCAAGCCGCAAGCCGATTGGCCGAAACTTTAAGCCGCAAGCCGATTGGCCGAAACTTTAAGCCGCAAGCCGATTGGCCAAAACTTCAAGCCGCAAGCTGATTGGCTGAAACTCCAAGCCTCAAGCCGATTGGCCGAAACTGTTTAGTATTCTCTAGGATCTTTGCTAAAAAAACATATGTTTGGCGACTTGATCAGCCAATTGCGACTTGAAGTTTTGGCCAATGGGCTTGCGACTTGATATTCAGCCAATGGGCTTGCGAATTGTTTGGCCAATGGGCTTGCGGCTTGAAGTTTCGGCCAATCGGCTTGCGGCTTGAAGTTTCAGCCAATCGGCTTGCGGCTTGAAAATGAAGTTATGCCGAGTAAATAGATACCTAACATGTCACGTTGCAAGCTGACTGGCCAAACAAGTCGCAAGCCGATTGGCCAAAACTTCAAGTCGCAAGCCAATTGGCCGAAACTTCAAGCCGCAAGCCGATTGGCCAAAACTTCAAGCCGCAAGCCGATTGGCCGAAACTTCAATCTGCAAGCTGATTGGCCGAAACTTCAAGCCGCAAGCCGATTGGCCGAAACTTCAAGTCAAAAGCTGATTGGCCGAAACTTCAAGCCGATTGGCTGAAACTTCAAGCCGCAATCCGATTGGCCGAAACTTTAAGCCGCATGCCGATTGGCCGAAAACTTCAAGCCGCATGCCGATTGGCCGAAAACTTCAAGCCGCAATCCGATTGACCGAAACTTTAAGCCGCAAGCCGATTGGCCGAAACTTTAAGCCGCATGCCGATTGGCCGAAAACTTCAAGCCGCAAGCCGATTGGCCGAAACTTTAAGCCGCAAGCCGATTGGCCGAAACTTTAAGCCGCAAGCCGATTGGCCGAAACTTCAATCTGCAAGCTGATTGGCTGAAACTCCAAGCCTCAAGCCGATTGGCCGAAACTTCAAGCCGTAAGCCGATTGGCCGAAACTTCTAGCTGCAAGCCAATTACCCGAAACTTCAAGCCGCAAGCCGATTGGCCAAAACTTCAAGCCGCAAGCCGATTGGCCGAAACTTCAAGTCGCAAGTCGATTGGCCGAAACTTCAAGTCGCAAGTCGATTGGCCGAAAACTTCAAGTCTCAAGCCGATTGGTCGAAACTTTAAGCCGCAAGCCGATTGGCCGAAACTTCAAGTCGCATGCCGATTGGCCAAAACTTCAAGCCGCAAGCCGATTGGCCGAAACTTCAAGCCGCAAGCCGATTACCCGAAACTTCAAGCCGCAAGCCGATTGGCCGAAACTTCAAGTCGCAAGCCGATTGGCCGAAACTTCAAGTCTCAAGCCGATTGTTCGAAACTTCAAACCGCAAGCCGATTGGCTAAAACTTTAAGCCGCAAGCCGATTGGCCGAAACTTCAAGTCGCATGCCGATTGGCCAAAACTTCAAGCCGCAAGCCGATTGGCCGAAACTTCAAGTCGCGAGTCGATTACCCGAAACTTCAAGCCGCAAGCCGATTGGCCAAAACTTCAAGTCGCAAGTCGATTGGCCGAAACTTCAAGTCTCAAGCCGAAAGGTCGAAACTTTAAGCCGCAAGCCGAAAGGTCGAAACTTTAAGCCGCAAGCCGATTGGCCGAAACTTCAAGTCGCATGCCGATTGGCCGAAACTTCAAGCCGATTGGCTGAAACTTCAAGTCGCAAGTCGATTGGCCGAAACTTCAAGTCGCATGCCGATTGGCCGAAACTTCAAGTCTCAAGCCGATTGGTCGAAACTTCAAGCCGCAAGCCGATTGGCCGAAACTTTAAGCCGCAAGCCGATTGGCCGAAACTTTAAGCCGCAAGCCGATTGGCCGAAACTTCAATCTGCAAGCTGATTGGCTGAAACTCCAAGCCTCAAGCCGATTGGCCGAAACTTCAAGCCGTAAGCCGATTGGCCGAAACTTCTAGCTGCAAGCCAATTACCCGAAACTTCAAGCCGCAAGCCGATTGGCCAAAACTTCAAGCCGCAAGCCGATTGGCCGAAACTTCAAGTCGCAAGTCGATTGGCCGAAACTTCAAGTCGCAAGTCGATTGGCCGAAAACTTCAAGTCTCAAGCCGATTGGTCGAAACTTTAAGCCGCAAGCCGATTGGCCGAAACTTCAAGTCGCATGCCGATTGGCCAAAACTTCAAGCCGCAAGCCGATTGGCCGAAACTTCAAGCCGCAAGCCGATTACCCGAAACTTCAAGCCGCAAGCCGATTGGCCGAAACTTCAAGTCGCAAGCCGATTGGCCGAAACTTCAAGTCTCAAGCCGATTGTTCGAAACTTCAAACCGCAAGCCGATTGGCTAAAACTTTAAGCCGCAAGCCGATTGGCCGAAACTTCAAGTCGCATGCCGATTGGCCAAAACTTCAAGCCGCAAGCCGATTGGCCGAAACTTCAAGTCGCGAGTCGATTACCCGAAACTTCAAGCCGCAAGCCGATTGGCCGAAACTTCAAGTCGCAAGTCGATTGGCCGAAACTTCAAGTCTCAAGCCGAAAGGTCGAAACTTTAAGCCGCAAGCCGATTGGCCGAAACTTCAAGTCGCATGCCGATTGGCCGAAACTTGAAGCCGATTGGCTGAAACTTCAAGTCGCAAGTCGATTGGCCGAAACTTCAAGTCGCATGCCGATTGGCCAAAACTTCAAGCCGCAAGCCGATTGGCCGAAACTTCAAGCCGCGAGTCGATTACCCGAAACTTCAAGCCGCAAGCCGATTGGCCGAAACTTCAAGTCGCAAGTCGATTGGCCGAAACTTCAAGTCTCAAGCCGATTGGTCGAAACTTCAAGCCGCAAGCCGATTGGCTGAAACTTCAAGCCGCAAGCCGATTGGCCAAAACTTCAAGCCGCAAGCCCATTGGCCAAACAATTCGCAAGCCCGTTGGCTGAATATCAAGTCGCAAGCCCATTGGCCAAAACTTCAAGTCGCAATTGGCTGATCAAGTCGCCAAACATATGTTTTTTTAGCAAAGATCCTAGAGAATACAATGGCGGTCGTTGCAACTTTGTATCTCGTGCGGTATTTGCGCATCAATTTTTCAAGCAACTTTTCTTTTTTAAACAGTTTTGTGCTAGAAAAAACAAAAAAACAGTAAAGTTAGCCCATTTTTTCGCATAATGTGAAAGATGAAGTTATGCCGAGTAAATAGATAACTAGCATGTCACGTCGCAAGCTGATTGGCCGAAACTTCAAGCCGCAAGCCGACTGACTGAAACTTCAAGCCGATTGGCCGAAACTTCAAGCCGCAAGTCGATTGGCTGAAACTTCAAGCCACAAGCCGATTGGCCGAAAACTTCAAGCCGCAAGCTGATTGGCCGAAAACTTTAAGCCGCAAGCCGATTGGCCGAAACTTCAAGCCGATTGGCTGAAACTTGAAGCCGCAAGCCGATTGGCCGAAACTTCAAGCCGCCAAACATATGTGTTTTTAGCAAAGACCCTAGAGAATACAATGGCGGTCATTGCAACTTTGTATCTCGTGCGGTATTTGCGCATCAATTTTTCAAACAAGTTTTCTTTTTTAAACAGTTTTGTGCTAAAAAAAGAAAACCAGTAAAGTTAGCCCATTTTTTTTCGCATAATGTGAAAGATGAAGTTATGCCGAGTAAATAGATAGCATGTCACGTCGCAAGCTGATTGGCCGAACAAATCGCAAGCCGATTGGCCAAAACTTCAACCGCAAGCCGATTGGCCGAAACTTTAAGCCGCAAGCCGATTGGCCGAAACTTTAAGCCGCAAGCCGATTGGCCGAAACTTCAAGCCGCAAGCCGATTGGCCGAAACTTCAAGCCGCAAGCCGATTGGCCAAAACTTTAGGCAGCAAGCCGATTGGCGAAACTCCAAGCCTCAAGCCGATTGGCCGAAACTTCAAGCCATAAGCCGATTGGCCGAAACTTCAAGCCGCAAGCCGTTTGGCCGAACAAGTCGCAAGCCCATTGGCTGAATATCAAGTCGCCAAACATGTTTTTTTAGCAAAGACCCTAGAGAATACAATGGTGGTGGTTGCAACTTTGTATCTCGTGTGGTATTTGAGTATTAATTTTTCAAACAAGTTTTATTTTTTAAACAGTTTTGTGCTAAAAAAAGAAAACCAGTAAAGTTAGCCCATTTTTTTCGCATAATGTGAAAGATGAAGTTATGCCGAGTAAATAGATACCTAACATGTCACGTTGCAAGCTGACTGGCCGAACAAGTCGCAAGCCGATTGGCCAAAACTTCAAGTCGCAAGCCAATTGGCCGAAACTTCAAGCCGCAAGCCGATTGGCCAAAACTTCAAGCCGCAAGCCGATTGGCCGAAACTTTAATCTGCAAGCTGATTGGCCAAAACTTCAAGCCGCAAGCCGATTGGCCGAAACTTCAAGCCGCAAGCCGATTGGCCGAAACTTCAAGTCACAAGCTGATTGGCCGAAACTTCAAGCCGATTGGCTGAAACTTCAAGCCGCAATCCGATTGGCCGAAACTTTAAGCCGCATGCCGATTGGCCGAAAACTTCAAGCCGCAATCCGATTGACCGAAACTTTAAGCCGCAAGCCGATTGGCCGAAACTTTAAGCCGCAAGCCGATTGGCCGAAACTTCAAGTCGCAAGTCGATTGGCCGAAACTTCAAGTCTCAAGCCGATTGGTCGAAACTTCAAGCCGCAAGCCGATTGGCTGAAACTTTAAGCCGCAAGCCGATTGGCCGAAACTTCAAGTCGCAAGCCGATTGGCCGAAACTTCAAGCCGATTGGCTGAAACTTCAAGTCGCAAGTCGATTGGCCGAAACTTTAAGCCGCAAGCCGATTGGCTGAAACTTTATGCAGCAAGCCGATTGGCCGAAACTTCAAGTCGCAAGCCGATTGGCCGAAACTTCAAGCTGATTGGCTGAAACTTCAAGCCGCAAGCTGATTGGCCAAAACTTCAAGCCGCCATTGGCTGATCAAGTCGCCAAACATATGTGTTTTTAGCAAAGACCCTAGAGAATACAATGGCGGTCGTTGCAACTTTGTATCTCGTGCGGTATTTGCGCATCAAGCCGCAAGCCGATTGGCCGAAAACTTCAAGCCGCAAGCCCATTGGCTGAATATCAAGTCGCAAGCCCATTGGCCAAAACTTCAAGTCGCAATTGGCTGATCAAGTCAAAGTAAAGTTAGCCCATTTTTTCGCATAATGTGAAAGATGGAGTTATGCCGAGTAAATAGATAACTAGCATGTCACGTCGCAAGCTGATTGGCCGAAACTTCAAGCCGCAAGCCGATTGGCCGAACAAGTCGCAAGCCCATTGGCTGAATATCAAGTCGCAAGCCCATTGGCTGATCATCAAGTCGCCAAACATGTTTTTTTAGCAAAGACCCTAGAGAATACAATGGCGGTGGTTGCAACTTTGTATCTCGTGTGGTATTTGCGTATTAATTTTTCAAACAAGTTTTATTTTTTAAACAGTTTTGTGCTAAAAAAAGAAAACCAGTAAAGTTAGCCCATTTTTTTCGCATAATGTGAAAAATGAAGTTATGCCGAGTAAATAGATACCTAACATGTCACGTTGCAAGCTGACTGGCCGAACAAGTCGCAAGCCGATTGGCCAAAACTTCAAGTCACAAGCCAATTGGCCGAAACTTCAAGCCGCAAGCCGATTGGCCAAAACTTCAAGCCGCAAGCCGATTGGCCGAAACTTCAATCTGGAAGCTGATTGGCCAAAACTTCAAGCCGCAAGCCGATTGGCCGAAACTTCAAGCCGCAAGCCGATTGGCCGAAACTTCAAGTCACAAGCTGATTGGCCGAAACTTCAAGCCGATTGGCTGAAACTTCAAGCCGCAATCCGATTGGCCGAAACTTTAAGCCACATGCCGATTGGCCGAAAACTTCAAGCCGCAATCCGATTGACCGAAACTTTAAGCCGCAAGCCGATTGGCCGAAACTTTAAGCCGCAAGCCGATTGGCCGAAACTTTAAGCCGCAAGCCGATTGGCCAAAACTTCAAGAAGCGAGTCGATTACCCGAAACTTCAAGCCGCAATCCGATTGGCCGAAACTTTAAGCCGCATGCCGATTGGCCGAAAACTTCAAGCCGCAATCCGATTGACCGAAACTTTAAGCCGCAAGCCGATTGGCCGAAACTTTAAGCCGCAAGCCGATTGGCCGAAACTTCAAGTCGCAAGTCGATTGGCCGAAACTTCAAGTCTCAAGCCGATTGGTCGAAACTTCAAGCCGCAAGCCGATTGGCTGAAACTTTAAGCCGCAAGCCGATTGGCCGAAACTTCAAGTCGCAAGCCGATTGGCCGAAACTTCAAGCCGATTGGCTGAAACTTCAAGTCGCAAGTCGATTGGCCGAAACTTTAAGCCGCAAGCCGATTGGCTGAAACTTTAAGCAGCAAGCCGATTGGCCAAAACTTCAAGTCGCAAGCCGATTGGCCGAAACTTCAAGCTGATTGGCTGAAACTTCAAGCCGCAAGCTGATTGGCCAAAACTTCAAGCCGCCATTGGCTGATCAAGTCGCCAAACATATGTGTTTTTAGCAAAGACCCTAGAGAATACAATGGCGGTCGTTGCAACTTTGTATCTCGTGCGGTATTTGCGCATCAATTTTTCAAACAAGTTTTCTTTTTTAAACAGTTTTGTGCTAAAAAAAAAAAAAAAAACAGTAAAGTTAGCCCATTTTTTCGCATAATGTGAAAGATGAAGTTATGCCGAGCAAATAGATAACTAGCATGTCACGTCGCAAGCTGATTGGCCGAACAAGTCGCAAGCTGATTGGCCGAACAAGTTGCAAGCCGATTGGCCAAAACTTCAAGCCGCAAGCCGATTGGCCGAAAACTTCAAGCCGCAAGCCGATTGGCCGAAAACTTCAAGCCGCAAGCCCATTGGCTGAATATCAAGTCGCAAGCCCATTGGCCAAAACTTCAAGTCGCAATTGGCTGATCAAGTCAAAGTAAAGTTAGCCCATTTTTTCGCATAATGTGAAAGATGGAGTTATGCCGAGTAAATAGATAACTAGCATGTCACGTCGCAAGCTGATTGGCCGAAACTTCAAGCCGCAAGCCGATTGGCCGAACAAGTCGCAAGCCCATTGGCTGAATATCAAGTCGCAAGCCCATTGGCTGATCATCAAGTCGCCAAACATGTTTTTTTAGCAAAGACCCTAGAGAATACAATGGCGGTGGTTGCAACTTTGTATCTCGTGTGGTATTTGCGTATTAATTTTTCAAACAAGTTTTATTTTTTAAACAGTTTTGTGCTAAAAAAAGAAAACCAGTAAAGTTAGCCCATTTTTTTCGCATAATGTGAAAAATGAAGTTATGCCGAGTAAATAGATACCTAACATGTCACGTTGCAAGCTGACTGGCCGAACAAGTCGCAAGCCGATTGGCCAAAACTTCAAGTCACAAGCCAATTGGCCGAAACTTCAAGCCGCAAGCCGATTGGCCAAAACTTCAAGCCGCAAGCCGATTGGCCGAAACTTCAATCTGGAAGCTGATTGGCCAAAACTTCAAGCCGCAAGCCGATTGGCCGAAACTTCAAGCCGCAA
Source organism: Lithobates pipiens (assembly GCF_037356315.1). Classification (NCBI taxonomy): domain Eukaryota; kingdom Metazoa; phylum Chordata; class Amphibia; order Anura; family Ranidae; genus Lithobates; species Lithobates pipiens. Next base: position 69,640,754 of record NW_027507686.1, on the reverse strand, counting down.
GCCGATTGGCCGAAACTTCAAGTCACAAGCTGATTGGCCGAAACTTCAAGCCGATTGGCTGAAACTTCAAGCCGCAATCCGATTGGCCGAAACTTTAAGCCACATGCCGATTGGCCGAAAACTTCAAGCCGCAATCCGATTGACCGAAACTTTAAGCCGCAAGCCGATTGGCCGAAACTTTAAGCCGCAAGCCGATTGGCCGAAACTTTAAGCCGCAAGCCGATTGGCCAAAACTTCAAGAAGCGAGTCGATTACCCGAAACTTCAAGCCGCAAGCCGATTGGCCGAAACTTCAAGTCGCAAGTCGATTGGCCGAAACTTCAAGTCTCAAGCCGATTGGTCGAAACTTCAAGCCATAAGCCGATTGGCCGAAACTTCAAGCCGCAAACCGTTTGGCCGAACAAGTCGCAAGCCCATTGGCTGAATATCAAGTCGCAAGCCCATTGGCTGATCATCAAGTCGCCAAACATGTTTTTTTAGCAAAGACCCTAGAGAATACAATGGCGGTGGTTGCAACTTTGTATCTCATGTGGTATTTGCGTATTAATTTTTCAAACAAGTTTTATTTTTTAAACAGTTTTGTGCTAAAAAAAGAAAACCAGTAAAGTTAGCCCATTTTTTTCACATAATGTGAAAAATGAAGTTATGCCGAGTAAATAGATACCTAACATGTCACGTTGCAAGCTGACTGGCCGAACAAGTCGCAAGCCGATTGGCTGAAACTTCAAGCCGCAATCCGATTGGCCGAAACTTTAAGCCGCATGCCGATTGGCCGAAACTTTAAGCCGCAAGCCGATTGGCCAAAACTTCAATCTGCAAGCTGATTGGCTGAAACTCCAAGCCTCAAGCCGATTGGCCGAAACTTAAAGCCGCAAGCCGATTGGCCGAAACTTCAAGTCGCAAGTCGATTGGCCGACACTTCAAGTCTCAAGCCAATTGGTCGAAACTTTAAGCCGCAAGCCGATTGGCCGAAACTTCAAGTCGCAAGTCGATTGGCCGAAACTTCAAGTCGCAAGCGGATTGGCCGAAACTTTAAGCCGCAAGCCGATTGGCCGAAACTTTAAGCCGCAAGCCGATTGGCCGAAACTTCAAGTCGCAAGCCGATTGGCCGAAACTTCAAGCTGATTGGCTGAAACTTCAAGCCGCAAGCTGATTGGCCAAAACTTCAAGCCGCCATTGGCTGATCAAGTCGCCAAACATATGTGTTTTTAGCAAAGACCCTAGAGAATACAATGGCGGTCGTTGCAACTTTGTATCTCGTGCGGTATTTGCGCATCAATTTTTCAAACAAGTTTTCTTTTTTAAACAGTTTTGTGCTAAAAAAAAAAAAACAGTAAAGTTAGCCCATTTTTTCGCATAATGTGAAAGATGAAGTTATGCCGAGCAAATAGATAACTAGCATGTCACGTCGCAAGTTGATTGGCCGAACAAGTCGCAAGCTGATTGGCCGAACAAGTTGCAAGCCGATTGGCCAAAACTTCAAGCCGCAAGCCGATTGGCCGAAAACTTCAAGCCGCAAGCCGATTGGCCGAAACTTTAAGCCGCAAGCCGATTTGCCGAAACTTCAATCTGCAAGCTGATTGGCTGAAACTTCAAGTCGCAAGCCGATTGGCCGAAACTTCAAGCCGATTGGCTGAAACTTCAAGCCGCAAGCCGATTGGCCGAAAACTTCAAGCCGCAAGCCGATTGGCCGAAACTTTAAGCCGCAAGCCGATTTGCCGAAACTTCAATCTGCAAGCTGATTGGCTGAAACTTCAAGTCGCAAGCCGATTGGCCGAAACTTCAAGCCGATTGGCTGAAACTTCAAGCCGCAAGCCGATTGGCCGAAACTTAAAGCCGCAAGCCGATTGGCCGAAACTTCAAGTCGCAAGCCGATTGGCCGAAACTTCAAGCCGCAAGCCGATTGGCCGAAACTTCAAGCCGCAAGCCCATTGGCCAAACAATTCGCAAGCCCATTGGCCGAACATCAAGTCGCAAGCCCATTGGCTGAATATCAAGTCGCAAGCCCATTGGCCAAAACTTCAAGTCGCAATTGGCTGATCAAGTCGCCAAACATATGTTTTTTTAGCAAAGATCCTAGAGAATACAATGGCGGTCGTTGCAACTTTGTATCTCGTGCGGTATTTGCGCATCAATTTTTCAAACAACTTTTCTTTTTTAAACAGTTTTGTGCTAAAAAAAACAAAAATTAGTAAAGTTAGCCCATTTTTTCGCATAATGTGAAAGATGAAGTTATGCCGAGCAAATAGATAACTAGCATGTCACGTCGCAAGCTGATTGGCCGAAACTTCAAGCCGCAAGCCGACTGACCGAAACTTCAAGCCGATTGGCCGAAACTTCAAGCCGCAAGCCGATTGGCCGAAAACTTCATGCCGCAAGCCGATTGGCCGAAACTTTAAGCCGCAAGCCGATTTGCCGAAACTTCAATCTGCAAGCTGATTGGCTGAAACTTCAAGTCGCAAGCCGATTGGCCGAAACTTCAAGCCGATTGGCTGAAACTTCAAGCCGCAAGCCGATTGGCCGAAAACTTCAAGCCGCAAGCCGATTGGCCGAAACTTTAAGCCGCAAGCCGATTTGCCGAAACTTCAATCTGCAAGCTGATTGGCTGAAACTTCAAGTCGCAAGCCGATTGGCCGAAACTTCAAGCCGATTGGCTGAAACTTCAAGCCGCAAGCCGATTGGCCGAAACTTAAAGCCGCAAGCCGATTGGCCGAAACTTCAAGTCGCAAGCCGATTGGCCGAAACTTCAAGCCGCAAGCCGATTGGCTGAAACTTCAAGCCGCAAGCCCATTGGCCAAACAATTCGCAAGCCCATTGGCCGAACATCAAGTCGCAAGCTCATTGGCTGAATATCAAGTCGCAAGCCCATTGGCCAAAACTTCAAGTCGCAATTGGCTGATCAAGTCGCCAAACATATGTTTTTTTAGCAAAGATCCTAGAGAATACAATGGCGGTGGTTGCAACTTTGTATCTCGTGCGGTATTTGCGCATCAATTTTTCAAACAACTTTTCTTTTTTAAACAGTTTTGTGCTAAAAAAAACAAAAAACAGTAAAGTTAGCCCATTTTTTCGCATAATGTGAAAGATGAAGTTATGCCGAGCAAATAGATAACTAGCATGTCACGTCGCAAGCTGATTGGCCGAAACTTCAAGCCGCAAGCCGACTGACCGAAACTTCAAGCCGATTGGCCGAAACTTCAATCTGCAAGCTGATTGGCTGAAACTTCAAGCCTCAAGCCGATAGGCCGAAACTTCAAGCCGCAAGCCGATTGGCCGAAACTTCAAGTCACAAGCCGATTGGCCGAAACTTCAAGCCGATTGGCTGAAACTTCAAGCCGCAATCCGATTGGCCGAAACTTTAAGCCGCAAGCCGATTGGCCGAAACTTCAATCTGCAAGCTGATTGGCTGAAACTCCAAGCCTCAAGCCGATTGGCCGAAACTTCAAGCCGTAAGCCGATTGGCCGAAACTTCAAGTCGCAAGTCGATTGGCCGACACTTCAAGTCTCAAGCCGATTGGTCGAAACTTTAAGCCGCAAGCCGATTGGCCGAAACTTCAAGTCGCAAGCCGATTGGCCGAAACTTCAAGTCGCAAGCCGATTGGCCGAAACTTCAAGCCGATTGGCTGAAACTTCAAGTCGCAAGTCGATTGGCCGAAACTTCAAGTCGCAAGCCGATTGGCCGAAACTTTAAGCCGCAAGCCGATTGGCCGAAACTTTAAGCAGCAAGCCAATTGGCCGAAACTTCAAGTCGCAAGCCGATTGGCCGAAACTTCAAGCTGATTGGCTGAAACTTCAAGCCGCAAGCTGATTGGCCAAAACTTCAAGCCGCCATTGGCTGATCAAGTCGCCAAACATATGTGTTTTTAGCAAAGACCCTAGAGAATACAATGGCGGTCGTTGCAACTTTGTATCTCGTGCGGTATTTGCGCATTAATTTTTCAAACAACTTTTCTTTTTTAAACAGTTTTGTGCTAAAAAAAACAAAAAACAGTAAAGTTAGCCCATTTTTTCGCATAATGTGAAAGATGAAGTTATGCCGAGCAAATAGATAACTAGCATGTCACGTCGCAAGCTGATTGGCCGAAACTTCAAGCCGCAAGCCGACTGACCGAAACTTCAAGCCGATTGGCCGAAACTTCAAGCCGCAAGCCGATTGGCCGAAACTTCAAGCCACAAGCCGATTGGCCGAAAACTTCAAGCCGCAAGCTGATTGGCCGAAAACTTCAAGCCGCAAGCCGATTGGCCGAAACTTTAAGCAGCAAGCCGATTGGCCGAAACTCCAAGCCTCAAGCCGATTGGCCGAAACTTCAAGCCATAAGCCGATTGGCCGAAACTTCAAGCCGCAAGCCGATTGGCCGAACAAGTCGCAAGCCCATTGGCTGAATATCAAGTCGCAAGCCCATTGGCTGATCATCAAGTCGCCAAACATGTTTTTTTAGCAAAGACCCTAGAGAATACAATGGCGGTGGTTGCAACTTTGTATCTCGTGTGGTATTTGCGTATTAATTTTTCAAACAAGTTTTATTTTTTAAACAGTTTTGTGCTAAAAAAAGAAAACCAGTAAAGTTAGCCCATTTTTTTCGCATAATGTGAAAGATGAAGTTATGCCGAGTAAATAGATACCTAACATGTCACGTTGCAAGCTGACTGGCCGAACAAGTCGCAAGCCGATTGGCCAAAACTTCAAGCCGCAAGCCAATTGGCCGAAACTTCAAGCCGCAAGCCAATTGGCCGAAACTTCAAGCCGCAAGCCAATTGGCCGAAACTTCAAGCCGCAAGCCGATTGGCCGAAACTTCAAGCAGCAAGCCGATTGGCCGAAACTTCAAGCCGCAAGCCGATTGGCCGAAACTTTAAGCCACAAGCCGATTGGCCGAAACTTTAAGCCGCAAGCCGATTGGCCGAAACTTCAAGCCGATTGGCTGAAACTTCAAGCCGCAAGCCGATTGGCCGAAACTTTAAGCCGCAAGCCGATTGGCCGAAACTTCAAGCCGATTGGCTGAAACTTCAAGCCGCAAGCCGATTGGCTGAAACTTCAAGCCGCCAAACATATGTGTTTTTAGCAAAGACCCTAGAGAATACAATGGCGGTCGTTGCAACTTTGTATCTCGTGCGGTATTTGCGCATCAATTTTTCAAACAAGTTTTCTTTTTTAAACAGTTTTGTGCTAAAAAAACAAAAAAACAGTAAAGTTAGCCCATTTTTTTTCGCATAATGTGAAAGATGAAGTTATGCCGAGTAAATAGATAGCATGTCATGTCGCAAGCTGATTGGCCGAACAAATCGCAAGCCGATTGGCCAAAACTTCAACCGCAAGCCGATTGGCCGAAACTTTAAGCCGCAAGCCGATTGGCCGAAACTTCAAGCCGCAAGCCGATTGGCCAAAACTTTAAGCAGCAAGCCGATTGGCCGAAACTCCAAGCCTCAAGCCGATTGGCCGAAACTTCAAGCCATAAGCCGATTGGCCGAAACTTCAAGCCGCAAGCCGTTTGGCCGAACAAGTCGCAAGCCCATTGGCTGAATATCAAGTCGCAAGCCCATTGGCTGATCATCAAGTCGCCAAACATGTTTTTTTAGCAAAGACCCTAGAGAATACAATGGCGGTGGTTGCAACTTTGTATCTCGTGTGGTATTTGCGTATTAATTTTTCAAACAAGTTTTATTTTTTAAACAGTTTTGTGCTAAAAAAAGAAAACCAGTAAAGTTAGCCCATTTTTTTCGCATAATGTGAAAGATGAAGTTATGCCGAGTAAATAGATACCTAACATGTCACGTTGCAAGCTGACTGGCCGAACAAGTCGCAAGCCGATTGGCCAAAACTTCAAGTCACAAGCCAATTGGCCGAAACTTCAAGCCGCAAGCCGATTGGCCAAAACTTCAAGCCGCAAGCCGATTGGCCGAAACTTCAATCTGCAAGCTGATTGGCTGAAACTTCAAGCCTCAAGCCGATTGGTCGAAACTTCAAGCCGCAAGCCGATTGGCCGAAACTTTAAGCCGCAAGCCGATTGGCCGAAACTTTAAGTCGCAAGCCGATTGGCCGAAACTTTAAGCCGCAAGCCGATTGGCCGAAACTTCAAGCCGATTGGCTGAAACTTCAAGTCGCAAGTCGATTGGCCGAAACTTCAAGTCACAAGCCGATTGGCCGAAACTTCAAGCCGATTGGCTGAAACTTCAAGCCGCAATCCGATTGGCCGAAACTTTAAGCCGCAAGCCGATTGGCCGAAACTTCAATCTGCAAGCTGATTGGCTGAAACTCCAAGCCTCAAGCCGATTGGCCGAAACTTCAAGCCGTAAGCCGATTGGCCGAAACTTCTAGCCGCAAGCCAATTACCCGAAACTTCAAGCCGCAAGCCGATTGGCCGAAACTTCAAGTCGCAAGCCGATTGGCCGAAACTTCAAGTCGCATGCCGATTGGCCAAAACTTCAAGCCGCAAGCCGATTGGCCGAAACTTCAAGTCGCATGTCGATTGGCCGACACTTCAAGTCTCAAGCCGATTGGTCGAAACTTTAAGCTGCAAGCCGATTGGCCGAAACTTCAAGTCGCAAGCCGATTGGCCGAAACTTCAAGTCGATTGGCCGAAACTTCAAGTCACAAGCCGATTGGCCGAAACTTCAAGCCGATTGGCTGAAACTTCAAGCCGCAATCCGATTGGCCGAAACTTTAAGCCGCAAGCCGATTGGCCGAAACTTCAATCTGCAAGCTGATTGGCTGAAACTCCAAGCCTCAAGCCGATTGGCCGAAACTTCAAGCCGTAAGCCGATTGGCCGAAACTTCTAGCCGCAAGCCAATTACCCGAAACTTCAAGCCGATTGGCCGAAACTTCAAGTCGCAAGCCGATTGGCCGAAACTTCAAGTCGCATGCCGATTGGCCAAAACTTCAAGCCGCAAGCCGATTGGCCGAAACTTCAAGTCGCATGTCGATTGGCCGACACTTCAAGTCTCAAGCCGATTGGTCGAAACTTTAAGCCGCAAGCCGATTGGCCGAAACTTCAAGTCGCAAGCCGATTGGCCGAAACTTCAAGCCGATTGGCTGAAACTTCAAGTCGCAAGTCGATTGGCCGAAACTTCAAATCGCAAGCCGATTGGCCGAAACTTTAAGCCGCAAGCCGATTGGCCGAAACTTTAAGCAGCAAGCCGATTGGCCGAAACTTCAAGTCGCAAGCCGATTGGCCGAAACTTCAAGCTGATTGGCTGAAACTTCAAGCCGCAAGCTGATTGGCCAAAACTTCAAGCCGCCATTGGCTGATCAAGTCGCCAAACATATGTGTTTTTAGCAAAGACCCTAGAGAATACAATGGCGGTCGTTGCAACTTTGTATCTCGTGCGGTATTTGCGCATCAATTTTTCAAACAAGTTTTCTTTTTTAAACAGTTTTGTGCTAAAAAAAAAAAAAAAACAGTAAAGTTAGCCCATTTTTTCGCATAATGTGAAAGATGAAGTTATGCCGAGCAAATAGATAACTAGCATGTCACGTCGCAAGCTGATTGGCCGAACAAGTCGCAAACTGATTGGCCGAACAAGTTGCAAGCCGATTGGCCAAAACTTCAAGCCGCAAGCCGATTGGCCGAAAACTTCAAGCCGCAAGCCAATTGGCCGAAACTTTAAGCCGCAAGCCGATTTGCCGAAACTTCAATCTGCAAGCTGATTGGCTGAAACTTCAAGTCGCAAGCCGATTGGCCGAAACTTCAAGCCGATTGGCTGAAACTTCAAGCCGCAAGCCGATTGGCCGAAAACTTCAAGCCGCAAGCCGATTGGCCGAAACTTTAAGCCGCAAGCCGATTTGCCGAAACTTCAATCTGCAAGCTGATTGGCTGAAACTTCAAGTCGCAAGCCGATTGGCCGAAACTTCAAGCCGATTGGCTGAAACTTCAAGCCGCAAGCCGATTGGCCGAAACTTAAAGCCGCAAGCCGATTGGCCGAAACTTCAAGTCGCAAGCCGATTGGCCGAAACTTCAAGCCGCAAGCCGATTGGCTGAAACTTCAAGCCGCAAGCCGATTGGCCGAAACTTCGTTTCAATATTTTTTATTTTGCATCAAGAACAGTTAACAAAGTCAACGTGAAAATGACTAAAACATAGTGAAAGACAAAATAGAGATATGGACAGTCTTAAGGTTGAATATGTCAAGCTAGTTTGCAAGCATACAGAGCATTATAATACTGACCCGAATCCAACATGAAATACATATGATGGGAAGTACACACTCATGTAACTGAGGTAAACATTTGCCTCTAAGAGGCCTGAGCTAACGTAGGCATTTGAACCAAATCCCAGTCAAATAAGGAAGAAAATACATAAAAAATATAATGGTCATGGAAGGAGGGAGGGACCTCCGCCACCCCATAAGGGCTCTTTGCTGTGGCCGAGAGCCCCTATCCCCCTGCCAAAAATAAAGACAGACAGGGCAAGGAGTTAATCAACAAGGGTTATTAGATTATATACTTGAGCCATCATATGGAACCAAAACCTGTATCATGGCTATAATGTAACAGTAATCCTGAGATAAATGGAACAACATCCCTAACGGGCACAGACGCCCAGTGCAACTGGATGAAAGTATGTAAATCAGGTTTCTGTGAACCGAGTGTAAAATACTGAGATCCACATTGCGATGCAGGAACCGGCCCTGAAATCAGCTGGCCCGGTCCCACTCCACAATGAAGTGTCCACTAAAGACTGTCTCTCACTAGGCTCCTTAGAAGAAAGTGAAGAATGAAAAATAGTAGAAAAGGAGAAGAAGAGGAAGGGAGAAAGATATAAACAAGGTAAAAGGAAGTGGCACTTTCCCACAGGAGTCACCCGGGGGTAACAGAACCGCAATCAGGGTCTAAAACCGGGAGCATTTATGTGGATAAAGAAACTCCCACGAAGTGCGCCCATGGTTCCCAAGTGGCCCTGAATTTATCTGAGCGGTCCAGGAGTACGCTTGCCGTCTTTTCTTGTAACATAATCCAGGAAATTTTCCTTTTGGCCTGTATAGTGGAAACATAGGGCTGCTTCCAGGCTTTGGCAAGAGTGAGCTTGGCACCCAATAAAATGAAAGTGATGAGGCGTTGCGTACTCCTGGAGGCTCCCTCTGTAGGGAAATTAAGAAGTGCCACCAGAGGAGACATCTGAACCGGTGTTGCAGAGACTCTGGATATCCAGGTGAAGATCCTATACCAGAACTTCCGTATTCTAGGGCATGTCCACCACGTGTGTATCATGTCACCTCGAAGGCCGCATCCCCTGAAGCACAGTGGGGAGGCGGAAGGGAACATTTTGGCCAATTTCGAAGGGACTAAGTACCATCTTGTAAGCACCTTGACACCAGCCTCTATCATACTTGGGTTAAGGATACCTCTGAAGGATTTCAGGAACACCCCATGCCACTGCTCAATGCTCCAGGATTGGTTAAGGTCCTCTTCCCAGGCCAACATATAAGATGTCTTGGACTTTGTAGAAGACAATGCCCTATAAATGACTGAAATCCCCCCCCTCTGCTCATCGGACTGACAGCACCATGTTTCATAAGACGTCACCTGAGGACCACTGGGAAGGGACTTGCATTTTTTGTGTAGGAAATTTGAGATCTAAGTGAATCGAAATATTTCAGTGGGAGGCATGTCAAGTTTGCTGGTGCAGTAGGCTTTAGAGATTGGGCCCACTGGTCTGAGGAAATGACCTATTCTATATAGCCCCTTGTCCAGCCACCATTGAAAGGCTTTAATGTTCAGGCCCGGAGGGAAGTCTGGGTTATGGAATAGGTGAGATAAAGGTTTTAATTGGGAAATTAGTGAGCAATTATGTTTAAGTCCATCCCAAACTGCGAAGGAGTGCGAGAGAGTTGGTGAAAGGATCGGAGGTCTCATCTTTTTGGGGCTCCACATCAGGAAGTCTAGCGTGTGCCTAGGTACCGAGTAAATAGATACCTAACATGTCACGTTGCAAGCTGACTGGCCGAACAAGTCGCAAGCCGATTGGCCAAAACTTCAAGCCGCAAGCCAATTGGCCGAAACTTCAAGCCGCAAGCCGATTGGCCGAAACTTCAAGCCGCAAGCCGATTGGCTGAAACTTCAAGCCGCAAGCCGATTGGCCGAAACTTCAAGCCGCAAGCCCATTGGCCAAACAATTCGCAAGCCCATTGGCCGAACATCAAGTCGCAAGCCCATTGGCTGAATATCAAGTCGCAAGCCCATTGGCCAAAACTTCAAGTCGCAATTGGCTGATCAAGTCGCCAAACATATGTTTTTTTAGCAAAGATCCTAGAGAATACAATGGCGGTCGTTGCAACTTTGTATCTCGTGTGGTATTTGCGTATTCATTTTTCAAACAAGTTTTATTTTTTAAACAGTTTTGTGCTAAAAAAAGAAAACCAGTAAAGTTAGCCCATTTTTTTCGCATAATGTGAAAGATGAAGTTATGCCGAGTAAATAGATACCTAACATGTCACGTTGCAAGCTGACTGGCCGAACAAGTCGCAAGCCGATTGGCCAAAACTTCAAGCCGCAAGCCAATTGGCCGAAACGTCAAGCCGCAAGCCGATTGGCCGAAACTTCAAGCAGCAAGCCGATTGGCCGAAACTTCAAGCCGCAAGCCGATTGGCCGAAACTTCAAGCCGCGAGCAGATTACCCGAAACTTCAAGCCGCAAGCCGATTGGCCGAAACTTCAAGTCGCAAGTTGATTGGCCGAAACTTCAAGTCTCAAGCCGATTGGCCAAAACTTCAAGCCGCAAGCCGACTGGCCGAAACTTTAAGCCACAAGCCGATTGGCCGAAACTTCAAGTCTCAAGCCGATTGGCCGAAACTTCAAGCCGCAAGCCGATTGGCCGAAACTTTAAGCCACAAGCCGATTGGCCGAAACTTTAAGCCGCAAGCCGATTGGCCGAAACTTCAAGCCGATTGGCTGAAACTTCAAGCCGCAAGCCGATTGGCCGAAACTTTAAGCCGCAAGCCGATTGGCCGAAACTTCAAGCCGATTGGCCGAAACTTCAAGCCGCCAAACATATGTGTTTTTAGCAAAGACCCTAGAGAATACAATGGCGGTCGTTGCAACTTTGTATCTCGTGCAGTATTTGCGCATCAATTTTTCAAACAAGTTTTCTTTTTTAAACAGTTTTGTGCTAAAAAAAACAAAAAAAACCTAAAGTTAGCCCATTTTTTTTCGCATAATGTGAAAGATGAAGTTATGCCGAGTAAATAGATAGCATGTCACGTCGCAAGCTGATTGGCCGAACAAATCGCAAGCCGATTGGCCAAAACTTCAACCGCAAGCCGATTGGCCGAAACTTTAAGCCGCAAGCCGATTGGCCGAAACTTCAAGCCGCAAGCCGATTGGCTGAAAACTTCAAGCCGCAAGCTGATTGGCCGAAAACCTCAAGCCGCAAGCCGATTGGCCAAAACTTTAAGCAGCAAGCCGATTGGCCGAAACTCCAAGCCTCAAGCCGATTGGCCGAAACTTCAAGCCATAAGCCGATTGGCCGAAACTTCAAGCCGCAAGCCGTTTGGCCGAACAAGTCGCAAGCCCATTGGCTGAATATCAAGTCGCAAGCCCTTTGGCTGAATATCAAGTCGCAAGCCCATTGGCTGATCATCAAGTCGCCAAACATGTTTTTTTAGCAAAGACCCTAGAGAATACAATGGCGGTGGTTGCAACTTTGTATCTCGTGTGGTATTTGAGTATTAATTTTTCAAACAAGTTTTATTTTTTAAACAGTTTTGTGCTAAAAAAAGAAAACCAGTAAAGTTAGCCCATTTTTTCGCATAATGTGAAAGATGAAGTTATGTCGAGTAAATAGATACCTAACATGTCACGTTGCAAGCTGACTGGCCGAACAAGTCGCAAGCCGATTGGCCAAAACTTCAAGCCACAAGCCAATTGGCCAAAACTTCAAGCCGCAAGCCGATTGGCCGAAACTTCAATCTGCAAGCTGATTGGCTGAAACTTCAAGCCTCAAGCCGATAGGCCGAAACTTCAAGCCGCAAGCCGATTGGCCGAAACTTCAAGTCACAAGCCGATTGGCCGAAACTTCAAGCCGATTGGCTGAAACTTCAAGCCGCAATCCGATTGGCCGAAACTTTAAGCCGCATGCCGATTGGCCGAAAACTTCAAGCCGCAATCCGATTGGCCGAAACTTTAAGCCGCAAGCCGATTGGCCGAAACTTCAATCTGCAAGCTGATTGGCTGAAACTCCAAGCCTCAAGCCGATTGGCCGAAACTTCAAGCCGTAAGCCGATTGGCCGAAACTTCTAGCCGCAAGCCAATTACCCGAAACTTCAAGCCGCAAGCCGATTGGCCGAAACTTCAAGTCGCAAGCCGATTGGCCGAAACTTCAAGTCGCATGCCGATTGGCTAAAACTTCAAGCCGCAAGCCGATTGGCCGAAACTTCAAGCCGCAAGTCGATTACCCGAAACTTCAAGCCGCAAGCCGATTGGCCGAAACTTCAAGCCGCAAGCCGATTGGCTGAAACTTTAAGCCGCAAGCCGATTGGCCGAAACTTTAAGCCGCAAGCCGATTGGCCGAAACTTTAAGTCGCAAGCCGATTGGCCGAAACTTTAAGCCGCAAGCCGATTGGCCGAAACTTCAAGCCGATTGGCTGAAACTTCAAGCCGCAAGCCGATTGGCCGAAACTTCAAGCCGCCAAACATATGTGTTTTTAGCAAAGACCCTAGAGAATACAATGGCGGTCGTTGCAACTTTGTATCTCGTGCGGTATTTGCGCATCAATTTTTCAAACAAGTTTTATTTTTTAAACAGTTTTGTGCTAAAAAAAAAAAACAGTAAAGTTAGCCCATTTTTTCGCATAATGTGAAAGATGAAGTTATGCCGAGCAAATAGATAACTAGCATGTCACGTCACAAGCTGATTGGCCGAACAAGTCGCAAGCTGATTGGCCGAACAAGTTGCAAGCCGATAGGCCGAAACTTCAAGCCGCAAGCCGATTGGCCGAAACTTCAAGTCACAAGCCGATTGGCCGAAACTTCAAGCCGATTGGCTGAAACTTCAAGCCGCAATCCGATTGGCCGAAACTTTAAGCCGCAAGCCGATTGGCCGAAACTTCAATCTGCAAGCTGATTGGCTGAAACTCCAAGCCTCAAGCCGATTGGCCGAAACTTCAAGCCGTAAGCCGATTGGCCGAAACTTCAAGTCGCAAGTCGATTGGCCGACACTTCAAGTCTCAAGCCGATTGGCCGAAACTTCAAGTCGCAAGCCGATTGGCCGAAACTTTAAGCTGCAAGCCGATTGGCCGAAACTTCAAGCCGCAAGCCGATTGCCTGAAACTTCAAGCCACAAGCCGATTGGCCGAAACTTCAAGTCGCAAGCCGATTGGCCGAAACTTCAAGCCGATTGGCTGAAACTTCAAGCCGCAAGCCGATTGCCTGAAACTTCAAGCCACAAGCCGATTGGCCGAAACTTCAAGCCGCAAGCCGATTGGCCAAAACTTCAAGCCGCAAGCCCATTGGCCAAACAATTCGCAAGCCCATTGGCCGAATATCAAGTCGCAAGCCCATTGGCCGAAACTTCAAGTCGCAATTGGCTGATCAAGTCGCCAAACATATGTGTTTTTAGCAAAGACCCTAGAGAATACAACGGCGGTCGTTGCAACTTTGTATCTCGTGCGGTATTTGTGCATCAATTTTTCAAACAACTTTTCTTTTTTAAACAGTTTTGTGCAGTGCCGATTAGCAAAAAGTGTTCTGGTCTTTGGCGAGCCAAATGGTCCAGGGCTTTAGTGGTTAATGACCCATTTCTAGCACTATATGTACAGGCGCCATCTTTCTCCTCCCGGAAGTAGGCAGACACACCTCGTACAACACGTCATTACATCACTAAAGCGCGACTCAGGCTCGCAGTCCCTGTGCAGGGTCATTAGGAGCGGTATGCTGCGGTTACTAGGAAACCTTCGGTGCTGTTACCGGTGGAGGCCGAAGACGGCGCTTCTAGCGCGTCACTATAAGATAGAGCCGGTGGGCCGAGATGTGGTGCTGTTCGAGCACCGGAGGCCGCGCTTTTTCCGCCTGCTGGGGTTGTTCTGTGTGGCTCAGACCGGCTTCTGGGTGTACTCGGCGCACTTCGGCTTCACGACTCTGCGGGACATCAGACAGAGTAACCAGGGACAGGACAAGGAGGTGAAGGGGAGGAACATGGGCTCCCCCTTGTGGAGGACGGCGTACACGCTGGGCTGCCTGTCAGTGGGTAGGTCATTCTATCTGCTGCTGTGATTGGTTCTCATTGACAGCCAGGCAACAAGTATGTACACAAGTCAGCGGTTATCACCTCCATGAGTCTCATGACTTTCAAAGTGATCCAGTCATTTCTATGAAACATTGGTACCCTAGTGTAAAAGAAGATATTTATCCAGCATGAAGTCCCTTCCATGCTCCCGTCCAGGGTGGTCGGACACCTGAAGCCCTGCTGGGCTCTGTGGTTCCGCACGCCTGCATTGCACCGGGCTCAGTGGAAGACAGGCTGTTCACCACTGCAGGCCCTTTCTGGAACCTTTTGTTTAAAAGTTTAAATTTGTATTTTTTTTTCCTAGAAAAAATAAAAAGTTTCGTAATTGTTTTTTTCAGAGATCCCAGAGAATACAATGGTGATTGTTGCAATATTTTATGTCACACGTTATTTGTGCAGCGGTCTTTCAAACAAAACTTTCTATTTTTTGGAGAAAAAAAACAAACTTTGTAATGTATGTAAAAAAAAAAAAAAAAAAAAAAGAGAAACCCACAAGTGCACTAGCTGCCCCAATATAATTTTTTTTTGTATAACATGAAAGATGATTTTACGCCGAGTAAATACCTGACATGGCATGCTTTAAAATTTTATTGTGCACAAAACTTGTGACATATCGCGTTACTTAAAAATCTCCATAGACAACACTTTAACCACTTCAGCCCCGGGAAGAATTTACCCCCTTGCGATTTGGCACTGCGTCACGTGGTATTTGATCACCCCTGCAGTTTTTATTTTTTGCACTATAAACAAAACAAAAAACTGAAAATAATCGGCTTTTTGCTATAATATCCCCCAAAAATATCTAAAAAAAAAACAAAACATTTTTTATCCTCAGGTTAGGCCGATATTCTTCTACGTATTTTTGGTAAAAAAAATCGCAAAAGGCGATTGATTGGTTTTCACAAAAGTTATATTACAAAATAGGGGAGTTTTATGGTATTTTTATAAATATTTATTTTGTTGGCGGTGATCAGCGATTTGATTTTTTTTTTTTTTTTTTTTATGACTGCGACATTATGGCGGACAAATACATTTTTGGGACCATTGTCATTTATACAGCAATCAGTGCTATACAAATGCACTGATTCCTGTGTAAATGGCAGTGGAGGGGTTAACTACTAGGTGGCAGTTTAGGGGTTAAGTGTGTCCTAGGGGAGTGTTTCTAACTGTGGGGGGCATGGCTGTGTGTGACACGTCACTGATCTCTGCTCCCATCACAGGGAGCAGAGATCAGTGACACTATCACTAGGCAGAACGGGGAGATGCTTGTTTACATTAGCATCTCCCCATGAGGCGATCGAGTCCACGGGACCCGCAACCTGACTCACGGAGTTTGCCACGGGTGCACCCGCCTCCTAAAGGGCAACGTACAGGTACGTGATTCTACCTGTACGAGCCCTTCTGCCGATGTATATCGGCGTAAGGCGGTCGGCAAGCAGTTAAACGGGTAACCTGTAAAAAAAAAAAAAAAAAAAATAGTTTTAGAGCTACAGAGGTCTTGCACTAAAATTATTGCGCTAAAGAAATGCAACGATACTTCACATGTGTGGTTTGAACACCGTTTATATAAGCTTGCATGACTTGCGTATGCGTTTGCTTCTGTGCGTGAGCACTGATGGGGGGGCTTAACTTAAAAAAAAAAAAAAAAATTCTTATAATACATTTTTTATTTTTACACTTTCCCTTTATTTTGATCACTTTTAAACCCATTACAAGGACTATAAACATCCATTGTAATCTCCTTTACCTTTAACAGCAAAGGAATTTTCTTTTTTTTTTTTTTAACTTTTTTTTACTTTATTAAAACCCCCAAAAATTATTTACCATGGCCCTGGAACCAAAAGAGACTTCAGGCATTGCTCCGTTCCTCCAAGGGCATAGAGAGGTATAGCGGCCATCTTGGCCTCAATTGTCTTCCTGCCCGGCAAAAACGGCCGCATTGGATCGCTCCAGGGTTATACCGATGGGTCAGGTAAGCCTGAGAAATGATGGGGGGGGGGGGTTCTGCGGGATCACTTTTATCTGAAAGAGAACTGGCCATAGTGTAAGAAAAAAAAAATACTGGGGTTGTTGACCATAACCCTGTTTAACACCAAATTAATGATGTATTTTTACTTTGAGCCAGTCTTCAAGTGGTTAAACTGTCACATCAAACATGTAGCACTATGAAGGAGCAGAGAAAAGATTTACAGTGGCCTGTTAAGTGTTTAAAGCCTAACTCCAGGTTTCATTTAACTTTAAAGGGGAAGTTCACTTTTTGAAACATATTTCACCCATATGTAGGGTGTAACCTTTTCCAACATGTTTCCCTCACCCCAGTGTCATGGTTTAAAATGGGTGTGGCTGTGTGTTGACTCTGCCTGCACAGCTGCGTCGCTCATTCACAGAACTGGACCAGAAGCTGCTGGATGATGTATGTAGCTGAAGTAGTGCAGGCAGTATCCACATGTATTAGTGAAAAAAAACTTGGTCTAAATTAACTATTTAAAGTTGAATTAATCCCTAGAGTTTACTGCACAACTAGAGCAAGGGGGATCTAGGAATATCAATCCTGATGACTGCTCCTGTATGACCCTTCTGTACAGTTGCATCATCCATTCACAGGATCTAAGAATGGAAAGAAAAGTTCTGTCTGCCACTACAGCAGAAGTACTTTGAGGTCTCAATGGAGCACAATTTTGGTGACACCATCACACTTGGTAGCTCATTGATCACTTACTCTAGCATAATCGTAGGTCCATACCTCCATAGAGAACTCGGACTACAGGTAAGTTCTGCAGGTGGCTGTGATGTACTGATCATGAGTGCAGGTGGCCTCCTGCTCTCCGCCTTACTTAATTAGAGAATGCTTTGCATTCATTCAGAGATGTAAAGCATTCTGTGTGGTGCCTGTGCCAAGTAGCCAATCTCCTGTGTTCATAATGCATGAGGTTGGTCCCTCGGCATGGGACCCAGAAGCAAGTAGAGATCACCAAAGTAGCCACAGGGTTGATTTACTAAAACTGGTGCATTCTGAATCTGGTGCAGCTGTGAATGGTAACCAATTAGCTTCTAACGTTGGCTTGTTCAATTAGGCTTTGGCAATAAAACCTGGAAGCTGATTGGTTTATATGCACCAGCCTTTGCACTCTCCAGCTTTAGTAAATAAACCCCAGTGTCTACTTTAGTAAAGATAAAAGGCAGAGTGATTCACTCTATTGAGGATAAAACAGCATCCACTTGCATGTCAAGTATGAGCCATCCAGCCTTCCTGTTCTGAGGTTGGCTGTGCAGATGTTGCCTCTGTTGCATGCTTGATCCTAATCTCAAGCAATCATTATCACTTTATTCCATGTGTCCTCCTCCCTGAGACAGGATCTCCATTATTATTGGACTATTTATGGTTTATTTCCAGTTTACTGGTTTTCAGACTTTATTTCCACTCCATCAGTACACAGGCTAGAGCTACTGTTTTATTGTATCTACTCCAGGTTGGCTACTTGATGTTGCTATAGACAATTTTTAGCTTCCAGGGGTATCAGCCAGGTATGGGATATACTGTATATCGTTACATTGGTCCAAGCTGGACCACTGTAGCTATGTAACAATAAACTATGATTGGAATTCATCTTTAAAGTGGTTGTTAAGCCACTCTAACCCATATACACCATCAGCACTGCCTCCTATTGTAGTATCCCCCCCCCCCCCCTCTGTGTGTGATTTATATATATATATATATATATATATATATATATATATATATATATATATATATATATATATATATATAAAAAAAAAAATGCTGCAAATACCTAATTTTACAGCTGAGATTACGATCACATGACGGGCCAGCTTTCAACTTTCCTCCTGATACAGGGTGGGGCTGAGATTCCTCTGCTGATGTCAGTCTGGAGGGGAGGCGGAGAGAGCTGGCTGGTCATGTGATTGCAATCTCAGCTTAAATGGGGTATTTGCACCATTTATATTTATAAATCATTCCGCAATAGGAGGCAGTGCTGATGCTGTATACAGGTTAGTGTTATGAGAGCAGCAGGAGGAGGACACAGGAGCAGATAGGAGGCTGCTGATGACTGTCTGGTCTCAGCAGCCATGATACCACCGTGGTCAGTTTACAGAGGGGGTGGGAAGAAACTGGCAGGATCAGCCAGTGTTTTTTTTTTTTTTTAGGTGTTACAGGGGGCCAAATGACACAGGATAACATGCTTTAAAGTAGCTTTTTTTTTTTTTTGAGTTAACGCTTTAACCACTTGACCTCCAGAAGATTTAACCCCCTTCAAGACCAGGCCACTTTTTGCGATACAGCACTGCTTTACTTTCATGATAATTGCACAATTGTTCAACACTGTAACAGTACTCAAATACAATTTTGTATTTTTTCTCCACAGTGCTTTCTTTTGGTGGTATTTGATCACAGCTGTGTTTATTTTTTTTGTGCTATAAACAAAGACTGACAATTCTAGAAAGAAAAAAAAAGTACTTTCTGTTCTAAAACATAACCAAGAAAAAAAATTGAAACACTCAGATTTCTTCATAAATCTTAGGCCAGTGTGTATTCTGCTACATGTTCTTGGTTAAAAAATAAATAAATAAATAAATCCAGTAAGAGTATGCTGATTGGTTTACACGAATGTTCTAGTTTCTACAATCCATGGGATATATCATGGAAATTTCTTTTTTATATACTAGTAATGGCGGCGATCAGCAACTTAGAGTGGGACTGCGATATGGGGGCGGACAATCGGACATCAACTGCCACTTTGTGGGAACCAGTGACACTAATACAGTGATCAGTGCTCAAAATATACACGGTCACTACTGGCTGGGAAGGTGTTAAATGTCTAGGGCGATGAAAGGGTTAATGGTGTGCCCAGCTAGTGTTTGTGTTTACTATGTGTGCTGCTTTACTACTGGAAGAGATGGATTTGAGTCCCTGATTTGCAGGAACACAGAATCCATCTCCCATCACTGCAGAAAAATGCTGGATCACTTGTGTACGTTGTATGCGATTTTTATAAATAAAGAATTGTAATAAAAAAGAAGTGGCCGATGAGTGCTTCTTGTAACTGCATCTGCTGATTTCCTTTTTTTTTTTTTTTTTGGTTTAAAGTGTGGGCAAAAACTTTATTGGGGTATTAACTAGGTAGCAGTAGGTTACCTCTAAAGGATATGTGGTCCATTGGGGTCTGGGGCTTCTGTCTTGAGAAATGTTATTTGAAGCCTCTGACAGTGATGCCACCACAGAAGTTTGGGTAGTGAGTCAGGGCCGAAGTCGAAATATCAGAGCAGGTTGCCTGCTGTGTAGCTTCTAAATTCGGAAAACATCATATTCATTTCAAAGAATATGAGGCATTCTGCGATTGTACATGGGGTGTGTGAATATCACGATCTCTCCTTGGCCAGTCACAGAACGCCTTGTATTTTAACATTTTCTGAATGGAAAACTGCAGAGCGAGGAACCTGCTGTAATCACAATGTACCAGCCGCAGCTGTCAGTTTTACTTCTGGAAATTCAGCAGTGACATCACCATCAGAAGCCACATTTTAAATAAAAATTTTCATAAAAGGAGGAGCAGCCAATGGTGGGGCACACATCATTAGAGGTACCTAGCTAATGCTGCAATAAAGTTTCTACCCACACCAAGCTTTAATAAATTCCATATCACTCTGACCCACTTAGGCCTCATGTACACTGCTGCTGGTAAACGGGCATTTTTGTTTTCAGCGGCCCCTGAACTCTTCTCTGTTATATTATCAGTACATGTACACAGGGTTGTTTATAGGCACTTGAGTTTAGAAGCATTTTTTTGGAAAAATGTATTCAGGGTGGATGGTTCAGAGGCATTTCAAACATGTTAACTTGCGTTTAGCCGCATTTGTTTACAGGCGTTTTTCATTTTTGACCATTTGAAATAAAAAACGCTTTTAAACGAAAACGTGGCAAAAACTAATGTTTTTTTAAACGTCGGTTACTATTGGTCAAGTTAGTTTGGGAGAGGTAAAATGTTCCATGTACATGAAGCCTATGTATTTTTTTAGAGTTTGACGGGTAAAGGACGATTCCTTTTCATAAACATTATAGAGCAGGTCATATTAGCTTGAGGAACAATATAAGCTTAGATGCTGACTGCATATTGTGTCAAAAATATTAACAGGAGTGTCACTGTTGTCAGATTTAATATATAGTAGTCTACCACAGTGAAAAAAATAAAATAAGCATTTGTAGTTTTGAAACTAGATTAGTTTGTGATTGTATTTTTTTTTTCTAGTATTATAAATTGTCTACCTATCTTCCTAGGTACCCTCATAATGGCGGCTGGTTTGTTATTCTCACGCCGCGCTGTCAGCTCTGTGATCCTTCATGCTGGAGGAGAAAAAGTAACCATCGTCACTGCAGGTGTTTTTGGGATCAGTTCATCGTTCAGTCTTCCTTTAAGACACATTTCTTGTATGGCTCATCGCTCTGAGGTTCCTGCCATGATACCCCTTAAGATCAAAGGTCACCCTTTGTATTACCTATTGGACAAGCAAGGACATGTTTCCAATGCCAAGTTGTTTGATCGCACAGTGGGAGCATATCGGAAACTGTGACATCTGTTTATACAATGTGCTTGTATTTATGTAGAAACAAGATATTAAAATTTGTTGTATGTTTAAATCAAGTATTAACACTGGTGAGTGTATATCAGCAACAGAGGTTGGTTACCTGCGGTAGGAATGAAGCAGAGAAAAGCAAATCTGCAACTAAGGGCACCAGGTCTGTCTATGCATCTCCTCTACAAGAGACTGCAGTACAAAAGAGAATTGGATGGTAAAAAGTACAAATAATTTACAAAATAGATACTGTACATAGACCCCATCCTACATAGCAGATGCCTTATGGCCAGAAGAAAACTTACTCTTGAGGAATGAGGTTTGTTTTGTTTTTTTCTTTCAATGTTTAAAAAAAAAAAAAAAAATTGAGGGTAGCACACAGAAAACTCAAGTATTTTAAATGCTTACTTGCTCGCTTTCAACATGCCTTGCTAGAAAATGTGACTAGTTACCTCCCTAGAAGAGCCCCTCCCTCATTGCCTGCTTCTCTTCTGGGAGTGTCTAACTACTCTGCGCTGACCCATCTCCTATACCCCACTACAGCAGCTGCAGGGGAGGATTGAAGGATAATGCTATAGACCAGACACCACATCTGAAGTAGCAGCAATCTTAGGGGTCCTGGAAAGGCTTTTAATGGGATTCACATAAAATATGTTGAATGCACATACACTCTAAAAGGAAGACCACTGTTGAAATGGATGATGTGGTGATAGTTTCTATAAGTATCGAGGGCTTAAAGCATAAGTTCACCTTTGGGAACATGTTCCCAATGCTGCCCTCTCTCCCCGTGACAGCAGTACAGAGAAAAGTTTCCTGTACGAGCTGTCACTTTTTGAAATTGCCGCGCGGGGCTTCATCCACACCGCCACGTCATTCATTTCCACAGCTCTGTGTGTAAATGAACTACAAGCCCCGATATCCTTTGCGGCTGTCAACTTGTAGTTCTCAAACTACCACAGCGGGGTGGAGCACCATGGTAGCTCATTGATTCTTCCTGTCAGTGTATCTGCCTGCCCATACAGGATGTACAGGCACACTGACAGATCTGAAGGAGACCTGCATGGCACTAGTAATGTGCTGATCACTGGTGAAATGCTTTACAGCAGGGGTCTCAAACTGGCAGCCCTCCAGCTGTTGCAAAACTACAAGTCCCATCATGCCTCTGCCTGTGGGAGCCATGCTTATAACTGTCAGCCTTGCAACGCCTCATGGGACTTGTAGTTTAGCAACAGCTGGAGGGCCGCCCGTTTGAGACCCCTGCTTTACAGGCTCCAAAACAAAATATTTTTACCTGCAACAAAAATGTAGATTTACTTTTTTTGTTTTATTACTAACCCAGTCATAAAAAAAAGTGAAAGGTTAATTGCTTATCTGCATTATGTTGTTAATGCTTAGATTAATTAATATTTTCAACAAGCAGGCAGTTAGAAAGCCCATTCATTTGTATTTCTCACTCCCATGCATGCAGCCCAGGCAGTATGTCCATGGAGGCTCGGAAGCCTGTCTGCCTCTGCTGATTGGCTGTTCTCGCCAATGCAGCTCTTGGTGTGGTGAGGCAGGGGGAAGCTTGTCTGATGATGGATTAGGGAAAAATTACAGGAAACTAATTTTCTCCTTTAAAGTGAACCTGCTACTCTCTCAGTAGAAGTATATATTTACTTTAAAACTGCAACTGAGAAGATGATCAGTTTTATAAGCGGTTTGGGCGCAAACAGATGGAAAGACTGGACTATGTGGTAGAACAGCCCAGCTGTTAAATCAGAACATTTACAGATACCTTCTTAGTCATGGCAAACTAAACCCTTTATGGCATTATATTTACATGGCCATTAAAACATACATAGCTTAAAAAAGAGGCAATATTCACACCTTCAAAGTATTTAGCACTCTTGACTTAAATATTTGCAGTGATGACTGTAGCAATGTCCATGTTCAACTTAATACTGCATTACAAACTCCGCCATTTTGTCCAAAAAAGGCAGAGATACAGTACATTCCTCATAACGCACTTTTAGACAAACCTTCTAGTCTCAAAATCTGTATCACAGAGGCAAATAAAGTGACAAATCTGTTGGCATCCCTCTGCGTCCAGTTTTTGCAACTCGTCCAATCATAGGCAGCTTTTGAGCATAGCGGCTGGCTGTGGCCCCAGGTCCAGTGTGGAGCTGGAAGACACTCTGAAACCTGCGTCCTCCTCCCCCTCGCCCTGCCTGTCTCCCTCCTATGAGAAAGGTAAACCGGGGGGAGCCGCGTGGAGTAAGTCTACTTCTTTGGAATGCTTCTCTCACACCCAGCACCCTTTGTCCTTGCCTTGTACCTCCACGAGGGCGGGATGCAGATGTAAGAGACATCTGTGGAGGGCGCTGAGTTGGCCTGTTTGTACTTGTTACTTCTTCTTCACCATGAGCTGTTAGCTGTGGCATTTTCCGTGTGCCTTCTACGGACACTTCTTTTTTTGGCTCCTGTGTACCTTTAGGAATAATCTCTGGTTGCAAGGTTGTTCCTCCAGTGCCAAAACGCACAGCCAAGCTATCTCCAAAGAAGCAATACAACTCATTGTACATCTCTAACAAGGACACAGTGGGTGCAGATGGTAAGGATGGATAGGTCTGTGGTGGAGTGTCTTTATCGGATTCACTACAGCGAGCTTTCATTTTAAGGAGACGTTCCACAGCCACCTGAAAATAAAAAGAAAAGCACGGTACACCACTGGTATATGTGTTGGGGTGCAATATTCTTTTCCTGCTTCATATTGCAGTTTTACTTACCAAGATAGCTCCATACACCTTGTGGCCATCAGCCTTGACTTGTGCGTTGGACATGGAGTGATCATCTAATACAGTCTGAAGGCCAGACCAATAGGTTGGAAGCAGCGGATACAATACTTGCTCTACTGCCTAAACGTGATACAGGAGAGCCAAGTTACACAAAAGATTCCAAGTATTTATTCCTCTCATACAAAACACATCACAGTATCCCCCCCCCCTTTCACAAGTTACCTTCCAGCCCAGGGCATGAAGACCGACAACAGCCCCATAATGAGAACAGAGGGGACGTACAGGATCTCCCAGAACTTTCTGCAAGGACTGCAAAACCTGAGTATACAGCGAGCCAGCTAAATCTCGATGTGTCCTACACAAAAGAAAGGAGCCAGATATGAACAATTCAAACTGTAAGCATACATTTCCAGTGTTCACCTAGCTTTGTATTTTTAGATGGACTACACTATGGGGGTCATTTACGAAAGGCAAATCCACTTTGCACTGGAAGTGCAGTCACTGTAAATCTAAGTGGTAGATCTGAAATGAGTGGAAGCTCTGCTGATTTTATCATCCAATCACGTGCAAGCTAAAATAAAAAATAAAAAACTGTATTTTCCTTCCATGTCCCCCTCAGATCTACGGCGACTACTTCCAAGTGCACTTGCAGTGCAAAAAAACTACACATTAAGCCCAGTTAACCTAGATGTACACACAGATCATAACCTGTCAAGGCAGGGACTCCATTATACTTTAGACTTGTTTTTTTTTTTTTTTTTCCTCAAAACATCCCACAGATTGCTTGAATGGAGATCTGGAGAATTTGGAGGCCAAGTTAACAACTAGAACTCCTTGTTGTGTTCCTCAAACATTTCTAAATTCATCAGACAAGACCACCTTTTCACATTGCGCTGTGGTCCAGTTCTGATGCTCATGTGTCCATTGTATGTTCTGACACCTTTCTTTCTAGCAGAACCAGCATTAAACATTTTCAGCAATCTGAACCCCAGTAGCTCTTCTATTGGATCAGACTACATGGGCCAACCTTCGCTCCCCACGTGCATCAATGAGCCTTGGCTGCTCAAGACCCTGTTGCTGGTTTTCCTTCCTTAGACAACTGCAGACCGGGAACATGCCCCAAGAGCTGCAGTTTTGAAATTGCTCTGATGTCTAGCCTCTACAATGGTCCCTTGTCAAAGTCGTTTAAATCCTCACACATGCCCATTTTTTTCTGCTTTCAACACATTTACTTCAAGGATAACATGTTCACTTGCTGTCTAATAAACCCATCCATTTCTGGTACCATTTTAACGAGATAATCTATGTTATTAATTTTACCTATCAATGGTCATTATGTTCTAGCTGATCAGTATATAATGTAAATGTGCAGAATGCAAGTTACTACTCACATGCAGCCATACAAAATTCATCTCTACATTCATTGTGAATATTAGTAGCTGATCAAGCGAACAGTGTTTTGTTACCGCAACCAGTTTTCACAAGGTCTGGGTAGCACCTGGATGCCAGGACCATTCTCGATGTACTGTAGGCGCCTCATTTCTGCCTAAGCTGCAGCTAAACCCCCCTCAGCCATTCAACAATCCAATGAGACAGCCTCTATTGGTCATTGGGGCTCCCACATCAGACTGATGAATGGTTGAGGTGGGCCTTGTTAGTAGAATGGATGGCGTTTAGTTCAAAATTAGGCAGAAATCAGGTCTATTACAACACTAATGCTAGTTTGCTTTTATAACTTGAAATCATCAACTGAACATTTCTTTAACCTCTTGCTTACTGGGCACTTATACCACCCCCCCCCCCCCCCCCCCTGCGCAGGCCAATTTTCAGCACTGTCGCACTTTGAATGACAATTTCACAGTCATGCAACATTGTACCCAAACTAATTTAGCATTTTTTCCCCCACAGAAATAGAGCTTTTTGGTGGCATTAATCAGCACTGTTTTTTTTTTTTTTTGCTAAACATAAAAATACTGACATAAAAAAAAAAAAACATTTGTCATATGATTTTGACAAAAGGCAATTTTTCTCCTTCACTAATGTTAGCTGATGAGGCTGCACTGATGAGGAGGTACTGGTGGGCACAGATTGGAACTGATGTTCTTGTGACAGAAGCCAGTTACCAGCTTTCTTCTTTTCTCCTCAGGCTGATCATGAGGAGATAAAAAAAAAAAAAAAGCTGATAACTGGCGTCTGTTTTCAGCTGTCATTGGCTGACAGCTGGCCCTTTACCCTGTTTTATCAGCCAAGTCCAAACTTCTTGACAAACACAGAGCGCACCGCAAAGGGTGTACCAGCAGCGCAATCACAGGAAGCCCCCGCTGTAGCTGTCTTTCAGCTATAGTGTGGGCACAAAGTGGTTCAGAAACACATGGCAGATAAAACTGTGAATAAAAGGATAGCTATGTGTATAATATATAGGTATTAGCGGGCTTACCAAATACAACTCAGCAATCCTGCACCATAATCCCGCAAAGTCCAGTGGTCATTAAGTGGGTTTATGGAGGCAGCTAGGGGCTCAGTCACACAGTACAGAACACTCTGCATGAGACTGTACCCATAACTACCCAAATAGAGATAAGGGTTCCACAGGAGAGACCTCACCAACTGCAACAGACGGCTCAGCTGCTCAAGATCATGACTAACAGACTTAACCTAAAAAAAATAAAAAATATTAATAATATGAAGGAGTACAAGGTTGGATATCAATAAAAAAAAAAAAAAAAAAAACAATAAAAAAGGAGGTATTTTTGGGGAATTACAAATATACATTTCTCTGTGCTATCTTGTATTTGTCACGATCTCCTAAGCTTATGAAGCTGCCTTACCTTGAAAGCAAGAACTTGGTTACTAGGTTTAAAATAATTTTTCTGTGAGGCTTCACCCCTGCTTACTGGTACTTGTCTGAAATCAAGCTCTACATTAACAGCTGTGTCTGCATTAGTTTTCCACTTATTTTCACCTGATCTGGCCAGTAAGTCTGTTTTTCAAAATGAAGTCAAGTTCTCTTGCAGATGTAGCAGTTAGAGGAACGAGACAAGCCCTTTATCACTGGCAGGGATACTTACAATAATCCGTTTTATGTAAAACCTTTATCCCAAAAGCAAAAAATAAATAAATAAACCTTATAATTTGAAGTAACAATCATAATTACAAATGCCACTGAAAATGCGAGTCACTCCTCTCCAATCATCAGATCTAAATGTTGAATGATCATTATAGGAGTTTTCACAAAAGCAAAAATGTAAAATAATATTCGACCTTCATCTTTCAAGGAACTGAAGATGTACCTTCTTGAATGCAGTACACACAGTTCAGGACCTCTATGACAGCATTGAATTGATGCTTTTTAGAGGGGCGGGGGCGGAGGGTTTTATACCTTCTAATAGGTCTTATTAGATCCTGGATATTAATATATCATTAGGCGTTTGTTATTTTGTCCACCCCCCTATTTTTACTGGCACACAAATGTGACTTGCAATACACTTACCCCGCTCACAACATATACAAAATAAGGCAACAGGGCTGCAATCTTTGGGTTAGTTTGTAAATCTTGAAGAGCTACCTGGATAGTAATGAAGCACAAAAATAGAATACATTAAAGTAACAAAAACATACAGCATGGTAATGCCTGCATATTTCTTAACAGTCTGGTCTAGAGAATATTTCAATGCAATCAAAATTCACTTAGTTACATAATTATTGAATTGGGGGAAAAAAAAAAAAAAAAAAAAGGGAGGGAAGGAAGGCAGGCAAGTCCATCTAGCTCAACCAACAAAAAAAGGAAATAAATAGAAAACCTGAGGAGGGCAAAAGACCAGCTAAAACATGGTCAAATTTGCTCTAGCAGGGGAAAAATACATTCCCTCCCGAACCCAAGAAGGCAATTGTATATTCCTTGGATGAACAAGCTTTACCAATACAAATTAAAGAAATATTAAAAGGTTTAATTATATTTTTTTTTTTTTAACAACAAATATGTCATATTTACCTACTCTGTGTAATGGTTTTGCACAGAGCAGCCCTGATCCTCCTTTTCTTTGAGGGCCCCCATAGCATGCGGATTGCTATGAGGGCGCTCGTACATGATCGCTCCCAAGCCCCAACTCTGTGTCCTTAAGACACACAGAACAGGGCACGGCCCTGCCCCTGCTCCCTCATCCCGCTGCTGTCTCTGAGCAAATGAGGAGGCAGAGAGTCGGGGCATCAGTTGCTCTTTCACATTACTAGATCGGGCTGAGGTGACTATTGGGGGGGTTGCAGGAAGAGCTGCAGGCTGAAGTTTTAATTTATCAATGCACTCAATAATGTTTTAGAATAAATATATATTGGGTGATCTATCAGTATACCCAAGAGGCATGCAGTGCCAAATGTGCAAAATGTTGTTATGTATATCCAAGATTTGCAAAAGAAAGTCTGTGATCCTGGACTGGAAGGATCCAAGTCATGTAGAGAAAGGTATGGATGTTTAATATGTATGATGAAAATACTGCTGTCTGTTGTTCTCGACTCTTGATGGTTACGATTTGAGAAATTATATACGCATTGTATTTACCCACATACTAACATGCGTTATGCTTTGTATATTGTAAAAAGTTTTTGTACATTTAAAAAAAAAAATTTTAGCCCTGAAGACGATGTAAAACCCCCAATATTTGCTGAAAGCAGACACCATAGAGAATAAAATAGTGGTAGTGTAGTTCCAATTTTTTATTTCACGCGATATTACTGCAAAGGTCTAAGCAAAATTTCAGTAAAAAAACACACGAAGAGAATTGCAGTAAATTACCCACATTTGTGGTAAAATGGGGGGGGGGGGGGGGGGGGGGGGGGATTTTATGTGCTTGGGTGTAACAATTTTTTTTTTTAGGTGACAAGTTCTCTTTAATGAGACCCTGCATGGCTCCGCTAAATGTTTTGCAGTGCAGATCGCATCGCAAAACATTCCTTCCCAGCTATGCTAGCCGAGGACATCACAAAACATTTCTTCCTGGCTATGCTAGCCGGAGACACCGACAGGCTGACCAGGAAGTGACATTATAGCTGTTGCTTTCTGGATCACAGCAAGGAGAGAAGAGTAGAGTAGAGTAGAGTAGAGTAGAGTAGATGTGTGTGTTCGCTCTTCTCCCCCACCCACCCACCCAAGCTGTCAGTCTCGGTGGCTGAAGCCACCGGATTTGTGTGAAATCCCTGCCATCAGGTCTGTATGATATACGGACCTGGCAGCGAAAGGGTTAAAAATGAAAAAAGGGAATCCATGGAAATTCTGAATAATAAGAAGTGGCTACAGAAGCATAGCTGAAAAATTATGCACTGTTATGACAGCTATGAACTAAAATACTATTAAACGGTCACTTTTAGGAGGAGCCAATGGGGCGATTCATGTAAACGTGTCTAATACAAACTGAAAACTCTGCACACAGTTTGTTTTTCTCACCTTCATGAGATGTAAATCATCCCCCAGCACTGCTCTTGTCACACGCTGGTAATATTTTAGTAGGTCATCTGTCAGTAAAGAGACTGCAGCTGGCACTAAGGGGAGGAAATATAAATTAGCATGCCAAAATATAGATAGCATGTGCAGGGCAATACATAAAAAGACTTACCTGTACCCTGAGGCTCCAGGTTTCCTTTACCATCCAGGTAAGAGACATGGACTGAAAGGGGGGGGGGGGGGAATAAGGAAGAAGAAGAGATTAGCCCAATGAATACTATTAAGTAACATAAATAATTCGACTCATTGTAACTCAGTAAATAGAAATGTCATACCCCTCACTGCAGTCTCAGCTGTCCCTTTGGGAATGTTTGTGGCCAAGGCCAGTTCCACTAGATTGATATCACGGTCCTCTGCACAATGACAATCACCATCTCTGACACTTCGAAATGAAACTGGATCAGGTGATCCATGGCCATACACAGGCTGAAAGAAATATTAAGTTTACCTAAAAGTATTCAGCTTTATTCATATTATCATCAAGTTTGGCGGTTCTCAATACAATGCTTTGTTAACTGACACTGAACCGATTATGGTGACCTGGCTGTAAAAGGTCTAGTTAGGATAACAGTACATTCAAATAATTTACATAACTCAGAAGGGACTGAAATATTTTCAGGTCTTTATGATTGCAAAATAACTTTTGTTTATTTCCTGTACTATTTATATGAACTTTAAATTTAAATGTGGAGTTGAAGTAATCGGATTTATTGTAATCACATTTTTTTCCCTCAATTTTTTTTTTTGGCTGTACAGCACAAGTTCAATATTGAGTTGGCCCACCTTTTGCAGCTATAACAGCTTCAAATCTTCTGGGAAGGCTGTCCACAAGAATTAGGAGTGTGTCTATGGCAGTGATGGCAAACCTTGGCACCCCAGATGTTTTGAAACTACATTTGCCATGATTCTCAACTACACTGTGTGCAAGAGCATTATGGGAAATGTAGTTCCAACACATCTGGGGTGTCAAGGATCACCATCACTGGTCTATGGCAATGGTTGACCATTCTTCCAGAAGAGCATTTGTGAGGTCTGGCACTGATGTTGGATGGGAAGGCCTGGCTTGCAGCCCCCGCTCTAATTCATCCCAAAGGTGTTCTATTAGGTTGAGGTCAGAACCCTGCGCCAGTCAAGTTCCTCCACCCCAAACTTTCTCATCCATGTCTTTATGGACCTTGCTTTGTGCACTGGTCCAAATCATTTAGTGGAGGGGAAGATCATGGTGTGGGGTTGTTTTTCAGTGGTTGGGCTTGGCCCCTTAGTTCCAGTCAAGGGAACTCTTAGGCCTCATGTACAATGCTGCTAAACAGACGTTTAGGAGCAGCTGGGCAGTTTTTTTTTTTTCCACTGACCCTGAACTCTCCTCTGTTATCAGTACATGTACACAGGGTCGTTTACAGTTATTTCTTATGGGTTTTACTTCCTCTTTATTCCCCTGTAAAGTAAAAGCATAATGGGCTAGTATGCATCTTATACTAGCCCATTATTGTTGCACTTAACTGCAAACGAAGCCTGCAATGTCTGCACTGGTGAAACAACCATCTTCACCCCTTTTCCTTCCAGGGCCGCGGACTCCGGCTCTGTGACTGGCCGGAGTTAAGGGAGCCAAGGCACGGGCCCTATAGAAACGGCATGGGCCCTGTAGAAACGACATGATCATGCCCTTTCAAAACTGCATGCGCCAATGACGCCAGCGCAAGCTTATAGGGTAAGTATCTCCTAAACCTGCACGGTTTAGGAGATATTTCCAGTACCTACAGGTGAGCCTTATTATAGGCTTATCTGTAAGGATAAGTGTCCTGTAAGGGGTTACAACCACTTTAATGGTATTTTCAAGATTTTAAACCTGCAGCTTTCATGAAAATTACAGTTGGTGTTCCTGCCATGAAGATCTTTTTTCAGGTATTTCCTGTGTGGGTGACCAATGCCGTGTCCCAAACGAGTTTCTGTGTTGTCACACTGGCCAAAGATAAAGACTACAAGTAGTTGTTACATTACACAGGCATTGCCCACTGTTGTCACCACCATGAAACTCATCCTGAGAAATGTCATGCAGCCATTGCTGACTTACATGGACGCAGGCATGAAGTGGCTGTAAATAGGCCGCTATAAGTTCTGAGATTAAACAGATAATGTTAAGAGAATTAGCATTGTATCTAAAAGACAGAAATTTACATTTAGTTTGTACTACATGTTATAAGCATTCCTTTAGGGTTTCCATCCATTGGAATAGGTTAAAGTTGTTTTTAAATCTAGGTTAAGGATTATGTGTTAATTTTAGGTAATAATTTTAAATCATAGTAGTAGATGAGAATTCATGGATATTTGTGGAATCACTTTACTTTGAGCTTGTTGTCAGAAGTAAATACTCCACAATAAGCTACTAGCACCACCATACAGCAACCTGAAGCTCATCAAAAAAGTGTTCAGGGCACATAAGAGGCAGTAGCACTGCTCATAATGGAAGAATGCAGGTGAACAGCAATTGGGATATGAGGCACAGTTCAGCTGACTGGCAGACCTGTATCATAATAGTACGAAGGAGTCTTTACTTAGAAGTCATAGTCAACATACCTCAACATTGCTCCAGCGAAGAGCGCGGTTAAAGTCCTCTACAGTCAGTCTTCTACGCCTACAGTGCCTGAGTGACTGAGCACTAAACTGAGACACAAAAAGTGAGAACTAACATTATTTACAACAGTGCACAGAAAAATAAAGACATTTCTACAACTTTAGGGCCGGTTCACACAGCGATGCGCGGCGAGGCGTCTCCGACTTGCCTCGCCGCGACCTGCACGGACCTCAGCGGCGACTTGCAGAGGACTTCTGTATAGAAGTCAATGCAAGTCGCCCCCGAAGTCGCCCCAAACTAGTACAGGAACCTTTTTTCTGAGTCGGAGCGACTCGAGTCGCTCCTCTCAGAACGGTTCCATTGTACAGAATGGGGGCGACTTGCGGGAGCGAGGCGAGCCGTGTCGCCTCGCGTCGCAGTGTGAACCGGCCCTAAAGGACAGAGCCCCTGAGATTTGTTTACAAGTTAAAAACAGTTTTGTTTTTTAAACTTTTTTTTTTTGCTAGAAAATTACTTAGAACCCCCAAACACTATAAAAAAAAAATTCTAACACCCTATAGAATAAAATGGCGCTTGTTGCAATACTTTCTGTCACACCGTATTTGCACAGCGGACTTACAAGCACATTTTTTTTTTTGGAAAAAATACACTTTTTTAAAATTAAAAAATAAGACAACAAGTTAGCCCAATTATTTTTTTTATTGTGAAAGATAATGTTACGCCGAGTAAATTGATACCCAACATGTCACGCTTCAGAATTGCACCCCCTCGTCGAATGGTGACAAACTTTTACCCTTAAAAATCTCCATAGGCGACATTTAAAAAAAAAAATTCTACAGGTTGCATGTTTTGCGTTACAGAGGAGGTCTAGGGCTAGAATTATTGCTCTCACTCAACCAATCGCAGCAATTCCTCACATGTGTGATTTGAACAGGCGCTACTCACGTCTGCGTTTGCTTTTGCACGTGAGCTCTGCAGGATGAGGCGTGATTAAGCGTCACTTTTATTCCCATTGCAAGGAATGTGAACATCCCTTGTAATAGAAAAAAAAGAAGAAGCATGACAGGACTCCTTAAATATGAGATCTGGTGTCAAAAAGACCCCAGATCTCCTATTTACACTAAAATGCATTAAAAAAAAAAAAAAAAAAAAAAAAAAAAGGTCCCTTTAAGAGCTATGGGCGGAAGTGACGTTTTGACGTCGCTTCCGCCCTGCAATGGTATGGAGACAGGTGGGGGCCATCTTCCCCTCACTTGTCTCCATACCCAGCCAGCAGAAGGACCCAATCGCCTCTGCTGCTGCCGCCAACGGCTCCGTGATCTTGCGGCGAACCCCCCGCAGAGACCACTATTATCGGAAAGTGGTTAAGGCCTTATGCACACTGGATGTTTTTACAGCTGTGGTATTTGGCTTCAGGGTGTTTACTTCTGCAGCCAGAATATAAATATAAATTATAAAAAAAACATTAGCTATAGAAAGCTGTACAAAGAGTTTTTCAGCAGTTCTTTTAAAAAAAAAAAAACTATACTTTCACAAAAGATTATGGCTTAAAAACAGTGATAAATGCAAAATAGCCAAGTTTTTAAAGGTAAAAAAAAAAACTCCTTTTAAAACCCACTAGTTCAGAGGTTTTTTTCCAGCCAGAAAACGCTCCTGCCTAAAAAATGCTTATAACAGCCACTGGGGTTGATTTACTAACGGAAAATCCACTTTGCACTACAAGTGCACTTGGAGGTGCAGACGCTTTAGATCTGAGGCGAAGATCTGAAATAAGGGGAAGCTCTGCTGATTTTATCATCCAATCATGTGCAAGAAAAAAATGCTGTTTTTTATTTTCCTTGCAAGTCCCCCCCAGATCTACAACGGCTGCACTTCCAAGTGCACTTTTAGTGCAAAGTGGATTAGTAAATAAACCCCTATGTGTGCATGGACACAACACATAGGATAACATACAGGGGAGTTTACTGGCTGCAGGAAAAAAACTCCAGAAGTAAAAACAACAGCTGGAAAAAAACGCCCAGTGTGAGGCCTAAGAGGAGTTTTTCCAGCTGTAAAAGCACCAACTCTCTGAACTCTGAAAAACGCTACTGCAAAGCTCATTCTACAGCTACAGCTTTGTACAGGTAATGCTACTTGCGTTTTTATAGCGTTCAGCGCGCACAAGGCCTAAAACACAACAACGACCAGTAAATGTATTGGGAATAGCAACAATTAACATCAAAATACATGCACACCAGTGTTACACATAATACAATGAATATTCCAATGTGCACAGGTTTTCTCAATAAGAAATAAGGCTATTCATAAGATGCCATGTCTGAAAAGTGAGCCCCAAATATACCTGAGTAATTTCCCGCAGCCTGTAACACACATCCTCTGCCAGTAATGCAGCAACCTCATCGGTGATCTCCAGACCCACACTTTCTGCAGTCAGACGAACCGAGTCCTGACACAGCTCCACATAGCGCCGATCCTCTATGTGAGACATCCCGGGACTAAAACAATAGGGACATTGTTTATATACACTTAGACAGTATGAGGAGTAACCAGTTGGGGGGATATTTTTAGAGCACCACAAACCAAAAATGCCATTTAATTCATACATCTATGCCTCAATGCTTTTGTTTGCAAATGTTGATTGCTGAGAAAGCACTTTGAATCCCCCCTTTAGCATTTCTGGCTGTGGTCATGCTGAGTTAGGGCAGATGAGTCATGTAGCATTTACTTCCTGGAATCCATCTGTCATTAGCCCAGGCATGATCGTGTACTTCGCTGAGAAAACCCCTCCTTCTCTCATGAAGGCTTCTGGGATGTATGACATAATTTGCATAATTAATTGACCTACATTGCTTGGGGTTGTCCAAAGAAATTTGATAGAATTTGGTCAGGTTTGATGTGTGAAGTATTAGGACATAGAGGAGGTATAATTTTGTTGATTTTACTTCTATGCTGTGAATTTATATCTGGTTGCCTTGATTAGTTAGAAGTAAAATCAACTAATCTGTGCCGCTGACGTCAGTGGCTGCACGGAAGGTGAATATCTCCTAAACCATACAAGTTTAGGACATATTCGTTTTACCTACAGGTAAGCCTTAGACCCCTTTCACACCGGGGCGCTTTGCAAGCTCCCTGAAACGCCATTCACGCCAATGTGAAAGCGCCGAGGGCTTTCACACTGGAGTGGTATGCTGGCAGGATGGTAAAAAAAAGTCCTGCTAGCAGCATCTTTGGAGCGGTGTGTATACCGCTCCTGCCCATTGAAATCAATGGGGGAGCATGGCTATACTGCTTGCAAAGTGTTGCTGCAGCAGTGCTTTGTGTGTGGTTTTAACCCTTTTTCGGCCGCTAGTAGGGGGTTAAAAATCACCCCGCTAGTGGCTGAATACCTTCGCAAATACAATGGTAAATGACCGCTAAAAATAGCAGCGCTTTACCGCCGCCCCCCCCCCCCGTGAAAAGGGGCCTAATTATACGCTTACCTGTAGGTAAAAAAAAAAAAAAAAAAAAAATCACCTGCTGGGGTATACAACCACTTTCACAGCCACACGAGATATGGATTCACTTTGTGTACACCTAACACTTTTGCTCACCCAGGTATTACCTAGTAAAAACAGCAATGACATCACTGTGCTGTATATAGCCTGTGCAGAGAGCTGTGGGAGGGGCTGAGCAGGCTCCACCCACTACAGGCTGCCTGCAGAAACTACAGGAGGGGGCGGAGCCCAGACCAGTCACCCTGGACAAGGAGAGAGCAGCACTGAGCGGTCTGTATAGCCAAGCTTCACAGATCTGGAAGAAATAGACAAAGCACACCAAGTATTCCAGTAAGAATACACAAGATAAATGTAGTGGCTGATTACAGCGTGGAATGACTGTGTGTCTTTTCTATCTGCCCCCCAGTACTTTACAAGGATAGGAGGAGGTACCTATACACAACCTGCCCCGGGGTAATAGCAGTCAGCTCTCCCATTGTACACATACATACACACTGCACTAGACTATGGACCATTCCCATTTGCCTCTCTTTGACGTCACGACGTACTCTTCTCCCAACAAGCACTGCGCTCACGTACATCGCTCCGAGGCCTCTGCCGTAAAGCAGTGCGCATGCTTCTATCTAAAGGCCGCTGATAACTCAGCGAAGATGAAGGACAAACTCACCGAGCGATCCCCCCTCTCCTCACCGACTGCGGAGCTCGTATTCCCCGCCGCCTCACAGCTCGCCTGTCCTGTCAGCGGGGCGTACACATCGCTTATTGGCCAATGTTCTTGTCACTCATCCTCCATATAGTCATGTGATCAGAGGGCTGGGTTCAGGCTGTGTGCCTGGCTCGGATTGGTGGAGATACATGTGCGGTGTGTAGCGTGCACGCCGCATCTGCTGGTCTTCCAGAAAGCAGAACTCCTGATTGGACGTGGCTCCAGTTGTGGAAATTGCCCCAGTCCACGCCTCCCGACTTTGAGATTGGAAAGAGGGACACCTACTAACAAAAGCATGTAAGCATAGGGCACGCCCATGCCACGCCCCCTTTAAGGAGAATAACCCTAAAAAAATAAATAAAGATTAGTTAAAATGGAAGTAAACCCTTCCAAACAACTTTGACCTACAGGTAAGCCTAGATTAAGGCTTACCTGTAGGTCCAAGTAATATCTCCTAAACCTATATGGTTTAGGAGATATTTGCCCGAAAATGGGCACCGCTGTCTACGGCGCATGCGCCGTAGACAGCGGCGCGCATGCGCACTAAATGCGGCAAGTCCAAGAATGGATTTGCCAAATTTGTCGACTCCCGTGCGCATGCGCGGGAGTGACGTCATCGCGGCCTCGCCGTATGACAGCGGCGGAGCTGCGAGGCGCGACTCCCGTGCGCATGCGCGGGAGTGACGTCATCGCGGCTTCGCCGCTGTCATTGGTCGGAGCTGCGAGACGCCACCAGCAAGATGGACGCGGCGGACTACAGGGATCAGCGGCGACTTCGCTGGCTCCTGTGTCAGGTAAGTGACACATAATGAGCTACTATGCGATGCATAGTAGTCCATTATGCTTTACCTTTGCAGGGAAAAAAAGAGGAAGTAAACCCATCAGGGTTTACTTCCTCTTTAAACCTGCAAGTGCTTTTTTTTTTTCACCACAACATCCCTTGTAATAGAAAAAAAAAGCATGACAGGACTCCTTAAATATAAGATCTGGGGGGTCAAAAAGACCTCAGATCTCATATTTACACTAAAATGCAATAAAAAAAAAAAGTTGTCATTTAAAATAAATAAAAATAAATGTTCCTTTA
Source organism: Lithobates pipiens (assembly GCF_037356315.1). Taxonomy (NCBI): domain Eukaryota; kingdom Metazoa; phylum Chordata; class Amphibia; order Anura; family Ranidae; genus Lithobates; species Lithobates pipiens. Next base: position 69,603,823 of record NW_027507686.1, on the reverse strand, counting down.
AGAGCTATGGGCGGAAGTGACGTTTTGAAGTCGCTTCTGCCCTGCAATGGTATGGAAACGGGTGGGGGCCATCTTCCCCTCACTTGTCTCCATACCCAGCCAGCAGAAGGACCCGATCGCCTCCGCTGCTGCCAATGGCTCCGTGATCTTGCGGCGAATCCCCCGCAGAGACCACTATTATCGGAAAGTGGTTAAGGCCTTATGCACACTGGATGTTTTTACAGCTGTGGTAATTTGGCTTCAGGGTGTTTATTTCTGCAGCCAGAATATAAATATAAATTATAAAAAACACCAGTAGCATTAGCTATGGAAAGCTGTACAAAGAGTTTTTCAGCAGTTCTTTTAGAAAAACAATACTTTCACAAAAGATTATGGCTTAAAAAAAGTGATAAATGCAAAATAGCCAAGTTTTTAAAGCTAAAAAAACTCCTTTTAAAACCCACTAGTTCAGGGTTTTTTTCCAGACAGAAAACACCCCTGCCTAAAAAATGATTATAACAGTCACTGGGGTTGATTTACTAAGGGAAAATCCACTTTGCACTACAAGTGCACTTGGAAGTGCAGACGCTTTAAATCTGAGGCGAAGATCTGAAATGAGGGGAAGCTCTGCTGATTTTATCATCCAATCATGTGCAAGAAAAAAAATGCTGTTTTTTATTTTCCTTGCATGTCCCCCCCAGATCTACAACGGCTGCACTTCCAAGTGCACAGTGGATTCGTAAATAAACCCCTATGTGTGCATGGTCACAACACATAGGATAACATACAGGGGAGTTTACTGGCTGCAGGAAAAAAAAAAAACTCCTGAAGCAAAATTACTAGTAATGGCAGCAATCAGCTCATAGCGGGACTGCGATATTGCGCTGGACAAATCGGACACTAATGGCGCGGTTTTCCCGTCAAAATAAACTCCGAAATAAATTACTGGTTTTCCCGTCGAAATAAACTCCAAAGGTTTTTCCGACGGAATTCCACTGAAACTGTCCTGTCTCCAGGGGAGATGGGGTTCCCGTCCCTAGGGAAGATGGTGGGGCCCCTGTCCCAAGGGGTGAGAATGGGGTTCTCATCCCCAGGGGCGAGAATGGGGGGCCCTGTCCTCAAGTGAGAAGGGGGTCCAGTCCCCAGGGAAGATGGTGGAAGCCCTGTCCTCAAGTGAGAAGGGGTTCCTGACTGAAGGGGAGATGGGGTTCCTGTCCCATGGGAAAATGGTGGGGGCCCTGTCCCCAGGGGAGATGGTGGGGCCCCTATCCCCAGGGGAAATGATGGGGGGGCTCCTGTCCCCAGGGGAGATGATGGGGGGGGCTCCTGTCCCCAGGGGAGATGATGGGGGGCTCCTGTCCCCAGGGGAGATGATGGGGGGCTCCTGTCCCCAGGGGAGATGATGGGGCCCTGTCCCCAGGGAAGATGGTGGCAGGAGGGCAGTATTCCAACATGGATTTTATTTTTATAATCTGGTCACATTTTTTTTTTTTTTTTACTAGTAATGGTTGCAGCAATCAGCAACTCATAGCGGAACTCCGATATTGCGGTGGACAAATCGGACACTAATGACGTGTACACACGACCGGTTTTCCCGTCGCAATAAACTCTGAAGGGTTTTCCGACGGCGTTTCGCTGAAACTGTCTTGCCTACACATGATCACACCAAAGTCAGATCGTTAAGAACGCAGTGACGTACAGCACGTACGATGGGACTAGAAAAAGGAAGTTCAATAGCCAGTAGCCAATAGCTGCCGTCTCGTACTTGCTTCAGAGCATGCGTAGTTTTTGGTCCATCGGAACAGCATACAGACGAGCGGTTTTCCCGATAGGAATTGGTTCTGTCGGAAATATTTAAAACATGTTCTTTTTCTTTTCTCAAAAAAAATGGAAAAAGTCAGATGAGGCGCGCACACACACAATCGGAATATCCGATGAAAAGATTCCATCTGACTTTTTCTGTCGGACATTCCGCTCGTGTGTACGCGGCATTAGTGACACTTTTGACACTTTGTGGGAATCAGTAACACTAATACAGTGATCAGTGCTAAAAATATGTACTGTCACTGTACTAATGGCTGGGAAGGGAATAACATCTAGGGCAATCAATGGATTAAATGTGTGTCTAACAAGTGTTTTCTCACTGTGGGGGAGGTGATTTTACTAAGGGAAGACATAGATCCCTGTACCTGCTTTGTAGGAACACAGGATCGATGTCTTCCACACAGACAGAATGGTGAACTACCTTATTTACATAGGCAGACCACTAGGCGAGTCCGCCGGATCCGCCGATTGGCTCCGACACCCAGAAATGCAGGATCACGTATATAAGTGATCCTGCGCAGCGCGACCGCCCTGTAGCAGTAAATCAGCTATCGGCAACTGGTTAAGATCATCAGCATTATGATGACTCGCAGGCGGCAGGCACTCTATCATGGCTCTGGCTGGCTCTGTCACATAACATGGCTGCTGGGTGCTGATTTTGTTAACTTCTGACCAATAAGTGCCTGCTGCCTGTGAGTTCCGATACCATCCATTATGCCAGAGAGACTCACAGTGCATTGTAGTCTATTCACAGACGCCCCCAAAGCACACCCACGATTGGATCTGCTTCCCCTCTATTCCTGCTGCTGGACATCGTCAGCTGAGCTCAGCTGCTTCGCTCTGCCCATTACCGCCTCTGCCTGCCTCACAGCCTCTTAGGTCTCACTCTCCGGACCCCGGCTACTACTGGGTGGGGAGCAGAGGAAAATGACTCTGCCGGGGAAAGCAAGGAGATAAGCAGGCAGGCGGCTGGCCAGGATTTGAGCCAAGGCAGAAGAACATGTGAGCGGAGCTGAATGGGCATGTCCCGTAAACTAAAGAAATAGTCCATCCGCTCTGACCACTGCCAGCACATCATCATCAGAAAGGGGCACAGATAATGGAAAAAAATACACCTGCCTAAGCTAGTAGGAACGGGGTGTGTAATTCAGAATTCGTTTTTATTCTGCACTGACTGTCTTTGAAAATTGCCCCAGCTCCTGTTGAAGTCAAATCCGGGGAGAGTCTTGGTCCAGGGACAGTGTCCTCAATCCGGGGACTGTCCCCTGAAACCGGGGACATCTGGTCACCCTAAACTATATAGATCAGACCCAAATGAGGTATAGATGTGGAGGAAAGAGGGACAGAGGGACATTTCTCCAAATCGTCTGTGTGTATGGCGTCCCATACAACACCATGAGGGATCAATGTCCTTTTCAACAAAACAATAACGCTGGACATCAACTGAGCATGACATAAATGGCATGGCCGAGCAATCGGTGACAGATAGTGGTGGTCACAGGCAACCCAAGTTGTTCGGTTGTGGCATAAAAAATAAATAAAAAATTCCATGCCGTGTGGGACATGTTTATTAATGTGTAGATTGATCGCAAGTGATTCACAAGGGCGCTGCCACAACCAGATGAGGACTGACAACTCGCAGGGGCCCCCAGGTTTACAGATGGCCGCCACGTGGCAGCCATCTTTTTGATGCAACATTAACCGCTTCCTGCTCGCCAGCCGTGAAATGACGGCTGGGCAGCGCGGTTCTGGGTGGACGTCTTATGATAAAAAATCTGCTACAGTGTAGCATGACCATTAAATTGTCATTTAACCACTTCAATACCAGGCACTTACCCCCCTTCCTGCCCAAGTAAGTTTTCAGCTTTGTGCTCTATCGCTGTTTAAAGTGGGGTGCCCCTTAAAAAAAAAACTATTAATTAAAAGTCAGCAGCTACAAATACTGCAGCTGCTGACTTTTAATAATCAGACACTTACCTGTCCCAGGGTCCAGTGATGCTGGGGAACGTAGCACTGCTCGGCGGTGCTGGCATTCTTACTGTGGGCACCCGGCTGTGGCTGTCATCTGGGACCTGTCACATGTCCCGTGACTGACTGCGCTGAGGGGAAGTGACGTCACACCGAAAATTTTGCAAAAAATAAAAGTTTTGCTTTTGTTTCTGTTATAAAATTTTGTAAATAAGTAAGTTTTCTCCTTCACTGATGGGCACTGATAAGGCAGCACTGATGAGGTGGCACCAATGAGCAGGCACTGACAGGCACCCGACGATGGGCACTGATGGGTACTCACAGGCGACACTGGTAGGCTGCAGAGATGGGTACTTATGGGTGGCACTGATGCTGGGCATTGATACCTGCCACTGATATGCAGCACTGATAGGCATTGTGAGTGGGCATTCATTGGCTGCTGCCTTGACACAGATTTGCATTTCCCTAGTGGTCAAGGGGGGCGCATACCTGGTGGTCCTGGGCAGCATGATGGTGGTCCTAGGTGGGATCCAAGGGGGGGCTGCACTGATAAACAATCAGCACAGAACCCCCTGTCAGGAGAGCCGCTGATTGGCTCTCCTCTACTCGTGTCTGTCATACGCCAGTGAGGGAAAAGCCGAACAGTGCCTCTTCCTGTTTTCATCGTGCTCATTTGTGATTGGACATGGTTGATCACGTGGTACAGAGGTCACGTTGGAGGCTCTCTACTGAGATTGGTGTAGCGGTGTGTCAGTCTGACACACCACACCACCGATCACCGCGATGCACGCCCCACGGGGCTGTTATCCTGCTGAACGTCATATGATGCCCAGTCAGGATAACTGAACCACCGCCCGGCCGTCACTCAGCTATAGGCCAGGCGGGAAGTGGTTAAACATCAACAGCGCTAAAAGCTAAAAATTGGCTTGGGCAGGAAGGGGGTGTAAGTGCCCCTGTATTGAGGTGGTTAATGTGGGCATACCCTTGCGAAGGGACACTATGCTCGACGACATGCAGAATGGCAGTGAACTTAAAACTGGCAACCTAGTGTAGCGACGGCTCCTGAAGAGCACGGGCTATGCGTTTTTCAAAGTTAAAGTTTTACCTAAACTGCAGTTTGGTTTGGGTACAATTGTTTACATTCTAACTTTTAGATGTTCAGCCTGGCCACAGGGGGCACTGTCTCTTCTGGTAGGCATGGAACTATGGTCTGGTTAGGTGCTTAAATTACTCTCTCTTGGAGCTCGTCCAGTGGGAGTGGCGCTCTCACTGTGCTTTCTGGGAGAGGGCACTTAAGATGCGGACATCACGTGGTTCAGGGTTCCGAAGCTATGGCCTGGGGTGCGGATCCACCCAATTTTGATGTCTCGGGGCTGGCTACCCCGAGGCAAGGAAACTAAAAGAGGATTCTGAGGTGGTTGGGTGCCGTCTCCGGTTCGGGAGAGACCCAGTGACTTCAAGCATTCCAGGGGAGGACTCTTCAGAAGAAGACCACGTACGGGTTGGTTTCTTAGTAAGAGCCTGGAAGGGCTGAAGTACCCAAGAGAATATGGTCTTGTGGATATCGCCAAGCTGGCTAAAAGATTCAGGTATCCTAAAAGTGTTTTTAAGCTTAGTTTCCCTACGTGCTCTACAACGTCTGTGGCAGAGACATTATCTTGTACGCTCTACAACAGCGTCTGTGGCAGAGACTTGTTCCTGAGTAAGCACCTTGTTGGATGCTAGGCCTTGTGAGAGAGGGACTGTCCAACCTGAGTGATCATCCAGTTGCGAATGGCTATTCTCTGGATGCAGTCAAAGCAAGTTCTTCAACATTTTGACTTTGACACTAATGCCCCGTACACACGAGCGGACTTTTCAACATCCAAAGTCCGAAGGACCGAGTCCGTCAGACTATCCGATCGTGTGTGGGCTGCAACGGACTTTTGATTCGCCAAAGTCTGACGGACTTTAGAAATGAAGCCTGCTTCAAATTTTCCCGAAGGAACTCCGCCGGACCCGGTCCCCTTCGAAAACTCCGCTCGTGTGTATGCTACTCCGACGGACTAAAACCGACGCTAGGGCAGCTATTGGCTACTGGCTATGAACTTCCTTATTCGAGTCGGGTCGTACGTCATCACGTTCGAATCCGTCGGAGTTTAGTGTGATCGTGTGTGGCCAAGTCCGTTCGGCCGAAAAGTCTGTCAGAACTCCGTCGGAACTCCGTCGGAACTCCTTTGGAAGTCTGTCGGACATAAGTCCTCTCGTGTGTACGGGGCATAAGAGTACCTGAACTTCCCTTCCAACCCTCTGATCCCAATTTAAGAGACTGTTCATTGTCTACGTTTTGCAAATAAAATCCAGTCAAGTGGATCTGTTGTTGGTCTCTCAAGTTACTGGGCCATTTACCACGGGACACCCCTAGACGTGCCAAGAGGAAAACAGAAGGCAACGGTAAGCCCAAATCTAACCAGCAACTCCTTTAGGGGTTAGTGCTACACTAGTAAAGGCACTAGGAGCCTCTCATGGGTAGTGACACCTTAACAGCATCATGGGCCCCTGGTCAAAATAATGCACTTGGATCCCCACCAGTAGGGATGAGCCGAACACCCCCTGGTTCGGTTCGCACCAGAACTTTCGAACGGACCCCAAATTCATACGAACGTTAGAACCCCATTGAAGTCTATGGGACTCGAACGTTCAAAATTAAAAGTGCTAATTTTAACGGCTAATATGCAAGATACTGTCCTAAAAAGGGTTTGGGGACCTGGCTCCTGCCCCAGGGGACATGGGTCAATGCCTAAAATGTTTTTAAAAATGGCTGTTTTGGCGGGAGCACTGATTTTAATGACGATTAAAGTGAAAAAAAAGTGAAATATTCCTTTAAATATGGTGCCTGGGGGGTGTCTGTAGTATGCCTGTGAAGTGCCACGTGTTTCCCGTGTTTAGAACAGTCCCTGCACAAAATGACATTAAACGGAAATAACACCATTTAAAACTGCTTGCGGTTTTAATGTTATATCTGGTTCCTGCAATATGGTTGAAAATCATTGAGAAAAATGGCATGGGTAGCCCTCCCTGCCCATTACCAGCCTATTTGGGTCTTGTACGCATATTATGGGGAACCCTGTACCCATATTTAAAAAAGGAAATGCGTGTGGCCCCCAGGCCCTATATACTCAGAACAGCAGTATACAGGCGGTGCAAACAAGACAGGGACTGTGTAGGTTTGTTGTGTTAAGTTGAATCTGTTTGTAATTTTCAACTGGTACATTTTTAAAGTGTAGCTCCAGTCAAAAAAAACTATTTTTAAGCTTTTTGGAAAACATAGGGAAGGGTTATCACCCCTGTATAATTTGTTTTGTCGTCCATCTTTTTTCATCTCACTTGCTGTTGTCTCCTTCCGTTTGCAAGTATGAGATGTTTGTAAGTTGGATGTTTGAAAGTAGGGGCCTGCCCTATATGCTCTGCAGAAATGGCGGAACAAGGTGTTGGTTTTGCCACAACATTGTAAGCCCTCAAAGTGACTCTTGGTGGGCGCTGGAGCACCCTGCTGTGAACAATTATATCAAGAATTGTAATTACATGCCATTGTTGAACAGTGGTAGAAAAATTGACCTTTGGTGGTTGTGGTGCTGGTGCCACAACACTATAAGTCCTCACCGTTACTCTGGGTGGGCACAGGAAGGGGCCCTCCTGTGAAATATTATATCAAAAATTGTAATTAAACGCCCCTGTTAAACAGGGGCAGAAAAATTGGGCCTTAGGCACTGGTGCTACCACACTGCAACCTCTGCCATATACTCTTGTTTTATTGCAGGAATTAGCCCTGCTGCAAAGCATTGCATCAAAAATTTTACTTAAACGCCCCTGTTAAACAGGGGCAGAAAAATTGGGCTGATGGCATCACCCAGAACCAGAAATGTTCTTCCAACATATCAGCGGAGGAGGAAGAGGATAGACAATCAACATAACAGGACAGTCACTCAGCATCAGCATAGGCAGTCTTGAAGGGATGTGATATTTAAAAAAAAATTATTCGGTTACATCAGCTTCAGGTGCTTGGTAGCTGTGGGTGATCCAAGACTGATTCATCTTGATGAAGGTCAGTCGATCAACTGATTCAGTGGACAGACGCACCCTGTGATCGGTAACAAAGCCACCAGCAGCACTGAAGGTGCGTTCCGAAAGAACGCTGGATGCAGGACAGGCCAGTAGCTCAATTGCATACTGTGCAAGCTCTGGCCAGTGATCCATCCTCAAGACCCAGTAAGCCAGAGGATTTTCGGTGGGAAAGGTGTCCAAGTCTGACCTTGCCCCTAGGTATTCCTGCACCATGTAAATCAGACGCTGGCGATGGTTGCTGGAACCGATCATACCTTGGGGCTGCGGACTAAAAAATTATCTGAAAGGATCAGTCAGACGGCCACCTTCTCCACCGCTCCTTCTGACCGATGCCTCAGCAACACGTTGTCCAGGACCAGGAGTTTGTAACCTCCCAGTCTCTGGGAACGCGTTGCACAGACCTTTCTGCAAGGCCTCCCGGAGATGTCTCATCCTCTGCTCCCTCTGCGATGGCAAGATAAGGTCGGCAACCTTACCCTTGTACCGTGGATCAAGGAGAGTGGCCAGCCAGTAATGGTCCCTCTCCTTGATCCGAAGAATACGAGGATCCTTCCGCAGGCTTTGCAGGATCAGGGAGGCCATGCAGCGTAGGTTAGCTGAGGCATTCGGTCCAGAGTCCTCTGGGTCACTAAGGACAACATGATCCGCAGCTACCTCCTCCCAGCTACGTACAAGTCCACGTGTTTCTTGGGACTGTAAATCATCCCTACAAGACTGCTGCTGCTGAGTGCCAGCCTCCACCTCCATGCTGACACAATCATCCTCCTCCTCTTCCTGTGTGATGGGTGGCACAGCAGGAACACTGTCTGGATAAAGGGGGCCTTGAGAGGCAAGGAAGTCCTCCTCTTCCTGCCTCTGTTCTGCCTCAAGTGCCCTGTCCATTATTCCACGCAGCATATGCTCCAAGAGGTGGACAAGAGGTACAGTGTCACTGATGCATGCACTGAAACTGCTCACCATCCTTGTGGCCTCCTCAAACGGTGACAGGACAGTGCATACATCCCTGATCATGCCCCACTGGCGTGGTGAGAAAAAACCAAGCTCCCCTGACCCTATCCTGGTGCCGTAGTCGCACAGGTACTCATTGATGGCCCTCTGCTGCGTGTGCAGCCACTGCAGCATGGCCAACGTTGAGTTCCATCTGGTGGGCATGTCACATATAAGGCGGTTCTTGGGCAGGTTCAACTCCTTTTGGAGCTCAGCCAGCCGAGCACAGGCATTAAATGATCGGCGGAAATGCACACAGACTTTCCTGGCCTGCTTCAGGACATCCTGTAAGCCAGGGTACCTGCCCAAGAACCGCTGCACCACCAGGTTAAGGACGTGAGTTACACAGGGCACATGGGTCAGTTGTCCCTGTCGGACAGCGGAGAGGAGGTTGGTACCATTGTCACAAACCACCATTCCTGGCTTAAGCTGGCGTGGCATCAACCACCTCTCGGCCTGCCCCTGCAGAGCTGACAAAACATCCGCCCCAGTGTGGCTCCTGTCCCCCAAACAAACCAGCGCAAGCACGGCATGGCATCATTTTGCCTGCGTACTTGCGTAGCCCCTGGAACGCCTACGAAGCACCGCTGGTTCCGAGGACAGAGCACTGGAAGAGGCCATGGAGGAAGAAGAAGAGGAGGGGGTGGAGGAGAGAGGCGTGTCACAACCAATAGTAGCATTTTGGAGGCGTGGTGGCGGAACAACCTCCAACACTACTGCACCTTGTCCTACATCCTTCCCAGCTGCCAGAAGAGTGACCCAATGGGCCGTGAAAGACAGGTAACGTCCCTGTCCATGCCTGCTGGACCATGAGTCAGCGGTAATATGCACCTTACCGCTGACCGCCCTGTCCAGCAAGGCAAGGACATTGCCTTCCACATGCCGGTAGAGAGCCGGAATCGCCTTCCGTGAGAAAAAGTGGCGTTTGGGGACCTGCCACTGAGGAACCGCACATTGTACAAACTCACGGAAGGGGGCCGAGTCTACCAACTGAAAAGGCAGCAGTTGAAGTGCTAGCAATTTAGCCAAGCTAGCATTTAACCGCTGGGCATGTGGATGGCTGGGAGTGAACTTCTTTCGCCGGTCCAGCAGCTGGGGTAGGGACATTTGCCTGCTATAATCAGACGTGGGTGTACCGCTAGCAGAGTTCCCGGAAGCACTTGGCTGTGACACACCTAATTCTACACCTTCATTCCTCTCAGAGCAGGTTTCAGAGAGGACTGAAGGTCTAGTGGGGTTGGAGATGCCAGCTGATGAGGAGCAAGGAGAGGTCCGCTTTGTTCTTTGGTGTGGGTCTTTGAGGTACGCTTGCCAACGAGCTGCATGGCAGGTCAACATATGTCTGGTCAAGCATGTGGTGCCCAAGCGGCTGATGTTTTGGCCACGCGAGATACGCTTGAGACTGAGGCCGGCAACCGTGATGGGGGCCCCCTCCTAGTGGCCCGGGCAGTGCATGAATGGTTATGGCTAGGGGGCGGACTGACCAATCAACTTGGGTCAATAGAAATCATCATTACATGTTGCTCATAGCTTGGACATGTTCCTTTTGTCTCACTCAATCGACCTTCAATTCAATAGTTCTTGTTGAATAGGACATTGATTGTTTAGTTGTATCACACGTACGGTCACCGTTTTATGTAAGAGAGTTGCAATGTCCCAGTGTAACCACCAAATAGGTCAAAAATAAACCACCCAGTGTGACCCACACAACATACTGTGCTCCTAAATTTTGACACAAAAAAAAAAAAAAAAAAAAAATACCCACACAATTGCATGACAACTACTCTGTCATCGACACTGAACCCAAATTAAGTTAATATTTGAGAGAGCTTTTTGGTGGTATTTAAATCTGATGTTTAGGCAGCTAACGTACCTATACTCAAGTTAATAACCCATGTCACGTTAGCATAGCTCCCAACTGTCAGATTTGGAACAGACAGTTGTCCCTCGTTTTGGTCTGCTCTATATAAAATGCACTACTCATCTATCAAAACGCATTTCCCAGTGCTAAACCTTTCATCCAATTTTTAAATTGCTGTATTTGTAAATTCAAAAAGCCAGCATAAAGGAATAGTTATTTGGGGGGGGGGGGGGGGGGGGGGGGGGGGTTTACTAGGTTTAAATCAAATTTTTTTTTGTACAATTCACCTTTAAGGGTCCGTTCACACAGGGGCAACACGACTTTTGGAGGCAACTTGACACGACCTGAACACGACTTTAAGTCGCCCCAGGCCAGGCGACTTTTGCCGCAGCCAATCAGAGAATGATCTCTCAAGAGGGAACTCCACGCCAAATTATGAAAAAAAAAAAAAAAATTGGCGTGGGTTCCCCCTCCGAGAGCATACCAGGCCCTTAGGTCTAGTATGACTAGAAAGGGGAACCCCCCCTACGCCGAAAAATGGCATGGGGGTCCCCTCCAGATTCATACCAGACCCTTATCCGAGCACGCTACCCGGCCGGCCAGGAAAGGGGGGGTGGGGGGGGGGGGGATGAGCGGCGGCGACAGAAGACTGGGCCACCGCCTGTAAAAGAGCTATAAGAAGGCACGGTGGCCCGGCAGAAGAAGAACCGAAGAGGGGGACAAGACCCCTGAAGTCGGAAGAAGAGGGCAGCGGCGAGGAAGAAAGCCGGGCTCCTCCGCTAGTAAAAGAGCTACAAGAAGATAGCGGAGGAGTCCGGCGAGAAGACCCCTGAAGACGGAAGTCCCCCGGAGCTGTGCAAAAAACTATTTTATCTTGTGTGTTATGTTTTTTTGTACTTTTTTTTTCCACAGGTGAATGGGTAGGGGTACATTGTACCCCATACTCATTCACATAGGGTAGGGGGCCGGTATCCGGGGGGCCCCCTTATTAAAGGGGGCTCTCGGATTCCGATAAGCCCCTCGCCCACAGACCCCGACAACCAACAGCCAGGGTTGTCGGGAAGAGGCCCTTGTCCTCATCAACATGGGGACAAGGTGCTTTGGGGTGGGGGGGCCGTGCGGCCCCCCCTTCCCCAAGGCACCCCCAATGTTGAGGGCACGCGGCCTGGTACGGCTCAGGAGGGGGGCGCACGCTCGTCCCCACCCCCTTTCCTGGCCGACCGGGTAGCGTGCTCGGATAAGGGTCTGGTATGAATCTGGGGGGGGACCCCCACGCCGTTTTTTCGGTGTAGGGAATTCCCCTTGGAATCCATACCAGACCTAAGGGCCTGGTATGCTCTCGGAGGGGGAACCCACTCCAAATTTTTTTCATAAACTTGGCGTGGAGTGCCCTCGAGAGCTGATAATTCTGTCAGAGTCACCTCCGTATAAACGGAGATCCGACTTGGAGGCGACCTCCATTGAAATCAATGGGTACCGGTCGCCTACAAGTCGGATTCAAGTAGTGTGCATTAAGACGGCTCATTCACTTACATTGCTTTTTAAATGTTGTCCGACCTGAGGCGACCTGAAGTCGGATCGGAGTTGCCCCTGTGTGAACGGACCCTAAGGGGGAGTGGCAGGGGGTGTGTCCTATGCCCACATACTTTTGCCAATAGGTGTCCCTCATTCATCTCAGAAAGTTTAGAGGTATGCATAAGCAGCTGGATCCTGTACAAATCCTCATTGCTATGATGCCCGTCTTCCTGTCCCTGAATTTCTAGTGCTGTGGGGGTTAAAGTATAAGTATGGATATCTCTCCCTCCAGTGGTTTAACGATGAATTACATCTAGGCAATATATATATATATATATTTATAAGGGCAAATTGGTGTGTACTCATTAGGGCACTTACTGGGTGCTGCTGCCACCATCTTGACAATGAAAAACTGGCAGTGAAGCCTTCACAGGAAGCCCAAACTTCTGGCTCAATTCCACATGGTGATCTGAGCCATAAGTGGGAACCTATCAAAACCAAGTACCTGCTTGCCCAAAAGGTGCCAAATGTGGCGAGGCAGACAAGCAGAGCTGCACTTTAACAGTGCCAACCTCACACAGATACTGCAGCAGAATGGCACAGCTGTGCAAGATGCTGTACGGGTATGTTGTCCCCTTTAAGAGCCACCAGAGGACATGCACCTGCTGCATGGCAGGGGACCCAATGCATGTAGACACACAAATCACTGTTCTGTCAGGGGAGAGGAGACCCACCATTTGTTCCATAGTTTGCAAATCAATATACACTTTTTTTTTACCAAATATATGTAGAATATATATTGGCCCAATTATGAAGATGCTAAAATATTTTGGGGAGGGGAACAAAAAAAAAAAAAAAAAAAAAAGTCCAAAATTAGAACAAGGGCAGTAGATTTAATAGATGGAAAGATGAAAAATATGACTGAAGGTCCACTTTAAGAAATCATAGTAGTTTTAATTAGTGATAAAGCACATCTTGTCATATAAAACTCAAAATCTACGTCCATTGGCAATATTAATATCGTTGATAAAGGAATAATTTAAACATTTATGTACATAAGAGCAAAATAAAGTTAAAAATCAAACCCTCTTAGAAAGTTTGACATGTTAAAGTACTAAAATAAAACATTTAGCAGTCAAGTAGAACATGCAGATCCTGTGCGTTATCCTCTGCGACAATCTGCTGCATGACAGATTTGTTGTCCTCTTCTCCCAGGATCTGTAGGCGCAGTGCAAGCGGTAAAAGAAGGGTAGAAAACTTAAAAGCATTGTTAGCAGTGGAGTCACTGAAAAGGTCGTTGCAGGTATCACTGTCCGATTCGGAGGGTGAAATGGATCCACTTCCAGCATTGTTTCCCGTTCCCCAGCGGTCTAGAGGTGGTGTGTGCTTAAAGAGACAGTGAACACCATAAGGACAAACACCCAGTGCAGCATAGTGCCGACAAGCATCCCGCATCTCCCGAGGGTGCTGAAAGAGGCATCTAGACCCATAAGGGCAGCCTGCAAGTGAATGCCAAAGGCGACATACCTTCTTGCTGTGAAAGGGAGATGGGCGCCGTTGTCGAAGGCGAATGGTTTCTGGCACTTCCCTCCGCTCACTGTGGCTATGGATAAACAGGCAGCGTGGGCCATAGCTGCAGACTCCGAGGAGGTGGAATGAACGGCACAATTCAGTCTTGTATTTTGGGTGCTGGAATGGTGGGCGAAGGTCACTTAGACCATGGGCAAATTGGCAACGGTTTTGGTAGGCACAGAATCCATTTTCTGAATAGCTATTGCACAGTTCAGTTTTATAACGCAACGAAGAGAATCCGGTTTTGTGTGCACCACTGGAGAAGGCCAGGAAGTCTTCATCCAAAGGAGAGCTTGTTGAAGAGAAGTTATCCAGACTGTTGATTTCAAACATCTGTCAAGGATATGAACGAAGCAGTCAAACCACATGGAAAGGAGCATGCATTATTAAAATAAAAAGAAACAAACCTTTACTGACATCTGTAAATAAGAGCACCAACTAAATATTATACAATGAATTAGTTACAGAAGTGGCACATGGACAATCTGTTATTGTCCCAAAACACCCACAAAAAAAAAAAAAAAAAAAAAAAATATAGAAGAATGGCAAACAAAAATGCAATTTGTAAAGCATTTTCCTGGTGCCAACATTGCAGCATACATCATGCATGCTGCTGTTGACTGGCACCAGAAAGGAAACTTATGGTAAATATTTCATTCCGTTTTCCTGGCACCAACTTGGCAGCATACTTGTGGTAGTGTACTGTGATGGACTAGAACCAGGAAAGGAAAATTACAGTAAGTATTTGACACAATTCTCCCATTACCCAAACCAGTGTTCACAAATATGGGTTTGTTGCGATGCATAGTAGCCCATGCTGCTTTACCTTTGCAGGGAAATAAAGAGGACGTAAAACCCCCATCATTGTTTACTTCCTCTTTAAGACACTGGGGCAGAGTGGCTCAGTCAGCAGCTGTTGCATCGCTGACAATTTTATTATAATAGAAAGCTAAATGCAACTGAAAGCACCCAGCCATAAAGCTGTTGTAAACTGGACACGTTTTCTTCTTGTACCCTGAAAGGCAGTCATAACATGCTAGAATGCATTGCATACTAGCACATTACCTGAAAACATAGCATTCCAGCACCAAGACAGAGCTGCAGGCACTCCCATGTTCACACTTCTTGCTTCCAGGTTCAGACTCCAGCTCTGACTAGCCGGAGCCGTGATTTCACATTCCCATGCAGGTGTGTGGGAGCCACTATTTATGGCACAGGGCTCTGAACCCGGGTGCCTGTTACTTCAGAGCACATGTGCCAGTTAGGGCACCGACCACATGCACAGTAAATCTCTCCTAAACGGTGCACATTTAGTCTTTACACTACCTATAGGCAAGAGTAAAAGCAGTTTACTTCCACTTTAAATTGGTGGCTCTGTGCAAGATCTGCCAGTCAGAAAGATGGAGGATGATCCGGACACCGCACCAACAATCGACTAATCCATGTGGGGGGGGGGGGGGGGGGAGGAAGCTGTGTTATTCATTCACAGGGACCTGTAGCGTCAATGACTGCGAGCATGCTGATCAGTGCACTTGTAGTCCAAGAGAGAAGTTAATGGAAGCAACTATGAGCGTGCAAATACAATACGCACCCAAGACTTCAATTTACATAGTAGGGCACCCTAGATACTGGAGTTCCTCAGCAGGCAGAGCATATATAGTGGATATAAAAGTCTACACACCCCTGTTAAAAATGTCAGGTTTCTGTAATGTAAAGTAAAACTAAAATTTGGTTGCACAATTGCGCACATCTTATAACTGGGGATGTAGCCGTGTTTAGAATTAAGCAATCACATGCAAAACTCATGTAAACCACCTCAATACTCGGTACTTACACCCCCTTCCTGCCCAGGACATTTTTCAGCACGGTCACCATGTGAAATTGTTATAATTTTCTTCCCGCATCGCATGCCTCCCGCCGGCAGTTCACACTGCCCTATGCGGACTGCTGGGAGTGTCAGTGAAATGTTAATGACACCCCCAGATCAGTTCGCATATCGCAGTGCGATCTGCAAACTCGGACAGGAATCGGATCGCATGGTGTGAACACCCATGCGATCCGATTCTGCTGCGGACCAAAAAAAGGGTCCTGTGCGAGTTTGCGGCGGGTGCGATGCGAATTCAGCCATACTATCTGTATGGCTGAACTCGCATCGCACAGAGATCGGATGCGATTTGCACTCCAGTGCGAATCACATCCGGTTCTCGCTGCCGCAGCGGTGTGAACCCAGCCTAACTGAGGGACGCTGATGAGGCAGCACAGATTGCTGAAACTTAATAGTAATCAGGGCACTGATTATCAGTGCCCAGATTACATCCTTAGATGTTCTGTGGAGATGCTGCTGATCGGCTCTCCTCTCACTCCGTCAATGAGGCGAGGATCACCAGCATCTGTGTTTACATGCGACCAGCTGTGATTGGACACAGCCGATCACATGGTTAATGAGCCACAGCTCTTTACACAAATCAGGGTCAGACTGTGTCCTAGCAACATGCCCGCGATTGCAACGTACCCCCAGGAGCGGTTGTCCTGGGAGGCCATCATATGACATCCACCCAGAACGAGAGCCGCACTGCCAAGCAGCAATTTGACGGTGGGTGGCAGGCAAGTGGTTAAATAGGAGTCAGTACACCTGTCATTTAAAGTGCCTCTGATTAACCTCAAATAAAGTTCAGTTGTTCTGCAGGTCTTTCCTGACATTTAGTTGCTTCCTACAGCAGAAGCCGTGGTCCGCAGAGAGATCTCATTGTTAAAGAGGTATCAGTCAGGAGAAGGGTACAATTTAGTTTCCAAGGCATTAGATATACCATGGAACAGTGAAGGCTGTCATCAAGTGGAGAATATGGCACGGACACATTACCAAGAACTGAACGTCCCTCCAAAATTGATGAAAATACAAGAATACTGGTCAGGGAGGCTGCCAATAGGCCTACAGCAACATTAAAAAAAAAAAAGTAGCTACAAGAATATCTGACAAGTACTGGCTGTGTGGTACATGTGACAATCTCCCGTATTCTTCATATGTCTGAGCTAAAGGGTAGAATAGCAAAACAGAAGCCTTTTCTTCAGAAAAACAGCCAAGCCTGGCTAAATTTATGAAAAACACATCTGAAGTCTCCCAAAAGCAAGAAAAATTAGTTATGGTCTGATGAAACCAAGGTTTAACTTACTACAATTCCAATAGAAATGTTTGGTACAAACACAAGGCACAGCACCAAAAAAACACCATACCCACAGCGATACATGGTGGTGGCAGCATCATGCTTTGGGGACGTTTTTCTTCAGCTGGAACAGGGGCCTTGGTCAAGGTTTAGGGAATTATGGACAGTTCCAAATACCAGTCAATATTGGCACAAAACCTTCAGGCTTCTTCTAGAAAGAACTTCATCTTTCAGCATGACTTCACCAGAAGATTAACGTTTTGGAATGGCCCAGCCAGAGCCCAGACCTGAATTCCATTGAAAATCTGTGGGGCGATCTGAGGAGGGCTGTGCGCAAGAGATGCCCTTGCAATCTGACAGATTTGGCGTGTTATTGCAAAGAGTGGGCACATATTGCCAAGTCAAGATGTTTCATGCTGATGGCCTCATAACCAAAAAGACAGTGCTGTAATAAAATCAAAAAAGGTGCTTCAACAAGAGTATTAGTTTGAGGGTGTGCACACTTATGCAACCATATTTTATCTTTTTACTTCTCGCCACGCAAAATATTTTAGTTTTTTCGTTCAGCTGAGTTTTATAGCTTAGAAGTCATTAAAAAAATAAAATAAAAAAAAAAAAGAAGTGGAAAAAAAGTTCTGAAATTTCTTCTGTCTCATTTTTTTTACATCACAGAAACTGGACATTTTAACAGGGGTGTGTAGACTTTATATCCACTGTATAAAGGAATCCCTAGGTGTCCCTTTTTCAGTTGTCTTGGGATTTTACTGGTTTTAGATCCTAAACAAAGAGGGGTATGAGTTGGGATTTGCAATTAACTTGCCCTAGGCTTAAGAATACCCATGGCTTAATTTATCAAACAGGTACTGATGTGGTGTTGCCTCCTCTTGGACCTTAGATACAAAACCAATAGATAAATACACACCAGGTGCTCTTCCCTTCTGACTCAGCTGCCTGTAGGAAAGACAACTTCTTCATCAAGAGATTATGCAAACAGGTGATGTCATTGCACCATTAAGCCGTCATTCACATCGGGCAGTTCTGCTAGGTCAAATCGACAACCTATTGCTGGTGTTCTGTCGAGAAGTGTCACCCCATCAGATAGTGTCTAGGCTGAAGGGCACATGCGCAGTAGATAACAGCACAGGCACACAATAGCCGACAGAACTTTTTCTGTCAGATTGTGCCCCACGATCCCCTGGCGAGTTCATGTTAGGCAGATTTCTACACGTTGTGTGTAGAAGTAGATGGCCAGTGCATGCGCCCTTCAGCCCAGGCACTACCCGATGGGGGGAGCACTTCATCAGAACACCAGCCAAATCCATGCGATGTCAATTTTGGGGCACCGCACAGATTCCCAAAAGTAGTTCCTGCACTACTTTTGGCAACAGACGTTTGTCCAGGAACCCATGCAGATCTCTGAAAACAAAACAAAAAAAAAAAAAAAAAAACTGGGAGTTCAGCTGAACTTGCATGACTTCAAACCCAAATTCAGTGTGAAATTCATCCCCATGGTCAGCCCATTAGAGGAGGGGGGGGGGGGGGGGGGGGAGGGAAAGGACCCCTGCAGGTGCAGTGCGATTTGAGCCATACAAATGGAAGAACTCAAATCACATGCACTTTGAACAGGAATGCGGTTCCCTGCACTGTTATATAGTGTGACCCGCCAGATAACATGCATTTGTACTGAGAGACTTTCCTGCTACTATCAGCTCCCATTTCAACAAACAGTACAAACTTTTAGCACTTCCAGGTACCATGTACTGTCTGCCTACAAATGCACGATAGATTATGCAGGGCCTCAGATTACATTTTTAGAAAGTGTGATCGGGCGTACAATTTCACACACATCCCAACTCTTATGGCAGATCAAGTTTTAGCAGGCTCAGCAAGGACCAGGTGACTTTACAAGCTGGTTGTACAAGATTCTGTCTGTTGGCTTCTGTACACCAGCTTGTTAACGTTTGATCAGTGCTGCCGGCTATAGCCAGGAGGTGCTGATCAGTGGATTCATTCATTTGTCGGGATACAACCAATCCATGGGAGGCAGACAATTCAGGTCATTTCATTTTTCTGCTGCTTGAACAAAATAAAGATAAACAGGAAGGATTTTCATATGCAAGGTTGTAGGGGGGCATTGGAAGTGTGTGGTAGAGCCACTGTTTTTACCACCCCCAATGAGCCACTCACAATGCCATGACTCCCAGCAATACATGTCGCTTTCAATGGGCAGTGCCACCGCTGGGTGAGAGGTGCAGATCTATGCTGCTGCACCAGAACCACACTGCAACTGCATGCAATGCACACAATTGCAGTACTATGGCAATTATAGGGGGTAAATCAGGCAGTGAGGAGCCAACATATTGCCTCACCTGACAAAAACCTCTGAAAAGCTCTGAGTACAGATCACTTTTCACTTGTGAATGATCCCTAAGACACGCAATCCTCCAGGGATCACATGGCACACAGGCCTCTAGAAGTGGCTTTATAAAACACATGAATTGCTCCATAGATCACTTCCAGGCACACAGCTGACCTGAGCCGGGGATGCCCGCACAACGTGCAGAGACACCCCATAGAGGCCGCAGCTCCTCCATCTAGGAGGACATAATAGAGAAGAAGGGCTCTCAGCCCGATCCTCACCTTTGTCTCCCCCTGCAGGCCCATCTCTATCGGTCTGGATTGTTTGCGCTCTGTCCGCTACCAGCTGATCACCTGCCGCCACACATTTCATATAACGCAGCAGCCAATCAGCTGTTAGAGAGGGAGAGAAGGCTGTGATTGGCTGAGCGCAGGCGGCATGGCGTTAGATTGGTTCGCCAATCAGCTGTTAGAAAGGGAGGGGAGGATGTGATTGGCTGAGGGCAGGCGGTATGGCGTTAGATTGGTTCGCCATCATGATGGCCAGCTGCTGAGACAAACATTTATCACAATGGAAGGCTTCCTATTATCCGGGGCAGTAGAGGGTTATAATTGCTCTGCTTCCAGCCAAAACAATATCATCTCCGAATATAATATTTATATAGATTGTATTCCAGTGTGCTTCATCACTGCTTAGGAATCATGTTTTTGTTATATTCATTTATATTGCTGTCTGAGTCCCCTTTGATGAAATTTACCCTCACTTCCGGTCCCGGGGACAGGGTGTCATAAGGACAGGAAATGATGGTATAGCTCGCTGATGGGGATATTTAGAAGAGTGGGAAGGGGTGACAGCATCCATCATGTATTGATTACTGTCTGTCTCTCTGTTCCAGTGACAACTTCATACACCCGCCACGTTATTTGTCATTGGGACAGGAAGTAAGGGGGAAAGCATAGGGTTGCCACATCATCCCTTTAAAACCAAACACATCTTAATTACACAGTTTCTGTGGCTGATTAAGGTGATAAGTAAACTCACTTGGTGCATTATCTGCATGAAATTAGCCTCATAACCTGTGTAATTCATATGTGTTCGGGTTTAAAGGGATGAGGTGGCAACTCTAGGAAAGCAGTGTGCCTTAAAGCATAAATATGTGTGCATCGCAGCAGGCTGGGGTGTGACTGCTGAAATCTGGCTTCAATATAATTGCTGTCACTTTGGTTGGGGAATTAAAGGGAATTTTTAAATCTCTCTTTGTAGTAGGCTGGGCCAGCCTGCCACTTTCCCCCACCCCACACTGGAAGAGATAGATGCTCATTTAGCCCAGGTTCACACTGACAGCGGGAATGAAATCGCGCTAATTCAGCTGAACTCGCACAATTTCATTCACGTCAGTCCCGACTTCGGTGGCGATTTCAGAGAGATCTCTGCGTGTTTCTGCACAGATGTCTATGGAAATCGCACCCCAAATTTGCCAAAAGTAGTACAGAAACTACCTTTGGGAATCGTCGGCGTCGCACAAATTCGGATGGTGCCATTGCCGGCAATAGTCGCCGATTTGGCGTGCGATTTGACATGTCAAATTGCATGCCAAATCGCTGCAATGTGAATCAAGGCTAATCTAGGTGTGCAGGGATAAGGTGTATTATCCTACCCGCTGGTGCTGAAGGTGGAAGATCGGGGCAGCATGCTGTGGGCGGTCCCTGGGCTATTAACTCTGCATTGTATTTGGAGGAGGAAAGCACCTTAGAGAGGCGGGAGCGTTGGCCCGGAGTCACGGGGTGAGGGAGCTTGTTGGAGGCAGGAGTACAGTATTACATCTTATCCCTGCACCTCTAGACTGGACGAGCATTGAAAGAAGATCTATCATTATTAGGGATGAGCCGAACACCCCCCGGTTTGGTTCGCAGCAGAATATGCGAACAGGCAAAAAATGTTTTTGTCTATGGGAAACTAACGTGAAAAATCAAAAGTACTCATTTTAAAGGCTAATATGCAAGTTATTGCCATAAAAAGTGTTTGGGGACCTGGGTCCTGCCCCAGGGGGTATGTATCAATGCAAAAGAAAGTTCTAAAAAACGTCTATTTTTTTGGGAGCAGTGATTTTAAGAATGCTTAGCTGCTTGCCGACAGAATGGCTCGGCGAAACAACGTTACCTTATGTCACTTCACCTTTTGGTCACTAGGGGCATGTGCCCGGAGCCGATGCGAGTGCCTGGTGGGTGCGATGTTTGGGTACAGAATCGCACCACTGCACAATTGTCAGTTAAAGCGACACAGTGCCGTATTGCAAAAAATGGCCTAGTCATTGAGCAGCCAAATCTTCTGGGGCTCAAGTGGTTAAAGTGAAACAATAAAAAAAAAAATATACCTTTAAATATCGTCCCTGGGGGGTGTCCTTAGTAAGCCTGTAAAGTAACGCATTTTTCCTGTGTTTAGAACAATACCACAGGAAAATTACATTTCTAAAGGAAAAAATGTAATTTAAAACTACTCACGGCTGTAATGTATTGTCGGGTCCCAGCAATATAGATGAAAATCATTGAAAAAAACATCATGGGTCGCCCCCCCCCCCCCCCCAAGTCTATTACAAGTATTAGCCAGTGGTCCATCTTCAAGATCCAGTAACCCAGTGGATGCTCTGTTGGAAAGGTTTCCAAGTGTGATCTTGCCCCTAGATATTCCTACACCATGTAATGCAGACACTGGCGATGGTTGCTTGAAGTGATCAGACCTTGCAGCTGAGAACTGAAAAATTGTTTAAAGGCATCGATCAGCCGACTACCTTCTCCACCGCTCTTCCTCTGACTGAATGAAGCCTCGGTAACATGTTGTCCAGCACCAGGAAATTGTAACCTCCTAGGGTCTGGAAATGCGTTGCACAAACCTTTCTTCAAGGCCTCCTGAAGATGTTTCATCCTCTGCTGCCTCTGCAAAGACAGAATGAGTTCTGCAACCTTACCCTTGTATTGTGGATCAAGAAAGGTTGCCAGCCAGTAATGATCCCTCTCCTTGATACCACGAATCCTAGGGTCCTTTCGCAGGCTTTGCAGGATCAGGGAGGCTATGCAGCATAGGTTTGCAGAGGCATCAATTCTGAGTCCTCTGGGTCACTAAGGGTCACATGATCCATAACTACCTCCTCCCAGCCACGTACAGCTCCTTGGGTGGCACCTTACTGCTGACCGCCCTGTCCAACAAGGCCTAAACATTGCCTTCCACATGCCGGTGGAGAGCCGGAATGGCCTACCGTCAAAAGAAATGGCATTTTGGAATCTGCTACTGAGGTACAGCACATTTCACAAACTCAAAAAAGGGGGCAGAGTCTACCAGCTGAGAAGGCATCAGTTGCAGTGCTAGCAATTTGGCCAAGCTATCCTTTTGATGCTGAGCATGTAGATGGCTGGGACTGAATTTCTTTTTACGGTTCAGCAACTGGGGTAGGGAAATTTGCCTGCTAAAATCAGATGGTGGTGTACTGCTAGCACATTGGCTGCACGTACTTGGGACACCTATTGCTATACCTTCATTCTTCCCAGTGCAGGTTTTGAGAGGACTGGAGGTATAGTAGGGTCGGAGATTCCAGATAAGGAGCAAGCAGAAGTCTGCCTTTTTCTTTGATGTGAGTCTTTCAAGTGCAGTTGCCAATGGACTGCATGGCAGGTCATCATATGTCTGGTCAAGCATGTGGTGCCCAAGCGGCTGCTGTTCTGGCCACACTTGATCCGCTTCAGGCATAGGTTGCAAACAGCAATGGTGCGATCTGCTGCACACGCGTCGACCCACACCAAGGAACTTTTAAAAGACAGCGGGGAGTCAGCAGAGTCCTGCACCTGCGGAGCTCTGCGGTGTGATGCAATAAGGTATCTGCCCTTAAGCTGCCCCTTGAGGACACTGCCTTGGAGTTGTGCCTCCTCTCAGGCACCTAAGTACAGTTAGTGTCCTCATCATCCCCTCCCTCCTCGTAACTGGAGCAAACTTGGCAGTATGCTGCAGCTGGGGGAATATGACTGTCAGTTTCTTGTCCTTCTTGGGTACCACCTCTTTTTAGGCTCACTTTACTCCCTTCCTCAACTTGGGAACCAACATCAGAGCCTTCAAATTGCTGCGCATCCTCCAGCAGCATGTACCCGACACTGTGGTCGAGTAGTTCTGGGGACTCCTTCGTGCATGATGGTGGGGCTAAAGAAGGAGTGACTGTGGACAAGGAGCCGGTGGAATAAGCTACTTTGGCAGCTGCATTGGAAGGTAAACTACTTTGAGCCTGAGTGACAGAGGATGAGCAGCTTTGTTATTCACTCCACCAACTCTTCTGCATGTTCTGGCTTAATAACACGGCCAGCAGCAGAAAAAAAGGACAAGCATGACCCAGGGCCACCTTCAGAGGATGCACCATGTCCACGACCAGCACTGTTGACTAGACACAAAGGCTGCTTGCCCTCTTTTAGTGGCCTGCGAGCATCTGCTTCTCCTTGGTGGCCTTCCAGAGATGATGTATATTTTGTTTTGCAACACCACACTACACTGTATTAGATACTGTGTACACAACCAGAAGTGTATTAGATACTGTGTCCATCACCTGCACTGTATTAGCAACTTTACTATGGCTGCATTGTATTGTGTACTGTGTATACCACCAGAAGTGTAGTAGAAACTGTACATACTGTATTAGATACTGTGTACACCGCCTGCACTGTATTAGAAACTGTACAACGGCTGCACTGTATTTTATACTGTGTGCACCACCAGAAGTGTAGTAGAAACTGTACACACTTTATTAGATACTGTGTACACCGACTGCACTGTATTAGCAACTGAACTATGGCTGCACTGTATTGTGTACACCACCAGAAGTGTAGTAGAAACTACATACTGTATTAGATACTGTGTACACTGCCTGCACTGTATTAGAAACTATACAATGACTGTACTGTATTTTATACTGTGTACACCACCAGAAGTGTAGACACTGTACCCAC
Organism: Lithobates pipiens; assembly: GCF_037356315.1. Classification (NCBI taxonomy): domain Eukaryota; kingdom Metazoa; phylum Chordata; class Amphibia; order Anura; family Ranidae; genus Lithobates; species Lithobates pipiens. The sequence continues at coordinate 69,579,511 of NW_027507686.1, read as the reverse complement.
TGTATTAGATACTGTGTACACCGCCTGCACTGTGTTAGCAACTGTACTATGGCTGCACTGTTTAGTGTATACCACCAAAAGTTCAGTACAAACTGTACACACTGTATTAGATACTGTGTACATCGCCGGCACTATATTAGCAAATGCACTACAGCTGCACTGTACTGTGTATACCACCAGAAGTGTAGTAGAAACTGTACACACTGTATTACCAACTGTACTACAATTGCACTGTATTGTGTACTGTGTACACCACCAGAAGTGTAGCAGAAACTGTACACACTGTATTAGATACTGTGTACGCCGCCTGCACTGTATTAGCAACTGTATTATGGCTGCACTGTATTGTGTACGTCACCAGAAGTGTAGTAGAAACTGTACACACTGTATTAGATACTGTGTACACTGCTTGCACTGTAATAGTAACAGTACTACTGCACTGTATTGTGTACTGTGTACACCACCAGAAGTGTAGTAGAAACTGTACACACTGTATGAGATACTGTGTACACTGCCTGCACTGTATTACAAACTGTATAATGACTGCACTGTATTTTATACCGTGTACACACCAGAAGTGTAGTAGACACTGTACACACCGCCTGAAGTGTATTAGAAACAATACACCACTGAATGCACTTAGATATAGGCTACACTGGATGCAGAGAGTATATATATATATATATATATATATATATATATATATATATATATATATATATATATATATATATGACTGAATATAGAGTAAACACTGAATATATAGTCTATGCTAAATGCAGGTCAAGTGCATGCTTTGGCCAATCATCATACAGCAATGCGCTGTGATCTCGCACTGCATTATGGGACATTGTGCGGCGCTCAAATTTGCTGTGATGCCCCATAATGTTCGCTCTTCGGGGAACGGGCAAACATCTGATGTTTGAACCAAACATCAAGCTCACCCCTAATCATTATTTTTATTTTACAGTTAAAGCGTTTGTTACCCCAACACATCATATCCCTGATATGTGGCTCCTGTATTTGTATGAGAAAGTATTCTGTTCTCTTTGTATTGATTCCTTTATGTGAAATCCCTGGTGTTTCTGGCAGTCCCTCTGCTTTCCTAATAAAAAATTACCACACTATGCAGGAGAGCACACCATGATCAGTTCTCTAGCTGCGCTGGGAACTCAGTGTACTTTCCTCCAATGATTAGACTTGTCCTAGCAAGCCCCTGCTGCACAGCCATTCACTGGGAAGCTCAGTGTGCTGCTGCTTCTCTCCCAGCTCTTATGCAGCTGAGAACAGAGGAATATGTGATCACTTATAAAAAAAAAAGGTATTTATATATTTTTTTTTATATCTATACGCAAATGTATTGCCTTTTATTTCTATTTTAAACTGAAAGGGTTGGTTTACAAGGTGGCGCATTCTATGCATGAAGGTAAAAAAAACCTGTGTGTAGCAGCACCCCCTAATACTTACCTGAGCCACCTCTCGATTCAGTGATGTCCCCAAGAGCCTTTCCTCTCCGGGGACTCTCACTCCTGATTGGCTTTTGGCAGCAGCGGGAACCATTGGCTCCTGCTGCTGTCAATCACAGCCAGTGACACTATATGGATTGATGAGCACTATCTAGGTTGGCTGCTGGCGTGTGGCACAAGGGATAAGGAGTATAATCAGCATTCAGCTGTCTATAGTACACGTTTATATATGGTGGTGATAGGGTGACCACATGTCCCGGATTGCCCGGGACAGTCCCACATTTTGCAGGTCTGTCCTGGGTCCCAGGCACCTTCATTCCGGGACAATACAGTGTCCCAGAATGAAACTGACACAGCCACGCTGCACCTCAATTGGGCAGAGCTTTGCCCAATCAGGGCGCAGTAATATGCAGTTGTTAAGGAGTGGGGCCGGGAAGTCATCAATGGGCTTCCCCAATGACAGCTGAGTAATAATAATAATAATAAAAAAAGAATCTTGTAAAAGGATTTTTTTTTTTAAACGGTGTGGGCCTCCCCCCATTCTATACCAGACCCTTGGCGTCCTTGCTCAGATAAGGGTCTGGTATGGATTTTGGGGGGGGGGGGGGGTCCCCACACCATTTTTTTTTTCAATAGCCGGGTGTTGGCAATTGCAACTGCGAGTCAATTTAAATGTGATTTAACTTACTTTTTTTCTTTAGAAATTTAATTTTTGCTGCAGCATGTTCTATGCATGCTATAGATTCGCCACTTTACAGGCAGACTAAGGGGACCCCATGATGTACATCTTTTTTATGAAGGGGGGGAAATGTGGCCACCCTAGATGGTGAGTCTGAGGGAAAGTCCATGCAGAGGGATTTAGTTGATTAGATGCAGATAGGCAACCAGCTATGCAGAGTAAAGGGGCTCTGTGGACATGAAAGCAAGAGAAAGTGGTGCAAATCTAAGTGCAGTATCAGATTAAAATAATGAGGCCTGAAGAAGGAGCACACATGCTCCGAACATGCTCCGCTACAACCACACCCACCGCTGGTTCTCCGTCCTTCTGGTGACGCCTGGCTCTCTCCTCCGCCATCTGCCCCAGAACTCCAGACACCACCAGCACTGTTGGCAATGCGAGACACCGCAGATCCCAACTCTGGATGGGAACACGAGACGTGACCTGTCTTTATGCTGCTTTTTTTCCTGTGAGTGCACGTTATAATAAAGCATGATTATTTTAATATGATACTGCACTTAGATTGGTGCCACTTTCTCTTGCTTTCAATCAAAGCCAGTGAGTCAATCAGGAGATGGAGGGGGTGTGGCCAAGCCATGGTTCCATGTGTGAATGGACACAGAGCTGTGGCTCGGGAGCATGTCTGCTTGGTTGCCCCCCACAGCAAGCAGATTGCTGTGGGGGTAGGAGGGAGGAGCCAAGAGCACCAGCCAGGAACTCAAGAAAAGGAGGATCTGGGCTGCTCTGTGCAAAATCACTGCACAGAGCAGGTAAGTATAACATGATTTAAAAAAAAAAATTGACTTTAATATCACTTTATTTTTACACTGTTGCTTTACATTTTTTTTATCACTTTTATTGCTGTCACAAGAAATATAAACATCCTTGCGACAGCAATAGGCATGTGACAGCTACTCTTTATGGAGAGACCTGGGGTCTGTAAGACCTCAAATCCCTCCTCTGTCAGTGTTTATGAAAGCTTTACATTTTTTTTTAAATGGCACCTTTGACATCCGGATAAACCAAAAGTGATGTTAGATCATCGCTTCTGGGTTACCATAGTAGAGAGCTGATCAAGGCCGATCCAATATTTGTTCAGCTGTCCAACCAGTCAGGGGGCACGCAGGCTGGTGGCTCAGGTCTCCCGGTGGGATGGGAGAGCCTAGCAAGCCACAAAAGACGTCTGGAGGGGTGGGGGTGGAAGTCCCCTCCTGCTGCTTGTAAAAGCAATCAAATGGAGGTAGATCTGTCCATTTAGGCAGATCAGATTAGAGGGTATTCTGGTGTAAACAAACTGCAGAGTTCATTTACACCCAGCTACCCATAAAGCACAGTGGGCTCTGTCCATGTCCAGAAACTGAGCACAGATGTATCAGGTACCTGCTCTTCTCCGATCAGCAGAGGATCTATGAGGGTTCCCCTGCTGATCAGAACAGAATCCACCCTGTGTAAGGGGGGCCTAATTGTGACAGTTCTCATTGAAGGCATGTCTTGAATGTAACTGTTATGAAACAAAGTGATTGTAAACCTCAAACATGAAGAATAAACAAAGCATATCCCTTTATAGTGCGTACTTGTCTCAATGAAGAGCACTTAGGCCCCTTTCACACAGACGCCTCCGTCTTGGGATTACAGGTCCTGTCCACTCCACTGTGCAGAGCGGACACAGTCCTACTCTCCTCTATGGGGAATTCTGATGGAAATGGACCGCCTGTTTTCATCCAATCCTATCTGATCTGATCGGTCAGATGGATGGAAAATAAGACCACCATCCGTCTGGATTTTGCCGGCAGGATCGGATGGCGGCGGGTGTCAGTGGACACCCACTCCATAGAGGAAACTACAAGGTTCAATCAGGTCTGCCTGAAAAACTTACAGATGGACCCGATAGGAAAGCCTGTGTGAAAGGCTGATACTGAAGGCAAATCTACTTTGCACTGCAAGTGCACTTGGAAGTGCAGCCGCTGTAGATCTGAAATAAAGGGAAGCTCTGTTGATTTTATCATCCAATCATGCACGAGCAAAAAAATGCTGTTTTTTATTTTCTTTGCATGTCCCCCTCAGATCTACAGTGACTGCACTTCCAAGTGTACTTGTAGTACAATGTGGATTTCCTTTAGTAAATAAGCATCCCAGTGTAATTTATGTCCGCTGCTTCATTCCTCTATCAGCATGAATTACGTCTGACAAGTTTTCCTGACACCAAGAGAAAAATGGTGACGGGACCTCCAGCTGATTGACACCTTCATTTCCTGTTTGCTGTTTTTTTACTGCATTGTAAAATGTCTGTCACCGCAGGGACTCACAGGAAACAATTGTTTCCCAGGTGTCCCATTCACACTGCATTGTGTGTGCGTCACACATGCTACATTATATCACACTGCAATGTCAGGCAGTGCAGTGTATTGCATCGCCCGACATTGCAGTGAGTGAAGTACAGTACAGACCAAAAGTTTGGACACACCTTCTCATTCAAAGAGTTTTCTTTATTTTCATGACTATGAAAATTGTAGATTCACACTGAAGGCATCAAAACTATGAATTAACACATGTGTAATTATATACTGAACAAAAAAGTGTGAAACAACTGAAAATATGTCTTATATTCTAGGTTCTTCAAAGTAGTCACCTTTTGCTTTGATTACTGCTCCGCACACTCTTGGCATTCTGTTGATGAGCTTCAAGAGGTAGTCACCCGAAATGGCTTTCCAACAGTCTTGAAGGAGTTCCCAGAGATGCTTAGCACTTGTTGGCCCTTTTGCCTTCACTCTGCGGTCCAGCTCACCCCAAACCATCTCGATTGAGTTCAGGTCCGGTGACTGTGGAGGCCAGGTCATCTGGCGCAGCACCCCATCGCTCCCCTTCTTGGTCAAATAGCCCTTACACAGCCTGGAGGTGTGTTTGGGCTTATTGTCCTGTTGAAAAATAAATGATGGTCCAACTAAACGCAAACCGGATGGAATAGAATGCCGCTGCAAGATGCTGTGGTAGCCATGCTGGTTCAGTATGCCTTGCATTTTGAATAAATCCCCAACAGTGTCACCAGCAAAGCACCCCCACACCATCACACCTCCTCCTCCATGCTTCACAGTGGGAACCAGGCATGTAGAGTCCATCCGTTCACCTCTTCTGCGTCGCACAAAGACACGGTGGTTGGAACCAAACATCTTAAACTTGGACTCATCAGACCAAAGCACAGATTTCCACTGGTCTAATGTCCATTCCTTGTGTTCTTTAGCCCAAACAAGTCTCTTCTGCTTGTTGCCTGTCCTCAGCAGTGGTTTCCTAGCCTGATTCACACAGTCTCCTCTTAACAGTTGTTCTAGAGATGTGTCTGCTGCTAGAACTCTGTGTGGCATTGACCTGTTCTCTAATCTGAGCTGCTGTTAACCTGCGATTTCTGAGGCTGGTGACTCGGATGAACTTATCGTCCGCAGCAGAGGTGACTCTTGGTCTTCCTTTCCTGGGGCGGTCCTCATGTCAGCCAGTTTCTTTGTAGTGCTTGATGGTTTTTGCCACTGCACTTGGGGACACTTTCAAAGTTTTCCCAATTGTTCGGACTGTTTGACCTTCATGTCTTAAAGTAATGATGGCCACTCGTTTTTCTTTACTTAGCTGCTTTTTTCTTGCCATAATACAAATTCTAACAGTCTATTCAGTAGGACTATCAGTTGTGTACCGTATCTACCTCCTGCACAACACAACTAATGGTCCCAACCCCATTTATAAAGCGTGAAATCCCACTTATTAAACCTGACAGGGCACACTTGTGAAGTGAAAACCATTTCGGGTGACTACCTCTTGAAGCTCATCAACAGAATGCCAAGAGTGTGCGGAGCAGTAATCAAAGCAAAAGGTGGCTACTTTGAAGACCCTAGAATATAAGACATATTTTCAGTTGTTTCACACTTTTTTGTTCAGTATATAATTCCACGTGTTAATTCATAGTTTTGATGCCTTCAGTGTGAATCTACAATTTTCATAGTCATGAAAATAAAGAAAATGCTTTGAATGAGAAGGTGTGTCCAAACTTTTGGTCTGTACTGTATGTTTTGTACACTTCAAAGAAAGCTGGTAAAAAACAAAAAAAATATACAGAATCGTGCACCACAGTGCCCCCTAGCCAGCCGGCAATGCACAACTACCGGAGTGTTCACTCGCTCTGGCTGCTTTGTGATTTCACATTGTACATGTGAGAATTTGCCCTAAAATTGCCACTTTTACTGGACAGCTTGGTCAGTTAATAGAAATAAAAAAATAACAGACTTTCTGGCAGCAAGATCACCAGGTAAAGAATAAAGGGGAAAAAAATATATCATGCAGCTATCACATTTTAGGCCCCTTTCAAACAATGGGCCCGCTCTGATCCGTCTGTTTCTCACCCACCCATTGACTTCTATGGGCAGGTGGATGTCAGCGGAGATGTGTCCGCTGACACCCACCTGCCATCCGAACCAACAAGATACAATCGACATCCGTTCAGCGGATCAGATGAAAACAGGCAGGCTGCCCGTTTTCATTAAAATCTCCCCATAGAGAACAGTGGCGTTCTGACAGGTCCACCCTGCACAGTGAACGGAGACCGACTCATCATCCGCCTGTTCAGCAGGGATTAACAGAGCGATTCCCTGCTGAGATAGCGGAATCCGTCCAGTGTGAAAGGGACCTTAAGGATTGGTAAACTGCAATATATCAAACTTTGGGTTTGATACAAATAAATACAACAGAAGACTATGACTGACTTCCAGCCTTAAACAAAGAGATCGCTAACCAAGAGAAGGGCAGCGAGGTGCCGACACCTTAAACCTTCTGCAACCGCAGTGATCTTGTCTCAGCTATGGCCAACTCGCAGATTACAAAAAGCACTCGGTTTTCTGTACAGGAAAGGAAATGAGCCGTGTCTGGGTGAATATCACAACCTTGTCAACTACTCATGCCACAACTCAACATGCTGAATCTGGCTGCATCACTTGGTAATATTGGGCCAAGTGTGATCAAGCAGACACTAACTTTTATTACTGAAGAAATAATAGGAAAAGCAATATGTGGGCATAGCATACTGGTATGTCACATACACACAGATGTGTAAGGCATATGGCCTAAGGCAGCAGCAACAAGGGGTGAATTTAGGAGCAATAGAGATGGAACAGATGGCTCTTTGCAATGGAAGGTACACAAGTAGCATGTAGTAGTGATCTAGCTCAGTGTTTATCAACCTTTTTCCAGTCAAGTCACACTTTAAAATTATGTACAATTTCAAAGCCCAATAGTTTTACAGATTGCAACAGCATCCACACACGTAGGACACCAAACATTAGAGGTGGCTTTTTTTTCTTTCTTGCAAAGCAAATACACTTTTGCATACCGGTACTATATTCCAGCATTTGTTCTCACTCCTTTTTTCTCCACCATGCTGCTAATGTGACCTCAGTGCTGACACAGAGGATTGAGGGGTCAAACAAGGATACTGTCCAGGTGACAGATCTCCTCATCAACTGATGGCATCAACAGGGTGCTGGCCCACACAGTGCCCAAGGTTGTAATGTTGCTCAAAGAAAAAACAATGGCTTTATGTAACAAAAAAAGCAGGCTTGACCCACCCGCTGGCTTGTAGACATTTATACATTTTGTCAAGGCACCCCTGAAGAACCCAGAAGGCACCCTGGTTGACCTAACCCATGACATAGCCGTATTTAAGAATTAATGCATTCACAGATTTTCCCAGTCTTATTGCAAAACTACCTGTTGGCCCTGCCAGTGATGTCCACTTCATGCAGCTTCTGATGATGGTGTGGTAACGATGCTGAACTGCTCCTGAATGCAAAGCACAGTTGCCCCTCTCTTGTATGATGTGCCCGCTTTCACTACAGTGAGATTAATAAAATGTTGCAGAGGGTGTAACTAATAGCATTGTCACTGTAGCTTGTCAATCAGTACCAGGCTACACCTAGTCTTAACTACTGCTTTCCGATTGGCAGCACGGCCTGTCATTGGAACCCGTCCACTGTGAGCTGCATTGTCAGAGAGGGTACAGGTTTGAGACACAAATGATGAAGGATTTGACTCAGTCAGGAAAGGTAAAGAAAGCTTCTTTTTGAGGCATCATATAGTAACTGGATTTGGTACCTGTTAAAGTGATTCTAAGGGCAGAAGGTTTTTTTTTTTTTTTTTTTTTTTTTAATCGTAATACAGTGTCTGCATTAAGATATAAAAACAAAAAACACACTCAGTGTGCAGCATCTCCCCTAATACTTACCTGTGTCCCCTCTCGATCCACAAGTGCCTCAGCCGTCCGAGACACTCCCTTCTGATTGGCTGAGACACAGTAGTGGTGCCATTGGCTCCCGCTGCTGTCAAAGTCAGTTAGCCAATCAGGAGAAAGGATGGGCGGGGCCAACCCACAGCTCTGTGTCTGAATGGACACCAAGAGCTGCAGCTCAACTCAGGTGCCCCCATAGCAAGCGGCTTGCTGTGGGGGCACTCGACAGGTGAGGGGCCAAGAGAGCCAGCGACGAACCCAAGAAGAGGAGGATCTGGGCTGGTCTGTGCAAAATCACTGCAAGGAGCAGGCAAGTAAAAAATAAACAAAACACCACAAGACTTTAGTATCACTTTAAGCTGTCATACAGGAGCTGTACTTTATTAAAACAAGGTGCTGTAAGCGGTTCAGAGCAAATGGAATCCTGCTACAAATACTTCTATTGTGATCTTTGAGGATGAATTACTCCACAGGGCCTGTAACCACCAAGGTCAGTGAGGGCTTGTTTAACAGCTTATGTTCTGGATAAAATCATTCATTACTCAAAGCTCTTGCTACAGCTTCACCAGCCCAAGACCTCTCCCCTCATTTGTATTGGTTTTCAACATTAATAGACTTGTCTGCATGATAAATTGGTCCCTTCCCTTTGCCTTCTAACACACATCATAGGCATACTTATGCCACGTACAGTCAGACTTTGACGGGAAATGTTCGTTGTGAGCTTGTTGTTGGTAATTCCGACAGTGTGAATGTTCCATTAAACATTTGCTGTCGAAATTTCCAGCCACAAATGTTTGAGAGCAGGTTCTCAAATTTTCCACCAACTTCACTTTTTTGGAAATTCCGATCGTGCGTACACAAGTCTGTCGAACAAAAGTTCATGCATGCTCAGAATTAGACAGAAGGAGCCGCACTGGCTATTGAACTTCCTTTTTCTCGGCTCGTCATACATTTTGTACGTCACCGCGTTCTCACGTTAGAACTTTTGGGCAAACATTTGTATGACCATGTGTATGCAAGACAAGTTTGAGCCAACATCCTTTGTAAAAAAAAAAAAAAAAAAAAAAAAAAAAAAAAAATCCATGGTTTTGTTGTTGGAAAATCCAATCGTGTGTATGCGGCTTTAGAATTACACCCCAAACACATTTTTCTACTCCTCTTGAGTATGTCGAGGTGCCCAAAATCCAAGGACCACCTTCAGGCATTCTAGGAGGATAAATTACACATCTAAAATTTGATGATTTAATGATAAACACCCCAAGAGGCAAAGTGAGGCTTCTTGCTACAAGGTTTTTGGAAAATGCCATAATAAATTTTTTATTTTTTTTGTTAACATAAAGTTGTCAATATAATAATAAGATATTCCGCACATACATACTTAGAATTACAACCCAAAACACATTCTGCTACTCCTCCAGAGTATGGCTACACCACATGCGTGGGACTTTCACTTTTTTTGACTGATTATATAATAGACAGTATCTTGTGCATCAAAATCAACCAATTGTGTCAAAACCAATGTATTGTGAAGTCACCTCTTTATGTGTCGTCAGGGAACATAGCTTAGTGTCCCACTCCTAGTCCCTAGAAGCCAAGCAAGCCTACAGAAACATGGCTGCCCCAAGGAATGCCATGTTCACTGGCCTGGTGCCTTGCAGGAACATAGCGTTATGTGAAGGTAGGTCAGTTCAGACCACAGGCAGACACATTGCCAGCAAACAGGCAAAAGATTGGTGAAGGTAGCAGGCAGAAAGTGATCAATAAACAGGGCAGTGACAACACTCCACTGGTGTGGTGGTGATCAGGGACACCAAGTGGATTGAAGTGATCAGGAATATTGCATGGATGGCAATCATTAGAGATGCTGACTGGCAGCACTGGTCTGGTGACATTGTACTGCTGTTGCAGTGATCAGAGATAATGGCTGTCAGCACTGATATCAGAGCAACCAGCCATTGTACTTGATCACTGCCACAGCGGTACAATGTCACAATAGTGACACTGCAATTGCTCTGGTGAAGTGGTGTCTGGTTTTAGTAGTACTACCACCAACATGCGGAGGGTAATTTTTGCCACCTCTATGACCACTGACACCAATGCTAGGATTAACCACCCCCTTTTCTCCCAGAAATAAGTTAGAGAAAAAAAAAAAAAAATAATAATTTTGGGATGTTGGAGGTGTGCTACAACCTATAAAATTTGAATGCTCTGTCCAACACAACGCAATGCACCGCAACACATGAAAACATGCTGCAATTTTGGAACCATCTGGAAGTTTCACTGACCATCTAAAAATGCGCCAGTTTAAGCAAGGGGCAAAATAGGGGGCCCGAATTGCTTGGATTAAATCTACAGTGGTGATAATTAGAAGCATTAGAAAATAAAGGCACACATGAACTCTTGAGACTGCATGAAGTTTTTTTAATAAAATAACACTCTTTGAAAAGAGAGCTCACGGTTTCAAGTAGCATCATGTCAGTTCACCAAGCTATATATTGTGTGAGTTTGAAATAACAATTCTTACTTTCAGATCTTATTGCTAAAATTAAGAATCATGGCAAATAAATATCATTACATGTTTGTGAATTGAGCCTTACGTAACTATACGCCAAACTTTGCTACTGAGCGGTGACTGTCACATGGGGCAAAAAAAAAAAAAAAAGACATAAACACACATTTTACAATAAACTGAGCTTCGTCTGACAGCAAGTGGACCACATCAGCTCACCAGACCTGCAAGAGGCACAAGAGAAAAAATGGTTAATAGCACTGTTTAAGGTGCCCCAAACTTTAAAAGGAAACATTTAGGGTACTTTCACACTGCCTAGCACCTGGCGTTAGCGGTAAAGTGCAGGTAGTTTAAGCGGCGCTTTTTGGCCACTAGTGGGGTGCTTTTAATCCCCCGCTAACGGCCGAAGAAAGGGTTAAGAGATGTGTTGCTGAAGTGCTTTGCAGGCATTCCCGCACTGCACCAAAAGATGCCGCTTGCAAGACTTTTCTTGTCCTGCAAGCGCACCACCCCAGTGTGAAAGCTCTCGGGATTTCACACTGGGGAGGCATGAGAGGCGCTTTACAGGCAAACTATTTTAGCACATCAGTGCGAAAGTAGCCTTACTGTGAGCCCCCTACATAAGAACCTTTGATATGTGAACATGCGTTTGCACAGTGTTTTTTTTTTCCCCATTCAACCCAGTGGGCTGAATGAAAAAAACAAAAACAAACACACATCTAAAATGGCAAGTTGCAATTATGTTTGTTTTTGGATTTAAATACCACTTCAAGCCAAATAAACAGTAGTTATAATTTATACCATCATGTACAGCCAGCATGTGGAACTTAGGAGGGGGTACTAGACCCCACCTCTCTGTCCCTACATGACTGTTCAGACTGGAGTTTCAAGCACAGAGAAAAAGTCTGAAGGCAAACAGCTTTTGCTTGACACCCTCTTCACAGTGGTAGGTTGAGGTTATGGCAAACTTTGTTTACCACAACCTAATCTAGTCTAGCAGGCCTTTATGGCAATACTTGCAGTATAATATTTTCCAATCTCATACTTAGGTTTTATGTGCTGCTATCCCATAAGAGCAAGATAATTTAAAACATGGCCTGTAAGTGCCTCACTGAAAAAATAATCAAGTTCACCTTAACACAGGCTTCTAAATGAATAAAATAGTCTGCATAGCATTTTCACAGCCAATAAAAAAGGCAACTACTCTGTAGTCAACATCCGCTTTAAAATACAGATACTGAACATAAACCTAAAACAAATAGTAAATATTAACCTGAACCATAGGACACTCACCTAAGTAATCGTCCATCAGAGAACCAATTGCAAACTGAAAAAATAAATTTAGCATTAGATTCCAGCTCATAAATGTTGTTATGTATGACTTTCTAGTGCAAATAAAATAACTGCAAGTAGAAGAAGTGGGGGTTTACATCAAATCTCATATATAAAACTTCACAGTCCCATTGGAAGATCCAAGCTGCCCTTGGAAAATGTTTGTTGCTTGGTTTGGTTAATAGTTTCAGAGTAACTCACAAACAACCAATGACGCAGTAAAGACTCACTTTGCTGCATTTTGATTCCATGCCCGGGATTCATAAATACCAAAATCTAGAATCAGCCAGGGCATTTTCAAAAGGATAACAGAAATGTCCACCTACTCATTTCTCTTTTAGAAGGTCCAATTTTAATCCTGGCATCCATCTTGTGGTTGCCGACTTACCTGCTAGTTAAATCCTTAAAAATCAAAGTATCCTTTATTTTGTTTAAGTCCCTAGCTCTAACCCTGCAACCACCCTTTGCAAAGATTGCACAGCTCAGAATAAATTGTGAAAAGGTGCTGCAGTTTTACCCAAAAATTCTGTAGCCCACTAAAACAGGATGTGCTGGATTTTTATTAAATAAATAAAAATCAGATCAAAGTAAAACTAAGTGCTCCTGACTTGCAACGTTGCCTAGAGAGATTAAGCAGTTCACTGATGGATTTTTACTTGCTGCTTGGGATTTCTCTGTAATGCTCAAATTCAGGATAATTAAACAATCCAACTGTGCAATGTGGGGGTGCCACTGCTCAATACATCTAGGGGAGAATTGAAGAACTCCATCACTTACATTACACCCAGTATGGTGTGTTAAGGAAGTTGAAGTGCAACCAGAGCCAGTTGCAGTTTACAAAGTGGGCTGCGGGGGACTGGTCACATCACTTGAGGGAGCGCGGGGGTTCACTTTCCTAGAACTGGACTTTAAGTACAGTCCAATAATTACCAAATGCTTACACAGATGTTCTACAAATTATTCAGAGTCAATTTGGTTCACTTTTCAACACACTTTTGTGACAAAAGAACGGCAGGCCTCTAGGCCCTTGTACACATGGTCGGACATTCCGACGGAAAATGTCTGATCGGACTGTGTTGTCGGATAATCCGACCGTGTGTGGGCTCCATCGGACTGTTTCTGTCGGAATATCCAACCAACAAAATTTTAGAGCAGGGCTATAAAATTTTCCAACAAGATGATCTGATCGGACTTTGTCCGATCGTGTGTAGAGAATTCCGATCGGACAAAGTGCCACGTATGCTCAGATGAAATTCCTAGACCAAAGCTATTGGCTACTAGCCTGAACGTAGTCCCATCGTAATGAAATAACGTCACCACGTTCTGAACGATCAGATTGTTCGACAACTTTGTCTGACCGTGTGTATGCAACAGTTTAGGACAAAATCCAACAGGTTTGGTTGTCAGAATGTCCGACCGTGTGTACAAGGGCTTGGAGTAAAAGCCAGCTCATGTACTCTCTATGTCCCAATATAGGAACCCAGCCCAGGAGTCAGCTCCAACAAGGAAACAGGTGGAAGTCACTGCAGCAGGGATCTGCTAGATGAATGCATATAAATTGTGAGTGGCTGTGTCCCTAATGCTCTAACGTATGAAGTTGGATCTCACTCAACATACTTGTTCCAGACCAGGGACTAAAAAAAAGGTAGTGAAGCCATTATCAAGATGATAGCCCAGAAACATACACGCATGAAATAAGTCAGCAATGGCAGCATCCATATTCCTATCTTTACATGTGCGCTTTAACAGGTCTCGTCCCACAAACCCCAACTATCATCTAGCTGAAACTAGAAGAGTGGCTTAGGTGCTAATCAGCATTCCTCTGCTAGCCGACAGCTCCCGACTTGAACATCTAACGAATTACCAAGGTAAAAGGCTGACTTAAGGGCATACAAGAAAATCAAACTTTTTTTTTCTTAAATATAAAAGACTATTAAAATAAATCTCTTTAAAGGGATAACTTTTTTTTTTTAAACGAGCATGTTATACTTACCTCTTCTGTGCAGTTAGTTTTGTACAGAGTGGCCCCCCCGATCCTCCTCTTCTGGGATCCCTTAGCAGTGCTCTTGGCTCCTCCTCTTTGAGTGCCCTGTTGGAGAAGTGCTCTCACTCGGGGCACTCGTGCGGGCACGCTCCTGTCTTGCTGCTGCATCTATTGACACAGACAGTAGGACTCGGCCCCGCATCACTGGATTTGTTTGACAGCAGCGGGAGCCAATGGCTATGCTGCTCTCAATATACCCAATCAGGACCAGAGACACTGGCTGGAGCTGGTGTGCTCGTTCTTGGCGCTAGAAAGACCAGGCTCAGGTGAGTAAAAAAAAAAAAGGGGGGGGGGGGGTCTGGTGCACTATAGGTTTTTCACCTTAATGTATTAAGGTGAAAAACTAGGAGGGTTTACGACCCCTTTAAAAAATGGCCTAATCTATAAAATTGGTAGGTTCCATTCTTCTTTAAAAAAAAAAAAAAAAAAAAAAAGCAAAAACTAGACAATATTTTCCAAGTGCATATGTGAAATGGGTTTCAAAGCTTGCTAAAAAAAAAAAAAAAAAAAAATCTATTACTTACAATATCGTTCTTATCCACTCTGGTTCCCACAATCTTTAGGCGAATTTCATCATCTTGTTGTATGACGACATCCTGCCAGAGATATAAATATGTTGGTTAATCATTATGAGGACTGCAAAATTGGTTAACAATGTGGTATGGCAATGGGAAAAAGGAAATATGATTCTGGGGTGCAGCACTAGATGGATCACCAGGGAGGAGAAGGAGGAGGAGGAGGAGGAGGAGGAGGAGGAGGAGGAGGAGGAGGAGGAGGAGGAGGAGGAGGAGAAGAAGGAGAAGGAGGAGAAGGAGGAGAAGGAGGAGAAGGAGGAGAAGGAGAAAGGAGGAGAAAGGAGAAGGAGGTCCTGATTCTTTTATATAGATCTTTGGTTAAACCTCATTTAAAATACCGTGCCTAGTTTAAAATGGCCTGAGGGACAAAACTAGTCAGGAGGGACTGCAGAACTGTAATATGTAAGGGAGGGTATGAAAAAAACCTTTAAATACTTTAAGAGTGTGAACAAGATGGCGGTACACTGTTGGAATTTTGCTGTTTGTTTTAAATTTATTAAGTGGATGACCCTGTTGGCCCCCTTGAGCCAGACATTCGAATACAAGCTGTATCAGCACATTGGCTTTTTTGTTAGTACTCCTGCCTTGCAGCACCTCAGTTTGAATTCAAACCAGGATACAACATGATAGCATGAGTTCATGTCCTCCCTGTGCTTGTGTGGATTTGCCCTCACTCCAAAGACATGCTGGTAAGTTAATGGACTCCTGTATAAATTGATGTGTGCGTGTATGAGATGGGGACCTCAGATTGCAAATTGAGGGCAGGGACTGATGCGAATGTAAAATATCTAAAGCACTGTGCAAAAAACTATTGGCGTTATATAAATCTAGACCAGTGTTATACAAAATCAATTAGCGCAACCACAGTAATAAAATGAGTGACCTGTGCTCAGAATAATCTGAGAATTTAAAAAAGGAATGTTGCCAGCTAACACCAATTAAGTGAATTCACAACACTCGATGACAAATGAATAAAAAAGAGCAGTGTGTCACAACCAAAATGTACCATATCCTAAAAAAAAAAAAAAAAAAAAACCAAACACACCACATGCTAAATTATTCCAATAAACTCTAAAATTGTACACTGTAGAAAACAAAAATTACATTCACTTTCCAAAATTGTGCAAGATCAAAGTCCAATAAATAAACGGTGTCATCACCACTGTGCCACAGTTATCCAAATGAAAGAGCTCTGTACCTTCACCACCATATAAGTTGGCTGCTCACCTCATGGCTATGACCCCTTCATTACCAGAAAGGTCAAAGCAAGCTGTGTTCCCCTCAGGGATAATGGTTCTGACAGACTCTTGGGAAGTCCTCACAATGGGATACACAGGTCCTCAGACACTCAGCAACACCAGATGTATATGGAAAGTAAAGGGAAGGACAAGATCTAATGCTCTCCATTTAAAAGTTTTAAATATATAAAAGAGAAATATTACGCTTACAGAGAGAAGCACTTCCGCCAGAGCCAACTTAAATGCATGTCAAATGCACATGCTGGCATTTGGCTCTGTAGCAAGATGGCCGTGGAATGATGTCACGCCCAAAACTCTGCCTCCCTATACGCGTTACATCCAAAAGCAGGGTCTTGTTCAGTAGGACTCCCTGCTTTGGACATAACACGTACTGGGAGGCCGAGATTTGGGCATGACATCATTCCGCAGCCATCTTGATACAGAGCTGAATGCCGGAATATGTGTTTGACATGTTCATTTAAGTTAGCACTGGTGGCAGTGCTTCACTCTGTAAGTGTAATGCATATCTTATTATTAAAACTTTAAAAACGGAGAGCATTAAATCTTGTGTGCTTCCCTTTCCTTCCCATATACAAATGGTGTTCCTGAATGTCTAAGCACTGGTGTATCCCATTGTGAGAAGAGAGGAGTGAGGACTTGCCAAGCGTCTGTCAGAACCATTATTCCTGAGGGGAAGACAGCTTGCTTCAACCTTTCTGGTAATGCAGGAATCATGGCCATGAGGTGAGCGGCCAATTTATATGGTGGTGGAGATACAGATTACTTTTATTTGGATAACAGTGATGATCACACTATTGACTGCACTTTAAAGTTTGATTTTACACAAATTTTGGAATGTGAATGAATTTTTGTTGTATAGTTTGTTAGTACCTGGTAGATTTTGGTTGCACTAGACTGCTTTTTTTATTTAAATTTATCTCACTGGGTGCTATATAAAAATACCTGAAATATTATTATTAGCCAATGCAAGGCACTGAAGCACAACAAATGTTTCCTGCAGCATTTGATCTTATAATTACCATTACTGACATGCTATATGTACTTTCCCCTAGAAGAGATTGATTATCCGACTTTTGGTCTGAGTCCAAATCAACAGCAGCTGAATGTATATTATTATACAGGTTTTATATAGCGCCAACATGAGGGTAAACATTACAGTTACATTACATTTTGGTACAAGAGGAATCAGAGGGCCCTGCTCATTAGAGCTTACAATCCAATGAGCAGGGCCCCCTGATTCTGATGACTCCGATATAGTCCTTAAAGATGGCAGGAGCCAAACTGAATTTGAGGGAAAGTATAGCGATTGTACTCATAAATAATGCAACAATTGGCACAGTTTCGATATTGAAGATTCTTAATAAAGATCACAAAGGCTTCATGTACACTTGAGCTCAAAAAATAAAATAAAAATAAAAAGCCTGTTTCGCAGTCGTTTGACTGGGGGGGGGGGGGGGGGGTTCTGCCTCTAAACACCCCTCCATGTTAGGCGTTTACCGAAGGAGTTTAGCGGCAGGAGAAAAAAAATAAAAATATTTGGATTCACACATGTATTCATAACTCAAGTGTACCTTCTTTTTCTCTCAACCTCCTCCAAATCCCTTTTTTCCCCCCATAGACGCACACAGCCTGGCTATGCCCCCCACCTTCCTCCTCACAGGATTTGACTCACAGTGCCAGGAGCCTATGGCTCACACTGTTCTCAGTGTGTTCTGTGAGAAGAGGAAGACAGGAGAGCGGTGCTGCAGGTGAGCACAGCGTTGGCTCGAAAGGACTCTGGTACTTTTTTTGGGGTGGGGAACAAGTAGTTGGACATTTTTATCTCAACACAGGTCATATCAGTCATGTGCAATTTGAAGATGCTTTTGCTTACTAGCCAACAAACAGATAAGCACGTCTCTTACCTCATCTACAGTCTTATAACATGGTGGATTAGAATTGGGATCGAACTCCATTTCAGATGGAATTGACTGAAAGAACAAGAAGATCAGTTAGCTACCTTCATAAATAAAGATTTTTTTTTATTATTTAATATTTATTTTTTACCAGACCAGGGGAGGGTCAAACTTGTCAGTTTTAGCTCAAACTGAGGAATTAGTAATTACTGGTGATACAACAACCTCTGAATAGTGTCACATTTTTGGGTTTGTTTAAAGTAAAGCCGCGTACACACGGGCGGACTGTCTGACCAACTAAGTGCGTCAGACAATCCGACGGACAGTCCGTCCTACTTTTGAATGAACGGACTTGAGCACACACGATGAACAGACAGTCCGTTGAAAGCTTGCGCGATGACGTGTACAGCACGTACGACGGGACTAGAAATAGGACGTCCAATACACAGCAATGCAACCTTCCGCCGTGTAAATCCTTTCTGAGCATGCGCCATACTTAGTCCGTCCAACTAGCCTACTCACGAGCGGACTGTCCGCTGAAACCAAAGTTGGACGGACAATATTACGGAAATTCTGAAATACTTAGTCTGCCAGACTGCACGCTGAAAAAGTCCGCTGAAGCCCACACACGAGCGGACTGTCCGCTGAAATGTGTTTCGGCGGACTAAGTTGGACAGACAGTCCGCCCGTGTGTACGTGGCTTAAGAGTAACGTTGTCCTTTAGGACTGTTTTTTTTTTTCCTTTCTCAACAAAGCAGAGCAATCAGCAACAGTGTGCAGTAACCCATACATCCAGAATTCCTCTCTTCTTTCAAAGCATAATTGCTGCTAGGCTGCCACAGTTCCGGTGTTCAAAAACTGGTATAAACTTACATGTCTTGAAATGAAGCAGGACATGGGTCCAATGTCTGTAAATAAGCCGACCTGTAAAAAAAAAAAAATAAAAAAAATAAAAAAAAAAAAAAAAAAAATAAAACACACACAACACACAAGAAATTAGTGGGTTACAAACATTGCAATCCTGAATGTATTACTACAAAATACCATAATAAATGCAGAAGCTTCACATCTCCAACAGACTACCTGCAGAAAATCATGTTTTTCAGTGCCAATAGTACAACATAGTGGTTTTATAATTATAAGAGGATGCTTCAACCCAGCAAAACATAAATATTCATTACAACAGGAGCCGTTTTGAAAACGGTCAGCCTTAGGTTCCTTCACTTGCGCACTCAAACCTACCTAGTCTTCAACCACACCAATAAAAAAAAAAAAGAAAAAAAAAAAAGAAACATGGAGTGAATAGTGTTACCATTCTGTAGAACAGGAGTAGGCAACCTTTTGAACACAGGGTGCCAAAAAATATTTTCAAAGAAATTGAGAGTGCCAATTTTATAACAAAAAATGTCAACTTCACGCTCTTAAATCACAAAAAGGATTTTTTATAAAGTAAATTCTGTAAACTACATGAGCAGTAGTGAGAAATTAACATCCTGCACTCACGCCTCAGATCAGCCCCAAATCCTGCAACTCCACACTTTAGATTAGCCCCAATTCCTGCACCTTCATCCATATCACTGTCCTCCCTGCAAAATTTGTTTCACCACTGTACTCCCCCCCCCCCCCCCTTCACATCTGTCCCACCACATCTGCCCCACCACTGTACCACCATCCACATCTGCCCCACTGCCATACCCCCTTGCTCTGCTGTCTCACCACTGAACCATCTTCTCATCCGTCCTAACACTGAACTTATCTGCTCACCACTGTAACCCCCTTTCTCATCTGCCCCACCAATGTACCTTATGCACATCTGTCCCCCCTTTCTCCTCTGACCCACCACTGTACCCCCCCCCCCCCCGTACATCTGCCCCAGCTCTGTACCTCCTGCTCTTCTGCCCAACCACTGTAACCCCCCTGCTCATCTGTCCCACCAATGCAACTCCTTTCACATCTGCCCACTGCTGTACCCCCCCGCTCTTCTGTCCCACCGCTGAACTCCCTTCTCATCTTCCCCATCAATGTACCCTTCTGCACATCTGTCTCACCTCTGTACCCCCTGCTCATCTGTCCCACCAATGCACCTCCTTTCACATCTGGCCCACTGCTCTACCCCCCCTGCTTTTCTGAACCCCCTCTCATCTGTCCCATCACTGGTGTACCCCCCCTGCTCAAGCCCCTCAACTCATCCACCGCTGTACCCTCCTGCTCTTCTCTCCCACCTCTGAACCCCTTCTGCTCATTCTCCCCACTGCTGTACCCTCTTCTCATCTATGATATGCAGAGTGGTGAAAGGAAGCAGAGATGACACACATCTACCTGTCCTGGTACACTTATCCTGCTGTTCCACCTCTCGCATCCAGCCTACATGCTTATATGTGATGTCACATACAAGCATCTGTAATAGATGCGCAACGATGAGCTCAGGTCAAGGGCATTTTCTGAAAGCAGTGGGCCTGTGTGCAATATCATTAGTTGGGCCCCCGCAGCTGAGAAAAAGTGCAGCGCTCCGCTGCAAAAGTTGGGTGCGATTTTCACTGCGCTGAATAGCGGCTGTGGCTTAAAGAGACAGAGTGCAGAGGGGTTCAGTAGTAAGTGACACAAAGGTTCAGGAATAAATTTCAACAAAGTTCCCAGAAGCTCAACAGTAATTCCACAAACTGTCACCTGATTGTGTTCTTTTCAATCACAGTGAAATCCCTTCTTTCCGAGATGGGTATTGGAAATCAAGTGAGTCATCTTCCTCCAAATGGTGGATGGGGCTAGCAAGACTGCGATTGGCTTTAGCAGTAGCCAATGACAGTCGTCATGCTCCTCCTGGAAACAGGGACCCCACCTGCAGAACTGCACCCAATCTCTTCCCCATCACAAAAGTGGACAATGGCAGCTACAGCAAAGTTAAAGAAACAATGTTTCCCATATTTTACAACGTGTGGGGGCACAGTATCTCCCCATCAGTGCATGGGGCGGCGTGGGAGCACCAGTGCTGGGGGTTGCCTACCCCTGCTGTAGAAAATGGCCAACATACGGAATTCAGCAGATGCTGCAGTCAATGGAATTACTCAGCACTATGTGCAATTATATTACTGTGTAGCTTTTGTTTTTGTGTGTTACAGCAAGTTAGAAAAAAAATAAAAAAATTTAAATAAAATGAAACGGTCATACACTAATGCAGCGTTTCTCAACTCGTCTTCAAGGCGCCACAATAGGTCATGTTTTCAGGATTTCCCTTTAGACGGCTGCGGTAATTACTAAGGCAGTAAAACTGATCAAATCACCTGTGCAAAATAATGAAAATCCTGAAAACTTGACTTGTTGGGGCGCCTTGAGGACTGGAGTTGAGAAACACTGCACTAATGTATGTTGAAGAAACATTGAAAAAAATAAATAAAATAATAATAATAATAATAATAATAATAATAAAAAAGCTGAACATAAATGTTCAAGATTTAATTAAAATTTTGACTACAGCACTTAATGTGATCTTTTTAATTTTCCTCATGCAGGGCTAAGCAAGAGGTTCACTAATTTACCACCCCCAGCCATATATACTTTTCCTTTCATTTGCTCTCCACTTTGTTTGGCCATCAGGATCAAAGGAAAAATACCCAGCACTTCTAGGCATGGGTAAGCACGGGACTCCCTCCCATTCTTCAATGTGACAACACAGGTGGCTCGTGATTGCCCAGAGCTGTCACCTGCAGAGGGGAAGTCTAGCCTTGTGCAAGTTTAACAAGTTTGGAGTTTACACAAGGCTTCCTTTAGCTCGCTTCTGGCATGGGAATGAAATATGGTTGAGCTTGGAAGTACCAGTACTGTAAGCCAATCAGGTTGTGTTTTCTTGCATTGCATGGTGCCATAATCCTTGTGCTCCAGAGACTGGAATCTAGAAAGTGAAAAGTTAAGACAGCTTACACGACAGAGACCCTCACTTAGTAGGCCTGACTTAGGAAGATGACACTAGGAGTAGTAATGTCACTCTCTTTGCTATACAATACAACAAAGCTGTATGAAAAGTGAATGAACAGAATGATCAATATTTTGGTAAGTGTTGATATATTTTTTTCTCTTCCATATGTGGGGATTTAGAGTTTTACATTTATGTTAAATTAAATCTCACCTTGTTGACTTGAGAAACTACAGCATCCACTACCTCTCCCTTGAAAGGCCGGAAGACAATGGCCTTGTACTTGACAGGATAAAGAACGAAACCTCTGCCAGGCTGGATCACCCCTGCGCCAATGTTGTCAATTGTAGTAACGGCAATTACAAAACCATACCTGAAGAGAAAGGGGAAGATATACTTAAATAAATGTGTATTGAAGTGGATATGATTAACAGGGTTTCTGAGCACCTGTAAAATGACATGATTGTTCATTAGAAATCAACCTCAAAACGAATGATGAACACGAGGTATATGCATAACATATGACAGAAAAAAACGTCATAATCTTGGCAAGCATGCCTTAAAGGAGTTATAAAGTCTCATGGTCTAATGCATTAAAGTGAAAAACCTTCTGTGCTGCAGCTGCCTCCCAGCCCCCCCACCCCCCCCCCCCCCCCCCATTTTTCTTACCTGAACCTGATCGTTGCAGTGACCAGCAAGAGCCCAGCAGCTCCAGCCGCTGTCTCAGGTCCTCATTGGATAGACTGATAGTAGCAGGAGCCATTAGCTCCCACTGCTGTCAATCAAATCCAATGATAGGGGAGCCGGAGGCAGGACCAAATCCTGCTATCTGTGTCAATGGACGCAGCAGCAGGACTCGGGAGCATGCCCGCACAGGTGCCCCCATAAGTAAATTAAAAAAAAAAAAAAAAAAAAAAAAACGGGTTTCTCCGTGGGGGCACCTGATGAAGAGGAGCCAGGGGTGCCACTGGGGAATCCCAGAAAAGGAGGATTGGGCGGCTCTGTGCAAAACCCTAGCACAAACCTTTGCAATCACTTTAAAGCCAATGTGCCATTACTGGATTTTTACTAAAGGTCAGTACCAAACAAAGCTTGGTAATTGCAAGAGTGGTTACATTCTAAAATATCACTACTGGGGGCCCTCCACCGATTTCAGAGATATACACCCATTTCCTGAAATTAAATTTACTAAGGAAAACTGGAACATCTGCGAATCTACGTTACATCTCCTCTTCTCGACTGGTCTCCTTGCTGTATAAGCTAGCCATCCCGACAGTCTTACTCACTGTATAGGGTTACCATGGAAACAAATCTAAGAACTAAAATGCAGCCTCTGGACAAAGCTGCACTCTTTGCTATGGCCTCATACCACCTGGCCAATTAGCTCCGGCTAGTTTGTGTGCAGCCAGACACTAAACAGAAATGTTTTCCCTGTGTCTAGGGTCAGTCAGAGGCTCTATTGCTTGGATAAGCAGTTACATGCAAACAGCACCAGCAATGGATTTGTATAGGGTACAAATCTGACACACTGGGATTCATTGAGGCTGGATTCACACTTATGCAGTTTTAGTGCATTTTGCAGATTTGCACTGCAGTCAATTTAACATGGTTTCCTATGGAACACGTTCTGTAGTGCAAATCTGCAAAATGCAAAAAGCACTAAAAATGTATAGGTGTGAATCCAGTCTTACTAGAACGAATGCACTCGGAATCTGGTCCAGTTGTGCATGGTGGCCAATCAGCTTCTAACTTCAGCTTGTTTAAAGTGTAAGTAAACCCGATTCATTAAATTTGATTTATGCACATATATCTGTAGTGTTTACTTATCTCTCTCTCCAAAGCCCTAAGTCCCGTGTGTTTCTGCTGTTTCGGTCCTCTGTTATTAGCATGATAACTTCTGACAAGTTCTCCGAGATGGGAGATAAAAGCAGCTGAAAGTTTTTTTGTCATGGGAGGTTGCCATAACTAGATTAGCAGAGAGCTTGTCTTGTCACAGCACAGCTCTAGAAGTATCTCCATTCTTCTGCCTATATGGAGGGGGGGGGGGGGGCGGTGTGCCTTTCCTCCAATTGGCTGTCTCCAAGTGTATGCCAAGACTACACTCCCAGTGCCAAATGAGGAAGAAGTAAAAATTCTAAGGCCGCGTACACACGGGCGGATTGTCTGCCCAACTAAGTTCGTCAGACAATCCGACAGACAGTCCGTCCAACATTTGAATGAACGGACTTGACCACACACGATGAACAGACAGTCCGCTGAAAGCTTGCGCGATGACGTGTACAGCACGTACGACGGGACTAGAAAAACGACGTCCAATACACAGCAATGCAACCTTCGGCCGTGTAAATCCTTTCTGAGCATGCGCCATACTTAGTCCGTCCAACTTGCCTACACACGAGCGGACTGTCCGCTGAAACCAAGTTTGGACGGACAAAATTACGGAAATTCCGAAAGACTAAGTCCGTCAGACTGTCCGCTGAAAAAGTCCGCTGAAGCCCACACACGAGCGGATTGTCCGCTGAAGCCCACACACGAGTGGATTGTCCGCTGAAACACGGTTCAGCGGACTAAGTTGGGCAGACAATCCGCCCGTGTGGACGCGGCCTAACACGATGGAAGAATTGATTTGTTCATTAGAAAGCAACCTCAAAATGAATCTTGATGGACACAAGGTATATGCGTAACATATGACAGAAAAAAAAAAAAAAAAAAAAAAGTAATAATCTTATCTTGGTAAGCATGCCTTAAAAGGAGTTGTAAAGTCTCATGGTTTTTCACCTTAATGCATTAAGGTGAAAAATCTTCTGTGCTGCAGCTGCCCCCCAGAGCCCCCCCCCCCCCTTTTTAATATAGAAAGACAGCAGATATGCAAATAAAAAAACTTATGTAGGGAGATTTGTTTTAACCTTGCATATCATCTGAGGCTGTTCCCTTCACTGGGTATATGTGAGGGTTTACATCCACTTTAAGCTTTGACAATAAAACCTGGAAGCCGATTGCTTTCAATGCAGAGCTGCACCAGATTTTGCACTCACCAGTCTTAGTAAAATTAACCCCACTGTGTGCATGCATGCAGCTGCCAGTAAGAATCAATGGATTCTTTCCGGCTGGCGCTCACGTGAGTGGAGCTTTACCAGATACATTTTTCTTGTTATAGTGGTCCAGACATAAGTCAATAGGAAAGTGTGGAAGGGACAGCCTGGATCTTTAAAATGTACATATTACACCACCCTAGCACTGGGTGCGCAAGACTACACTTGAGTTCTATACTTGAATAGTTATTACTGAAAGGTGTACTTTACATAATGAGATGTAAAAAGTCTGGCCACATCCACCTGTCGGTTGCATATACTTACTTGCCAGTGCACGTCCCCTCTACCTCAGTGAACAACTTCTGCTTGACCGTGTTGAGAAGGTTTGGCCCAAAATACCTGGGGTGCAGAAGAATCTCATGTTCAAGGGAAATCTGTAACAAGAAAAGGGTCAGTTATATTAACAGGAAACCGTTTCCACCACAAGGTGTCTGCACAATCTATTCCAGTGGAGAGCGACTTATTACATGAACACTTCTGCAACATATACAAAAGTAAATAAGGAGTGGGGGGAACAATATAATCCATGTGTCACTGTCTATATGTAATATTATTGGTTTAATGTAACCTGCTCACTACCAGACCCTTTTTTGTTTCAAACCTGCAACAGAGGCAGGCAACAAAGCATTTAAAAAAAAAAAAAAATTTTTTTTAAAAAGGACGAACAATCGTTCACGTTTTTCTGTGTCCTCTTCCAATGTTGAAAACAAGAATGCCTAAAATGGTAAGAAAATTATTGGAATGACAGAGGACACCTTCCCACATTCGTAGCTGCGGTCTATGCCCAGTCTATGGTCATACTGTGTCCGATCCATGCGTTGATCTGCTCATTCGATTTTTAAAGGATAAATTCTGTACTAAACAAAAATCAGATGTAATGATAAATTAACAAAAAATGTTCTAACGTGTCCTTTTGGAAATTTCTGTCTGAATAGTCCATATCATATCTCAAAAGCAGTGTACTACTGAAAAGAAAATCAAAAAATCTTTATAAATACTGATATTTTTACCCGATCTTCTAATAGTGTGTGTAGAGAGGAGTTTAGGTGTGCTCAGACATGAGACATGCATGGCCAGTTTTAGGCCCCTTTGCAAGGGTCGGATCCAGTATTTAGTGCAAATTAGCCTCCTGCAGATGCTCGTCTACAAGCACTCCATTGATGGCTGAATGGCATGTCTCAGGACAAGTTTCTCAACAGTCAACCTTTCCCCACTTTGCATTAAAAAAAAAAAAAAAAAAAAAAAAAAAAAAAAAAAAACACAGCAGCCTACAGCTCTGCATACCGATACAGAAAATTATCTTACATTAGTTTGCACTTCCTGGTTGAGTGAGGCACTGGTGATATAGCTAGGGCCTCACAGATGAATCCTGGGAAGGCTACATCAGTCTCACATATTCCAGGAGACAGATCCAGACTTCTAGGAAGGAAAGGGAGATGGATTCATCTGCCCTTCATCAAAATTACCACTGAGAAGAATGAGGAGGATAAGAAAAATAAAGTATGCACATTTTCTACACGTATCTGTTTGTAGGTTGCCTTTAAGAAACATTTATAAAAAGGTGTCTTTGTTGTATTTTTTAAGATGAGGGAGAAGTTTCTCCCTCAGGGGACAACAATGGATCATTCCTATGCAACGCAGAGCTGCACAATTAATCGTTTAAAAAAAAAAAAAGTCACGATCTCGATTCAACCTCTCTGACGATCTCTATTGCAGAGTTTGCCGATTCTTACATATAACAAGTGAAGAGACTTATCTGCTTTCTCGCTGTCAGGTGTAGAAGTGCAGAAAGTTTAACCACTTAAAGTCTAAATCTTTTTCTGACACGTCTTTCTTAAAGTGGTGTTGCCACCAAAAAATGAAAAAGTGCTTAAAATTCTTTAAAAAAAATAAATAATAATAATTGGAAAAAAAAAAAAAAAAAAAAATGTTTTACTCACCTCTAAATACCTGTTGCTAGGGGGTCCCTCGTAGTCTGCCTTCTTCCTTGCTCGGGCTGGTGACATCTCTTCCCCTCACAGTCATCTGGGACCTGTCACGTGTCCCAGATGACTGTGCAGCATATCACGGAACCCTGTGCCGCTTGCGCATGCACAGTGGGTGCCCAGCTATTAAAACCACAGCCGGGTACCCACAGTACGAATGATGGTGCCGTGAGCGGAGCGGGGGGGCTTCGTTCCCCCGCATCGCTGGACCCTGGGACAGATAAGTGTCCAATTATTAAAAGTCAGCAGCTGCAGTATTTGTAGCTGCTGACTTTTTTTTTTTTTTTTTTTTTTTTGGGCACCCCACTTTAAGTTAAAATCAATATTTTTTGCTCGAAAATTACTTGGAACCCCCAAACATATATATTTTAGCAGAGACCCTTGGGAATAAAATGGCAATTGCTGCAATATTTTATGTCACACTATATTTGCCCAGCGGTCTTTTAAAAGCAATTTTTTGGGAAAAAATACAATTCAATGAATAAAAAAAAAAAAGAAAGAAGCAGCGAGAATCGTGATCTGTCTTCTAAGCAGAAAAAAAAAAAAAAGCGATTCTCATTTTAGCCAGAATCGTGCAGCTCTAGTGTAACTGGTGTTGAAATGGTCATTTACAATTTGCACTGGAAGTCATGGTGACAATACAGGAAATGCCTTTGTGGCAGAATCCCCAGATATCATTTTCAAGGAAAACTAAATGAAAAGCGTATTTATTTTTTACATTGCGGATACAATAGAGGGCGTTTTAACCCCCGTCAGTTATTTCTGCCATTTTACAAAATACAATTATATTATATAAATTACAATATCTGAGTGCATCTTTAACCAAAACATGTTTTGGATGGAAAAGGTTAAAATTAGGGTTGCACTGATAGCATTTATTTTTTATTAATTTTTTTTAAACAGTGAGTGCCGATACACTGCAATATGTGTTAATACAAAAAAATAAAATAAAAAAAATGGAGCAAATCACTCTGCAAAGAATCACATGCTATTTGAATAGGAATGCAGTGTATTCCTTTGGTATTCTATTACCTTTTTTACCACCATCCCCCTCCCTTTAGAATGTAAGCTCTACAAGCTCCTGTCCCTTCTGTATTGAACAGTACTGTAATTGTGCTGTCCCAACTCTACATTGTAAAGTGCTGTGTAAACTGTTGGCACTATATAGTTTATAATGTATAATATTCCTGTCCAAAACACATTTGATTCCCCTCAATGCTCCTGTGTGTATACAAAGGGGATTAAAGCACCATCTAGTTAGGTTAAACGTTAAAACTCACAGTACATTTCTGGAAGCAAATCAGGGCCACTGGAGAAGTTCTGGGACCCCCCCTGGATATAGGGCAGGATTAATGTCAGGTTTGGGGCAGAACGCCTCTACATCTCCTCCAGCAGCCTAGATTTGCTACCAGATACACTATATTACCAAAAGTATTGGGACCATTAATAACAAAAGCAAGGTCCATAAAGACATGGATGAGCGAGTTTGGGGTGGAGGAACTTGACTGGCCTGCAGAGAGTCCTGACCGCAACCCCAGTAGAATACTTTTGGGATGATTTAGACCGGAGACTATGAAAAAAGGTAAATTTTTCTCCTTCACCAATGTCTGCTAATGAAGTTGCACTGATGGGCACCATGGGGGCTGCACTGAATCAAGGCGTTGATAATCAGTGCCAAAGTCCCTTTAACACAAGCCGGTTGTAGAGTTGCCACCTCATCCCTTTAAATTACACAGGTTCTGAGGCTAATTAAATGCAAATCAAGCACCGAGTTTAAATGACCACATTAATCAGCCACAGAACCTGTGTAATTAATGTGTGTTCGGGTTTAAAGGGATGAGGTGGCAAACCTATCAGTTATCAGCTCTCCTTATGCCGCCAGCATGAGGAAAGAAAAGTCGATAACCATTTTGTGTTTACTTTTGTGATGAGCGGTCATTGGACACAGCTGGTCACGTGGTAAAGGGTCACTGTGATTGGCCCTTTTCCTGATCAGCTGTGTCCTAAGGTGATTGGACACTGCAGGTCACGTGGTAAAGGGCCACTGTGATTGGCCCTTTTCCCCGATCAGATAGCGGGGTGCCCGGGCAGGGTGATCACGGGAGGACATCCATCTTTGCCCTCCTGACAAATTAAGGCCACCCTGTAGGCATCTTTCAGCTAAAGCGTTGGCGAGAGGGCGTTAAATGAGAGCGACAATTAAATCGTAGAAGTTTCTATGTGCACGATAGCCAATCAGACTTTGGCAATAAAACCTGGAAGCTGATTGGTTTCTATGCAGAGTTGCACTTTCCAGTGTTAGTAAATCATCCTCCAATGATGGGGATTTGTGCAGATGGAGACACTCGGCATCACCCAATGACTCCGAATATAAAAGATTACACCCGCCAACTCAGGGCACAGCGAGCTCTAAATGCACCCCCTCCGCTCCTTTATACAGAATAACGATCGATGATAACGACATTTTATACTCACATGGTAAAACATTGCTGGGATCGCCTTCTCACACCACCCCGCGCAGCATAGGCTTTTGTTTACACCGTGCGCCGAATAATAAAGTTTGTTAAAATCGGGGCGGGGTCTCAGTTCCTGATGTCATGTCGTGCGGAAATGACGTAGCCCGGCGGCGTTTGGCTGCTGTGGAAGCTCGGGGGTTTTGCAGCTGTCCGAAACTTTTTACGGCGGAAGACAGGGAGGGGAAGCGGATACCGAACACCCTGGAACCAGCAAACGGCGTCTACTAAAACAGGAATAAAGTGGGCGTTTTTAATTGGCTGGGCTTGGTGCCCATCACCTTTACTACCGACCAACCAGCGTAGAGGTGATAGGTCACGCAGCCTCCAATCAGGCTGTAGCAGAGGCGGCTTCAACACGGCTCGCTTTGTGCAGGTGAACGACAGAGGGGAGGGTCACGTGACTCCCATTGCTATACCGTATTATTACTAATAATGTCACCTGGATTGTATGCCTAGGCAGTGGGGCAGGCTTGGTGAAGATGCTGGCTTGCCTAGTATGTACCTGTAGTATGGAGAGCTGAAGGGAGTGGAGCTAATACTGGGTGGGTAGGTCAATGAGCATTTCCTACTGTCCTATATATCTTATAGTTACTCAGCAGAGCTCACCTCAGGCCTGTTCATTTTCTGCAACACACTGATAGGAAAGGCAGGATGTTCTTCTGTCCTAGATACATGTTACATTGGAACTGTATACTGTGTGCATCTCCTGAGAATTATACTTATGAAATGTGTGTCTATTCCTAGTGATACAGAAGATGTGTCTGGTCCCCGACACCTAGCTGGTCATGGTGGGCCAAATAAAGTGACAACGTGGCGTGGACCTCATCTAAAGTGACCTCTTTACCAATCTAAGCCTGCCAACACACAGATCCACCAGACGGTGAAGGTAAGAGCTTACGACACTTACTAGGTGGTGTGTGTGTGTAACGAGGGATACTTATTAGCCAATGTATGTAGGCATAGGACACACCCCTGTCACGCCCCCTTAACCACGTAAGCCCCGCACCATTATGCTGGCCAAAGACCAGGGACGAGCTCGGGCGTGTTCGCAGAGCCCGCCAGGAAGTCAGCACTGCGCTACTCACAGGCAGCGAGACATTGTCCCGATGCGTGGCTGCAGAGATCGGACAATGTCTCACTGCCTGTGATTAGCGCTGCGCCAACCTCCTGGCGGGCTCTGCACGTGCAGCATGCGAACACGCCGGAGCTCATCCCTACCAAAGACCAGACCACTTTTTGCGATTCGTCACTGCGTCACTTTAACTGACAATTGCGCGGTCGTGGCTCCCAAACAAAATTGGCATCCTTTTTTTTTTCCCCACAAATAGAGCTTTCTTTTGGTGGTATTTGATGACCCCTGCGGTTTTTATTTTTGCACTATAAACAAAAAAAAGCGTCAATTTTGAAAAAAACACATTTTTTTTTTTTTTTTTTTTTACATTTTGCTATAATAAATATCCCCCATAAATATATAAAAAAAATAATTTTTTCCCCAGTTCAGGCTGATCCGTATTCTTCTACATATTCTTGGTTAAAAAAAAAAAAAAAATCGCAATAAGCGTTTTATTGATTGGTTTGCGCAAAAGTTATAGCGTTTACAAAATAGGGGATAGTTTTATGGCATTTTGAGTAATATTTATTTTCGTTTTTACTAGTAATCGTGGACACATCGGACATTTACACATTTTTCGGACCATTGTCATTTATACAGCAATCAGTGCTATACAAATGCACTGTGTAAATGACACTGGCAGTGAAGGGGTTAACCACTAGGTGGCAGTGTATGGGGTTAAGTGAGCCCTGGGGAGTGTTTCTAACTGTGGGGGGGTGTGGCTGTGTATGACACTTCACTGATCTCTGCTCCCATTTACAGGGAGCAGATATCAGTGACCCTGTCACTAGGCAGAACGGGGAGATGATTGTTTACATTAGCATCTCCCCGTTCTTCCTCCCTGTGAGACGATCGCGGGTAACCCCACGGCGATCGAGTCCACGGGACCCGCAATCCGACTCACGGAGGTCCTGCCCGGCGCGCGCACACGATGGCATGGCGGCAAATTTAAAGGGACGTACCTGTACGCCTATTTGCCTGTCCGCGCCATTCTGCCGACGTACATCAGCGTGCGCCGGTCGGGAAGTGGTTAAAGGAGAATTATATATAAAAAAAAAAATGATTGATTAAACCCACAAGTACTTTTTTTTTTTTTTTTTTCTTACCACTACTATTCCTTTTTCATATTGGCTTTTGAAATGTACAAATGCAGCAATTTAGAAACTGGATGAAAGTTTTATCGCCCGGAAAACACTTTTTGAAAGATTAAAAAGTGCATTTTATATACAGTTATATAGAGCAGACCAAAATGAGGGACACATGAGGAGGAAAGAGGGACAGAGGGACTTTGTTCCAAATCAGGGACAGTTGGGAGTTATGCAACATCACCGCCCTCTATAACTGATCAAGGCATAGGCTTCGCCATTCATTCACAGAGTACTGTGACCGTGAGAACTACAAGTACCAACATCCTTTGCGGCTGAACTACCAGGGTGCTGTTGAGACACGAGTAGAGGAGGGCTGATCGGCTGCTCTCCTGACAGCAGGGGGGGGGGGTCTGCACTGATTGATTATCAGCGCAGCCCCTACCGAGGAGGGCCACGAGGGTTGCCAATCAGTGCCCATTAGGGGTTCCAATCGATGCCCAGCAGTAATGCCTGCCAGTGCCTCCTCATCAGTGTTGCTTATGAATGCCCATCAGTGCCATCTATTAGTGCCCGTCAGTGCAGCCTCATCAGCGCCCACCAGTGAAGGAGAAAACGTACTTATTTACAACATTTTATAACGGAAACAAACGTTTTTTTGAGAATGTTTGGTCTTTTTTTATTTGTTTAGCAAAAAAAAAAACAGTGGTAATCAAATACCACCAAAAGAAAGCTCTATATGTAGGAACAAAATGATAAAAATGTTTGGGTGCAGTGTTGCATGACTGTGCAATTCTCATTCAAAGTGGGACAGCGCTGAAAAATTTTCTGGGCAGGAAGGGGAAAGTGCCTGGTATTGAAGTGGTTAAATACCACCAAACAAAAACCCCCAAAAGAAAGCTCTATTTGTGTGAAAAAAATGATAAAAATGTAATTTGAGTACAGTGTTAAATGACCATGCAAGTGTCATTCAAAGTGCGACGGCGCTGAAAGCTGGCATGGGCAGGAAGGAGGTAAAAGTGCCCAGCAGGCAAGTGGTTAAAGAGGAAGTAAACCCTGATGAGTTTACTTCCTCTTTCATTCCCTGCAAAGGTAAAGCATAATGGGCTACTATGCATCGCATAGTAGTCCATTATGTGTCACTTACCTGACACAGGAGCCAGCGATGTCACCGCTGTCCCCTGTAGTCCGGCGCATCCATCTTCTCGGTGGGTCTCGCCGCTCCGCCGCTGTCATTCGCCGAAGCCGCGATGACGTCACTCCCACGCATGCGCACGGGAGCTGCCACGCGCGGCATATCGCTGTTGACGGCGGCGCGCTCGGTGCGCCTGCGTGCCGCTATCTACGGCGCATGCGCCGTAGACAGCGGTGCCTGTCTTTCGATAAATATCTCCTAAACCGTGTAGGTTTAGGAGATATTTCTTGGACCTACAGGTAAGCCTTAATCTAGGCTTACCTGTAGGTAAAAGTGTGTTGTAAGGGTTTACAACCACTTTAAGTCCTATACATTGCGAGGTGGGGCCTCCTTGGATTGGCCTTGTTTTTTCCAGTACATCTCTCAGATGCTCAGTGGATTGAGATCTGGAGAATATGGAGGCCAAGTCAACACCTCAACCTCATTATTTTGTTCCTGAAACCATTCTTGAATTCATCAGACCAGACCACCTTCTTACATTACTAGCGTAGTGAAATTTAGAAAAATAATACCAAACCAATTTAAGGTGCCTAAATTGTGAAAAACCAACCAGTTACAGTAAAATAATTAATATATATGCACATGCAGCTGCCCCTTTAATTGAAACAATCCACTTTTGCAATGAAACAAAAATGTAAAAGTATGGCGCTTACATGCTTTACAAATAAACAAGTACACTAAATAGCGTGATAAAAACAATGATAGAGCGTGTAGAGTCTAATGTGGTATTAATCCCAACACCAAAAACTGTGATACAATAATCTTCAAAGTGACTCTTCTAACAGAAATATTCCACACCTTCACCACTTGTGCTCAAAAGTGTACATGCACACTCACCAGAGGTGTCTGACTCCCTTTTACAGGTAGGTCAAGCAGTGCTTTTTGGCCCTCAAAGGCTCTTATCACTTTGGAATACTCTCCAATGTCTTCCTCCAGTTTAATGGGACTTCACTCGTACAATAACCAAGCAGGAGACACCATTCAAAAACACCAGTATATATTGTAGAGATGTATTCACCCCACCACGCCTGACATTAGCCGGTGTGCGTTCCATGCCTCGATCCTGGGCTGGATGTGGCCTCATACAGGACCCGAAAGTGCTGGTTATGCACTCCTACGTATATTTCACTAGAGCCACGTCTTCAGGAAGTGCTAAAGTGCCGTTTCCGGTCTTTTCTTTTTTCTTTTTTTTTTTTTCTTTTTATAATGGAAGGATTGCTCTGCTTGGTTGTCCCCCACACAATTGAAGATAGGTGTATTATTGTATAGGCTACTAAATCATGGGTCCTATACAAGCCATATAATCCATAGATGCAAAACCCTAAATAAAATACATCTTGAAAACACATTATCTGAAACCCATAATATAATTCTCATA
Source organism: Lithobates pipiens (assembly GCF_037356315.1). Lineage (NCBI taxonomy): Eukaryota > Metazoa > Chordata > Amphibia > Anura > Ranidae > Lithobates > Lithobates pipiens. The sequence goes on along the minus strand of NW_027507686.1, from coordinate 69,545,185 downwards.
CCGCAATGCTCAACTCTCCCTTCTTGATGGACCTAATCTAAATTTAATACCGAATCCTAATGGACTGTTTTTTCTCTTGATCTCCATCTAGTGGTAAATATAATTTACAGTAATCCGTTTCTAACATTTATGCATAACCATGAAAACTGCCCAAAGGGGGCAACAACAATCCTACAGGGGACCCAGCCTAGGATCTATTAGTCCACTAAAAAATATATATTTAAATATAAGGTTACCAAAATGTGTGTGTGTATGTGTGTGTGTGTATATATATATATATATATATATATATATATATAGTCCATAAAATCAACCATAAGATCAATGAATTCGAAAACAGCCATGGGGTAATCCTAAATTATTAAAATATAAAAAAAAAAAGGGGGGGTGAGAAATCCCCCATATAAGGGGAAAATGTATTTTCAATGTAAAACATTTTTCTCCTTCAAACCTCCTATAAAATTAGCCCCTTGTGTGGGATAAATATTAAATGGATGAGAGCATTTGAGGGCCAAAATATGCTGCTTGACTTACCGTGAAATATTTATATTAGAAAAGTCACTTTGAAGATTATTGTATTCCAGTTTTTGGTGTTGTAATAACTTATTATTATATATTTTTTTTACCACTGTTGGTTTGCTTACATTTTTCATTATTGTTGGGCAATCTCTTAATTTGTTGTATATTTATCTGTTCATTTATATATTGTATCAATTTTTATTGGAAATAATCTCATTGTTTATTTAATTTTTCATCAGCGCTGCACTATATTATTTTATCCATTCACTTATCTACAGATTATCTGATGTGCTATTTGTATAAGACAGCGCATATTTTGTGTGTATATATATATATATATATATATATATATATATATATATATATATATATATTTATTATATTTAAAGAGTATGTAACCCCAACATTTCATGTCCCCGATATGTACCTGCTGCACCATGTACTTGTATGAAAAAAAAACGTATCCTGTGCTCTCCCTCTGCTTTCCTATTAAAACCTAACCACACATAACAGGAGAACACACTGTGATAAGTTCCCTAGCTGTGCTGGGAACTCAGCCTGCTCTCCTCCAATGATCAGACTTGTCCTCAGGGTATGCGCTCCCTTATAAAAAAAGGGAAAAAAGTTATTTCTATTGTTTTACCTTTCATTTCTTTTTTAAACTGAGCGGGTTGTTTTACAAGGTGATTATTTACAATCACTTGAAATAACATGGTACATGGCTAAGGATATCCCTGTTTCATCTTCTATGTTATTTAGACCATTGTGTGTGTGTGTCAGCTATAAACTCTGAGAACTTTTTTTAGGGCCCCTATTTGGTACCGGTGCTCATGAATTTCCTCTTCAAACATTCATGTATCAAAAAAATACCAGCCCCAATGCACAACAATACAGTACATCTGTTTTATAAAGTATATGTGTTGGGGGCTTGATGGGAATGAATAAAAGCACCCCCCAAAGTACATATACAGTGTGTCTGTCCGATGCCCATTGCAATGTGCTTGGTAATACACATAATTGTAACTCAATGTTTCAGCATACTGCATGGTCAAGAAAAATTACAAGCAATATGTAATTAAATTATTTGCTAACCCTGTTGTTATTGCTGTGATCACATAAGTACATGATAATCTGTAAACCTTGATGATCACATAATCTGTAAATAAAAGTATCATTTGATATATTCCCACACGCTATACAATGAATTGGTCCAAATCTATCCTTATGCCCCTTGACCCAATAGGAGCACCTCTCCCAACTTGTGCCAATCAAATTGCTGTTGCCAATTCTTTTAAATACCTGGGGGTGGTGGTCTCCCCTGAGCCTTCCCACTATCTCAAATTAAATCTTGGCCCCTTGCTGGACAGTCAAAAATTAAAAAGGTTAAGTTGGTGTAAATTTCCCTTGTTAGTAGTAGGCCGAGTCAATTTAATAAAGATGGTCTGGGCCCCGCAACTTTTGTACATCTTCCATAATTCCCCTATGTGGATATCTAACAAGTGGTTTATAGATTCTCAATTTCAAGATCTTATATGGAGAAAAAAAAAAGCCCACATCAGCTTAACCACTTTGCAGTGTTGCAAGGACAGATGGGGTTTAGCAGTCCCGCACCCCAAGATATATTTTATGGCATCGCAAATGCAACCACTTCCTGGCTGGGGACAGGATGACACCCCAGACCCTGTAGCTAAACTGATAAGCCTGTTTAACCCCCAACTTGCTTGCTAGCTCTCATTTGGAGATGGATCTACCAAGCCTTCCCAACTTCTTCCCCTACATCGGTTCTCCTTCGAAAGGTATGGAAAGCCTTAAAAGAGGCAGTAAGTATTGTGCTGGCCGTTTTGAATTTACCCCGATTATAGCACAACCCTAATTCTCCTGAGCTTCGTAAATTAATAGGTTTTTCAACTTGGCAGCAGAAGGGTATTTGGTTCTTTTTTGGGGTAATTAGGGGGTACTACACTGAAAGCATACAACCAGTTGTGTAACGAACTCTCGCTATCTCCTAGACAATTCTACCAATACCTTTAGTGTAGACATGCGCTGCAGGAAAAGCAACGCACCCTCAATTTGAATGTATCTAATTTGGCCCTGGTGACCGAACTCCTCCAGTCAAATACTTGTAAAGGTTTAATTCCCCATATTTACCTGGAACTACTATCTATCCAAGACCATGCTAAGCTGAAATGCAGGGCCCGCTGGGTAATGGATATTGGAGAAATGAATGGTGATCAGGGGGACATGGCTCTAGAATCAATTCTGGTGCCCTCCCTTTCTGCCTCTCACAAGCTCTCACAGCTGTTTAACAGGCGTTCGATGGGTCCTTTGTAGAATAATCTCTTTGACTGGGGCAGGAGAGATACACCACTATGCCCTAAATGGGATATATTCCCACACAACTATCCAACAGATCTGACTGAAAGGCCACTTGTTGAAAGAAAAAATACAATAAATACAGAATACATTTCCAAACTTTGAATTTTTTTTTTTTTTTTAAATCCGATAATTTATACAGTATTGCATATGAATAATTTTATATTACAGGAGCTCTAGGCCATTTTTTTATAGTTTCACTAAGCTAATTTTATTGCTTTGATAAGAAAGGTATTGTTTACAGAGTTAAATGGAGCATGGCGAAGTGCTAAATGAGTCAGAGGAGTGACACAGCCATCTCCCTCCTTTTACTCATATAACTCTATATGGTGTTTCAGCTGAACAGACACATTGAACATGAGAGCAGATAGTGTCCGGTGTCATGGCTGCATCTTGTATTGTAAAATAAAGTTTATAAATATTTCAAAATGTGTTATATAAATCATGAAAAGCACATTTAAAACATCACTATAATAACTTGCCTACTATTAAAACCGAAGTGTTAACGTTGACCCAAACTATTATAATTTTCCCTTTTTGAAGTACATTGTCTTTAGAAATGGCATCCTCCGACCTCCATATACATGCCTTACCTGCCCTCTCTTTCTCTTCCACAGCCAGGGCTGTTTCAGCAACCCAGGCAGGAAGAGGGGACAGGGGTGACATCACTACCCCAAACTTATTTCAGTGCTTGGGCCTAGTGAGTGACTGCTAGGCTCTGACATATTACAGGGGAGCAGGTCCCCCATACCAAGAAGACCTGGGTATTCTCACCAGCTGCAGAGGAGCAAAGGGCTGCAGTGGAGCACAGGAAAGGTGCGTATAAGGGGGTTGTTTGATAGTATCTCTGCAAACGTTATAAGTCTTCACTTTGCCCGCATGAGCAAGATGACAATTTCTAAGTAAAAGCTTAAAAATTAACTGGATATGACTTTTACGCAAAAGTCTGGGGGGAAAAAAAGGTAATCATACAAGCAGATAACATTTCTTGTGCCATTTTGTACACAAGCTGTGAACAGAATACCGCTAGAAGTCTGTTGCCATGGCTGCAAGTAAGTGAAATTTGAATTTTAGAAAATCATTGCTGGCTACAGAAAAATTAAATAAAAACACCATGGCAACTGCAGATCAAACAGACGCTAAGATGGCAGCTTTCTTGGCTATGAAGGATAGAAGGCTTTAGTTCTGCTTTAAGTTCCAGCATTGAAACTCACAGTAGGGGCTGGAGCACAGTGCTCACTGTACACCTCCTCTATTCAAAAACTTGACTCTTTTAATTTTGTGATTGGACAAGGGGATCATGATTTCTCAAGTCGTCTTCCAGGACATCATCTTAGAGAGGGTTCCTCCCACCTACAAACAGGAAACTCAGTGTCCACCATTATAATGCCCTGTACACACAGTCGGAAATTCCGACGGAAAAGGTCAGATTGGATTATATTGTCGGAATATCCGATCATGTGTGGGCTCTATCTGACTTTTTCTGTCGGAAAAAAATTGAGAGCAGGATCTAAACTTTTCCGCCAAAAAAATCCGATCAGACTTTTTCCAATCGTTTGTAGAGAATTCCGACGGACAAAGTGTCATGCATGCTCAGATCAAATTACAAGACCAGAGCTATTGGCTACTATCCTCTACGTAGTCCAGTCGTACGCAATGAACGTCACCTCGTTCCGAATGATCCGATTTTCTGACAACTTTGTCCGACCGTGTGTATACAACACCGGTTTCGGACAAAATCCATCGGAAAAAAATCCGACAGATTTTGTGGTCAGCATGTCCAACCGTGTGTACAAGGCATTGGGCCCCTTTCACACATGTGGACCATTTGTCCGTTTTCATCCATCTGTTGACAGACATCAATGCATCTCTATGGAAAAATGGATGTAAATGGATTTACACCCACTTCCGTCAACATCTGTTTTTTGGAACAGATCAAAGCCCTGTTTTTCATCTGTCAAAAAAATGAATTGGAGGAAAAAAAGATGTAAGCAGATGACAAACGGAGATGAACAGAAATTAAAACGGAAGATTGCAGGGGGGAGAGGGGAACTTCCTTCCGCCGCCATGCCAGGAGAGAAGGTGGGAGCTGAGTTCTTGTCAAAACTGGGTACCGCCCCCCCCCCCCCCCCCAAAAAAATGACATTCCAATTGTGGCATGTCAGGGGGTCACCAGTACTTTAAGCAGAAGTTACATTTTTGGGTGGAACTCTTTTTGATTTTATATTTTATTGTTATTTTTATGATCTCAGAATCAACACAATTGTGTAGGCCCCACACCTCCAGCATTTTGTAGCTTGACATTCAAAGCTCGTAAATCGCGGGGGGAAGAAAAAAATAAATATTTTCTCTATGGAGCTGATCCACAGCTCCACTCCAAGTCTCCTAAAGCCAAATGCCTGAAGCTCAAAAAAGTTCTGGAGCTTTTTTTGTAGCTCAGATTGGGTATATGTGTGCATTTTTGGCGCGTTTGTATTCCCATAGAAATGAATGAAAGTGCGCAATTTGCTTTTGTGCATTTTGGCACAATTTTCTGCTCAAATGCATGCAAAAATGTAATAAAAAAGTAGTATATGAATAAATGTAAAATACACAAATTACTAAAAATCATCAAATTATGTAATAATTAACCCCTAACCTGAAAAAAAGAAATGCATGATTAATATAAATAATAATTGATTTTGTGTTAAGGTGTTTATTATTCTAAAAACAATTTTTAGGGGTTAATTATTTATGTATTTGTTATGACATAGTATTCATTTATTTGATTATTTTTGTGTATTTTACATTCATTTATTAGTAGTAGTAGTAGTATTAACACCCTAACAAAAAAGAAATAATAAGACACTAAATAAAATATTAACCCATAATCCTATACTTAACCCCAACCCCTAATCCTAACCCTAACCTAGCCTTAACTCTAATCCCTTACCCTAACAAAAACAAAAAATAATGAATAATATTAATAAAAAAAGAAATTTAAATCTAGCAACCACTTATGCAACAGATGATCGTTTTCTCTATTGAATAATAGAAAAACTCCAAAGCTCATAAATGCTGTATAAAAAACTGCACACAAAAAACACCGGAAAAATGCTCAGACACTACGCAGAGACGTTAATGCAGATCACACATTATATTGTTTTACAAGCCAATATTCAACCCGCATTTAATCCCTTGCATGACCTGCATTATTATTTTATAATTACTATTAACAAAAATGTTGACAAACATATTTTGCTAGTAAAATCACTCTCACTGCATAAAAAACAAAACAAAAACTTTGCTTCTCTGCTCCCACCCAACCTCCCCACAACCATATACACCCCATTAAAGTTTTAGCATCCACACTTAGCCCTAAATGTCAAGTTTTCTTAAGAAATATGAGAAATATCGTTTTTAATCTTTTCATGGCAGATGGAAAGCTGTGCACACTATTATCTACTCTAATGCCGCGTACACACGTCCGGACTTTCCGTCAGAAAAGGTCCGATGGAATCATTCTGTCGGATATTCCGATCGTGTGGGATATTCTGATTGTTTTCTTCGAAAAATTCAGACGGCCCTAGAAATAGAGCATGCTTTAAATCTTTCAGACGGAATCAATTTCTATCGGGAAAACCATTCGTCTGTATGCTGGTCCGATGGACCAAATGCAACACAAGGGAAGCTACTGGCTATTGAACTTCATTTTCTAGTCTGGTCATACGTCATCACGCTCAAAACGAACAGACTCTGGTCCAGTCGTGTGTACGCGGCATAACTGGATGGTTGCTCTGATTGCAATGCAGTCCAAGATATCATACACACTATGAATGCTGGGAATTAGAAACGTCTGAAAACAAAGTGAGTGTGCCTATACAAACTGATCAGTTTCTATTTGTCTTTTTTATTTATTTTATTTAAAAAATACAAAAACAAAGAATTTGACTAGGTGTTATGACTACACTGACATTTTATTACTGAAGGCCCAGTGTCTTTGCTCATGTGTTGCTCCTTTTTGTCCTTCGCATGCTTACATGTGTTTTCTTTGTTACAGCCATGGATTTCCCAGACCACAGTCGCCGCATACTTCACAGTCTTAGAGACCAGCAATCGCAGGGTTTCCTTTGTGACTGCCAAATATCTGTGGGCACTGCGCGCTTCCTGGCACATCGTTCCATTCTTGCCTCCTGTAGTCCCTTTTTCCATATGTCATGCCGAGAGAGACCAGACACACGAGAGCTTACCCTAAACAGCCAGATTGTCACAGCTCCAGCCTTTTCCTTGCTCCTCAGCTTCATGTACTGTGGTAGACTCAGTTTTCAGGAGGCTCCCACTGAAGATGTTCTGGCAGCAGCTAGCTATTTGCACATGGATGAGGTTGTGAGGGTGTGCAAAAAACGTCTGCAAGGTCGAGCTCCTGCTGAGGCAGATAGCACTCGCCGAGAAGAAGAAGGAGGAACTGGTTGCCTGGGGGTAGAGAATGATGGCAGAGATGTAAACTATGAGGGTCAAGATATCAAAATTATGCAATATGAAGGACCAGAAATAGCAGGGGATGGACAGAGAATGCCTGGGAGTATAACGTATCACTTGCAGGAAGTAGCAGGAAGCAGCAGGTATCAGAAGCAGGAGACAGAAAGAAATGGACAAAAATTACCAGGAAGTATAAAATATCAGGAACCTGAAGCGTCAGGCATTATGCAGAGAAAAGTAGGGGTTTCTCGGTTTGAAGTACAGAACATGAATGAAAGTGGCCAAGGCCTAGAAGCCAGTTCTAAATTTGAATTGCAGGAAGGGACAGTGAGTATTGAACCTGTTACTGGCAGTGTGAAGTGTCAGGGGCAACAGCTCTCAACTAGTAATCAGGAGGCTGCTGGTAGCACGAGATATGAGGTGCAGGAGAGGACCGGAAATGAACATATGTCAGAAGCCATAAGATGTCCCCAGCAAGAGGCTGTAGAAAGTACACTTGCATCGCCTGCTCAGAGATTCACTTCACAGAGCCAAGATACAGGTTCTAATGGACAGATAGTACTTTCAAGAAACTCGCCAAAGAGACAGGAGCCTGCAGGTAGCACACAAAGTACTCCCAGATATTCCCATCAAGGGCAGGATAATGCTGGCACTAGCAGTCAAACATTACCTACTACTAGGTATTCTTTGCAACCCCAGGAAGAAGCTGGAACTACATTAGCTGTGACAGGAAGTTCCAGATTCCCCTTACAGGAGCCCACTGGTAGTGTTGTGGCAGTGCAAGGCATTCAAAGATATTCCCTACAGAGTCCAGAAGTGGCAGTGAACACTGCATCACAGCCCGCCACTTCCAGATACCCTGTGCAGGAGCCAACGGGCAGTATTCAAGGAGCTCAAGCACGTGGCAGATACAGTTTGCAAGTTCAAGAGCCAACAGGCAGCACAGCTGCTCCTGGTCCATCAAGATACTTTCTGCAGAGTTCAGAATTAGTCAGCAATGTTTTGACACTCCCGGGTACATCAAGGTATACTTTACATAGCCCAGGGTCTCCTGTGGGGAAAAGAGAAGAAAGGGAATGTACGAAATCTGAACTGACAGTGACAACTACTACTCAGCCTGGAATGGAGACAGCAGCTGCTTCTAGTCCATGTAGTTCTACTGTGAGTGAAGGTCAACCAGTTCCAGGTGTATCTGTAAAGATAGAAGCCATTGTAATATCTGATGAGGAGTGTGAGAGAGCGGTAGGGGCATTTAAACGACATGGGTATGAAGAGGAGGAGGAAGGAGAGGAGGAATCTGGATATTTGCCTTATCATATGATTGCAGTGCCAGGTGGCCACCACCCAAACTATGGAGGTCTTCTGCCCCCCTCAATGCACCCAGAGGCCATGTACTTACAGGAATTTGAAGGACATCCTGGCTTTCCTCTTTTCCCTGAAGATGTGCCCACTTGTAAGACATGCGGTAAAACATTTTCTTGTTCCTATACACTCCGCCGGCATGCCACAGTGCACACACGGGAGCGACCCTATGAATGTCGTTACTGTTTGCGCAGCTACACACAAAGTGGGGACTTGTACAGACACATTCGCAAAGCGCACAGTCAACTGGAAGCAGGCGTCAAGAAGCCGAAGACTGACATGGAGCCCACGCCCCCAAACCTGCCTTAAAACATGAGTGGTTGACATTTTCTAGGCACAGCGCAGTTACTAAAGCCGTCAATGACAATGGTTTTCTGAGACAGAATTTCCAGGGAGTTTCCAGAATGGATTCATGGAGCGTGCAGTCCTCCCTTGAGTTACATGGATTTCTTCTCAGTTGTTTTAATTTATTCAACCTTTAATGTATGTGTGTGTGCGTGTGTATTTTTTTTTTTTTTTTTTTAATTTAGAATAACTTCAGCTCTTCAGTGCTTGTTATGAAATTTATGATTGAAAACATTATCAGTTAAAAGAATAAGTACTGATACAACAAATACAATTATTGACTTTTTATTACTTTTAATTGTGGGGAAAAAAAATGAGAGAATATTGCTACAAGCTGCTCTATAGGTTCATTTTGTGCTGGTGGATCAGTGGTTCCTCCATAAGATCCCCTGACCAATGCGTCATTAAACAGTGTCTTTTGATGAGCAAATGTGTTTTATGTGACTGCTGTAAATGTTTATTCCATTTCAGGGCATTGAATAATCTTCAGTTGGGCTATGAAGGCCAACATTAGGATTTTACCAATGACTGAAGGCCTGAAAACAATTGTGCACTAAGAAAAATATAGAAACTGCCATTGCTAACCTCCTGTTTTAAAATATTAGTTGCTTGGCCACCACTGACCTAGAACAAGCATGCAACAGGTTATACCAAAAATAGTTAGATCTTCATGCATATTCCAAGTCATTGATTTTCCATAATGAACCCCCACCAATGCAAATCGCATGATGCATTTCTCTTAAAGCAGTAATAAACCCAAAAGCAAACTTTTATTAGTACATTATATTGCAGCTTACCATGTTGGATATGATGGCCGAGTTATTTTTCTTTTTTTAGGCTTTCCTCTATTTTCATCTGGTGATCAAGCCAATAAGTCTGTTTTTCAAAAGAACAAGCTCTCTTCCAGATGTATCATTTTACAGGGATGAGACAAACGATTAAACACTGGCAGGAGTCCTTAGAATGATTAGCTTTTATTTCGTCATTTTACAGGGATGAGACAAACCATTAAACACTGGCAGGAGTCCTTAGAATGATTAGCTTTTATTTAGTCATAAAAAACCTTTATCCCAAAAAATAAAAATGTTTTGCTATAACTGATTATAAAGGGTGAGCTGGAGTTTGGCTTCAGTTTGTTAGTGTACATAAATCTTCTAGCACATTTAGCACTAACCTCCCCCCAGTGTAACAATGCTGCTGTCTGCTGTACAGTCATCCAGAATGTGGGCACTCTAATACAGGAGGTGTGTTACTGGCCAGATCACCAGGTAAAAGCAAAGGGGGGGGGGGGGGGTAGCCTTAAAGAAAAAATGAATGCAGCCACCACAATGATTGGTAAGCTGCAAAATATTACACATTTGGTTTTGGGTTTAATACTGACCAAAAAACAAAAAGGCTGTAGAGAAAGTTTAAAAATCCTTACTTTACACCCTAGCTTTGGCTGTAGCAGCTAGGAGAGGTTGAAGCTCCATTCTTCTGACGAGATCCTGAGACTGATGATCTCAAATCTCATGCAAGGATGCTCCTCTGCTTTGCACGAACGTCTTCTCACAAGGTTTGGGATACTCTGCATTCCTGGACTCTCGCCAGAGGATCATGGCCTCACCTTCTTCAGCAAAGCTGGGGTAAGTATGTTTTTTGTTTTGTTTTTAACTTTGCAGGCTTTTTTTCTAGTGAGACTTATGGTGATTTGACATGGGGTTGGTGAGGGTGGTTCAGTGTTGCGGATCTTGTTTTCCATTGCATGGTCCACTTTAAAACAGAAGTCTCTCACTTTCAACACAAATTAAAAAAATAATTTCTTCTGTGCCTTTAACAATATACAGTATGATATGCAAAATCAAACTATGTCAGAAGAGTGTTGACAATTTGGTTAGCTTACAATTGGTTTAATGAAAGAAATTTTCAGAAAGTGTAAAGGGTAGAGTAGCGGGCTGGGGGAAGGATTCAGGATTGGGAAGGGGTGGAAAAATGGTGTTTTTTCTAAAATAGCGGGCCGTGTTGTGCAAATGTTTCTCTGATTTTCATGCATCTGTGAAATCTGTTTCTGAATTGTATAGTACAAGAGACACAGGCATATTCTTATAAGACAGGATTTATGTTGAATAGACAATGGTAAAGAGAATTGTAAAGACCCCAATTATATGCCCTCCCACTTACCGTTATGCTCAATTTTTTGCTAGTGTCCTTAGGTGATGGATGCTCTTCCCTCTACTTTTTATCTCTCTCTTTCTCTCTCTTGCTCTGCTTTCTGGATCAGTCCCCTATCCACTCAAAGGTACCTGAATCCTGTGAAATTCAAAGAAAACATGAGGACTGGCCTGTGAAGTTTCTTTGGGGTCTGGATCTTGCGTTAGGCACTCCTCGGCATGTTGTGCAGTGTGTAGAGTTTAGCCCGCAAGGTGCTATGCAGTTCCAGGGCAATGGAGAGCTGCACAAATGTAACCCAGTCCCTGAAGGTCCCTTTGGGGGTATACTCGGCTGAAGCAGGGGTGCCACATTCCCCCATAAATACTGAGCTGTGGGATGTGTTACCAAAAAAAAAATCTACCCCTTTGGTCCCATTACGATACCCTTCCTGCTTATATGGGGATACCGGTATAAATATTTATTTATTTAATGTTGGGGCTTAAAATATATATTTATACACACAACGATCAACCTCTACGTTATGATCTCTGACAAGTTAAATGAATAACATTGATTCTCATTACAATGGAATCTGAAAGTCAGTGGGATATCTTAAGCAGCAAATAAATAAATATGTTGTCGTTGATGTGTTGAAAGCAGTAAAAATTGGGCACTGCAGGTTGTTGTGTAGCCTCAGACTAGTTTAGCGTGCCCAGGTTAACCTGTGTCTATAGCCAAAAGTGCCTACAGTGGGCATGTATGCATCAGAACTGGACCATAGCGTGATGAAAGAATGAAGCCTAGTCTGAGGAATCACATTTTCTTTTTACATCAAGTGGATGGGCGAGTGTGTTTCCATCGCTTATCTAGGGAAGAGATGGGACCAGGATGCAGTATGGGATGAAGGCAGTGTGATGCTTTTGTCAAAGTTCTGCTGAGAAAACCTAATCCTGCTGTTCATGTGGATGTTATAGGACAATTACTGCCTACATATTGTTCCTGACCAAGTACACCCCTTCATGGAAATGATGTTCCCTGGTAGTAGTGGCCTCTTTCAGCAGGATAATACATCCTACCATTCTGCAAAAATGGTTTGAAGAACACAACAAGTTTGTGTTTTAGACTAGCTGTTTTGGTGGCAAAAGGGGGGTCTACACAAGATTAGGTGGGTAGTCATAAAGTTATGACTGACTGATTTGTGTGTGTGTGTGTGTATATGTGTATATGTGTGTATGTGTATATGTATATGTGTAATATATATATATATACACAAAAAAATACAGGATGGATGTAAGGGGGGCATTCAGGCAAACCTTCTGCCAACAGGTCCATTAAAGAAGGGTTTCTTTCACCCACCATGACCCTTCTTTGGACGGTGGAGGCATTTATTCCTCTTCTGTCTTTTGATCTTCAATTCCATTCCTCCTGTTTGAGCAGGGAGGAATTTTCCACCTCTTGGCGGATTTTATGTGAAAACTCACAATCCTGTTGGAAACCCATGCCACAGGACAGAGCATAGGAAGTTTTATTACCAGAAAAAGGTGAAGAGACCATATAGAACATTATCTCCGAATCTCCAAAAGAGATAACATTTCTGTGATGGTGGATGGAGTGTGCTTCTGTTTAAAACTGTAGCCTCCGGATTCTGTCTGACCAAAAGTTACTAGTATGGACTCCAAAAACCCTCCTAATCCCCCTCAAGACCTGTCCTGTGCACTTCGTGTTAGAAGAAGCTTTATATTGTGGCTTGTCATATCCTGAAAATGTTTTTATACCTCCAAAGCGCTTTTCTCAGCAATATCCAAAGGACGAAGCGTTTTATATATTTAAAAAAATACAGTATATTCTATGAACTCTGCTTTTGCCTGCCTTAGCAAATCCATTATCATTCCTGTTGAGGATATCTTGTTTTTTTGGAGCCCTTTCACACTGACAGCACGGGGGTGTCGGCGGTAAATCAGCAGGGGTGCTTTAGGAGCGTTGTATACACCACTCCTATAGCGGCTCAAAGAAGCTGCTTGCAGGACTTTTTTTTTTTTTTTCTTTTTTTTTCTTCCGGCTTTCACACTGGGATTGCAGATGAGGCATTTTTCAGGTGCTATTTTTAGCGCTAAAGTGCCTGAAAAAGGACTCCAGCATGAAAGGGGTCTTAAGGATGCAGCGGAAAAAACAACTTGAATCCCAGTTTAAGGCTTCTTTTGCTCTAGTGAAACCTGGCATGCAGCCTGTCATTGTCTCTATGGCAATCTGGTAGCAACATATAACCCAGTCATCTAAGAAAATACCTTTTGTCCTGTACTCCTAAGAAATTGATTTTACAGATAATACAATTTTTTACTTGTTATACCCAAAACTTCTCTATAACCAATGGATGGTATACCTGTACCTGCATAAAAATGAAGATCAAAAGTTAATCACTTAAATCGGCCCTTTTGGGTGTCATGTGAGACTTCTATCCATGACTGTGCACCAAAAGAGAGACCTGTCCTACGAACTGGATAATGACTGTCTCCATTGCTGGAAATGAACTATGGCTGATAGATGCGAGAGACAATTAAAATGGGGTAATATTTTGCACCAGAGCCTTGTGAACTTCGATTAAGTTTTCATTTTGAAGGAGAGAAATGTGAAGTGAAACTTCACCCAAAAGGGGAAGCTTGTTTGCACCCCCCCCCCCCTCTATAATGATTGCCACTTTTTTGGGGGGGCGCATACCTGGTTTTGACAGGTACCTGCTCCCACTTCAAGTCAGCTCACCACAACCATCCGGGAGGAAGTGTGCACCCCTCTCCTTCCACCATAGCCTTTTGGGACACATCACAGGTCCCAGAAGAGGGCGGGACCATTAACATAGCATAGCGGTTCCTGGCTGTGCCAGTTCTCCTTATTTAAGATGCTGGCCCCTGGACCCAAAGCCGATTTGAAAGACCAGCTCTGTTGAGGGCAGCGGTGGATGCTTGATCAGGTGTCTGTATGTTAAAAGTTAGCAATGACAGAATTTTTAGCTGCTGACTTTTTTTTTTGGGGGGGGGGGGGGAGACTGGAGCTCCTCTTTAACTATTACAAGGGTAATTGAGTGAGTAAAAAAAATATATATATACTTTTTCATTAGCGTGAAAAAAGGTAAGGCTAAGCTTTATCTGCTCTGTCCTTGTTTAGCAATGTTGCGCTGTCATAACACGCATTATGAATGACACCTCAGTGCACCTCCAAACCATATATTGTGCTGCAATATAATGCAGATTGCTGTATTTTCATGTGTTTTGCTGTGCATTTCAGTCCATTCATTTTAAGGGGGCAGTTTGGCGCAACATATGGGTTGCAATGCACAACATCGTGGGGTGACTGGCCCTTGAATGGGGCACAGACAGCAGTATAATTATGATAGAGGTTCTAACACTTTCTGTCTTTTTCCTGGGTACCTGCCTACTAATCATTACTGCAAATAATGTATTGTTTTCAAGCAACAATAAGGTAAGAGGATCATAAAAGCTGACCCCGTATACATGGATAATTACAAACTATACACAGAAACTTTTAATACATTTCCACCCATTGATAAGATTGTGTTAATCTGTTTCAAATGCATAGATAAGGCCTGGTTCACACTAGTGCTTGAGTCACACCAAAGCGCATGACAAGGGAAATCGCATTGTTTTCAACAGTGTCTATTCACATCAATGCGTCTCAACACAGAATGATTTTGGAAAAAATTCATGTACTACGTGTGAATTCAGTGCAATTTTGGCCCCATAGAATATACAGACCCTATCAAAGTTGCACTACTATCCATAATTGCACTGAAAGTCAGATCAAAATCATATGGCAGCAGTGTGAACCTAAACCAATAAAAATGTTGTTTTCCATTTAAAGTAAAAATGCTTCATTAGCAGTCTGAAATAATGCCATTGGTTACTTGTACTGAAGATAATTCTTGTTTCCAGGAGCACTGCCTATTGTTTTTTTATTCATCCTGCAGTGCAGGAGTTGGTGTCATGTGACCTCTAGGGTCCAGGAACTGCTTGTGCACTGCCAACATGCATACAGTCACAGTGCCAGGCCAGGATTTCTCTTTAGTAAAGGTAACTTATTTTCATAGGCTACAAGTACAAAAGTACAAAATGTATTTTGTTTAGGGAAGGTGCAGTTATTCCTTGAGCTATCTACACATGCAATAATTTGTAAATGTGATTGTAATTTCTGATGTTAAAGCACTTCTGGAAGTATTATGTTCTATATGTCTTTGCTGTGTTTTTTTTTTTTTTTTTTACTTTTCAATTACAAGATTTCTTCTATTTGTCCCTTTCTTTCCCTGTATATTCTGAAAGAATCAACTCATAAAAGATAATTTAACAACACTACACATACTATAAAATCCTATAAAAACAATCCAAAATTTTCAACCTGTCCAATCACTTTTTCAGTTTAGTTCAACTTGTAAAAAATGCATTGAAAGGGAATTGTGGATTTCTCTAAATATAGTCACAAGAATGGCTGAATTGAAATACAGGAGCAACTTTATACTTAGGCCTCATTTACATGTGCAGCAGAGGGACAGTAAAAAATAGGCAGTTAACCACTTGAACTACAGGCATTTTCTGCCACTTTTTGTTTACATGTAGCAATCAGTATTTTTTTAATAGAAAATGGAAAATTGAATGACAGTAGTTTTCTTTTCCTGATGAGCTCCATAGGTATAGCCCCCCCAATGCTTCCAGGACCTTAAAGTTGATTTAAAACCTCACATATACCCAGTGGAGTGAACAGCCTCAGATGATACACCGGGATGAAACAAATCTTCCTACATAAGTTTAACATGTACAGTATCTCGCAAAAGTGATTACACCCCTCACATTTTTGAAAATATTATACCTTTTCATGTGATAACACTGAATAAATGACACTTTGCTACAATGTCAAGTAGTGAGTGTACAGCTTGTATAACAGTATCAATTTGCTGTCCCCTCAAAATAAATCAACACACAGCCATTAATGTCTAAACCGCTGGCAACAAAAGTGAGTACACCCCTAAGTGCCAATGTCCAAATTGGACCCAATTAACTATTTTTCCTTCTAGTTGATGATTAGTGTTACGAAGTCTCAGGTTGTGAATGGGGAGCAGGTGTGTTAAATTTGATGTTATCACTCTTGTTCTCTCATATTTGGTCACTGGAAGTTCAACATGGCAAAGAACTCTGAGGATGTGAAAAAAGAATTGTTGTTCTACATAAAGATGGCCTAGGCTATAAGCAGATTGCTAAGAGCCTGAAACTTGGCTTCACCACAATGGCCAAGACCATACAGCGGTTTAACAGGACAGGTTCCATTGTCGACCAAAGAAATTGAGTGCACTTGCTCAGCATCATAACCAGAGGTTGACTTTGGGAAATAGATGTATGAGTGCGGCCAGCATTGCTGCAGAGGTTGAAGGGGTGGGGCTCAACCTGTCAGTGCTCAGACCATATGCAGCACACTGCATCAAATTGGTCTGCAAGGTTGTCGTCCAAGAAGGAAGCCTCTTCTTGTGCATCATCTAAAGAGGCTGCACAAGAAAGCCTGCAAACAATTTACTGAAGACAAGCAGACTAAAGCCACATACGCAGGATTGGATTTCCAGTTAGGAAATGTGTGATGGCAGGCTGTTGGTGGAAAATCCGACCATTTGTATGCTCTATCAGACAATTGTCAGATTTTTCGCGGTCAATTGTTGGATGGCAGCTTTTAAAATTTTCCGCGGACAAATGTCTGTTGTCTGAGTTTCCAAGCATGTGTACACAAGTCCATTGGACAAAAGTCCAAAGTACAAACACGCATGCTCGGGAGCAAGGACGAGCCAGAAGCAGTCGGTCTTGTAAACTAGTGTTTTTTATGGAGAATTAACATTTGTGACGTGGCAAATTATTAAATCTCGAAATGCAGCGCACATTCTCTTCTTAAATGGGATAATAATGAAGCAGCTTTTCTGGTGATACTGATAGTTATTGCAAACAAATTTTCAAAGCCTTTTTTTTTGTAGTGATATCAAGAATAACATTATTATGCTTTTTTTTGTGGGGGGGGGGGGGGGGGGCAAGTTACCACAACAACATTATCCCGTAGTTTTTAAGATCAACGATACAACTATGTTGGTGTCCCTTGTCAATCTTACATTGTATTTTTTTAAATGCAACTTCCTACTCCCAAACTGTAATTTGAAGTAAAAAACATAGCCATATTATTCTCCACATTTTTTTTTAATTGTGCATTAAAAAAAGAAAACAAATAAAATTAGACATGCTATCTGCCAATAGAACTTAACCACTTGACCACTGGGCACTTAAACACCCTTAATAACCAGACCAATTTTCAGCTTTCGGTGCTCTCGCATTTTGAATGACAATTACTCAGTCATGCAACACTGGACCTATATGAAATTTTTGTCCTTTTTTTCACACAAATAGAGCTTTCTTTTGGTGGTATTTAATCACCGCTGGGGTTTTTTTTTTTTGTGCTATAAAAGAAAAAATACCGAAAATTCTGTAAAAAAACGAATTTTTCTTTGTTTCTGTTAGAAAATTTAGCAGATTAGAAATTTTTTCTTCATAAATTTTGGCCAAAATTTATACTACTACATATCTTTGGTAAAAATAAGTACAAATTGGTGGATATTATTTGGTCTTTGTGAAAGTTATAGAGTCCACAAGCTATGGTGCCAATATCTGAAAATTGATCACACCTGAAGGACTGACGGCCTATTTCAATTCTTGAGACCCTAACATGCCAGAAAAGTACAAATACCCCCCAAATGACCCCTTTTTGGAAAGAAGACATTCCAAGGTATTTAGTAAGAGGCATGATGAGTTTTTTGAAGTTGTCATTTTTTCCCACAATTCTTTGCAAAATCAAGATTCTTTTTACTTTTTTTTTTTTTTTCACAAAATTGTCATATTATCAGGTTATTTCTCACACACAGCATATGCATACCACAAATTACACCCCAAAACACATTCTGCTATTACTCCCGAGTATGGTGATACCACATGTGTGAGACTTTTACACAGCGTGGCCACATACAGAGGCCCAACATGCATGGAGCGCCATCAGGCGTTCTGGAGCACCCAGGACAATTCTGACATTTCTCTCCTACATGTAAAAATCATCATTTATTTGCTAGAAAATTACATAGAACTCCAAAACATTATATATGTTTTTTTAGCAAACACCCTGGAGAATACAATGGTGGTCTTTGCAACTTTTTATCTCGCACGGTATTTGCGCAGTAATTTTTCGAATGCTTTTTTTGGGAAAAAAAACTGTTTTGTGCTTAAAAAAAAAAAAAACACAGTAAAGTTAGCCCAATTTTTGCATAATGTGAAAGATGAAGTTACGCTGAGTAAATAGATACCTAATATGTCACTCTTCAAAATTGCACACGCTCGTGGAATGGCGGCAAACGTCGCTACTTAAAAATCCCCATAGGCGACGATTTACATTTTTTTTACTGGTTATATGTTTTGAGTTACAGAGGAGGTCTAGGGCTAGAATTATTTCTCTCGCTCTAACGTTCGCAGCGATACCTCACATGTGTGGTTTGAACACCGTTTTCATATGTGGGCGGGACTTACGCATGCGTTCGCTTCTGCATGCGAGCACATGGGGACAGGGGCGCTTTAAAAAAAACATTTTTTTTTTATTGTTCATTTTACTTTATTTATTTTAGTTTGACATTTTTTTCCCCAAAAATAATTTTTTTGATCACTTTTATTCCTATTACAAGGAATGTAAACATCCCTTGTAATAGGAATATGGCATGACAGGTCCTCTTTACAGTGAGATGTGGGGTCAATAAGACTCACATCTCACCTCTAAGCTGGGAAGCCTGAAAAAAAAAAAAGATTCTGGCTTTGATCGTATTAGCGATTCGGTAGAAGCACCGGAGGGCGGCGGGAGATGTCTATGGCTGGGTATTGCAGGGTATCACCGACTATGGCTGGGTATCTCAGAGCATGGTGTTGCAGAGTACTGCGTTGCAGAGCATTGCAGGGTATTGGCGGGTGTTGCAGAGCATTGCAGAGTGTTGCAGGGTATTGGCGGGTGTTGCAGAGCATTGCAGAGTGTTGCAGGGTATCGGCGGGGGTTGCAGAGCATTGCAGAGTGTTGCAGGGTATCGGCGGGGGTTGCAGAGCATTGCAGAGTGTTGCAGGGTATCGGCGGGGGTTGCAGAGCATTGCAGAGTGTTGCAGGGTATCGGCGGGGGTTGCAGAGCATTGCAGAGTGTTGCAGGGTATTGGCGGGTGTTGCAGAGTGTTGCAGAGTGTTGCAGGGTATCGGCGGGGGTTGCAGAGCATTGCAGAGTGTTGCAGGGTATTGGCGGGTGTTGCAGAGTGTTGCAGGGTATTGCAGAGCGTTGCGGAGTGTTGCAGGGCATTGCGGAGTGTTGCAGGGCATTGCGGAGTGTTGCAGGGCATTGCGGAGTGTTGCAGGGCATTGCAGAGTATTTGCAGGGAATTGCAGAGTATTTGCAGGGAATTGCAGAGTAATGCAGAGTATTTGCAGGGAATTGCAGAGTATTTGCAGGGAATTGCAGAGTAATGCAGAGTATTTGCAGGGAATTGCAGAGTAATGCAGAGTATTTGCAGGGAATTGCAGAGTAATGCAGAGTATTTGCAGGGATTTGAGGGGTTAATTTTCGGTGAGCAGCGATGTGGGCACTGCAGATGCAGCCCACATCGCTGCTGACACCGATCTCTTCCCCCTCCGCTGTACCGATCGGTACAGAGAGGGGGAGGGAGGAACCGGCGTCATAACATGACGCCGGCTTGTTTACAAGTGATCACTCCGTCATTTGACGGAGCGATCACGTGGTAAACGGCCGCGATGAGCGGCCGTTTACCGTGATTCGTGATGCGCCGGGTCCACTGGACCCAGCGGTCACGGATGCTCTCGTGTGCGCGCCCCAGGGGGCACGCGAGAGCAGAATTCTAGGAGGCCGTTAATTAACGGCCTCTTAGAGTTAAACAACCGCCCTGATGCCGTTAATCGGCAATGGGCGGTTGTTAAGTGGTTAAGCAAAAAGTGCATTCTATGCATCCAAAAATATAGAAAATATAACAAATCAAATCATTATTATTCAACCAGAAAATAAGATAAAAGCCTCATGCATGTGTCCTGCTTCTTAATATAGGGGGTCAACAATGCCAAGAGTTGGTGAAAGCAGGGGTCCATCATCCAGAGATAATTCCGATAATCATCTGGATTATTCTCCTGGAGCTAGTGCAGCAAACATATATGACATAATTGGTCACGATTAATAATGCAACCAATTTTTGGCCCAAGAACGCCTCCTCCTCCTGTTCCTGGACTGCACTTGGGTCAAAGCAATAACTCCAAGGCCAATAATAATTAACACGTTATCTCCTCCAATTCCGCAACATGTCTGGTTGACAAATGGCCATTCAGAAACAAACTGAAAAGTACAAAATGAAAAGCGCTAAATGAAAAGCACAAATCAACCCTCACCAAACTTCTACTAACACAAAATTAGCAGAAGGAGCCCAAAGGGTGGCGCTAAAGAGCTGAAAAACCACGTAGTACCTCACTACGTTTGTATTTGTTGGCCGACAATTCCTTGCCGTTTGTATGCAAGACAAAATCCAGGCACAAGCTTTCGGACAAAAGTCTGAGGTTTTGTCTGCGAAAAATCCGATTGTGTGTACGAGACTTTAGGCATGGATTACTGGAACCATGTCCTGTGGTTTGATGAGACCAAGATAAACTTATTCGGTTCAGATGGTGTCAAGAGTGTGTGTCAACCAGGTGAGGAGTAGAAAGACAAGTGTGTCTTGCCTACAGTCAAGCATGGTGGTGGGAGTGTCATGGTCTGGGGCTGCATGAGTGCTGCCGGCACTGGGAAGTTACAGCTCATTGAGGGAA